>NC_138887.1:29830999-30430999 GCF_965194825.1 Balaenoptera physalus | reverse complement strand
ATGTACAGATGGAATATTCGCTAGTGAAAAAAATGAAACAATGCCATTTGCAGCACCACAGATGAGTCTAGACGTAATCACGCCACCTGTAGTAAGTGAGAAAGCAAAAGACACATATCCTATCATATCACTTTTAGGAGTTACTTAAAAATTGATACCAATGAAGATATTTCCACAGAGAAAGGCAATCACAGATTCATTAAAAAACTTATGGTTCACCAAATAGAAAGGGATGAGGATTGGATACATTACCATTTTGGGGTTAAAAGAGATATACAAACCATGTGAAATATATAATCACCAAACACGTACGGAAGACCAGGAGAAGACTACTCAACATTGTGTCATAACCTACATGGGAAAAGGATGCGAGGAATAACAGATACACGTATATGTGTGAAAGAACCACATTTGCACACCTAGAACAAACAAACCATTGTAATCAAATTTGCTTGGATAAAAAATAAAAAGTAAATTATAAATATGAACAAGAAGTAATGAGACATGAACATAAAGGGCTTTTTCCTGGCACATTCCATTCTAATTTACAACCTAGAACACCACTTCCATTAAGGCTCTGTTTCTCCAGTTACCAAATTTGGTAAAGGAGAAATGATGCCACCTTGTGGCCGTTTCCTGCAAGAGCAGATTTAAAATCACAGCTAATGGTCACTTAACATTCACAAGGACTCAGGGCTGTAAAGGACACCTGCCCTAAAAAATTGTGCTGAAGGAGGGAATGGACAAAAAAATTCAAAACAGGCAATTGTTTCAAGAAGAGAGTATGAATAGTTACCTTTTACTCACGCTCTTTTAAAAAAAAAAGGAAAATGGATAAAAGCTCAACCTCAGGGAGTGTTAGACCCATGCAATCTAATCTACAAAAATTTTCAACTTACACCATTCGACTGACCATCAGCAAAATGTCTACAAACAATAAATGCTGAAAGGGCTTTAGGGAACTCATTACCCTCTACCTGCTGGTGAGACGTAAAGGGGTAACAGCCAATAATGAGAACAGAAAGGAGCTGTGTTTAAAAGTAAAAATGGAGGTACCATTCAATCCAGCAGGCGCACCATTGGACCTCTCACCTGAGAAGACAAGAATCGAGACAACACAGGCCTCAAAAGCTGCAGTACAACCTTATTCACAATAACCAAGACAGTGAAGCAATCAAAATGTCCAACAACAGGTGAATGGATAAAGAAGAAGTGGTCCATGTACACAATGGAATATTAGCCATGGAAAACAATGAACCATTGCTCTTTGAGGCACCACAAATGAGTTTGGAGATAGTCACGAAACATGAGCTAAGTCTGAAAGCAAAAGACCTATATTCTATGATATCACTTATAGGCGTTATCTAATAACTGACACAAATGAACATATTTCCACAGAGAAAGACACTCACTGACTTAGAAAACAAACTATGCTCATGTAAAAGGAAAGGTGTGGGGAATGGATAAATTAAGATTAGTGTTACTATATGTATACAAACACATATTACATACATATCTCAAAAAGACCGACCGTATAGCAAGAGAGGTGTGCGGAACCCTCTGTAACATTTTACATGGGAAGAGGATCTGTACTTGAATAGACATATATAATGTACAAATGAACCAGATTGTGTACACCTAGGACGAACAATATTCTAAGCTTTACCCCAATCAAAAAAAAATTTAAAACCAAGAAGAAATAATGAGACATAAACTTATGGGGATTTCTCCATGCACATTCCAATGTAATTTACAACCTAGGAACACGACTTCCAGAAAGGCTCTGCTGCCCTAGTACCCAGATTGGGGAATGGAGAAATGCTGCCTGTTTGAGGCCACTTCCCACAAGAGCAGCTTTAAACCCATTGCTAAAGTTCACTAAATATTCACCAAACTTGCAGTTCGGTAAATGACACCTGCTCTCCAAAAAAATTCTGGGCTGGAAAATCGACCAAAAAATTAAACAGAGGGCAACCTTCCAAGAAGACAATTTCAAGAATTATATTGTATTCCCAATTGTTTCCTTTTTTTTAACAGAAAAGAAAACGGCGGAGAAAAATGATGAGTTTTATGAATTTTCAAAGACATGCAAACCCAAATTACAAAAACCTATGAGCTCACACCAGCCAGAAGGGCCATTAGCATAAATGCTGCAAACAGTAAATGCTGGAGCGATTGTGGAGAAATGCGTACCCTCGATTCTTAGGGGGACGTGGTAAGAGCCACTAAGGAAAACACAAAGAAGGTGCTTTGAAAAGGGTAACACGGTGCTACCAGTCAATCGATCACACCCACTGCTGGGACTATCACCTGAGAAAATGAGAATCAAAAAGTCACAGGATGGCAATCCTGCACTCCAACAATATTTACGGTAGCCAACACTTGGAAGCAATGAAAATGTCCATCAACCAAGGAATGCACAAAGTAGAAGTGGTCCACGTACACAGTGGGAAATTACTCCAATAAAAAATAAAAATTAAATTTAAAAATCCTACAAAAGTAAAGAGACATCAGCTTGTGTGCGATTGTCCGGGCACACTCCACTCTAATTTATAACCGAGAAACACCACAGGCCGCAAGGGCTTTTCCCTAGATACCAGGTTGGGGAACATAGAAAGGCTGCCACCCTCAGGCAGTTACCTGCAAAAGCAGCTTTAAAGCCTTTGCTAATGGTCATTTAATAGGAAGAAGTAATGCAGGACTGTAAATGAAACCTGCCCTCAAACTGTCTTGAGGGAGGTAATGGCCAAAACATTTCAAAATGTGACACATACTTTAAGAGAACACTTTGAAGAACTAAGGGGTAATCACACCTTGAAAACTAAAAAGGACATGCCTTATAGCTCAATTTCAACGGATTATGAGGCACATGCAAATTCAACCACAAAGAGGTATCAGCTCACACTTGTCAGAATAACCATCAGCAAGAAAACTACAAACAATAACTGCTCAAGGTGTTGTGGAGAAATGCATACCCTCAACATCAAGGGGGACATAACTTGGAAAGGGCCACGAAGGAGAACAGAATGGAGGTGCCTTAAAAAGGTAAACATTGAGCTACCATATGATCCAGCAGGCCCACTCCTCGACCTATAATCTAAGAAGAGAAAATTGGAAAGACAAAGGCAGGCAAATCTGCATTGCACAGTATTACAATACCCAGATATGGAGGTAACCAAAAAGTCCACCAACAGATGGGTGGACAAAGAAGAACTCCTCCATGTACAGATGGAATATTCGCTAGTGAAAAAAATGAAACAATGCCATTTGCAGCACAACAGATGAGTCTAGACGTAATCACGCCACCTGTAGTAAGTGAGAAAGCAAAAGACACATATCCTATCATATCACTTTTAGGAGTTACTTAAAAATTGATACCAATGAAGATATTTCCACAGAGAAAGGCAATCACAGATTCATTAAAAAACTTATGGTTCACCAAATAGAAAGGGATGAGGATTGGATACATTACCATTTTGGGGTTAAAAGAGATATACAAACCATGTGAAATATATCATCACCAAAGACGTACGGAAGACCAGGAGAAGACTACTCAACATTGTGTCATAACCTACATGGGAAAAGGAAGCGAGGAATAATAGATACACGTATATGTGTGAAAGAACCACATTTGCACACCTAGAACAAACAAACCATTGTAATCAAATTTGCTTGGATAAAAAATAAAAAGTAAATTTTAAATATGAACAAGAAGTAATGAGACATGAACATAAAGGGCTTTTTCCTGGCACATTCCATTCTAATTTACAACCTAGAACACCACTTCCATTAAGGCTCTGTTTCTCCAGTTACCAAATTTGGTAAAGGAGAAATGATGCCAACTTGTGGCCGTTTCCTGCAAGAGCAGATTTAAAATCACAGCTAATGGTCACTTAACATTCACAAGGACTCAGGGCTGTAAAGGACACCTGCCCTAAAAAATTGTGCTGAAGGAGGGAATGGACAAAAAAATTCAAAACAGGCAATTGTTTCAAGAAGAGAGTGTGAATAGTTACGTTTTACTCACGCTCTTTAAAAAAAAAAGGAAAATGGATAAAAGCTCAACCTCAGGGAGTGTTAGACCCATGCAATCTAATCTACAAAAACTTTCCACTTACACCATTCGACTGATCATCAGCAAAATGTCTACAAACAATAAATACTGAAAGGGTTTTAGGGAACCCATTACCCTCTACCTGCTGGTGAGACGTAAAGGGGTAACAGCCAATAATGAGAACAGAAAGGAGCTGTGTTTAAAAGTAAAAATGGAGGTACCATTCAATCCAGCAGGTGCACCATTGGACCTCTCACCTGAGAAGACAAGAATCGAGACAACACAGGCCGCAAAAGCTGCAGTACAACCTTATTCACAATAGCCAAGACAGTGAAGCAATCAAAATGTCCAACAACAGGTGAATGGATAAAGAAGAAGTGGTCCATGTACACAATGGAATATTAGCCATGGAAAACAATGAACCATTGCTCTTTGAGGCACCACAAATGAGTTTGGAGATAGTCACGAAACATGAGCTAAGTCTGAAAGCAAAAGACCTATATTCTATGATATCACTTATAGGCGTTATCTAATAACTGACACAAATGAACATATTTCCACAGAGAAAGACACTCACTGACTTAGAAAACAATCTATGCTCATGTAAAAGGAAAGGTGTGGGGAATGGATAAATTAAGATTAGTGTTACTATATGTATACAAACACATATTATATACATATCTCAAAAAGACCGACCATATAGCAAGAGAGGTGTGCGGAACCCTCTGTAACATTTTACATGGGAAGAGGATCTGTACTTGAATAGACATATATAATGTACAAATGAACCAGATTGTGTACACCTAGGACGAACAATATTCTAAGCTTTACCCCAATTAAAAAAAAAATTAAAACCAAGAAGAAATAATAAGACATAAACTTTTGGGGGTTTCTCCATGCCCATTCCAATGTAATTTACAACCTAGGAACACGACTTCCAGAAAGGCTCTGCTGCCCTAGTACCCAGATTGGGGAATGGAGAAATGCTGCCTGTTTGAGACCACTTCCCACAAGAGCAGCTTTAAACCCATTGCTAAAGTTCACTAAATATTCACCAAACTTGCAGTTCGGTAAATGACACCTGCTCTCCAAAAAAATTCTGGGCTGGAAAATCGACCAAAAAATTAAACAGAGGGCAACCTTCCAAGAAGACAATTTCAAGAATTATATTGTATTCCCCATTGTTTCCTTTTTTTTAACAGAAAAGAAAACGGCGGAGAAAAATGATGAGTTTTATGAATTTTCAAAGACATGCAAACCCAAATTACAAAAACCTATGAGCTCACACCAGCCAGAAGGGCCATTAGCATAAATGCTGCAAACAGTAAATGCTGGAGCGATTGTGGAGAAATGCGTACCCTCGATTCTAAGGGGGACGTGGTAAGAGCCACTAAGGAAAACACAAAGAAGGTGCTTTGAAAAGGGTAACACGGTGCTACCAGTCAATCGATCACACCCACTGCTGGGACTATCACCTGAGAAAATGAGAATCAAAAAGTCACAGGATGGCAATCCTGCACTCCAACAATATTTACGATAGCCAACACTTGGAAGCAATGAAAATGTCCATCAACCAAGGAATGCACAAAGTAGAAGTGGTCCACGTACACAGTGGGAAATTACTCCAATACAAAATAAAAATTAACTTTAAAAATCCAACAAAAGTAAAGAGACATCAGCTTGTGTGCGATTGTCCGGGCACACTCCACTCTAATTTATAACCGAGAAACACCACAGGCCGCAAGGTCTTTTCCCTAGTTACCAGGGTGGGGAACATAGAAAGGCTGCCACCCTCAGGCAGTTACCTGCAAAAGCAGCTTTAAAGCCTTTGCTAATGGTCATTTCATAGGAAGAAGTAATGCAGGACTGTAAATGAAACCTGCCCTCAAACTGTCTTGAGGGAGGTAATGGCCAAAACATTTCAAAATGTGACACATACTTTAAGAGAACACTTTGAAGAACTAAGGGGTAATCACACCTTGAAAACTAAAAAGGACATGCCTTATAGCTCAATTTCAACGGATTATGAGGCACATGCGAATTCAACCACAAAGAGGTATCAGCTCACACTTGTCAGAATAACCATGAGCAAGAAAACTACAAACAATAACTGCTCAAGGTGTTGTGGAGAAATGCATACCCTCAACATCAAGGGGGACATAACTTGGAAAGGGCCACGAAGGAGAACAGAATGGAGGTGCCTTAAAAAGGTAAACATTGAGCTACCATATGATCCAGCAGGCCCACTCCTCGACCTATAATCTAAGAAGAGAAAATTGGAAAGACAAAGGCAGGCAAATCTGCATTGCACAGTATTACAATACCCAGATATGGAGGTAACCAAAAAGTCCACCAACAGATGGGTGGACAAAGAAGAACTCCTCCATGTACAGATGGAATATTCGCTAGTGAAAAAAATGAAACAATGCCATTTGCAGCACAACAGATGAGTCTAGACGTAATCACGCCACCTGTAGTAAGTGAGAAAGCAAAAGACACATATCCTATCATATCACTTTTAGGAGTTACTTAAAAATTGATACCAATGAAGATATTTCCACAGAGAAAGGCAATCACAGATTCATTAAAAAACTTATGGTTCACCAAATAGAAAGGGATGAGGATTGGATACATTACCATTTTGGGGTTAAAAGAGATATACAAACCATGTGAAATATATAATCACCAAAGACGTACGGAAGACCAGGAGAAGACTACTCAACATTGTGTCATAACCTACATGGGAAAAGGATGCGAGGAATAACAGATACACGTATATGTGTGAAAGAACCACATTTGCACACCTAGAACAAACAAACCATTGTAATCAAATTTGCTTGGATAAAAAATAAAAAGTAAATTATAAATATGAACAAGAAGTAATGAGACATGAACATAAAGGGCTTTTTCCTGGCACATTCCATTCTAATTTACAACCTAGAACACCACTTCCATTAAGGCTCTGTTTCTCCAGTTACCAAATTTGGTAAAGGAGAAATGATGCCAACTTGTGGCCGTTTCCTGCAAGAGCAGATTTAAAATCACAGCTAATGGTCACTTAACATTCACAAGGACTCAGGGCTGTAAAGGACACCTGCCCTAAAAAATTGTGCTGAAGGAGGGAATGGACAAAAAAATTCAAAACAGGCAATTGTTTCAAGAAGAGAGTATGAATAGTTACGTTTTACTCACGCTCTTTTAAAAAAAAAAGGAAAATGGATAAAAGCTCAACCTCAGGGAGTGTTAGACCCATGCAATCTAATCTACAAAAACTTTCAACTTACACCATTCGACTGACCATCAGCAAAATGTCTACAAACAATAAATGCTGAAAGGGTTTTAGGGAACTCATTACCCTCTACCTGCTGCTGAGACGTAAAGGGGTAACAGCTAATAATGAGAACAGAAAGGAGCTGTGTTTAAAAGTAAAAATGGGGGTACCATTCAATCCAGCAGGCGCACCATTGGACCTCTCACCTGAGAAGACAAGAATCGAGACAACACAGGCCGCAAAAGCTGCAGTACAGCCTTATTCACATTATCCAAGACAGTGAAGCAACCAAAATGTCCAACAACAGGTGAATGGATAAAGAAGAAGTGGTCCATGTACACAATGGAATATTAGCCATGGAAAACAATGAACCATTGCTCTTTGAGGCACCACAAAGGAGTTTGGAGATAGTCACGAAACATGAGCTAAGTCCGAAAGCAAAAGACCTATATTCTATGATATCACTTATAGGCGTTATCTAATAACTGACACAAATGAACATATTTCCACAGAGAAAGACACTCACTGACTTAGAAAACAAACTATGCTCATGTAAAAGGAAAGGTGTGGGGAATGGATAAATTAAGATTAGTGTTACTATATGTATACAAACACATATTACATACATATCTCAAAAAGACCGACCATATAGCAAGAGAGGTGTGCGGAACCCTCTGTAACATTTTACATGGGAAGAGGATCTGTACTTGAATAGACATATATAATGTACAAATGAACCAGATTGTGTACACCTAGGACGAACAATATTCTAAGCTTTACCCCAATCAAAAAAAAATTTAAAACCAAGAAGAAATAATGAGACATAAACTTATGGGGGTTTCTCCATGCACATTCCAATGTAATTTACAACCTAGGAACACGACTTCCAGAAAGGCTCTGCTGCCCTAGTACCCAGATTGGGGAATGGAGAAATGCTGCCTGTTTGAGGCCACTTCCCACAAGAGCAGCTTTAAACCCATTGCTAAAGTTCACTAAATATTCACCAAACTTGCAGTTCGGTAAATGACACCTGCTCTCCAAAAAAATTCTGGGCTGGAAAATCGACCAAAAAATTAAACAGAGGGCAACCTTCCAAGAAGACAATTTCAAGAATTATATTGTATTCCCCATTGTTTCCTTTTTTTTAACAGAAAAGAAAACGGCGGAGAAAAATGATGAGTTTTATGAATTTTCAAAGACATGCAAAACCAAATTACAAAAACCTATGAGCTCACACCAGCCAGAAGGGCCATTAGCATAAATGCTGCAAACAGTAAATGCTGGAGCGATTGTGGAGAAATGCGTACCCTCGATTCTAAGGGGGACGTGGTAAGAGCCACTAAGGAAAACACAAAGGAGGTGCTTTGAAAAGGGTAACACGGTGCTACCAGTCAATCGATCACACCCACTGCTGGGACTATCACCTGAGAAAATGAGAATCAAAAAGTCACAGGATGGCAATCCTGCACTCCAACAATATTTACGATAGCCAACACTTGGAAGCAATGAAAATGTCCATCAACCAAGGAATGCACAAAGTAGAAGTGGTCCACGTACACAGTGGGAAATTACTCCAATAAAAAATTAAAAATAAATTTAAAAATCCAACAAAAGTAAAGAGACATCAGCTTGTGTGGGATTGTCCGGGCACACAGCACTCTAATTTATAACCGAGTAAAACCACAGGCCGCAAGGGCTTTTCCCTAGTTACCAGGGTGGGGAACATAGAAAGGCTGCCACCCTCAGGCAGTTACCTGCAAAAGCAGCTTTAAAGCCTTTGCTAATGGTCATTTCATAGGAAGAAGTAATGCAGGACTGTAAATGAAACCTGCCCTCAAACTGTCTTGAGGGAGGTAATGGCCAAAACATTTCAAAATGTGACACATACTTTAAGAGAACACTATGAAGAACTAAGGGGTAATCACACCTTGAAAACTAAAAAGGACATGCCTTATAGCTCAATTTCAACGGATTATGAGGCACATGCGAATTCAACCACAAAGAGGTATCAGCTCACACTTGTCAGAATAACCATGAGCAAGAAAACTACAAACAATAACTGCTCAAGGTGTTGTGGAGAAATGCATACCCTCAACATCAAGGGGGACATAACTTGGAAAGGGCCACGAATGAAAACAGAATGGAGGTGCCTTAAAAAGGTAAACATTGAGCTACCATATGATCCAGCAGGCCCACTCCTCGACCTATAATCTAAGAAGAGAAAATTGGAAAGACAAAGGCAGGCAAATCTGCATTGCACAGTATTACAATACCCAGATATGGAGGTAACCAAAAAGTCCACCAACAGATGGGTGGACAAAGAAGAACTCCTCCATGTACAGATGGAATATTCGCTAGTGAAAAAAATGAAACAATGCCATTTGCAGCACCACAGATGAGTCTAGACGTAATCACGCCACCTGTAGTAAGTGAGAAAGCAAAAGACACATATCCTATCATATCACTTTTAGGAGTTACTTAAAAATTGATACCAATGAAGATATTTCCACAGAGAAAGGCAATCACAGATTCATTAAAAAACTTATGGTTCACCAAATAGAAAGGGATGAGGATTGGATACATTACCATTTTGGGGTTAAAAGAGATATACAAACCATGTGAAATATATAATCACCAAAGACGTACGGAAGACCAGGAGAAGACTACTCAACATTGTGTCATAACCTACATGGGAAAAGGATGCGAGGAATAACAGATACACGTATATGTGTGAAAGAACCACATTTGCACACCTAGAACAAACAAACCATTGTAATCAAATTTGCTTGGATAAAAAATAAAAAGTAAATTATAAATATGAACAAGAAGTAATGAGACATGAACATAAAGGGCTTTTTCCTGGCACATTCCATTCTAATTTACAACCTAGAACACCACTTCCATTAAGGCTCTGTTTCTCCAGTTACCAAATTTGGTAAAGGAGAAATGATGCCAACTTGTGGCCGTTTCCTGCAAGAGCAGATTTAAAATCACAGCTAATGGTCACTTAACATTCACAAGGACTCAGGGCTGTAAAGGACACCTGCCCTAAAAAATTGTGCTGAAGGAGGGAATGGACAAAAAAATTCAAAACAGGCAATTGTTTCAAGAAGAGAGTATGAATAGTTACGTTTTACTCACGCTCTTTAAAAAAAAAAGGAAAATGGATAAAAGCTCAACCTCAGGGAGTGTTAGACCCATGCAATCTAATCTACAAAAACTTTCCACTTACACCATTCGACTGATCATCAGCAAAATGTCTACAAACAATAAATACTGAAAGGGTTTTAGGGAACCCATTACCCTCTACCTGCTGGTGAGACGTAAAGGGGTAACAGCCAATAATGAGAACAGAAAGGAGCTGTGTTTAAAAGTAAAAATGGAGGTACCATTCAATCCAGCAGGTGCACCATTGGACCTCTCACCTGAGAAGACAAGAATCGAGACAACACAGGCCGCAAAAGCTGCAGTACAACCTTATTCACAATAGCCAAGACAGTGAAGCAATCAAAATGTCCAACAACAGGTGAATGGATAAAGAAGAAGTGGTCCATGTACACAATGGAATATTAGCCATGGAAAACAATGAACCATTGCTATTTGAGGCACCACAAATGAGTTTGGAGATAGTCACGAAACATGAGCTAAGTCCGAAAGCAAAAGACCTATATTCTATGATATCACTTATAGGCGTTATCTAATAACTGACACAAATGAACAGATTTCCACAGAGAAAGACACTCACTGACTTAGAAAACAATCTATGCTCATGTAAAAGGAAAGGTGTGGGGAATGGATAAATTAAGATTAGTGTTACTATATGTATACAAACACATATTATATACATATCTCAAAAAGACCGACCATATAGCAAGAGAGGTGTGCGGAACCCTCTGTAACATTTTACATGGGAAGAGGATCTGTACTTGAATAGACATATATAATGTACAAATGAACCAGATTGTGTACACCTAGGACGAACAATATTCTAAGCTTTACCCCAATTAAAAAAAAATTTAAAACCAAGAAGAAATAATGAGACATAAACTTATGGGGGTTTCTCCATGCACATTCCAATGTAATTTACAACCTAGGAACACGACTTCCAGAAAGGCTCTGCTGCCCTAGTACCCAGATTGGGGAATGGAGAAATGCTGCCTGTTTGAGGCCACTTCCCACAAGAGCAGCTTTAAACCCATTGCTAAAGTTCACTAAATATTCACCAAACTTGCAGTTCGGTAAATGACACCTGCTCTCCAAAAAAATTCTGGGCTGGAAAATCGACCAAAAAATTAAACAGAGGGCAACCTTCCAAGAAGACAATTTCAAGAATTATATTGTATTCCCAATTGTTTTCTTTTTTTTAACAGAAAAGAAAACGGCGGAGAAAATTGATGAGTTTTATGAATTTTCAAAGACATGCAAACCCAAATTACAAAAACCTATGAGCTCACACCAGCCAGAAGGGCCATTAGCATAAATGCTGCAAACAGTAAATGCTGGAGCGATTGTGGAGAAATGCGTACACTCGATTCTAAGGGGGACGTGGTAAGAGCCACTAAGGAAAACACAAAGAAGGTGCTTTGAAAAGGGTAACACGGTGCTACCAGTCAATCGATCACACCCACTGCTGGGACTATCACCTGAGAAAATGAGATTCAAAAAGTCACAGGATGGCAATCCTGCACTCCAACAATATTTACGATAGCCAACACTTGGAAGCAATGAAAATGTCCATCAACCAAGGAATGCACAAAGTAGAAGTGGTCCACGTACACAGTGGGAAATTACTCCAATAAAAAATAAAAATTAAATTTAAAAATCCAACAAAAGTAAAGAGGCATCAGCTTGTGTGCGATTGTCTGGGCACACTCCACTCTAATTTATAACCGAGAAACACCACAGGCCGCAAGGGCTTTTCCCTAGTTACCAGGGTGGGGAACATAGAAAGGCTGCCACCCTCAGGCAGTTACCTGCAAAAGCAGCTTTAAAGCCTTTGCTAATGGTCATTTCATAGGAAGAAGTAATGCAGGACTGTAAATGAAACCTGCCCTCAAACTGTCTTGAGGGAGGTAATGGCCAAAACATTTCAAAATGTGACACATACTTTAAGAGAACACTTTGAAGAACTAAGGGGTAATCACACCTTGAAAACTAAAAAGGACATGCCTTATAGCTCAATTTCAACGGATTATGAGGCACATGCGAATTCAACCACAAAGAGGTATCAGCTCACACTTGTCAGAATAACCATCAGCAAGAAAACTACAAACAATAACTGCTCAAGGTGTTGTGGAGAAATGCATACCCTCAACATCAAGGGGGACATAACTTGGAAAGGGCCACGAAGGAGAACAGAATGGAGGTGCCTTAAAAAGGTAAACATTGAGCTACCATATGATCCAGCAGGCCCACTCCTCGACCTATAATCTAAGAAGAGAAAATTGGAAAGACAAAGGCAGGCAAATCTGCATTGCACAGTATTACAATACCCAGATATGGAGGTAACCAAAAAGTCCACCAACAGATGGGTGGACAAAGAAGAACTCCTCCATGTACAGATGGAATATTCGCTAGTGAAAAAAATGAAACAATGCCATTTGCAGCACAACAGATGAGTCTAGACGTAATCACGCCACCTGTAGTAAGTGAGAAAGCAAAAGACACATATCCTATCATATCACTTTTAGGAGTTACTTAAAAATTGATACCAATGAAGATATTTCCACAGAGAAAGGCAATCACAGATTCATTAAAAAACTTATGGTTCACCAAATAGAAAGGGATGAGGATTGGATACATTACCATTTTGGGGTTAAAAGAGATATACAAACCATGTGAAATATATCATCACCAAAGACGTACGGAAGACCAGGAGAAGACTACTCAACATTGTGTCATAACCTACATGGGAAAAGGATGCGAGGAATAACAGATACACGTATATGTGTGAAAGAACCACATTTGCACACCTAGAACAAACAAACCATTGTAATCAAATTTGCTTGAATAAAAAATAAAAAGTAAATTATAAATATGAACAAGAAGTAATGAGACATGAACATAAAGGGCTTTTTCCTGGCACATTCCATTCTAATTTACAACCTAGAACACCACTTCCATTAAGGCTCTGTTTCTCCAGTTACCAAATTTGGTAAAGGAGAAATGATGCCAACTTGTGGCCGTTTCCTGCAAGAGCAGATTTAAAATCACAGCTAATGGTCACTTAACATTCACAAGGACTCAGGGCTGTAAAGGACACCTGCCCTAAAAAATTGTGCTGAAGGAGGGAATGGACAAAAAAATTCAAAACAGGCAATTGTTTCAAGAAGAGAGTATGAATAGTTACGTTTTACTCACGCTCTTTTAAAAAAAAAAGGAAAATGGATAAAAGCACAACCTCAGGGAGTGTTAGACCCATGCAATCTAATCTACAAAAAGTTTCAACTTACACCATTCGACTGACCATCAGCAAAATGTCTACAAACAATAAATGCTGAAAGGGTTTTAGGGAACTCATTACCCTCTACCTGCTGCTGAGACGTAAAGGGGTAACAGCCAATAATGAGAACAGAAAGGAGCTGTGTTTAAAAGTAAAAATGGAGGTACCATTCAATCCAGCAGGCGCACCATTGGACCTCTCACCTGAGAAGACAAGAATCGAGACAACACAGGCCTCAAAAGCTGCAGTACAAACTTATTCACAATAACCAAGACAGTGAAGCAATCAAAATGTCCAACAACAGGTGAATGGATAAAGAAGAAGTGGTCCATGTACACAATGGAATATTAGCCATGGAAAACAATGAACCATTGCTCTTTGAGGCACCACAAATGAGTTTGGAGATAGTCACGAAACATGAGCTAAGTCCGAAAGCAAAAGACCTATATTCTATGATATCACTTATAGGCGTTATCTAATAACTGACACAAATGAACATATTTCCACAGAGAAAGACACTCACTGACTTAGAAAACAAACTATGCTCATGTAAAAGGAAAGGTGTGGGGAATGGATAAATTAAGATTAGTGTTACTATATGTATACAAACACATATTACATACATATCTCAAAAAGACCGACCATATAGCAAGAGAGGTGTGCGTAACCCTCTGTAACATTTTACATGGGAAGAGGATCTGTACTTGAATAGACATATATAATGTACAAATGAACCAGATTGTGTACACCTAGGACGAACAATATTCTAAGCTTTACCCCAATTAAAAAAAAATTTAAAACCAAGAAGAAATAATGAGACATAAACTTATGGGGGTTTCTCCATGCACATTCCAATGTAATTTACAACCTAGGAACACGACTTCCAGAAAGGCTCTGCTGCCCTAGTACCCAGATTGGGGAATGGAGAAATGCTGCCTGTTTGAGGCCACTTCCCACAAGAGCAGCTTTAAACCCATTGCTAAAGTTCACTAAATATTCACCAAACTTGCAGTTCGGTAAATGACACCTGCTCTCCAAAAAAATTCTGGGCTGGAAAATCGACCAAAAAATTAAACAGAGGGCAACCTTCCAAGAAGACAATTTCAAGAATTATATTGTATTCCCAATTGTTTTCTTTTTTTTAACAGAAAAGAAAACGGCGGAGAAAAATGATGAGTTTTATGAATTTTCAAAGACATGCAAACCCAAATTACAAAAACCTATGAGCTCACACCAGCCAGAAGGGCCATTAGCATAAATGCTGCAAACAGTAAATGCTGGAGCGATTGTGGAGAAATGCGTACCCTCGATTCTAAGGGGGACGTGGTAAGAGCCACTAAGGAAAACACAAAGAAGGTGCTTTGAAAAGGGTAACACGGTGCTACCAGTCAATCGATCACACCCACTGCTGGGACTATCACCTGAGAAAATGAGATTCAAAAAGTCACAGGATGGCAATCCTGCACTCCAACAATATTTACGATAGCCAACACTTGGAAGCAATGAAAATGTCCATCAACCAAGGAATGCACAAAGTAGAAGTGGTCCACGTACACAGTGGGAAATTACTCCAATAAAAAATAAAAATTAAATTTAAAAATCCAACAAAAGTAAAGAGGCATCAGCTTGTGTGCGATTGTCTGGGCACACTCCACTCTAATTTATAACCGAGAAACACCACAGGCCGCAAGGGCTTTTCCCTAGTTACCAGGGTGGGGAACATAGAAAGGCTGCCACCCTCAGGCAGTTACCTGCAAAAGCAGCTTTAAAGCCTTTGCTAATGGTCATTTCATAGGAAGAAGTAATGCAGGACTGTAAATGAAACCTGCCCTCAAACTGTCTTGAGGGAGGTAATGGCCAAAACATTTCAAAATGTGACACATACTTTAAGAGAACACTTTGAAGAACTAAGGGGTAATCACACCTTGAAAACTAAAAAGGACATGCCTTATAGCTCAATTTCAACGGATTATGAGGCACATGCGAATTCAATCACAAAGAGGTATCAGCTCACACTTGTCAGAATAACCATGAGCAAGAAAACTACAAACAATAACTGCTCAAGGTGTTGTGGAGAAATGCATACCCTCAACATCAAGGGGGACATAACTTGGAAAGGGCCACGAATGAGAACAGAATGGAGGTGCCTTAAAAAGGTAAACATTGAGCTACCATATGATCCAGCAGGCCCACTCCTCGACCTATAATCTAAGAAGAGAGAATTGGAAAGACACAGGCAGGCAAATCTGCATTGCACAGTATTACAATACCCAGATATGGAGGTAACCAAAAAGTCCACCAACAGATGGGTGGACAAAGAAGAACTCCTCCATATACAGATGGAATATTCGCTAGTGAAAAAAATGAAACAATGCCATTTGCAGCACCACAGATGAGTCTAGACGTAATCACGCCACCTGTAGTAAGTGAGAAAGCAAAAGACACATATCCTATCGTATCACTTTTAGGAGTTACTTAAAAATTGATACCAATGAAGATATTTCCACAGAGAAAGGCAATCACAGATTCATTAAAAAACTTATGGTTCACCAAATAGAAAGGGATGAGGATTGGATACATTACCATTTTGGGGTTAAAAGAGATATACAAACCATGTGAAATATATAATCACCAAACACGTACGGAAGACCAGGAGAAGACTACTCAACATTGTGTCATAACCTACATGGGAAAAGGATGCGAGGAATAACAGATACACGTATATGTGTGAAAGAACCACATTTGCACACCTAGAACAAACAAACCATTGTAATCAAATTTGCTTGGATAAAAAATAAAAAGTAAATTATAAATATGAACAAGAAGTAATGAGACATGAACATAAAGGGCTTTTTCCTGGCACATTCCATTCTAATTTACAACCTAGAACACCACTTCCATTAAGGCTCTGTTTCTCCAGTTACCAAGTTTGGTAAAGGAGAAATGATGCCAACTTGTGGCCGTTTCCTGCAAGAGCAGATTTAAAATCACAGCTAATGGTCACTTAACATTTACAAGGACTCAGGGCTGTAAAGGACACCTGCCCTAAAAAATTGTGCTGAAGGAGGGAATGGACAAAAAAATTCAAAACAGGCAATTGTTTCAAGAAGAGAGTATGAATAGTTACGTTTTACTCACGCTCTTTTAAAAAAAAAAGGAAAATGGATAAAAGCTCAACCTCAGAGAGTGTTAGACCCATGCAATCTAATCTACAAAAAACTTTCAACTTACACCATTCGACAGACCATCAGCAAAATGTCTACAAACAATAAATGCTGAAAGGGTTTTAGGGAACCCATTACCCTCTACCTGCTGGTGAGACGTAAAGGGGTAACAGCCAATAATGAGAACAGAAAGGAGCTGTGTTTAAAAGTAAAAATGGAGGTACCATTCAATCCAGCAGGGGCACCATTGGACCTCTCACCTGAGAAGACAAGAATCGAGACAACACAGGCCGCAAAAGCTGCAGTACAGCCTTATTCACAATAGCCAAGACAGTGAAGCAATCAAAATGTCCAACAACAGGTGAATGGATAAAGAAGAAGTGGTCCATGTACACAATGAAATATTAGCCATGTAAAACAATGAACCATTGCTCTTTGAGGCCCCACAAATGAGTTTGGAGATAATCACGAAACATGAGGTAAGTTGGAAAGCAAAAGACTTATATTCTATGATATCACTTATAGGCGTTATCTAATAACTGACACAAATGAACATATTTCCACAGAGAAAGACACTCACTGACTTAGAAAACAAACTATGCTCATGTAAAAGGAAAGGTGTGGGGAATGGATAAATTAAGATTAGTGTTACTATATGTATACAAACACATATTATATACATATCTCAAAAAGACCGAGCATATAGCAAGGGAGGTGTGTGGAACCCTCTGTAACATTTTACTTGGGAAGGGGATCTGTACTTGAATAGACATATATAATGTACAAATGAACCAGATTGTGTACACCTAGGACGAACAATATTCTAAGCTTTACCCCAATTAAAAAAAAATTTAAACCAAGAAGAAATAATGAGACATAAACTTATGGGGGTTTCTCCATGCACATTCCAATGTAATTTACAACCTAGGAACACGACTTCCAGAAAGGCTCTGCTGCCCTAGTACCCAGATTGGGGAATGGAGAAATGCTGCCTGTTTGAGGCCACTTCCCATAAGAGCAGCTTTAAACCCATTGCTAAAGTTCACTAAATATTCACCAAACTTGCAGTTCGGTAAATGACACCTGCTCTCCAAAAAAATTCTGGGCTGGAAAATCGACCAAAAAATTAAACAGAGGGCAACCTTCCAAGAAAACAATTTGAAGAATTATATTGTATTCCCAATTGTTTCCTTTTTTTAACAGAAAAGAAAACGGCGGAGAAAAATGATGAGTTTTATGAATTTTCAAAGACATGCAAACCCAAATTACAAAAACCTATGAGCTCACACCAGCCAGAAGGGCCATTAGCATAAATGCTGCAAACAGTAAATGCTGGAGCGATTGTGGAGAAATGCGTACCCTCGATTCTAAGGGGGACGTGGTAAGAGCCACTAAGGAAAACACAAAGAAGGTGTTTTGAAAAGGGTAACACGGTGCTACCAGTCAATCTATCACACCCACTGCTGGGACTATCACCTAAGAAAATGAGAATCAAAAACTCACAGGATGGCAATCCTGCACTCCAACAATATTTACGATAGCCAACACTTGGAAGCAATGAAAATGTCCATCAACCAAGGAATGCACAAAGTAGAAGTGGTCCACGTACACAGTGGGAAATTACTCCAATAAAAACTAAAAATTAAATTTAAAAATCCAACAAAAGTAAAGAGACATCAGCTTGTGTGCGATTGACCGGGCACACTCCACTCTAATTTATAACCGAGAAAAACCACAGGCCGCAAGGGCTTTTCCCTAGTTACCATGGTGGGGAACATAGAAAGGCTGCCACCCTCTGGCAGTTACCTGCAAAAGCAGCTTTAAAGCCTGTGCTAATGGTCATTTCATAGGAAGAAGTAATGCAGGACTGTAAATGAAACCTGCCCTCAAAATGTCTTGAGGGAGGTAATGGCCAAAACATTTCAAAATGTGACACATACTTTAAGAGAACACTTTGAAGAACTAAGGGGTAAGCACACCTTGAAAACTAAAAAGGACATGCCTTATAGCTCAATTTCAATGGATTATGAGGAACATGCGAATTCAACCACAAAGAGGTATCAGCTCACACTTGTCAGAATAACCATCAGCAAGAAAACTACAAACAATAACTGCTCAAGGTGTTGTGGAGAAATGCATACCCTCAACATCAAGGGGGACATAACTTGGAAAGGGCCACGAATGAGAACAGAATGGAGGTGCCTTAAAAAGGTAAACATTGAGCTACCATATGATCCAGCAGGCCCACTCCTCGACGTATATTCTAAGAGGAGAGAATTGGAAAGACAAAGGCAGGCAAATCTGCATTGCACAGTATTACAATACCCAGATATGGAGGTAACCAAAAAGTCCACCAACAGATGGGTGGAAAAAGAAGAGCTCCTCCATGTACAGATGGAATATTCGCTAGTGAAAAAAATGAAACAATGCCATTTGCAGCACCACAGATGAGTCTAGACCTGATCACGCCACCTGTAGTAAGTGAGAAAGCAAAAGACACATATCCTATCATATCACTTTTAGGAGTTACTTAAAAATTGATACCAATGAAGATATTTCCACAGAGAAAGGCAATCACAGATTCATTAAAAAACTTATGGTTCACCAAATAGAAAGGGATGAGGATTGGATACATTACCATTTTGGGGTTAAAAGAGATATACAAACCATGTGAAATATATAATCACCAAAGACGTACGGAAGATTAGGAGACGACTACTCAACATTGTGTAATAACCTACATGGGAAAAGGATGCGAGGAATAACAGATACACGTATATGTGTGAAAGAACCACATTTGCACACCTAGAACAAACAAACCATGGTAATCAAATTTGCTTGGATAAAAAATAAAAAGTAAATTATAAATATGAACAAGAAGTAATGAGACATGAACATAAAGGGATTTTTCCTGGCACATTCCATTCTAATTTACAACCTAGAACACCACTTCCTGTAAGGCTCAGTTGCCCTAGTAACCAAATTTGGTAAAGGAGAAATGATGCCACCTTGTGGCCGTTTCCTGCAAGAACAGATTTAAAATCACAGCTAATGGTCACTTAACATTCACAAGGACTCAGGGCTGTAAAGGACACCTGCCCTAAAAAATTGTGCTGAAGGAGGGAATGGACAAAAAAATTCAAAACAGGCAATTGTTTCAAGAAGAGAGTATGAATAGTTACGTTTTACTCACGCTCTTTTAAATAAAAAAGGAAAATGGATAAAAGCTCAACCTCAGGGAGTGTTAGACCCATGCAATCTAATCTACAAAAACTTTCAACTTACACCATTCGACTGACCATCAGCAAAATGTCTACAAACAATAAATGCTGAAAGGGTTTTAGGGAACCCATTACCCTCTACCTGCTGGTGAGACGTAAAGGGGTAACAGCCAATAATGAGAACAGAAAGGAGCTGTGTTTAAAAGTAAAAATGGAGGTACCATTCAATCCAGCAGGCGCACCATTTGACCTCTCACCTGAGAAGACAAAATCGAGACAACACAGGACGCAACAGCGGCAGTACAGCCTTATTCACAATAGCCAAGACAGTGAAGCAATCAAAATGTCCAACAACAGGTGAATGGATAAAGAAGAAGTGGTCCATGTACACAATGGAATATTAGCCATGGAAAACAATGAACCATTGCTCTTTGAGGCACCACAAATGAGTTTGGAGATAGTCACGAAACATGAGATAAGTCCGAAAGCAAAAGACCTATATTCTATGATATCACTTATAGGCGTTATCTAATAACTGACACAAATGAACATATTTCCACAGAGAAAGACACTCACTGACTTAGAAAACAAACTATGCTCATGTAAAAGGAAAGGTGTGGGGAATGGATAAATTAAGATTAGTGTTACTGTATGTATACAAACACATATTATATACCTATCTCAAAAAGACCGAGCATATAGCAAGGGAGGTGTGCGGAATCCTCTGTAACATTTTACATGGGAAGAGGATCTGTACTTGAATAGACATATATAATGTACAAATGAACCAGATTGTGTACACCTAGGATGAACAATATTCTAAGCTTTACCCCAATTAAAAAAAAATTTAAAACCAAGAAGAAATAATGAGACATAAACTTATGGGTGTTTCTCCATGCACATTCCAATGTAATTTACAACCTAGGAACACGACTTCCAGAAAGGCTCTGCTGCCCTAGTACCCAGATTGGGGAATGGAGAAATGCTGCCTGCTTGAGGCCACTTCCCACAAGAGCAGCTTTAAACCCATTGCTAAAGTTCACTAAATATTCACCAAACTTGCAGTTCGGTAAATGACACCTGCTCTCCAAAAAAATTCTGGGCTGCAAAATCGACCAAAAAATTAAACAGAGGGCAACCTTACAAGAAGACAATTTCAAGAATTATATTGTATTCCCAATTGTTTTCTTTTTGTAACAGAAAAGAAAACGGCGGAGAAAAATGATGAGTTTTATGAATTTTCAAAGACATGCAAACCCAAATTACAAAAACATATCAGCTCACACCAGCCAGAAGGGCCATTAGCATAAATGCTGCAAACAGTAAATGCTGGAGCGATTGTGGAGAAATGCGAACCCTCGATTCTAAGGGGGACGTGGTAAGAGCCTCCAAGGAAAACACAAAGAAGGTGCTTTGAAAAGGGTAACACGGTGCTACCAGTCAATCAATCACACCCACTGCTGGGACTATCACCTGAGAAAATGAGAATCAAAAAGTCACAGGATGGCAATCCTGCACTCCAACAATATTTACGATAGCCAACACTTCGAAGCAATGAAAATGTCCATCAACCAAGGAATGCACAAAGTAGAAGTGGTCCACGTACACAGTGGGAAATTACTCCAATAAAAAATAAAAATTAAATTTAAAAATCCAACAAAAGTAAAGAGACATCAGCTTGTGTGGGATTGTCCAGGCACACTCCACTCTAATTTATAACCGAGAAACACCACAGGCCGCAAGGGCTTTTCCCTAGATACCAGGTTGGGGAACATAGAAAGGCTGCCACCCTCAGGCAGTTACCTGCAAAAGCAGCTTTAAAGCCTTTGCTAATGGTCATTTCATAGGAAGAAGTAATGCAGGACTGTAAATGAAACCTGCCCTCCAAATGTCTTGAGGGAGGTAATGGCCAAAACATTTCAAAATGTGACACATACTTTAAGAGAACACTTTGAAGAACTAAGGGGTAAGCACACCTTGAAAACTAAAAAGGACATGCCTTATAGCTCAATTTCAATGGATTATGAGGAACATGCGAATTCAACCACAAAGAGGTATCAGCTCACACTTGTCAGAATAACCATCAGCAAGAAAACTACAAACAATAACTGCTCAAGGTGTTGTGGAGAAATGCATACCCTCAACATCAAGGGGGACATAACTTGGAAAGGGCCACGAATGAGAACAGAATGGAGGTGCCTTAAAAAGGTAAACATTGAGCTACCATATGATCCAGCAGGCCCACTCCTCGACGTATATTCTAAGAGGAGAGAATTGGAAAGACAAAGGCAGGCAAATCTGCATTGCACAGTATTACAATACCCAGATATGGAGGTAACCAAAAAGTCCACCAACAGATGGGTGGAAAAAGAAGAGCTCCTCCATGTACAGATGGAATATTCGCTAGTGAAAAAAATGAAACAATGCCATTTGCAGCACCACAGATGAGTCTAGACCTGATCACGCCACCTGTAGTAAGTGAGAAAGCAAAAGACACATATCCTATCATATCACTTTTAGGAGTTACTTAAAAATTGATACCAATGAAGATATTTCCACAGAGAAAGGCAATCACAGATTCATTAAAAAACTTATGGTTCACCAATTAGAAAGAGATGAGGATTGGATACATTACCATTTTGGGGTTAAAAGAGATATACAAACCATGTGAAATATATAATCACCAAAGACGTACGGAAGACCAGGAGAAGACTACTCAACATTGTGTCATAACCTACATGGGAAAACGATGCGAGGAATAACAGATACACGTATATGTGTGAAAGAACCACATTTGCACACCTAGAACAAACAAACCATTGTAATCAAATTTGCTTGGATAAAAAATAAAAAGTAAATTATAAATATGAATAAGAAGTAATGAGACATGAACATAAAGGGCTTTTTCCTGGCACATTCCATTCTAATTTACAACCTAGAACACCACTTCCATTAAGGCTCTGTTTCTCCAGTTACCAAATTTGGTAAAGGAGAAATGATGCCACCTTGTGGCCGTTTCCTGCAAGAGCAGATTTAAAATCACAGCTAATGGTCACTTAACATTCACAAGGACTCAGGGCTGTAAAGGACACCTGCCCTAAAAAATTGTGCTGAAGGAGGGAATGGACAAAAAAATTCAAAACAGGCAATTGTTTCAAGAAGAGAGTATGAATAGTTACGTTTTACTCACGCTCTTTTAAAAAAAAAAGGAAAATGGATAAAAGCTCAACCTCAGGGAGTATTAGACCCATGCAATCTAATCTACAAAAACTTTCAACTTACACCATTTGACTGACCATCAGCAAAATGTCTACAAACAATAAATGCTGAAAGGGTTTTAGGGAACCCATTACCCTCTACCTGCTGGTGAGACGTAAAGGGGTAACAGCCAATAATGAGAACAGAAAGGAGCTGTGTTTAAAAGTAAAAATGGAGGTACCATTCAATCCAGCAGGCGCACCATTGGACCTCTCACCTGAGAAGACAAGAATCGAGACAACACAGGCCGCAAAAGCTGCAGTACAGCCTTATTCACAATAGCCAAGACAGTGAAGCAATCAAAAGGTCCAACAACAGGTGAATGGATAAAGAAGAAGTGGTCCATGTACACAATGGAATATTAGCCATGGAAAACAATGAACCATTTCTCTTTGAGGCACCACAAATGAGTTTGGAGATAGTCACGAAACATGAGATAAGTCCGAAAGCAAAAGACCTATATTATATGATATCACTTATAGGCGTTATCTAATAACTGACACAAATGAACATATTTCCACAGAGAAAGACACTCACTGACTTAGAAAACAAACTATGCTCATGTAAAAGGAAAGGTGTGGGGCATGGATAAATTAAGATTAGTGTTACTATATGTATACAAACACATATTATATACATATCTCAAAAAGACCGAGCATATAGCAAGGGAGGTGTGCGGAACCCTCTGTAACATTTTACATGGGAAGAGGATCTGTACTTGAATAGACATATATAATGTACAAATGAACCAGATTGTGTACACCTAGGACGAACAATATTCTAAGCTTTACCCCAATAAAAAAAAAAATTAAAACCAAGAAGAAATAATGAGACATAAACCTATGGGGGTTTCCCCATGCACATTCCAATGTAATTTACAACCTAGGAACACGACTTCCAGAAAGGCTCTGCTGCCCTAGTACCCAGATTGGGGAATGGAGAAATGCTGCCTGCTTGAGGCCACTTACCACAAGAGCAGCTTTAAACCCATTGCTAAATGTCACTAAATATTCACCAAACTTGCAGTTCGGTAAATGACACCTGCTCTCTAAAAAAGTTCTGGGCTGGAAAATCGACCAAAAAATTAAATAGAGGGCAACCTTCCAAGAAGACAATTTCAAGAGTTATATTGTATTCCCAATTGTTACCTTTTTTTAACAGAAAAGAAAACGGCGGAGAAAAATGATGAGTTTTATGAATTTTCAAAGACATGCAAACCCAAATTACAAAAACCTATCAGCTCACACCAGCTAGAAAGGCCATTAGCATAAATGCTGCAAACAAAAAATGCTGGAGCGATTGTAGAGAAATGCGTACCCTCGATTCTAAGGGGGACGTGGTAAGAGCCACTAATGAAAACACAAAGAAGGTGCTTTGAAAAGCATAACACGGTGCTACCAGTCAATCAATCACACCCACTGCTGGGCCTATCACCTGAGAAAATGAGAATCAAAAAGCCACAGGCTGGCAATCCTGCACTCCAACAATATTTACCATAGCCAACACTTGGAAGCAATGAAAATGTCCATCAACCGAGGAGTGCACAAAGTAGAAGTGGTCCTCGTGCACAGTGGGAAATTACTCCAATAAAAAATAAAAATTAAATTTAAAAATCCAACAAAAGTAAAGAGACAACAGCTTGTGTGGGATTGTCCGGGCACACTCCACTCTAATTGATTACCGAGGAACACCACAGGCCGCAAGGGTTTTTCCCTAGTTACCAGGGTGGGGAACATAGAAAGGCTGCCACCCTCAGGCAGTTACCTGCAAAGCAGCTTTAAAGCCTGTGCTAATGGTCATTTCATAGGAAGAAGTACTGCAGGACTGTAAATGAAACCTGCCCTCAAAATGTCTTGAGGGAGGTAATGGCCAAAACATTTCAAAATGTGACACATACTTTAAGAGAACACTTTGAAGAACTAAGGGGTAATCACAGCTTGAAAAATAAAAAGGACATGCCTAAAAGCTCAATTTCAACGGATTATGAGGCACATGCGAATTCAACCACAAAGAGGTATCAGGTCACACTTGTCAGAATAACCATCAGCAAGAAAACTACAAACAATAAATGCTGAAGGTGTTGTGGAGAAATGTATACCTTCAACTTCAAGTGGGACATTACTTGGAAAGGGCCACGAATAAGAACAGAATGGAGGTGCCTTTAAAAGGTGAACATTGAGCTACCATATGATCCAGGAGGCCCAATCCTCGACCTATAATATAAGAAGAGAAAATTGGAAAGACACAGGCAGGCAAATCTGCATGGCACAGTATTACAATAGCCAAGATATGGAAGTAACCAAAAAGTCCACCAACAGATGGGTGGACAAAGAAGAACTCCTCCATGTACAGATGGAATATTCGCTAGTGAAAAAAATGAAACAATGCAATTTGCAGCTCCACAGCTGAATCTAGACGTAATCACGCCACCTGCAGTAAGTGAGAAAGCAAAAGACACATATCGTATCGTATCACTTTTAGGAGTTACTTAAAAATTGATACCAATGAAGATATTTCCACAGAGAAACGAAAACACAGATTCATTAAAAAACTTATGCTTCACCAAATAAAAAGGGATGAGGATTGGATACATTACCATTTTGGGGTTAACAGAGATATACAAACCATGTGAAATATATAATCACCAAAGACGTACGGAAGACCAGGAGAAGACTACTCAACATTGTGTCATAACCTACATTGGAAAAGGATGCGAGGAATAACAGATACACGTATATGTGTGAAAGAACCACATTTGGACACCTAGAACAAACAAAACATTGTAATCAAATTTGCTTGGATAAAAAATAAAAAGTAAATTATATATATGAACAAGAAGTAATGAGACATGAACATAAAGGACTTTTTCCTGGCACATTCCTTTCTAATTTACAACCTGGAACACCACTTCCATTAAGGCTCTGTTTCCCCAGTTACCTAATTTGGTAAAGGAGAAATGATGCCACCTTGTGGCCGTTTCTTGCAAGAGCAGATTTAAACTCACATGTAATGGTCACTTAACATTCACAAGGACTCAGGGCTGTAAAGGACACCTGCCCTAAAAAATTGTGCTGAAGAAGGGAATGGACAAAAAAATTCAAAACAGGCAAATGTTCAAGAAGAGAGTATGAATAGTTACGTTTTACTCACGCTCTTTTAAGAAAAAAGGATAATGGATAAAACCTCAACGTCAGGGAGTGTTAGACCCATTCAATCTAATCTACAAAAACTTTTCAACTCACACCAGTCGACTGACCATCAGCAAAAAGTCTACAAACAATAAAGGCTGAAGGGGTTTTAGAGAACTGTGTACCCTCTACCTGCTGGTGAGACGTAAAGTGGTAACGGCCAATAATGAGAACAGAAAGGAGCTGTGTTTAAAAGTAAAAATGGAGGTACCATTCAATCCAGCAGGCGCACCATTGGCCCTCTCACCTGAGAAGACAAGAATCGAGAGAACACAGGCCACAAAAGCTGCAGTAAAGCCTTATTCACAATAGCCAAGACAGTGAAGCAATCAAAATGTCCAACAACAGGTGAATGGATAAAGAAGAAGTGGTCCATGTACACAATGGAATATTAGCCATGGAAAACAATGAACCATTGCTCTTTGAGGCACCACAAATGAGTTTGGAGATAGTCACGAAACATAAGATAAGTCCGAAAGCAAAAGACCTATATTCTATGATATCACTTATAGGCGTTATCTAATAACTGACACAAATGAACATATTTCCACAGAGAAAGACACTCACTGACTTAGAAAACAAACTATGCTCATGTAAAAGGAAAGGTGTGGGGAGTGGATAAATTAAGATAAGTGTTACTATATGTATACAAACACATATTATATACATATCGCAAAAAGGCCGACCATATAGCAAGTGAGGTGTGCGGAACACTCTGTAACATTTTACATGGGAAGAGGATCTGTACTTGAATAGACATATATAACGTACAAATGAACCAGATTGTTTACACCTAGGACGAACAATATTCTAAGCTTTACCCCAATTAAAAAAAAATTTAAAACCAGGAAGAAATAATGAGACATAAACTTATGGGGGTTTCTCCATGCACATTCCAGTGTAATTTACAACCTAGGAACACGACTTCCAGAAAGGCTCTGCTGCCCTTAGTACCCAGATTGGGGAATGGAGAAATGCTGCCTGCTTGAGGCCACTTACCACAAGAGCAGCTTTAAACCCATTGCTAAAGGTCACTAAATATTCACCAAACTGGCAGTTCGGTAAATGACACCTGCTCTTTAAAAAAATTCTGGGCTGGAAAATCGACCAAAAAATTAAACAGAGGAAAACCTTCCAAGAAGACAATTTCAAGAGTTATACTGTACTCCCAATTGTTTCCTTTTTGAAACAGAAAAGAAAACGGCAGAGAAAAATGATGAGTTTTATGAATTTTCAAAGACATGCAAACCCAAATTACAAAAACCTATCAGCTCACACCAGCCAGAAGGGCCATTAGCATAAATGCTGCAAACAATAAATGCTGAAGCGATTGTGGATAAATGCGTACCCTCGATTCTAAGGGGGACGTGGTAAGAGCCACTAATGAAAACACAGAGAAGGTGCTTTGAAAAGTGTAACAGGGTGCTACCAGTCAATCAATCACACCCACTGCTGGGCCTATCACCTGAGAAAATGAGAATCAAAAAGCCACAGGCTGGCAATCCTGCACTCCAACAATATTTACCATAGCCAACACTTGGAAGCAATGAAAATGTCCATCAACCGAGGAGGGCACAAAGTAGAAGTGGTCCACGTGCACAGTGGGAAATTACTCCAATAAAAAATAAAAATTAAATTTAAAAATGCAACAAAAGTAAAGAGACATCAGCTTGTGTGGGTTTGTCCGGGCACACTCCACTCTAATTTATAACCGAGAAACACCGCAGGCCACAAGGCCTTTTCCCAGTTACAAGGGTGCGGAACATAGAAAGGCTGCCACCCTCAGGCAGTTACCTGCAAGAGCAGCTTTAAAGCCTGTGCTAATGGTCATTTCATAGGAAGAAGTAATGCAGGACTGTAAATGAAACCTGCCCTCAAAATGTCTTGAGGGAGGTAATGGCCAAAACAATTCAAAATGTGACACATACTTTAAGAGAACACTTTGAAGAACTAAGGGGTAATCACAGCTTGAAAAATAAAAAGGACATGCCTTAAAGCTCAATTTCAACGGATTATGAGGCACATGCGAATTCAACCACAAAGAGGTATCAGCTCACAGTTGTCAGAATAACCATCAACAAGAAAACTACAAACAATAAATGCTGAAGGTGTTGTGGAGAAATGTATACCTTCAACTTCAAGTGGGACATAACTTGGAAAGTGCCACTAATAAGAACAGAATGGAGGTGCCTTTAAAAGGTGAACATTGAGCTACCATACGCTCCAGGAGGCCCACTCCTCGACCTATAATATAAGAAGAGAAAATTGGAAAGACACAGGCAGGCAAATCTGCATGGCGCAGTATTACAATAGCCAAGATATGGAAGTAACCAAAAAGTCCACCAACAGATGGGTGGACAAAGAAGAACTCCTCCATGTACAGATGGATTATTCGCTAGTGAAAAAAATGAAACAATGCCATTTGCAGCAACATAGATGAATCTAGACGTAATCACGCCACCTGTAGTAAGTGAGAAAGCAAAAGACACATATCCTATCGTATCACTTTTAGGAGTTACTTAAAAATTGATACCAATGAAGATATTTCCACAGAGAAAGGCAATCACAGATTCATTAAAAAACTTATGCTTCACCAAATAGAAAGGGATGAGGATTGGATACATTACCATTTTGGGGTTAACAGAGATATACAAACCATGTGAAATATATAATCACCAAAGACGTACGGAAGACCAGGAGAAGACTACTCAACATTGTGTCATAACCTACATTGGAAAAGGATGCGAGGAATAACAGATACATGTATATGTGTGAAAGAACCACATTTGCACACCTAGAACAAACAAACCATTGTAATCAAATTTGCTTGGTTAAAAAATAAAAAGTAAATTATAAATATGAACAAGAAATAATGAGACATGAATATAAAGGGCTTTTTCCTGGCACATTCCATTCTAATTTACAACCTACAACACCACTTCCATTAAGGCTCTTTTTCCCCAGTTACCAAATTTGGTAAAGGAGAAATGATGCCACCTTGTGGCCGTTTCCTGCAAGAGCAGATTTAAACTCACAGCTAATGGTCACTTAATATTCACAAGGACTCAGGGCTGTAAAGGACACCTGCCCTAAAAAATTGTGCTGAAGGAGGGAATGGACAAAAAAATTCAAAACAGGCAAATCTTTCAAGAAGAGAGTATGAATAGTTACGTTTTATTCATGCTCTTTAAAAAAAAAAAGGAAAATGGATAAAAGCTCAACCTCAGGGAGTGTTAGACCCATGCAATCTAATCTACAAAAACTTTTCAACTCACACCAGTCGACTGACCATCAGCAAAAAGTCTGCAAACAATAAAGGCTGAAGGGGTTTTAGAGAACTGTGTAACCTCTACCTGCTGGTGAGACGTAAAGGGGTAACGGCCAATAATGAGAACAGAAAGGAGCTGTGTTTAAAAGTAAAAATGGAGGTACCATTCAATACAGCAGGCGCACCATTGGACCTCTCACCTGAGAAGACAAGAATCGAGAGAAAACAGGCCACAAATGCTGCACTAAAGCCTTATTCACCATAGCCAAGACAGTGAAGCAATCAAAATGTCCAACAACAGGTGAATGGATAAAGAAGAAGTGGTCCATGTACACAATGGAATAATAGCCATGGAAAACAATGAACCATTGCTCTTTGAGGCACCACAAATGAGTTTGGAGATAGTCACGAAACATGAGATAAGTCCGAAAGCAAAAGACCTATATTCTATGATATCACTTAAAGGCGTTATCTAATAACTGACACAAATGAACATATTTCCACAGAGAAAGACACTCACTGACTTAGAAAACAAACTATGCTCATGTAAAAGGAAAGGTGTGGGGAATGGATAAATTAACATTAGTGTTACTATATGTATACAAACACATATTATATACATATCGCAAAAAGACCGACCATATAGCAAGTGAGGTGTGCGGAACACTCTGTAACATTGTACATGGGAAGACGATCTGTACTTGAATAGACATATATAACGTACAAATGAACCAGATTGTGTACACCTAGGACGAACAATATTCTAAGCTTTACCCCAATTAAAAAAAAATTTAAAACCAAGAAGAAATAATGAGACATAACCTTATGGGGGTTTCTCCATGCACATTCCAGTGTAATTTACAACATAGGAACACGACTTCCAGAAAGGCTCTGCTGCCCTTAGTACCCAGATTGGGGAATGGAGAAATGCTGCCTGCTTGAGGCCTCTTACCACAAGAGCAGCTTTAAACCCATTGCTAAAGGTCACTAAATATTCACCAAACTTGCAGTTCTGTAAATGACACCTGCTCTCTAAAAAAATTCTGGGCTGGAAAATCGACCAAAAAATTAAATAGAGGGCAACCTTCCAAGAAGACAATTTCAAGAGTTATATTGTATTCCCAATTGTTACCTTTTTTTTAACAGAAAAGAAAACGGCGGATAAAAATGATGAGTTGTATGAATTTTCAAAGACATGCAAACCCAAATTACAAAAACCTATCAGCTCACACCAGCCAGAAGGGCCATTAGCATAAATGCTGCAAACAAAAAATGCTGGAGCGATTGTGGAGAAATGCGTACCCTCGATTCTAAGGGGGACGTGGTAAGAGCCACTAATGAAAACACAAAGAAGGTGCTTTGAAAAGGGTAACACGGCTACCAGTCAATCAATCACACCCACTGCTGGGCCTATCACCTGAGAAAATGAGAATCAAAAATCCACAGGCTGGCAATCCTGCACTCCAACAATATTTACCATAGCCAACACTTGGAAGCAATGAAAATGTCCATCAACCGAGGAGTGCACAAAGTAGAAGTGGTCCACATGCACAGTGGGAAATTACTCCAATAAAAAATAAAAATTAAATTTAAAAATCCAACAAAAGTAAAGAGACATCAGCTTGTGTGGGATTGTCCGGGCACACTCCACTCTAATTGATAACCGAGAAACACCACAGGCCGCAAGGGCTTTTCCCTAGTTACCAGGGTGGGGAACATAGAAAGGCTGCCACCCTCAGGCAGTTACCTGCAAAAGCAGCTTTAAAGCCTGTGCTAATGGTCATTTCATAGGAAGAAGTAATGCAGGACTGTAAATGAAACCTGCCCTCAAAATTTCTTGAGGGAGGTAATGGCCAAAACATTTCAAAATGTGACAAATACTTTAAGAGAACACTTTGAAGAACTAAGGGGTAATCACAGCTTGAAAAATAAAAAGGACATTTCTCAAAGCTCAATTTCAATGGATTATGAGGCACATGCGAATTCAACCACAAAGAGGTATCAGCTCACACTTGTCAGAATAACCATCAGCAAGAAAACTACAAACAATAAATGCTGAAGGTATTGTGGAGAAATGTATACCTTCAACTTCAAGTGGGACATAACTTGGAAAGGGCCACGAATAAGAACAGAATGGAGGTGCCTTTAAAAGGTGAACATTGAGCTACCATATGATCCAGGAGGCCCACTCCTCGACCTATAATATAAGAAGAGAAAATTGGAAAGACACAGGCAGGCAAATCTGCATGGCACAGTATTACAATAGCCAAGATATGGAAGTAACCAAAAAGTCCACCAACAGATGGGTGGACAAAGAAGAACTCCTCCATGTACAGATGGAATATTCGCTAGTGAAAAAAATGAAACAATGCAATTTGCAGCTCCACAGCTGAATCTAGACGTAATCACGCCACCTGCAGTAAGTGAGAAAGCAAAAGACACATATCGTATCGTATCACTTTTAGGAGTTACTTAAAAATTGATACCAATGAAGATATTTCCACAGAGAAACGAAAACACAGATTCATTAAAAAACTTATGCTTCACCAAATAAAAAGGGATGAGGATTGGATACATTACCATTTTGGGGTTAACAGAGATATACAAACCATGTGAAATATATAATCACCAAAGACGTACGGAAGACCAGGAGAAGACTACTCAACATTGTGTCATAACCTACATTGGAAAAGGATGCGAGGAATAACAGATACACGTATATGTGTGAAAGAACCACATTTGGACACCTAGAACAAACAAAACATTGTAATCAAATTTGCTTGGATAAAAAATAAAAAGTAAATTATATATATGAACAAGAAGTAATGAGACATGAACATAAAGGACTTTTTCCTGGCACATTCCTTTCTAATTTACAACCTGGAACACCACTTCCATTAAGGCTCTGTTTCCCCAGTTACCTAATTTGGTAAAGGAGAAATGATGCCACCTTGTGGCCGTTTCTTGCAAGAGCAGATTTAAACTCACATGTAATGGTCACTTAACATTCACAAGGACTCAGGGCTGTAAAGGACACCTGCCCTAAAAAATTGTGCTGAAGAAGGGAATGGACAAAAAAATTCAAAACAGGCAAATGTTCAAGAAGAGAGTATGAATAGTTACGTTTTACTCACGCTCTTTTAAGAAAAAAGGATAATGGATAAAACCTCAACGTCAGGGAGTGTTAGACCCATTCAATCTAATCTACAAAAACTTTTCAACTCACACCAGTCGACTGACCATCAGCAAAAAGTCTACAAACAATAAAGGCTGAAGGGGTTTTAGAGAACTGTGTACCCTCTACCTGCTGGTGAGACGTAAAGTGGTAACGGCCAATAATGAGAACAGAAAGGAGCTGTGTTTAAAAGTAAAAATGGAGGTACCATTCAATCCAGCAGGCGCACCATTGGCCCTCTCACCTGAGAAGACAAGAATCGAGAGAACACAGGCCACAAAAGCTGCAGTAAAGCCTTATTCACAATAGCCAAGACAGTGAAGCAATCAAAATGTCCAACAACAGGTGAATGGATAAAGAAGAAGTGGTCCATGTACACAATGGAATATTAGCCATGGAAAACAATGAACCATTGCTCTTTGAGGCACCACAAATGAGTTTGGAGATAGTCACGAAACATAAGATAAGTCCGAAAGCAAAAGACCTATATTCTATGATATCACTTATAGGCGTTATCTAATAACTGACACAAATGAACATATTTCCACAGAGAAAGACACTCACTGACTTAGAAAACAAACTATGCTCATGTAAAAGGAAAGGTGTGGGGAGTGGATAAATTAAGATAAGTGTTACTATATGTATACAAACACATATTATATACATATCGCAAAAAGGCCGACCATATAGCAAGTGAGGTGTGCGGAACACTCTGTAACATTTTACATGGGAAGAGGATCTGTACTTGAATAGACATATATAACGTACAAATGAACCAGATTGTTTACACCTAGGACGAACAATATTCTAAGCTTTACCCCAATTAAAAAAAAATTTAAAACCAGGAAGAAATAATGAGACATAAACTTATGGGGGTTTCTCCATGCACATTCCAGTGTAATTTACAACCTAGGAACACGACTTCCAGAAAGGCTCTGCTGCCCTTAGTACCCAGATTGGGGAATGGAGAAATGCTGCCTGCTTGAGGCCACTTACCACAAGAGCAGCTTTAAACCCATTGCTAAAGGTCACTAAATATTCACCAAACTGGCAGTTCGGTAAATGACACCTGCTCTTTAAAAAAATTCTGGGCTGGAAAATCGACCAAAAAATTAAACAGAGGAAAACCTTCCAAGAAGACAATTTCAAGAGTTATACTGTACTCCCAATTGTTTCCTTTTTGAAACAGAAAAGAAAACGGCAGAGAAAAATGATGAGTTTTATGAATTTTCAAAGACATGCAAACCCAAATTACAAAAACCTATCAGCTCACACCAGCCAGAAGGGCCATTAGCATAAATGCTGCAAACAATAAATGCTGAAGCGATTGTGGATAAATGCGTACCCTCGATTCTAAGGGGGACGTGGTAAGAGCCACTAATGAAAACACAGAGAAGGTGCTTTGAAAAGTGTAACAGGGTGCTACCAGTCAATCAATCACACCCACTGCTGGGCCTATCACCTGAGAAAATGAGAATCAAAAAGCCACAGGCTGGCAATCCTGCACTCCAACAATATTTACCATAGCCAACACTTGGAAGCAATGAAAATGTCCATCAACCGAGGAGGGCACAAAGTAGAAGTGGTCCACGTGCACAGTGGGAAATTACTCCAATAAAAAATAAAAATTAAATTTAAAAATGCAACAAAAGTAAAGAGACATCAGCTTGTGTGGGTTTGTCCGGGCACACTCCACTCTAATTTATAACCGAGAAACACCGCAGGCCACAAGGCCTTTTCCCAGTTACAAGGGTGGGGAACATAGAAAGGCTGCCACCCTCAGGCAGTTACCTGCAAGAGCAGCTTTAAAGCCTGTGCTAATGGTCATTTCATAGGAAGAAGTAATGCAGGACTGTAAATGAAACCTGCCCTCAAAATGTCTTGAGGGAGGTAATGGCCAAAACAATTCAAAATGTGACACATACTTTAAGAGAACACTTTGAAGAACTAAGGGGTAATCACAGCTTGAAAAATAAAAAGGACATGCCTTAAAGCTCAATTTCAACGGATTATGAGGCACATGCGAATTCAACCACAAAGAGGTATCAGCTCACAGTTGTCAGAATAACCATCAACAAGAAAACTACAAACAATAAATGCTGAAGGTGTTGTGGAGAAATGTATACCTTCAACTTCAAGTGGGACATAACTTGGAAAGTGCCACTAATAAGAACAGAATGGAGGTGCCTTTAAAAGGTGAACATTGAGCTACCATACGCTCCAGGAGGCCCACTCCTCGACCTATAATATAAGAAGAGAAAATTGGAAAGACACAGGCAGGCAAATCTGCATGGCGCAGTATTACAATAGCCAAGATATGGAAGTAACCAAAAAGTCCACCAACAGATGGGTGGACAAAGAAGAACTCCTCCATGTACAGATGGATTATTCGCTAGTGAAAAAAATGAAACAATGCCATTTGCAGCAACATAGATGAATCTAGACGTAATCACGCCACCTGTAGTAAGTGAGAAAGCAAAAGACACATATCCTATCGTATCACTTTTAGGAGTTACTTAAAAATTGATACCAATGAAGATATTTCCACAGAGAAAGGCAATCACAGATTCATTAAAAAACTTATGCTTCACCAAATAGAAAGGGATGAGGATTGGATACATTACCATTTTGGGGTTAACAGAGATATACAAACCATGTGAAATATATAATCACCAAAGACGTACGGAAGACCAGGAGAAGACTACTCAACATTGTGTCATAACCTACATTGGAAAAGGATGCGAGGAATAACAGATACACGTATATGTGTGAAAGAACCACATTTGCACACCTAGAACAAACAAACCATTGTAATCAAATTTGCTTGGTTAAAAAATAAAAAGTAAATTATAAATATGAACAAGAAATAATGAGACATGAATATAAAGGGCTTTTTCCTGGCACATTCCATTCTAATTTACAACCTACAACACCACTTCCATTAAGGCTCTTTTTCCCCAGTTACCAAATTTGGTAAAGGAGAAATGATGCCACCTTGTGGCCGTTTCCTGCAAGAGCAGATTTAAACTCACAGCTAATGGTCACTTAATATTCACAAGGACTCAGGGCTGTAAAGGACACCTGCCCTAAAAAATTGTGCTGAAGGAGGGAATGGACAAAAAAATTCAAAACAGGCAAATCTTTCAAGAAGAGAGTATGAATAGTTACGTTTTATTCATGCTCTTTAAAAAAAAAAAGGAAAATGGATAAAAGCTCAACCTCAGGGAGTGTTAGACCCATGCAATCTAATCTACAAAAACTTTTCAACTCACACCAGTCGACTGACCATCAGCAAAAAGTCTGCAAACAATAAAGGCTGAAGGGGTTTTAGAGAACTGTGTAACCTCTACCTGCTGGTGAGACGTAAAGGGGTAACGGCCAATAATGAGAACAGAAAGGAGCTGTGTTTAAAAGTAAAAATGGAGGTACCATTCAATACAGCAGGCGCACCATTGGACCTCTCACCTGAGAAGACAAGAATCGAGAGAAAACAGGCCACAAATGCTGCACTAAAGCCTTATTCACCATAGCCAAGACAGTGAAGCAATCAAAATGTCCAACAACAGGTGAATGGATAAAGAAGAAGTGGTCCATGTACACAATGGAATAATAGCCATGGAAAACAATGAACCATTGCTCTTTGAGGCACCACAAATGAGTTTGGAGATAGTCACGAAACATGAGATAAGTCCGAAAGCAAAAGACCTATATTCTATGATATCACTTAAAGGCGTTATCTAATAACTGACACAAATGAACATATTTCCACAGAGAAAGACACTCACTGACTTAGAAAACAAACTATGCTCATGTAAAAGGAAAGGTGTGGGGAATGGATAAATTAACATTAGTGTTACTATATGTATACAAACACATATTATATACATATCGCAAAAAGACCGACCATATAGCAAGTGAGGTGTGCGGAACACTCTGTAACATTGTACATGGGAAGACGATCTGTACTTGAATAGACATATATAACGTACAAATGAACCAGATTGTGTACACCTAGGACGAACAATATTCTAAGCTTTACCCCAATTAAAAAAAAATTTAAAACCAAGAAGAAATAATGAGACATAACCTTATGGGGGTTTCTCCATGCACATTCCAGTGTAATTTACAACATAGGAACACGACTTCCAGAAAGGCTCTGCTGCCCTTAGTACCCAGATTGGGGAATGGAGAAATGCTGCCTGCTTGAGGCCTCTTACCACAAGAGCAGCTTTAAACCCATTGCTAAAGGTCACTAAATATTCACCAAACTTGCAGTTCTGTAAATGACACCTGCTCTCTAAAAAAATTCTGGGCTGGAAAATCGACCAAAAAATTAAATAGAGGGCAACCTTCCAAGAAGACAATTTCAAGAGTTATATTGTATTCCCAATTGTTACCTTTTTTTAACAGAAAAGAAAACGGCGGATAAAAATGATGAGTTGTATGAATTTTCAAAGACATGCAAACCCAAATTACAAAAACCTATCAGCTCACACCAGCCAGAAGGGCCATTAGCATAAATGCTGCAAACAAAAAATGCTGGAGCGATTGTGGAGAAATGCGTACCCTCGATTCTAAGGGGGACGTGGTAAGAGCCACTAATGAAAACACAAAGAAGGTGCTTTGAAAAGGGTAACACGGCTACCAGTCAATCAATCACACCCACTGCTGGGCCTATCACCTGAGAAAATGAGAATCAAAAATCCACAGGCTGGCAATCCTGCACTCCAACAATATTTACCATAGCCAACACTTGGAAGCAATGAAAATGTCCATCAACCGAGGAGTGCACAAAGTAGAAGTGGTCCACATGCACAGTGGGAAATTACTCCAATAAAAAATAAAAATTAAATTTAAAAATCCAACAAAAGTAAAGAGACATCAGCTTGTGTGGGATTGTCCGGGCACACTCCACTCTAATTGATAACCGAGAAACACCACAGGCCGCAAGGGCTTTTCCCTAGTTACCAGGGTGGGGAACATAGAAAGGCTGCCACCCTCAGGCAGTTACCTGCAAAAGCAGCTTTAAAGCCTGTGCTAATGGTCATTTCATAGGAAGAAGTAATGCAGGACTGTAAATGAAACCTGCCCTCAAAATTTCTTGAGGGAGGTAATGGCCAAAACATTTCAAAATGTGACACATACTTTAAGAGAACACTTTGAAGAACTAAGGGGTAATCACAGCTTGAAAAATAAAAAGGACATTTCTCAAAGCTCAATTTCAATGGATTATGAGGCACATGCGAATTCAACCACAAAGAGGTATCAGCTCACACTTGTCAGAATAACCATCAGCAAGAAAACTACAAACAATAAATGCTGAAGGTATTGTGGAGAAATGTATACCTTCAACTTCAAGTGGGACATAACTTGGAAAGGGCCACGAATAAGAACAGAATGGAGGTGCCTTTAAAAGGTGAACATTGAGCTACCATATGATCCAGGAGGCCCACTCCTCGACCTATAATATAAGAAGAGAAAATTGGAAAGACACAGGCAGGCAAATCTGCATGGCACAGTATTACAATAGCCAAGATATGGAAGTAACCAAAAAGTCCACCAACAGATGGGTGGACAAAGAAGAACTCCTCCATGTACAGATGGAATATTCGCTAGTGAAAAAAATGAAACAATGCCATTTGCAGCACCATAGATGAATCTAGACGTAATCACGCCACCTGTAGTAAGTGAGAAAGCAAAAGACACATATCCTATCATATCACTTTTAGGAGTTACTTAAAAATTGATACCAATGAAGATATTTCCACAGAGAAACGAAAACACAGATTCATTAAAAAACTTATGCTTCACCAAATAAAAAGGGATGAGAATTGGATACATTACCATTTTGGGGTTAACAGAGATATACAAACCATGTGAAATATATAATCACCAAAGACGTACGGAAGACCAGGAGAAGACTACTCAACATTGTGTCATAACCTACATTGGAAAAGGATGCGAGGAATAACAGATACACGTATATGTGTGAAAGAACCACATTTGGACACCTAGAACAAACAAAACATTGTAATCAAATTTGCTTGGATAAAAAATAAAAAGTAAATTATATATATGAACAAGAAGTAATGAGACATGAACATAAAGGACTTTTTCCTGGCACATTCCTTTCTAATTTACAACCTGGAACACCACTTCCATTAAGGCTCTGTTTCCCCAGTTACCAAATTTGGTAAAGGAGAAATGATGCCACCTTGTGGCCGTTTCTTGCAAGAGCAGATTTAAACTCACAGCTAATGGTCACTTAACATTCACAAGGACTCAGGGCTGTAAAGGACACCTGCCCTAAAAAATTGTGCTGAAGAAGGGAATGGACAAAAAAATTCAAAACAGGCAAATGTTCAAGAAGAGAGTATGAATAGTTACGTTTTACTCACGCTCTTTTAAGAAAAAAGGATAATGGATAAAACCTCAACGTCAGGGAGTGTTAGACCCATACAATCTAATCTACAAAAACTTTTCAACTCACACCAGTCGACTGACCATCAGCAAAAAGTCTACAAACAATAAAGGCTGAAGGGGTTTTAGAGAACTGTGTACCCTCTACCTGCTGGTGAGACGTAAAGTGGTAACGGCCAATAATGAGAACAGAAAGGAGCTGTGTTTAAAAGTAAAAATGGAGGTACCATTCAATCCAGCAGGCGCACCATTGGCCCTCTCACCTGAGAAGACAAGAATCGAGAGAACACAGGCCACAAAAGCTGCAGTAAAGCCTTATTCACAATAGCCAAGACAGTGAAGCAATCAAAATGTCCAACAACAGGTGAATGGATAAAGAAGAAGTGGTCCATGTACACAATGGAATATTAGCCATGGAAAACAATGAACCATTGCTCTTTGAGGCACCACAAATGAGTTTGGAGATAGTCACGAAACATAAGATAAGTCCGAAAGCAAAAGACCTATATTCTATGATATCACTTATAGGCGTTATCTAATAACTGACACAAATGAACATATTTCCACAGAGAAAGACACTCACTGACTTAGAAAACAAACTATGCTCATGTAAAAGGAAAGGTGTGGGGAGTGGATAAATTAAGATAAGTGTTACTATATGTATACAAACACATATTATATACATATCGCAAAAAGGCCGACCATAGAGCAAGTGAGGTGTGCGGAACACTCTGTAACATTTTACATGGGAAGAGGATCTGTACTTGAATAGACATATATAACGTACAAATGAACCAGATTGTTTACACCTAGGACGAACAATATTCTAAGCTTTACCCTAATTAAAAAAAAATTTAAAACCAGGAAGAAATAATGAGACATAAACTTATGGGGGTTTCTCCATGCACATTCCAGTGTAATTTACAACCTAGGAACACGACTTCCAGAAAGGCTCTGCTGCCCTTAGTACCCAGATTGGGGAATGGAGAAATGCTGCCTGCTTGAGGCCACTTACCACAAGAGCAGCTTTAAACCCATTGCTAAAGGTCACTAAATATTCACCAAACTGGCAGTTCGGTAAATGACACCTGCTCTTTAAAAAAATTCTGGGCTGGAAAATCGACCAAAAAATTAAACAGAGGAAAACCTTCCAAGAAGACAATTTCAAGAGTTATACTGTACTCCCAATTGTTTCCTTTTTGAAACAGAAAAGAAAACGGCAGAGAAAAATGATGAGTTTTATGAATTTTCAAAGACATGCAAACCCAAATTACAAAAACCTATCAGCTCACACCAGCCAGAAGGGCCATTAGCATAAATGCTGCAAACAATAAATGCTGAAGCGATTGTGGATAAATGCGTACCCTCGATTCTAAGGGGGACGTGGTAAGAGCCACTAATGAAAACACAAAGAAGGTGCTTTGAAAAGTGTAACAGGGTGCTACCAGTCAATCAATCACACCCACTGCTGGGCCTATCACCTGAGAAAATGAGAATCAAAAAGCCACAGGCTGGCAATCCTGCACTCCAACAATATTTACCATAGCCAACACTTGGAAGCAATGAAAATGTCCATCAACCGAGGAGGGCACAAAGTAGAAGTGGTCCACGTGCACAGTGGGAAATTACTCCAATAAAAAATAAAAATTAAATTTAAAAATGCAACAAAAGTAAAGAGACATCAGCTTGTGTGGGTTTGTCCGGGCACACTCCACTCTAATTTATAACCGAGAAACACCGCAGGCCACAAGGCCTTTTCCCAGTTACAAGGGTGGGGAACATAGAAAGGCTGCCACCCTCAGGCAGTTACCTGCAAAAGCAGCTTTAAAGCCTGTGCTAATGGTCATTTCATAGGAAGAAGTAATGCAGGACTGTAAATGAAACCTGCCCTCAAAATGTCTTGAGGGAGGTAATGGCCAAAACAATTCAAAATGTGACACATACTTTAAGAGAACACTTTGAAGAACTAAGGGGTAATCACAGCTTGAAAAATAAAAAGGACATGCCTTAAAGCTCAATTTCAACGGATTATGAGGCACATGCGAATTCAACCACAAAGAGGTATCAGCTCACAGTTGTCAGAATAACCATCAACAAGAAAACTACAAACAATAAATGCTGAAGGTGTTGTGGAGAAATGTATACCTTCAACTTCAAGTGGGACATAACTTGGAAAGTGCCACTAATAAGAACAGAATGGAGGTGCCTTTAAAAGGTGAACATTGAGCTACCATACGCTCCAGGAGGCCCACTCCTCGACCTATAATATAAGAAGAGAAAATTGGAAAGACACAGGCAGGCAAATCTGCATGGCGCAGTATTACAATAGCCAAGATATGGAAGTAACCAAAAAGTCCACCAACAGATGGGTGGACAAAGAAGAACTCCTCCATGTACAGATGGATTATTCGCTAGTGAAAAAAATGAAACAATGCCATTTGCAGCACCATAGATGAATCTAGACGTAATCACGCCACCTGTAGTAAGTGAGAAAGCAAAAGACACATATCCTATCGTATCACTTTTAGGAGTTACTTAAAAATTGATACCAATGAAGATATTTCCACAGAGAAAGGCAATCACAGATTCATTAAAAAACTTATGCTTCACCAAATAGAAAGGGATGAGGATTGGATACATTACCATTTTGGGGTTAACAGAGATATACAAACCATGTGAAATATATAATCACCAAAGACGTACGGAAGACCAGGAGAAGACTACTCAACATTGTGTCATAACCTACATTGGAAAAGGATGCGAGGAATAACAGATACACGTATATGTGTGAAAGAACCACATTTGCACACCTAGAACAAACAAACCATTGTAATCAAATTTGCTTGGTTAAAAAATAAAAAGTAAATTATAAATATGAACAAGAAATAATGAGACATGAATATAAAGGGCTTTTTCCTGGCACATTCCATTCTAATTTACAACCTACAACACCACTTCCATTAAGGCTCTTTTTCCCCAGTTACCAAATTTGGTAAAGGAGAAATGATGCCACCTTGTGGCCGTTTCCTGCAAGAGCAGATTTAAACTCACAGCTAATGGTCACTTAATATTCACAAGGACTCAGGGCTGTAAAGGACACCTGCCCTAAAAAATTGTGCTGAAGGAGGGAATGGACAAAAAAATTCAAAACAGGCAAATCTTTCAAGAAGAGAGTATGAATAGTTACGTTTTATTCATGCTCTTTAAAAAAAAAAGGAAAATGGATAAAAGCTCAACCTCAGGGAGTGTTAGACCCATGCAATCTAATCTACAAAAACTTTTCAACTCACACCAGTCGACTGACCATCAGCAAAAAGTCTGCAAACAATAAAGGCTGAAGGGGTTTTAGAGAACTGTGTAACCTCTACCTGCTGGTGAGACGTAAAGGGGTAACGGCCAATAATGAGAACAGAAAGGAGCTGTGTTTAAAAGTAAAAATGGAGGTACCATTCAATACAGCAGGCGCACCATTGGACCTCTCACCTGAGAAGACAAGAATCGAGAGAAAACAGGCCACAAATGCTGCACTAAAGCCTTATTCACCATAGCCAAGACAGTGAAGCAATCAAAATGTCCAACAACAGGTGAATGGATAAAGAAGAAGTGGTCCATGTACACAATGGAATAATAGCCATGGAAAACAATGAACCATTGCTCTTTGAGGCACCACAAATGAGTTTGGAGATAGTCACGAAACATGAGATAAGTCCGAAAGCAAAAGACGTATATTCTATGATATCACTTAAAGGCGTTATCTAATAACTGACACAAATGAACATATTTCCACAGAGAAAGACACTCACTGACTTAGAAAACAAACTATGCTCATGTAAAAGGAAAGGTGTGGGGAATGGATAAATTAACATTAGTGTTACTATATGTATACAAACACATATTATATACATATCGCAAAAAGACCGACCATATAGCAAGTGAGGTGTGCGGAACACTCTGTAACATTGTACATGGGAAGACGATCTGTACTTGAATAGACATATATAACGTACAAATGAACCAGATTGTGTACACCTAGGACGAACAATATTCTAAGCTTTACCCCAATTAAAAAAAAATTTAAAACCAAGAAGAAATAATGAGACATAACCTTATGGGGGTTTCTCCATGCACATTCCAGTGTAATTTACAACATAGGAACACGACTTCCAGAAAGGCTCTGCTGCCCTTAGTACCCAGATTGGGGAATGGAGAAATGCTGCCTGCTTGAGGCCTCTTACCACAAGAGCAGCTTTAAACCCATTGCTAAAGGTCACTAAATATTCACCAAACTTGCAGTTCTGTAAATGACACCTGCTCTCTAAAAAAATTCTGGGCTGGAAAATCGACCAAAAAATTAAATAGAGGGCAACCTTCCAAGAAGACAATTTCAAGAGTTATATTGTATTGCCAATTGTTACCTTTTTTTAACAGAAAAGAAAACGGCGGATAAAAATGATGAGTTGTATGAATTTTCAAAGACATGCAAACCCAAATTACAAAAACCTATCAGCTCACACCAGCCAGAAGGGCCATTAGCATAAATGCTGCAAACAAAAAATGCTGGAGCGATTGTGGAGAAATGCGTACCCTCGATTCTAAGGGGGACGTGGTAAGAGCCACTAATGAAAACACAAAGAAGGTGCTTTGAAAAGGGTAACACGGCTACCAGTCAATCAATCACACCCACTGCTGGGCCTATCACCTGAGAAAATGAGAATCAAAAATCCACAGGCTGGCAATCCTGCACTCCAACAATATTTACCATAGCCAACACTTGGAAGCAATGAAAATGTCCATCAACCGAGGAGTGCACAAAGTAGAAGTGGTCCACATGCACAGTGGGAAATTACTCCAATAAAAAATAAAAATTAAATTTAAAAATCCAACAAAAGTAAAGAGACATCAGCTTGTGTGGGATTGTCCGGGCACACTCCACTCTAATTGATAACCGAGAAACACCACAGGCCGCAAGGGCTTTTCCCTAGTTACCAGGGTGGGGAACATAGAAAGGCTGCCACCCTCAGGCAGTTACCTGCAAAAGCAGCTTTAAAGCCTGTGCTAATGGTCATTTCATAGGAAGAAGTAATGCAGGACTGTAAATGAAACCTGCCCTCAAAATTTCTTGAGGGAGGTAATGGCCAAAACATTTCAAAATGTGACACATACTTTAAGAGAACACTTTGAAGAACTAAGGGGTAATCACAGCTTGAAAAATAAAAAGGACATTTCTCAAAGCTCAATTTCAATGGATTATGAGGCACATGCGAATTCAACCACAAAGAGGTATCAGCTCACACTTGTCAGAATAACCATCAGCAAGAAAACTACAAACAATAAATGCTGAAGGTATTGTGGAGAAATGTATACCTTCAACTTCAAGTGGGACATAACTTGGAAAGGGCCACGAATAAGAACAGAATGGAGGTGCCTTTAAAAGGTGAACATTGAGCTACCATATGATCCAGGAGGCCCACTCCTCGACCTATAATATAAGAAGAGAAAATTGGAAAGACACAGGCAGGCAAATCTGCATGGCACAGTATTACAATAGCCAAGATATGGAAGTAACCAAAAAGTCCACCAACAGATGGGTGGACAAAGAAGAACTCCTCCATGTACAGATGGAATATTCGCTAGTGAAAAAAATGAAACAATGCCATTTGCAGCACCATAGATGAATCTAGACGTAATCACGCCACCTGTAGTAAGTGAGAAAGCAAAAGACACATATCCTATCATATCACTTTTAGGAGTTACTTAAAAATTGATACCAATGAAGATATTTCCACAGAGAAACGAAAACACAGATTCATTAATAAACTTATGCTTCACCAAATAGAAAGGGATGAGGATTGGATACATTACCATTTTGGGGTTAACAGAGATATACAAACCATGTGAAATATATAATCACCAAAGACGTACGGAAGACCAGGAGAAGACTACTCAACATTGTGTCATAACCTACATTGGAAAAGGATGCGAGGAATAACAGATACACGTATATGTGTGAAAGAACCACATTTGCACACCTAGAACAAACAAACCATTGTAATCAAATTTGCTTGGATAAAAAATAAAAAGTAACTTACAAATATGAACAAGAAGTAATGAGACATAAACTTGAAGGGCTTTTTCCTGCCACATTCCATTCTAATTTACAACCTACAACACCACTTCCATTAAGGCTCTGTTTCCCCAGTTACCAAATTTGGTAAAGGAGAAATGATGCCACCTTGTGACCATTTCCTGCAAGAGCAGCTTTAAACTCACAGCTAATGGCCACTTAACATTCACAAGGACTCAGGGCTGTAAAGGACACCTGCCCTGAAAAACTCTGCTGAAGTAGGGAATGGACAAAAAAATTCAAAACAGGCAAATGTTTCAGGAAGAGAGTATGAAGAGATAAGTTTTACTCACACACTTTAAAATAAAAGGTAAATGGATAAAAGCTCAACCTCAGGGAGTGTTAGACCTATGCAATCTAATCTACAAAAAGTTTCAACTTACAGCAGGCGACTGACCATCAGCAAAAAGTCTACAAACAATAAATGCTGAACGGGTTTTAGAGAACTGTGTACCCTCTACCTGCTGGTGAGACGTAAAGGGGTAACAGCCAATAATGAGAACAGAAAGGAGCTGTGTTTAAAAGTAAAAATGGAGGTACCATTCAATCCAGCAGGTGCATCATTAGACCTCTCACCTGAGAAGAGAAGTATCGAGAAGACACAGGCCGCAAAAGCTGCAGTACAGACTTATTCACAATAGCCAAGACAGTGAAGCAATCAAAATGTCCAACAAGAGGTGAATGGATAAAGAAGAAGTGGTCCATGTACACAATGGAATAATAGCCATGGAAAACAATGAACCATTGCTCTGTGAGGTACCACAAATGAGTCTGGAGATAATCACGAAACATGAGGTAAGTCGGAAAGCAAAAACCTATATTCTATGATATCACTTATAGGCGTTATCTAATAACTGAAACAAATGAACATATTTTCACAGAGAAAGACACTCACGGACTTAGAAAACAAACTATGCTCATCTAAAAGGAAAGGTGGGGGGAATGGATAAATTAACATTAGTGTTACTATATGTATACAAACACATATTATATACATATCACAAAAAGACGGACCATATAGCAAGGGAGGTCTGCGGAACCCTAAGTAACATTTTACATGGGAAGAGCATCTGTACTTGAATAGACAAATATAATGTACAAATGAACCAGATTGTGTACACCTCGGACAAACAATATTCTAAGCTTTACCCCAATTAAAAAAAAATTAAAACAAAGAAGAAATAATGAGACATACACTTATGGGGGTTTCTCCATGCACATTCCAATGTAATTTACAACCTAGGAACACGACTTCCGGAAAGTCTCTGCTGCCCTAGTACCCAGGTTTGGGAATGGAGAAATGCTGCCTGCTTGAGGCCACTTCCCACAACAGCAGCTTTAAACCCATTGCTAAAGGTCACTAAATATTCACCAAACTTGCAGTTCGGTAAATGACAACTGCTCTCTAAAAAGATTCTGGGGTGGAAAATCGAGCAAAAAATTAAACAGAGGGCAAGCGTCCAAAAAGACAATTTCAAGAGTTATATTGTACTCCCAATTGTTTCCTTTTTGTAACAGAAAAGAAAACAGCAGAGAAAAATGATGAGTTTTATGAATTTTCAAAGACATGCAAACACAAATTACAAAAACCTATCAGCTCACACCAGCCAGAAGGGCCATTAGTATAAATGCTGCAAACAATAAATGCTGAAGCGATTGTGGAGAAATGCGTACCCTCGATTCTAAGGGGCACGGGGTAAGAGCCACTAATCAAAACACAAAGAAGGTGCTTTGAAAAGGGTAAGACGGTGCTACCAGTCAATCAATCACACCCACTGCTGGGCCTATCACCTGAGAAAATGAGAATCAAAAAGCCACAGGCTGGCAATCCTGCACTCCAGCAATATTTATCATAGCCAACATTTGTAAGCAATGAAAATGTCCATGAACCGAGTAATGCACAAAGTAGAAGTGGTCCACGTACACAGTGGGAAATTACTCCAATAAAAAATAAAAATTAAATTTAAAAAACCAAAAAAATTAAAGAGACATCAGCTTGTGTGTGTTTGTCCGGGCAAACAACACTCTAATTTATAACCGAATAAAACCACAGGCCGCAAGGGCTTTTCCCTAGTTACCAGGGTGGGGAACATAGAAAGGCTGCCACCCTCAGGCTGTTACCTGCAAAAGCAGCTTTAAAGCCTGTGCTAATGGTCATTTCATAGGAAGAAGTACTGCAGGACTGTAAATGAAACCTGCCCTCAAAATGTCTTGAGGGAGGTAATGGCCAAAACATGTCAAAATGTGACACATACTTTAAGAGAACACTTTGAAAAACTAAGGGGTAATCACAGCTTGAAAAATAAAAAGGACATGCCTTAAAGCTCAATTTCAACGGATTATGAGGCACATGCGAATTTAACCTCAAAGAGGTATCAGCTAACACTCGTCAGAGTAAACATCAGAAAGAAAACTACCAACAATAACTGCTGAAGGTGTTGTGGAGAAATGCATCCCTTCACCGTCAAGTGGGACATAACTTGGAAAGGGCCACAAATAAGAACAGAATGGAGGTGCCTTTAAAAGGTAAACATTGAGCTACCATATGATCCAGGAGGCCCACTCCTCGACCTGTAATATAAGAAGAGAAAATTGGAAAGACACAGGCAGGGAAATCTGCATGGCACAGTATTACAATAGCCAAGATATGGAAGTAACCAAAAAGTCCAACAACAGATGAGTGGACAAAGAAGAACTCCTCCATGTACAGATGGAATATTCGCTAGTGAAAAAAATGAAACAATGCCATTTGCAGCACCATAGATGAGTCTAGACGTAATCACGCCACCTGTAGTAAGTGAGAAAGCAAAAGACACATATCCTATCATAGCACTTTTAGGAGTTACTTAAAAATTGATACCAATGAAGATATTTCCACAGAGAAAGGCAATCACAGATTCATTAATAAACTTATGCTTCACCAAATAAAAAGGGATGAGGATTGGATACATTACCATTTTAGGGTTAACAGAGATATACAAACCATGTGAAATATATAATCACCAAAGACGTACGGAAGACCAGGAGAAGACTACTCAACATTGTGTCATAACCTACATGGGAAAAGGATGCGAGGAATAACAGATACACGTATATGTGTGAAAGAACCACATTTGCACACCTAGAACAAACAAACCATTGTAATCAAATTTGCTTGGATAAAAAATAAAAAGTAAATTATAAATATGAACAAGAAGTAATGAGACATGAACATAAAGGGCTTTTTCCTGGCACATTCCATTCTAATTTACAACCTAGAACACCACTACCATTAAGGCTCTGTTTCCCCAGTTACCAAATTTGGTAAAGGAGAAATGATGCCGCCTTGTGGCCGTTTCCTGCAAGAGCAGATTTAAACTCACAGCTAATGATCACTTAACATTCACAAGATCTCAGGGCTGTAAAGGACACCTGCCCTAAAAAATTGTGCTGAAGGAGGGAATGGACAAAAAAATTCAAAACAGGCAAATGTGTCAAGAAGAGAGTATGAATAGTTACGTTTTACTCACGCTCTTTTTAAAAAAAAAGGAAAATGGATAAAAGCTCAACCTCAGGGAGTGTTAGACCCATGCAATCTAATCTACAAAAAGTTTCAACTTACACCATTCGACTGACCATCAGCAAAATGTTTACAAACAATAAATGCTGAACGGGTTTTAGAGAACTGTGTACCCTCTACCTGCTGGTGAGACGTAAAGGGGTAACAGCCAATAATGAGAACAGAAAGGAGCTGTGTTTAAAAGTAAAAATGGAGGTACCATTCAATCCAGCAGGCGCACCATTGGACCTCTCACCTTAGTAGACAAGAAACGAGAGAACACAGGCCACAAAAGCTGCAGTAAAGCCTTATTCACAATAGGCAAGACAGTGAAGCAATCAAAATGTCCAACAACAGGTGAATGGATAAAGAAGAAGTGGTCCATGTACACAATGGAATATTAGCCATGGAATACAATGAAACAGTGCTCTTTGAGGCACCACAAATGAGTTTGGAGATAGTCACGAAACATGAGATAAGTCCGAAAGCGAAAGACCTATATTCTATGATATCACTTATAGGCGTTATGTAATAACTGACACAAATGAACATATTTCCACAGAGAAAGACCCTCACTGACTTAGAAAAGAAACTATGCTCATGTAAAAGGAAAGGTGAGGGGAATGGATAAATTTAGATTAGTGTTACTATATGTATACAAACACATATTATATACATATCTCAAAAAGACCGAGCATATAGCAAGGGAGGTGTGCGGAACCCTCTGTAACATTTTACATGGGAAGAGGATCTGTACTTGAATAGACATATATAATGTACAAATGAACCAGATTGTGTACACCTAGGACGAACAATATTCTAAGCTTTACACCAATTAAAAAAAAAATAAATCCAAGAAGAAATAATGAGACATACACTTATGGGGGTTTCTCCATGCACATTCCAATGTAATTTACATCCTAGGAACACGACTTCCAGAAAGGCTCTGCTGCCCTAGTACCCAGATTGAGGAATGGAGAAATGCTGCCTGCTTGAGGCCACTTCCCACAAGAGCAGCTTTAAACCCATTCCTAAAGGTCACTAAATATTCACCAAACTTGCAGTTCGGTAAATGACACCTGCTCTCTAAAAAACTTCTGGGCTGGAAAATCGCCAAAAAATTAAACAGAGGGCAACCTTCCAAGAAGACAATTTCAAGAGTTATTTTGTATTCCCAATTGTTTCCTTCTTTTTAACAGAAAAGAAAACGGTGGAGAAAAATGATGAGTTTTACGAATTTTCAAAGACATGCATACCCAAATTACAACAACCTATCAGCTCACAGCAGCCAGAAGGGCCATTAGCATAAATGCTGCAAACAATAAATGCTGAAGCGATTGTGGAGAAATGCGCACCCTGAATTCTACGGGGGACGTGGTAAGAGCCACTAATGAAAACACAAAGAAGGTGCTTTGAAAAGGGAAACACGGTGCTACCAGTCAGTGAATCACACCCACTGCTGGGCCTATCACCTGAGAAAATGAGAATCAAGTCACAGGCTGGCAATCCTGCACTCCAACAATATTTACCATAGCCAACACTTGGAAGCAATGAAAATGTCCATCAACCAAGGAATGCACGATGTAGAAGTGGTCCACGTACACAGTGGAAAATTACTCCAATAAAAAATAAAAATTAAATTAAAAAACCAACAAAAGTAAGGACACATCAGCTTGTGTGTGTTTGTCCGGGCACACTCCACTCTAATTTATAACCAAGAAACACCACAGGCAGCAAGGGCTTTTCCATAAGTACCAGGGTGGGGAACATAGAAAGGCTGCCACCCTCTGGCAGTTCCCTGCAAAAGCAGCTTTAAAGCCTGTGCTAATGGTCATTTCCTATTAACAAGTACTGCAGGACTGTAAATGAAACCTGCCCTCAAAATGTCTTGAGGGAGGTAATGGCCAAAACATGTCAAAATGTGACACATACTTTAAGAGAACACTTTGAAGAACTAAGGGGTAATCACAGCTTGAAAAATAAAAAGGACATGCCTTAAAGCTCAATTTCAACGGATTATGAGGCACATGCGAATTCAACCACAAAGAGGTAGCAGCTCCCACTTGTCAAAATAACCGTCAGCAAGAAAACTACAAACAATAAATGCTGAAGGTGTTGTGGAGGAATGCATACCCTGAACTTTAAGTGGGATGTAACTTGGAAAGAGCCACTAAAGAGAACAAAATGGAGGTGCCTTAAAAATGTGAACATTGAGCTTCCATATGACCCAGCAATCCCACTACTGGTTATACACCCACAGAAAACCATAATTCAAAAATACACATGCACCCGAATGTTTATTACAGCACTATTTACAATAGCCTGGTCATGGAAGCAACCTAAATGCCCATCAACAGGCGAATGGATAAAGAAGTTGTGGTACATATATAGAATGGAATATTTCTCAGCCACAAAAAGGAACCAAATTGAGTCATTTGTTGTGACGTGGATGGATCTAGAGACTGTCATACAGTGTGAAGTAAGTCGGAAAGAGAAAAACAAATATCGTATATTAACGCAGGTATGTGCAACCTAGAAAATTGGTACAGATGAGCCAGTTTGCAGGGCAGAAGTTGAGACTCAGATGTAGAGCGCAGACACATGGACACCACGGGGGGGAAAAAGTGGTGGGGTGGGGATGGTGTTGTGCTGAATTGGGCGATTGGGATTGACATGTATACACTGATGTGTATAAAATTGATGACTGATAAGAACCTGCAGTATACAAAAACAAACAAAATAACTAATACTAAACTTTCATTCGGTTTTTTGTATGGAAATATGTTAATATAAATGTTTCAGACATTACATGAAATTTCTAAAAATCTTATATGTTCTGGTATAATGTTATAATTCATAATCCTAGTTATTACTTTAAAATGTATATCTCAGAAATAACTAATTTTCTTGTCAACTGCATTATTATAAACTTTCATCAAATCTTTAACCGTGGTCATTTTTAAGTCTTTTGTCATTTACAGACAGTTCTGGTTGTACTCTGATGCTTTTGCAAATATGTTCCTATAAAAGGGTTTCATCTTCATGAAATTCATGGAAAAGACTCTGACAAGTACAGGTTTCTGGTAACTCTACTGTACTGCTGAACTGAATAAATAAGCATTTTCAGAACTCTAATGATAAAACTAATGAACTCATAAAAGTGCTAACAAACGATCAAGATGAAAAAAAAATTAATTACACGGGACTGAGTGAACTGATGACGATAAATATAATTTTTGTTACTTTCTGTTTGAATTAAAAAAAAATCCCACAAGGACTCAGAGGCAAAGAATATACAAATCAATTTTCACTGCAAAGTAAAGCAGCGGCTACAGTGAAGGATTACTGGACTGAATGTCAATATTTTGACATAGTATGAGTGTGTTTCATGTTTGGTAATTGCAATCATTGTTGCTTTTGTTGTGATCATCCATGTACAACGCTTGATGTCAGTCTATTTATCTCATAAAAATAAAATACAGTGTGTGTGTTTGGAAAAAAAACGAATAAGAACTAATGAGACATAAACTTATGGGGATTTCACCTGGCAAACTCCATTCTAATTTACAACCTAAGACAACGACTTCCAGAAAGGCTCTGCTGCCCTAGTACTTAGATTGGGGAATGGCGAAATGCTGCCTCCTTTTGGCCGTTTCCCACAACAGCAGCTTTAAACCCACTGCAAACGGTCACTAAATATTCACCAACTGGCAGTTCTGTAAATGACACCTGCCCTCCAAAAAAATTCTGGGGTCAAAAATCGAACAAAAAATTCACAAGAGGGCAAACTTCGAAGAAGATAATTTCAAGAGGTGTACTGTGCTCACAGATTTTTCTTTTGATAAAAGAAAAAGATGTGGAAAAATGATGAATCTTAGGAATTTTGAAAGATATGCAAACCCAAATTACAAATACCTATCAGATCACAGCAGTCAGAATGACCATCAGCAAAAATGGTGCAAACAATAAATGATGAAGCGATTGTGGAGAAATGCGTACCCTCGGTTCTAAGGGGGACGTTGTAAAAGCCACTAATAAAAGCACATTGGAGGTGATTTGAAAAAGTAAACACTGAGTGACCAGTCCATCAATCACACCCACTGCTGGGCCTCTCACCAGAGAAAATGAGAATCAAAAAGTCACAGGCTGGCAATCCTGCACTCCAGCAATATTCACCATAGGCAACACTTGGAAGCAATGAAAATGTCCATCAACAGAGGAATGCACCAAGAAGTGGTCCATGAACAAAATAGAATATTAACTCCAATAATAAATATAAATTAAATTTAAAAATCCAACAAAAGTAAGGAGACATCAGCTTTTGTGTGTTTATCTGGGCACATTCTACTCTAATTTACAACCGAGGAACACCACTGGCCGTAAAGTCGTTTCCCTAGTATCAGCGTGGGGAAAGTAGAAAGGTAGCAGCCCTGTGGCCGTTACCTGCAAAAGCAGTTTAAAGCCTGTGCTAATGGTCACTTCATATGAACAAGTACTGTAGGGCTGAAAAGGAAACCTGCCCTCAAAATATCTTGAGGGAGGTAATGGCCAAAACATTTCAAAATTTGACACATACTTTAAGAAACCACTTTGAAGAACTAAGCTGTAATTACAGCTTGAAAAATAAAAATGACTTGCCTTAAAGCTCAATTGCAACGGAATATGAGACACATGCAAATTCAACCGTAAAGAGGTGTCAGCTCACACCCGTCAGAATAACCATCAGCAAAAACTACAAATAATAAATGCTGAAGGTGCTGTGGAGAAATGCATACCCTCAACTTTAAGTGGGACGTAACCTGGAAAGAGCCACTAATGATAACAGAATGGAGGTACCTTTAAAAGGTAAACACTGAGCTACCATATGACCTAGCAGACCTATTCCTGGACCTATAACCGACGAAGACAGAATTGGAAGGACACAGGCAGGCAAATCTGCAATGCATACTATTACAATAGCCAAGATATGGAAGTAACCAAAAAGTCCACTGAGAAATGGGTGGACAAAGAAGAACTGCTACATGTACAGATGGAATATGAGCTAGTGAAAAAATGAAACAATGCCATTTGCAGCACCATAGATGAGTCTAGAGGTAATCACACAACTTGTAGTAAGTGAGAAAGTGAAAGATACATATCCTATCATATCAGATATAGGTGTTAACTAAAAACTGATACAAACGAAGATATTTCCACAGAGAAAGGCAATCACAGATTCATTAAAAAACTTATGGTTCACCAGATGGAAAGGTGTGAGGATTGGATACATTACCATATTGAGGTTAACAGAGACATACAAACACATGTGAAATATATAATCACCAAAGACCTACAGAATACCAAGAGAAGACTACTCTATATTGTGTCATAACCTACATGGGAAAAGGATCCGAAGAAGAATAGATATATGTATATGTGTGAAAGAACCACATCTTGCACACCTAGAACAAACAAAACATTGTAATCAAGTTTGCTGTGACAAAAAATAAAAATTATCTTAAAAATACGAACAAGAAGTAATGAGACATAAACTTAAAGGGCTTTTTCCTCGCACATTCCATTCTAATTTGCAACCTAGACCACCACTTCAGGTAAGGCTCTGTTGCCATAGTAACCAGATTTGGTAAAGGAGAAATGCTGCCGCCTTGTGGCCGTTTCCCGCAAGAGCGGCTTTAGACCCACAGCTAATGGTCACTTAAAATTCACAAGGACTCAGGGCTGTAAAGGACACCTGCCGTCAAAAATTGTGCTGAGGTAGGGAACGGACAAAAAAATTTAATACAGGCAAATTTTTCAATAAAATACTATGAAGAAGTAAGTATTACTCACTGTCTTTAAAAAAAAGGAGAATGGATTAAGGCTCAACCTCAGGAATTATTAGACTCATGCAATCTAATCCACAAAAGGGTTTCCAATCAAACCAGTCGACTGACCATCAGCAAAAAGTCTACAAACCATAAATGCTGATGCGGTTGTAGAGAATTGTGTATCCTCTAGCTGCTGGTGAGATGCCAAGTGGTTAACAGCCAGTAATGAGAACAGAAAAGAGCTGCGTTTAAAAGTAAAAATTGAGGTACCATTCAATCCAGCAGGCGCACCATTGGACCTCTCACCTGAGAAGACAAGTATCGAGAAGACAAAGGTTGCAAAAGCTGCAGTGCAGCATTATTCACAATAGCCAAGGCAGTGAAGCGATAAAAATGTCCATCAACAAGTGAATGGATATAGAATAAGTGGTCCAGGTACACAATGGAATGTTAGTCATGGAAAAGAATGAAACCCTGCTCTTTGAGGCACCACAAATGAGCCTGGAGATAATCACAAATCATGAGGTAAGTCGGAAAGCAAAAGACTTATATCCTATGATATCACTTATAGGCGTTATCTAATAACTGACACAAATGAACACAATTAACAGAGAAATACACTCACAAACTTAGAAAACCAACTTTGCTCATCTAATGGGAAAGGTGGGGGGAATGGATAAATGAAGATTCGTGTTACTATATGATATGGATATGATCCAAATACATATTATATACATATTACAAAAAGACCAACCATATAACAAGGGAGGTCTGCAGAACACTCCGTAATAATTTACATGGGAAGAGGATCTCTACATAAATAGATATAAACAATGTGTAAATGAACCAGAGTGTGTACACCTTGGACAAACAACATTCTAACGATTACCTGATTTAAAAATTTAAAACAACGAAAAAAAATTAATCAGACATAAACTTATGGGGCGTTTTCCAGCCCACTCCATTGAAATTTACAACCTAGGAAAACGACTTCCAGAACGGCTCTGCTGCCCTAGTAACCAGATTTGGTAATGGAGAAATGCTGCTGCCTTGTGGCCGTTTCGAACAACAGCAGGTTAAACCTAGTGCTAACGGTCCCTAAATATTCACACTCATTGCAGGCCTGTAAATGACACCTACATTTCAAAACAATCCTGGGGTTGAAAATTGACCAAAAAATTCGAAAGAGGGCAACGTTCCAGGAAGACACTTTCAAGACGAATATTGTACTCACACTTTTTTTTTCTTTTTTCTTTTTACAGAAAAGAAAAAGGCGTGGAAAATGATGAATTTTAGAATATTTAACGACATGCATACCCATATTACAAATACCTATCAGCTCACAGCAGTCTGAAAGGCCATTAGCAAAAATGCTGCAAAAAATAAATGCTGAAGGGAATGTGGAGAAATGCGTACCCTCGGTTGTAAGGGGGGGCATGTAAAGAGTCACTAATGAAAACACAATGTAGGTGCTTTGAAAAGGGAAACATTGAGCTACCAGTCAATCAATCAAAACCACTGCTGGACCTATCACCTGAGAAAATGAGAATCAAAAAGTCACAGGCTGGCAATCCTTCACTCCAGCAATATTTACCATAGCCAACACTTGGAAGCAATGAAAATGTCCATCAACCGAGGAATGCACCAAGAAGAAGTGGTCCATGTACACAATGGAATATTACTCCAATACTAAATATAAATTAAATTTAAAAAAAAACAAACAAAAGTAAGGAGACATCAGCATTTGTGGGTTTATACGGGCACATTGCACTCTAATTTATAACCGAGGAACACCACAGGTCGGAAGGTCTGTTTCCCTAGTTACCAGAGTGGGGAACGTAGAAAGGCTGCCGCCCTCTGGCCGTTACCTGCAAAAGCAGCTTTAAAGCCTGTGCTAATGGTCACTTCATATGAACAAGTAATGCAGGGCTGTAAATGAAAACTGCCCTCAAAATGTCTCGAGGGAGGTAATGGCCAAAAATTTTCAAAATGTGACACATACTTTAAGAAAACAACTTGAAGAACTAAGCTGTAATCACTGTTTGATAAATAAAAAGGACATGCTTTCAAGCTCAATTTCAACAGATTATGGGATACATGCAAATTCAACCACAAAGGGGTATCAGCTCACACCTGTCAGAATAACCCTCAGCAAGAAAACTACAAACAATAAATACTGAAGGTGTTTTGGAGAAATGCATACAATCAATTTTAAGTTGGACGTAACCTGGAAAGAGCCACTAATGAGAACTGAATGGTGGTGCCTTTAAAACATACACACTGACTTACCATATGATACAGCAAGCCCACTCCTTGGACTATAACATAAGAAGATAGAACTGGAAAGAAACAGGCAAGCAAATGTGTATTGCAGCAGTATTACAATAGCCAAGACATGGAGACAACCAAAAAGTCCATCAAGAGTTGCGTGGCCAAAGAGGAACTGGCACACGTACAGATGGAATATTAGCCAGGGAAAAAAATAAAACAATGCCATTTGCAGCACCATGTATGATTCTTGAGGTAATCAGGCAAATTGTACTAAGTCAGAAAGCAAAAGACACATATCCTATAATATCATTTATAGATCTTAGCTAAAAATTGATACCAATGAAGATATTTCCACAGAGAAATGCAATCACAGATTCACTAAACTAACTTATGGTTCACCAAATGGAAAGGTGTGAGGATTGGATACATTAGGATATTGGGGTTAACATAGATATAGAAACAAATGTGAAATGTGTAATCACCAAAGACCTACGTAATACCAAAAGAAGATTACTCAACATTGTATCATAACCTACTTGGGAAAATGATCCAAAGAAGAATAGATATATGTATATGTGTGAAAGAACCACATCTTGCACACCTAGAACAAACAAAACATTGTAATCAAATTTGCTCTGATAAAAAATAAAAATTAAATTAAAAAAAGAACAAGAAGTAATGAGAAATAAACTTAAGGGGCTTTTTGCTGGCACATTGCATTCTAATTTACAACCAGAACATGACTTCCATTAAGGCTCTGTCATCACTAATAAAGCAGCTTTATAATCAATGTTGAAGGTAGCTTAAAAGAAGTCTCACTAATTATTGATAGTAACAAGAAAACAAAGAAAAGTAAAAATCTCACTGCAAAAAGTATACATAGAGTAAGTCAAGGTAGATCAAACACTTATTAAACTTCTGTAAAGAATAAAAGACAACAGTAGTATGTTTTTTTAAAAAGAGAGGGCCCAAATAAATCTGAAATGAAAGAGTTGATGTCAAAACAGACCCCACAGAAATACAAAGTATCCTAAGATACACACAGGGTAACTCAGGGCTCAGATTGGACAGAGCCCACTCTCCAGTCCCCTGTACATGACTTACAGGAGCCTCAGGAACTGAGGAGGGGGTCCCTGAGGAGAGGCTCAAGATAAAATATGGTAGGCATTAACATGGCTCCATTCATCTTAAACATGCCTGAACTACATTCACACGAGATGATTTTGTCCTGTATGTACATCGGCACCTCTAGTCGGAACTGCAGATCTTTGGCTTCACCACCTCAACTGACAGCAATAGCTTCACCTGCTGTGGACCGTCTCCTATAGGATTTCTAGAACCACAAAGCATCGAAGCTTCACAGGACCCAGAGTCTGTGCGACTCCACGCAGAGTCTCAGAGTCTCAACTCCACTCAGATACTCCACTCTTGGAGGGCACACACAAAGTAGTGAGCACATCAGAACCCAGGGGAAGGAGCAGTGACCCCGTAGGAGAATGACCAGAACTACCTGATAGTTTTAGAGGGTCTCCTGCAGAGGCAGGTGGTATCTGTGGCTGTGGCTCACCGTGAGGACAACGACACTGGCAGCAGAAGTTCTGGGAAATACTCCTTGGTGTGAGCCCTCCCAGAGTCCGCCATTAACCCCACCAAGAGCAAGGTAGGCTCCAGTGCTGGGTCACCTCAGGCGAAACTACCAACAGGGAGGGAACCCAGCCCCATGCATCAGCAGATAAGTGGATTAAACTTTTTATTAAAGTTTTATTTAATCTGCAGACAAGCAGATTAAAGCTTTGCCCGCCAAAGCAACACCCAGCTCTACCCACCACCAGTCCCTCCCATCAGGAAGCTTGCACAAGCCTCTAAGATAGACTCATCCACTGGAGAGCAGACAGCAGAAGCAAGAAGAACTACAATTCTGCAGCCTGTGGAAGGAAAACCACATTCACAGAAAGATAGACAAAATGAAAAGGCAGAGGACTTTATACCAGATTAAGGAACAAGATAAAACCCTAGGAAAAAAAACGAAATGAGGTGGCGATACGGAAACTTCCAGAAAAAGAATTCAGAATAATGATAGTGAACATGATCCAAGACCTTGGCAAAAGAATGGAGGCAAAGATCGAGAAGATGCAAGAAATGCTTACCAAAGACCTAGAAGAATTAAGGAGCAAACACCTAGAAGAATTAAAGAACAAACAAACAGAGGTGAACAATATAATAACTGAAATGAAAAATACACCAGAAGGAATCAGTAGCAGAATAACTGTGGCAGAAGAACGGATAAGTGACCTGGAAGACAGAAAGGTGGAAATCACTGCCATGGAACAGAATAAAGAAAAAGAATGAAAATAAATGAAGACACCTTAAGAGTCCTCTGGGACAACATTAAACGCAACAACATTCACATCATAGGGGTCCCAGAAGGAGAAGAGAGAGAGAAAGGACCCGAGAATACATTTGAAGAGATTATAGTCGAAAACTTCCCTAGCATGGGAAAAGAAATAGCCACCCAAGTCCAGGAAGTGCAGAGAGTCCCAGTCAGGATAAATCAAAGGAGAAAAATGCCAAGACACATAGTAACCATATTGACAAAAATTGAAGACAAAGAAAAATTATTGAAAGCAACAAGGGAAAAATGACAAATAACATACAAGGGAACTCCCATAAGGATAACAGCTGATTTCTCAGCAGAAAATCTACAAGCCAGAGGGAGTGGCATAAATTTAAAGTGATGAAAGGGAAGAACCTACAACCAAGAGTACTCCACCCAGCAAGGATCTCATTCAGATTTGACAGAGAAATCATAAGCCCTACAGACAAGCAAAAGCTAAGAGAATTCAGCACCATGAAACCAGCTCTACACCAAATGCTAAAGGAACTTCTCTAAGTGGGAAACACAAGAGAAGAAAAGGACCCACCAAGACAAACCCATAACAATTAAGAAAATAGTAATAGGAACATACATATCAATAATTACCTTAAACGTGAATGGACTAAATGTTCCAACCAAAAGACACAGGCTCCCTGAATGGATACAAAAACAAGACCCATATATATGCTGTCTACAAGAGACCCATTTCAGACCTAGGGACACATACAGACTGAAAGTGAGGTGATGGAAAAATATATTCTATGGAAAAGAAAATCAAAAGAAAGCTGGAGTAGCAATACTCATAGCAGATAAAATAGACTTTAAAATAAAGAATGTTACAAGAGACAAGGAAAGACACTACATAATGGTCAAGGGATCAATCCAAGAAGAAGATATAACAATTATAAATATATATGTGCCCAACATAGAAGCACCTCAATACATAAGGCAACTGCTAACAGCTATAAAAGAGGAAATCAACAGTAACACAATAATAGCAGGGGACTTTAACAGCTCACTTACACCAGTGGAGATCATCCAGACAGAAAATTAATAAGGAAACACAAGCTTTAAATGACACAATAGACCAGATATAGTTAATTGATATTTATAGGACATTCCATCCAAAAACAGCATATTACACGTTCTTCTCAACTGCACACGGAACATTCTCCAGGATAGATGACATCTTGGGTCACAAATAAAGCCTCAGTAAATTGAAGAAAACTGAAATCATATCAAGCAGCTGTTCCGACCACAATGCTATGAGATTAGAAATCAATAACATGGACAAAACCGTAAAAAACACAAACACATGGAGGCTAAACAATACGTTACTAAATAACCAAGAGATCACTGAACAAATAAAAGAGGAAATCAAAAACTACCTAGAGACAAATGACAAGAAACACACGATGATGCAAAACCTATGGGATGCAGCAAAAGCAGTTCTAAGAGGGAAGTTTATAGCAATACAAGCCTACCTCAAGAAACAAGAAAAATCTCAAATAAACAATCTAACCTTACACCTAGAGGAACTAGAGAAAGAAGAACAAAACCAAAAGTTAGTAGAATGAAAGAAATCATAAACATCAAAGCAGAAATAAATGAAATAGAAGCAAAGAAAATGAAAGCAAAGATCAATAAAACTAAAAGCCGGTTCTTTGAGAAGATAAACAAAAATGATAAACCTTTAGCCAGACTCAAGAAAAAGAGGGAGAGGAATCAAATCAACAAAATTAGAAGTGAAAAAGGAGAAGTTACAACAGACACCACAGGAATACAAAGCATCCTAAGAGACTACTACAAGCAACTCTATGCCAATAAAATGGACAACCTGGAAGAAATGGACAAATTTTTAGAAAGGGATAACCTTCCAAGACTGAACCAGGAAGAAATAGAAAATATGAACAAACCTATCACAAGCAATGAAATTGAAACTGTGATTAAAAATCTTCCAACAAACAAAAGTCCAGAACCAGATGGCATCACAGGTGAATTCTGTCAAACATTTAGAGAAGAGCTAACACCCAACCTTCTCAAATTCTTCAAAACAATTGCAGGGGAAGGAACACTCCCAAACTCATTCTATGAGACCACCGTCACCCTGATACCAAAACCAGACAAAGATACTACAAGGAAAGAAAATTATAGACCAATATCACTGATGAATATAGATGTAAAAATCCTCAACAAAATACTAGCAAACAGAATCGAACAACACATTAAAAGGATCAAACACCATGATCAAGTGGGGTTTATCCCAGGGATGCAAGGATTCTTCAATATACACAAATCATTGTGATACACCATATTAACAAATTGTAGAATAAAACCATATGATCATCTCAATAGATGCAGGAAAAGATTTTGAGAAAATTCAACACCCATTTACGATAAAAACTCTGCAGAGTGTGGGCATAGAGGGAAACTACCTCAACATAATAAAGGCCATATATGACATACCCACAGCAAACATCATTCTCAACGGTGAAAAACTAAAAACGTTTCCTCTAAGATCAGGAACAAGACGAGGATGTCCACACTCACCACTACTATTCAACATAGTTTTGGAAGTCCTAGCCATGGCAATCAGAGAAGAAAAAGAAACAAAAGAAATACAAAAAGGAAAAGAAGAAGTAAAATTGTCACTGTTTGCAAATGACATCATAACATAGAAAGAGAATCCTAAAGATGCCACAGAAAACCACTGGAGCTAATCAATTAATTTGGTAAAGTTGCAGGATACAAAATTAATGCACAGAAATTGCTTGCATTCCTATACACTAACAATGAAAGAACAGAAAGAGAAATTAAGGAAACAATCCCATTACCACTGCAACAAAAATAAAATACCTAGGAATAAACCTACCTAAGGAAGTAAAAGACCTGTACTCAGAAAACTATAAGACACTGATGAAAGAAATCAAAGATGATATAAACAGATGGAGACATATACCATGTTCTTGGATTAGAAGAATCAATATTGTGGAAATGACTATACTACCCAAAGCAATCTACAGATTCAATGCAATCCCTATCAAATTACCAATGGCATTTTCTACAGAAGTAGAAAAAAAAATCTTAAAATTTGTAGGGAGACACAAAAGACCCCGGATAGCCAAAGCAGTCTTGAGGGGAAAAAAAAAGAGCTGGAGGAATCAGACTTCCAGACTTCAGACTATATTACAAAGCTACAGTAATCAAGATAATATGGTAGTGGCACAAAAACAGAAATATAGATCAATAGAACAGGATAGAAAGCACAGAGATAAACCCACGTACCTATGGTCCACTAATCTATGACAAAGGAGGCAAGGGTATACAATGGAGAAAAGACAGTGTCTTCAGTAAGTGGTGCTGGGAAAACTGGACAGCTACATGTAAAAGAATGAAATTAGAACACTCCCTAACACCATACACAAAAATAAACTCAAAATGGATTAGAGACCTAAATGTAAGACCAGCCACTATAAAACTCTTAGAGGAAAACATAAGCAGAACAGTCTATGACATAAATCACAGCAAGATCCTTTTTGACCCACCTCCTAGAGAAATGGAAATAAAAACAAAAATAAAAAAATGGGACTTAATGAAATTTAAAATCTTTTGCACAGCAAAGGAAAACATAAGCAAGATGAAAAGACAACCATCAGAATGGGAGAAAATATTTTCAAATGAAGCAAATGGCAAAGGATTAACCTCCAAAAAGCAGCTCCTGTAGCTCAATATCACAAAACCAAACAACCCAATCGAAAAATGGGCAGAAGACCTAAATAGACATTTCTCCAAAGAAGATATACAGGTTGCCAACAAACACATGAAAGGATGTTGAACATCACTAATTATTAGAGAAATGCAAATCAAAACTACAGTGAGGTATCACCTCACACCAGTCAGAATGGCCACCATCAAAAATTCTACCAACAATAAATGCTGGAGAGGCATTTATTGGAGAAAAGGGAACCCTCTTGCACTGTTGGTGGGAATGTAAATTGATATAGCCACTAGGGAGAACGGTATGGGGGTTCCTTAAAAACTAAAAATAGAAAAACCGTACAACCCAGCAATCCCACTACTGGACATTTACCCTGAGAAAACCATAATTCAAAAAGAGTCATGTACCACAATGTTCATTGTAGCTCTATTTACAATAGCCAGGACATGGAAGCAACCTAAGTGTCCATCAACAGATAACTGGATAAAGAAGATGTGGCGCATATATACAATGGAACATTATTCAGCCATAAAGAGAAACGAAACTGAGTTATTTGTAGTGAGGTGGATGGATCTAGAGTCTGTCCTACAGAGTGAAGTAAGTCAGAAAGAGAAAAACAAATACCGTATGCTAACACACATATATGGAATCTAAAAGAAAAAAAGTTTATGAAAAACCTAGGGGCAGGAAAGGATTAAGGACACCGACGTAGAGAAAGGACTTGAGGACACGGGGAGGGGGAAGTGTAAGCTGGGACAAAGTGAGAGAGTGGTATGGACATATATACACTACCAAATGTAAAATTGATAGCTACTGGGAAGCAGCCACATAGCACAGGGAGATCAGCTCGGTGCTTTGTGACCACCTAAAGGGGTGGGATAAGGGAGTGAGAGGGAGGTGCAAGAGGGAGTGGATATGGTGTTATATGTATACGTATAGCTGATTCACTTTTTTATACAGCAGAAAGTAACACACAATTGTAAAGCAATGATACTCCAATAAAGATGTAAAAGGAAAAAAAAAGAAAGCCCAGAGATAAACCTACACACCTATGGTCCACTAATCTATGACAAAGGAGGCAAGGATATACAATGGAGAAAAGACAGTCTCTTCAATAAGTGGTGCTGGGAAAAATGGACAACCACATGTAAAACAATGAAATTAGAACACTCCCTAACACCATACACAAAAAATAAACTCAAAATGGATTAGAGACCGAAATGTAAGACTGGACACTATAAAACTCTTAGAGGAAAACATAGGAAGAATACTCTTTGACAAAAATCACAGCAAGATCTTTTTTGATCCACCTACTAGAGTAATGGAATAAAAAACAAAAATAAACAAATGGGAGCAAATGAAACTTAAAAGCTTTTGCAAAGCAAAGGAAACTACAAACAAGACGAAAAGACAACCTCAGAATGGGAGAAAATGTTTACAAACGAATCAATGGACAAAGGATTAATCTCCAATATATATAAACAGCACATGCAGCTCAACAGTAAAAAAACAAACAACCCAATCCAAAAATGGGCAGTTGACGTAAATAGACATTTGTCCCGAGAAGACATACAGATGGCCAAGAAGCACATGAAAAGCTGCTCAACATCACTAATTATTAGAGAAATATAAACCAAAACTACAATGCGGTATCACCTCACACAAGTTAGAATGGGCATCATCAGAAAATCTACAAACAACAAATGCTGGAGAGGGTGTGGAGAAAAGGGAACCCTCTTACACTATTTGTGGGAATGTAAATTGATACAGTCACTATGGAGAACAGTATGGAGGTTCCTTAAAAAACTAAAAATAGAAATACCATAAGACCCAGCAATCCCACTACTGGGCATATACCCAGAGAAAACCATAATTCAAAAAGTCACATTCACCACAATGTTCATTGCAGCACTATTTACAATAGCCCGGTCATGGAAGCAACCTAAATGCCCATAGATAGACAAATGGAAAATATGTGGTACATATATAAAATGGAATATTACTCAGCCATAAAAAGGAATGAAATTGGGTCATTTGTAGAGACGTGGAAAGATCTAGAGACTGTCATACAGAGTGAAGTAAATCAGAAAAAGAAAAACAAATATCGTATATTAACGCATACATGTGGAACCTAGAAAAATGGTACAGATGAACCGGTTTGCAAGGCAGAAATAGAGACACAGATGTAGAGTACAAATGTATGGTCACCAAGGGGGGAAAGTGGCAGGGTGGTGGTGGTGGGATGAATTGCGAGCCTGGGATTGACATATATACACTTATATGTATAAAATAGATAACCAATAAGAACCTGCTGTATAAAAAAATGAATAAAATAAAATTTAAAACTTTAAAAATAATATTTAAAAACATAAAACAGAAAAAAAAGATCTGTCCTTCCCATAGACGTATTTATATGAATGAATTATTTCCATGCTTATATCTGTAAATACAAAAAGAGGAATAAAACCTACCTTGAACCAAAAAAGAAAAAAAAAAAAACAGAACCCACTGGTCATACTGAGGAAAACCCTATCAGGGCACTTGCTCCAGTGGTAAACAATTCTGAAGTTGGTCAGAGGTGGGGAATCGTCTCCCATGCAGCCAGCAGCTCCCCCGCAAGGAGCGTCCTCATTGCAAAGCTGGGGGACCGTGAGGAGGCGTCTCTGAGTAAACGTGAGCTGAGCCTCAGGCCAGCTGCTGCTGGACTTTTCCCACCCTTCCCAGGTAAAACACCTGAATGTGTGCAAAGACTTTAAAGCCTAGAGGAAAGGGCTTGGAGTCACACCAGCGACAGCACGCAGGCCGACTGGGTGCCTGCAGGCCAGCCAGGACGGTCCTGGCCCCGGGCGCTCTTCTGGAAGCTTTCCATTTCCCTGCCTGAGGTACCCCTCCTGTCCCGGTCCCCACTGCTTTTTTCCTTCCTCACCTCTGCCCGGGGAGAAATTCCAGCAGCAGGTATGGGTGACACATCGTCTTCTTTAGCAGGTGGCAGCCCGGCAACTCCTGCAGAAAGTCCAGCAGAGCCCCACTCACACGGGGCCACTCATAGAGCCCTGGGCCCTACTCCCTCCCACCAGCACAACCCCGAGACTGCTGACGGGGCAGAGAATATGGCGTCAGGCACAGCTGCAGAGGCTTTTGCTGCCTGGAGGGGTGTTTATATTGACCTCAACCCAGGCACACCTGGGAAGGGCTGGCCTGCCAGGTCAGGCTGCCCAGGTCAGCCAATCCTCGCCCCTCAGGGGCTCAGAGTTGCAGATAATGGGCCTTGCTGCACCGGCCAGATCCAAGGAACAGGTGTAGGGTCCCGAGAGTCAGGATAGACAACGGGTGGCAGCCCTGGCTTGTTTTCTAATCATTTTATCTGGTCCATGAGTGGAAGACAACTTCAAGAAGGCCCTCTCCTAATGAGAGGAACCCAGGAGTCAGGGAGAGGAGGGTTGGTGGGTGGAGAAAGAGGCCTGGTGCCCCGGCTGCAGTGGAAGCCCCTGGAAGACCAGGTGGAGGGAGGCCGCACAGAGTGAAGCCTAGGGTCACAGACATGTCGGAGCTGCTGTTTGTTAGTTCAAGCCCTGCTCTGAGGTGCTCTGTGTCAGCTCTGAGCGACAGGTGTGCTTGGGATGCTCTGCAATGAGGGCTATGTGCACGGTTCCTGTGTGCCCAGCTCTGCCAGGGAACTTGTCCAAGGGAGCTCCATATCCAGGGAGGGGCCTGCCCACGAGAGCCCCGTGAGCTGCTGGGTACCTGCCCAGGTGAGCTCCATATCCAGGGAGAGGCCTGCCCACGAGAGCCCCGTGAGCTGCTGGGTATCTGCCCAGGTGAGCCCCATATCCTGGGAGGGGCCTGACCACGAGAGCCCCGTGGGCTGCTGGGTACCTGCCCAGGTGAGCTCCATATCCTAGGAGGGGCCTGACAATGAGAGCCCCGTGGGCTGCTGGGTACCTGCACAGGTGAGCTCCATATCCTGGGAGGGGCCTAACCACGAGAGCCCCGTGGGCTGCTGGCTACCTGCACAGGTGAGCTCCATATCCTGGGAGGGGCCTGACCATGAGAGCCCCGTGGGCTGCTGGGGACCTGGTAAAGGACGCCAGGACAGTCAGTGAAGCCACAGAGGATATACATCCAGTAGTTCCTAATTCCTACACCCTGCTGGCCATTCTACCATCCACCAGGACATGGTATTCTGTATTAGACTTCAATGATGCCTTCTTCTGTATTCCATTAGTCCCAGAGTCACAAGAAATTTTGGCTGTGAGTGACAGGACATACAACATACAACAAAAACAATAATGCTTGGCCGTCCTGCCCCAGGGGTTCAAAAATTCCCACACCATCTTCGGGGAAACGTTAGCTAAAACCCTAAAAGATCTACCTCTGGAGAAGTGAACCCTCCTTCAATATGCAGACGACATTCTGGGCTTCCCTGGTGGCGCAGTGGTGGAGAATCTGCCTGCCAATGCAGGGGAAACAGGTTCGAGCCCTGGTCTGAGAAGATCCCCTATGCCACGGAGCAACTAGGCCCGTGAGCCACAATTACTGAGCCTGCGCGTCTGGAGCCTGTGCTCCACAATAAGAGAGGCTGCGATAGTGAGAGGCCCGCGCACCGCGATGAAGAGTGGCCCCCGCTTGCCGCAACTAGAAAAAGCCCTCGCACAGAAACGAAGAGCCAACACAGCCATAAATAATAAATAAATAAATTTAAAAAAATATGCAGACGACATTCTGATCGCCAGCCCTACTAAGGAGGCCTCTGGACTACCTAGCCAATAAAAGATAGAAGGTGTCCAAGAAAAAGGCTCAAATATCACAGACTAAGGTGACCTGCCTGGGCTTCATTCTCACAGAAGATCGGAGAAGCCCATCCCAGGAAAGGGAAGAAGCCATTTGCAGCCTCACCCTTCCTAAAACTAGAAGACAGCTTAGGGGTTCCTGGGGAGACCGGGGTTTGCTGCATCTGGATCCCTAACTACAGTCTAATACCTGGGCCTCTATATGAAACACTGAAAGGAAAAGATGATGATCCTTTTGAATAGAATCCAGAAGCGGCCTTTCAAGAATGGAAAGAGCAGTCAATTCAGACCCTTGCCCTGGACCTCCCTAATTTAGCTAAACCCTTTGACCTTTACATTCCTGGTCGAAGGCGAATCACCCTTGGAGTTTTAGTGCCAAAACTGGGACCACTTGAAATGGAACAACGCAAGAATGCCCTCCAGGCATTGGCCAGCCACCCCATCCGACCAGGATACTGGGGGTATCTAAAAACCTGGAAATGAGCAGCCCGCAAGGCCAGCTCCCTCCTAAGGGTAAGGGACGCCACTTGGTGATCCTAACCACCCACCATGCCCTGAAGTTGCAGGGATCACTCCGTGGGCACAATGACCTCGAGTGAGGAGGCCCTCCAACTCCAACCTCCAGAGAGACAACCTGGGGAACCAGGCCCCCATGACGACTCGTGTGACCATCACTTGACCTGGAGCTTCTCTCAGAAAACCAAAAGAGTGTGCCCCAAAAGAACAGACTATTGCTGGCAGGACTTACTGCACCCAGAGCGGAGCTAATAAACCTGGCAGGAGATCCGTAAATAATGCTGCCACCATAGAAAAGCCTACAGACACCATGGTGACGGGGACCAATGAGACCAGATGTACTCCTGGTTACTTCAAAAGGGCGGTGACTGAGTGGCCGTCATGGTCCTGGATCACCACCGGCCCTGGACTGCCTGGGAGTTGAGCAGGCAGGACTCTGACACCTGGTGCTGTTTGTACGTAATTCAGTGGCCTAACTGAAGAAAGCGCAGACTACTGGTCAGAGCATCTAGGCTGGCAGAAACCGTCAGCCTAAGGGGGCCGAACCAATGTGGAGCAGGGTAAAACCAGCCCCCCCAGCGTCCCTGCGCATCTCTTTCCTGGACCCTTAAAGGTCATTAGAATCTATAAAACTTCCAACGCTGGTGCTCAGGCAGACGAGCAGTGAGGGAGGAGGCCTGGGGACAATCAACCTCACCTGAAGGCTGCTGGGGAGAAGTCCTGCCCCTCCCCCCGGGTATGAGGACACCCAACTCAGCACGAAGCATTTACAGAAGAGGTGTCTGCACCCTCAGAGCCCCAAGAATGTGGAATGGGACAAGAGGCAGAGGAGGGGTTTGTCACCGGCAAAGCCCATTAAAAATTCCTGGGACATAAAAATAGAATCTGGGCAATAAAATAAAGTTTAACATTTTTTTCCTTTCTGCTTTTTCTAATTTCACTTGTTCCTAGGTTTCCACAGGCAGAGGTCCCACACCTGGCACTTCAGACCCGATTTCCTAGTGCAAAATGGCTGGGCCGACACCTCAGCTCTCAGGGCCCTGTGCAGACTCCGCCACATAGAGCCTGAGCTCCAGCCAACCCAACCCTCGAGAGCTCCACCCCGTCCCTCCCGCTGACGCTGACGGGATCCCTACACAGCAGCCCGGCCCACAGCCCGCGGGGGAGCGCACACTCTCACCTCTCCATTCTCTGATCAAAATATAAAGTTTTCCTTTGCTTCTGAACCAAACTCAGTCTCGATCTGTTGGCTCCAATGACACTGGGCAGGGGGACCCTTGTTGGGGCCGACTCTGCAGGATCAGTAACAGAATTTGAGAACATTGTACCTTCAATGAACAGATGTGTGAGCCAAATATTGTAACTTCAATGAACAGATGTGTGAGCCAAATATTGTAACTTCAATGAACAGATGTGTGAGCCAAACTGTAGTTAACATAGAGCAGTGTATAAGGCTCGTGTAAAATAAGGTATTTCTAACACTTCCATTGGATAGTTCCATCACTTTATTATAAGCAAGTTCAGTGGAGGGGTTTGTCGTATTTGTCAGGTCAACATTAGAGAAATGCAGTGATTTCTTTCCAAGGATGTGGATCTACTAATCTTGGCTGAAGTTTCAATCTTGTTTTGAATGATTTTTCATTGAAAATGATACCTCTCTTTCAGCTCCTAGATTTCTGAGAAATATAAAATCTTGTATTTTTTTATTACCAAAGGGGAAAGGTGGGAGGAGGGATAAATTAACAGTTTCGGATTAACATATACACACTGCTATGTATAAAATATATCATCAACTAGGAACTGCTGTATAGCACAGGGAACTATACTCAATATTTTGTAATAACCCCTAAGGGGAAATAATCTGAAAAACAATCGATATCTATATCGACATCATCTATCAACTACAGATAAAATGGAAACTAAAGGAGGCCAATGGTGAACGTTTCTGACCATGAAGACTGCAATCCTCTAAAGTTCGGACTCTGCCTACAGCCCAGTCCCTTAATGAACATACATGTACCAGTAGCTTAAAAATTCCCCAGATTGGGGTTCGGGGAGACACTGATTTGAAAAAATCCTTGGTGTTCTCCTTACATACATGGGACATTTCCTGGAGCTAAAACATGCCTGAGACACCCAGAAGATGGTACACGGTTGGATCAGGAAGATTTTAGAAAAGGCACCTCATCTCCTAATCCCCTGGTTGTCGGGTTCACCCATCCAGCCTCTTTCCTAAAATTCTTCACACTTGAGGATGACAGCACCTTCAACATCCTGTTGCACAGAGTTTGGAATTTGTCCCCAGGCTGAAGGGGAAGGAGGAGAAACAATGAGAGACAAGCCCTAGATGTTCGGACAGGCACAGGTCACTCTAATTTCCCATCAAGAAGAAGAATTAACCACAGGCTCAGCCTGCCCCACGGAACCAGTATAAGGACTAAAGGAATCCTGCGGTTTTGCAGCCAGCTCACAAAAAAGCGAGTTGAAAAATGGAACTCAGGGGCACTGCAATTCACAAACATGCAGAGTTATAATTGATCACTCTCGTCCAAAAATATATTGAGGGAAGGCAACGAAGACGATTTGAAAGGAAGGCAGAATGGCAGGAAACAAATATCAGGAGGTAGATTCGAATCTCCAATAAAGCACAGGAAAAGCGGTAAAACGTCGACAATGATGCCCTTGGCCAAAGAGGGCGTATACCTTTTTTCCTGAATATATTCAGGAAAAAACGCATATGCCTTTTTTCGCGAACCAAGCAAGACAGTAATGCTAATGAGCACTACAAAGAAGTTTCACTTCCCAGGGGTAGAAAGGGCCATTCTAAAAGAGTGTAAAACCCAGAAATGCAGGACAGGCCATGAAGAAAAGGGAGCCTTGTTAGGCTGATGGGTGGGATGTAATTTCCCAACGGCCACTCTGGAGAAGTGTACGGTGTGTCCTGAAACAGCTAAAAAACTCAGCTTAGAGAGCATAGGACACATCCATTCATGGGCGTATAAATTGGGAAAACTAAAACTCAGCAAGACACAGGCACCCCAAAGTTTAGGGCTGCTCTGTTGATAAGAACCTCCACTTCGCTATTCCTTAAATATCCCAGGAAAGAGAAAAATGGGTAAAGAAGTTGTAGTCCTTATGTACAATGGAATATCACTCAGCCATGAAATCAACATCATAAGGCTAGTAGCAACATGATGAGTGGATTTAGGTACGACGATTCTAAGTGAAATAAGTCACACAGAAAAAGAAACTTATCATAAGATATCACTTATAGAGGGAATGTAAAAACCGCCACCAGTGAACTGAATTACAAAACAAAACAGAGTCACACGTTTAGAAAACACACTATGGCTGCTTAACGGGAAGGGTGAGGTTGGGTGATGCATAAAACAACGGTTTCAAATTAACTCAGATACCGTTCCATAAACCCAATAGGTAATAGACAAGACCTACACCTTGCTCAGTGAACTAAAGTCAACACCCCCTATTCACCACCCAAAAATATATCTGAGTAGTAAAATCTTAAAACCTATGTATTGATATCTCTCTGTAAGGGAGACAAGTGGGTGTAAAGCGGCATAAACACAGCAGTGAAAAGCAGCTAAACCCCATTATAAAAATCAATTACTTTTCAAAAACCGTGAAACAAAGACAGTGAAAGAGAGAGAAATTCTTACTAAATTCGTTCAGCGGCTGTGATGCTACGTAGATTGACCATATCTAGACCCACAGCTGATTGAGACATAAGGGTGGACACTCTTGGGGCTGAGAGGTTTGGTGAGGTTGGGTGAGCAAACGCAGACCCTTTAAAGTAATAATGCGTGGTACCCATCCCATGGGTCCCAAATCTCCACGTTCAAAGGCATATTCCTACATCGAAAACAGGCATGAGAAACCCAGATGATGGTACACCATGTGATCGGGAAAGATTTCTAAAATGCACCTCATTTCTCATCTCCTTGTGCTCGGGTTCGCCATTCCAGCCGCTTTATTAGCAATCTCCCTCCTTCGAGAATCAACACCTTTAACCTCCTGTACCGTACAGGTTGCAATTTGTCCTGAGGATGAACGGGAGGAGGGGGAACCAATGAGTAACTAGCTCTAGGTATTGGGACAGGCACAGGTCACTCTATTTTCCCATCAGGAAGAAGAATTAACCACAGGCTCAGCCTGCTGCCCGGAACCAGAATAGGGCCTGAAGCAATCCTGCGCTTTTGCGGACAGCTCCCAAGAAAGCGAGTTGAAAAATGGAGCTCAGGGGCACTGCAATTCACAAACCTGCCGAGTTATAAATGATAACTCTCGTCCACAAATATATTGAGGGAAAGCAACGAAGAGAATTTGAAAGCAAGGCAGAATTGCAGGAAACAGATTTCAGAAGGGAGATTCGAATCACCTTTAAAGCACAGGAAAAGCGGGAAAACCTCGACAATGATGCCTCTGGCCAAAAAGGGCGTATGCGTTTTTTCCTGAATATATTCATGAAAAAACCATACGCCCTTTTTGGCCAACCAAGCAATCTGGAAAGGCAAATCAGCGCTACAAAGAAGTCTCGCTTCCCATCGGTCAAAAGGGCCATGCTGAGTAAAGTGTCAAAACCAGAAATGCAGGACAGGCCATGGAGAAAAGGGAGCCTGGCTACGCTGCTGGGCGGGATGTAAATTGCCAACAGCCCCTCTGCAGAAGTGTACGGTGTGTCCTGAAACATCTAAAAAACTCAGCTTAGAGAGCATAGGGCACTTCCACTCATCGGCGTATAAACTGTGAATACTAAAAATCAGCAAGACACAGGAAACCAAAAGTTTAGGGCTGCTCTGTTGACAACAACCTCCACTTCATTACACCTTAAATATCCCAGGAAAGAGAAAAATGGATAAAGAAGTTGTGGTCCTTATGTACAATGGAATATCACTCAGCCATGAAATCAACGACATAAGGCTACTAGCAGCAAGATGAGTGGATTTAGGTAGGACGATTCTAAGTGAAATAAGTCACACAGAAAAAGACACTTATCATAAGATATCACTTATAAAGAGAATGTAAAAACCGCTACCCTTGAACTGAATTACAAAACAGAACAGAGTCACACGTTTAGAAAACACACTATGGCTGCTTAACGGGAAAGGTGAGGTGGGGTGATGCATAAAACAAGGGTTTCAAATTAGCTCAGATACCGTTCCATAAACCCAGTATGTAATAGACAAGACCGACTCCTTGCTCAGAGAATTGGACTCAACACCCCCTATTCACCGCCCAAGAATATACCTGATTAGTAAGAATCTTAAAACCTATGTATTGATATCTCTCTGTAAGTGAGTCAAGTGGGTGTAAAGCGGCAGAAACACAGCAGTGAAAAGCAGCTAAACCCCATTATAAAAATCAATTACTTTTAAAAACCCGTGAAACAAAGACAGTGAAAGAGAGAGAAATTGTTACAAAATTCGTTCATGGGCTGTGATGCCACCTGGATTGACCATATCTAGACCCACAGCTGATTGAGACATAAGGGTGGACACTCTTGGGGCTGAGAGGTTTGGTGAGGTTGGGTGAGCAAACGCAGACCCTTTAAAGTAATACTGCGTGGTACCCATCCCATGGGTCCCAAATCTCCAGGTTCAAGGGCATCTTCCTACATCGAAAACATGCATGAGAAACCCAGAAGACGGTACACCGTGTGATCGGGAAAGGTTTCTAAAACGCACCTCATTTCTCATCTCCTTGTGCGCGGGTTCGCCATTCCAGCCTCTTTACAAGCAATCTCCCTCCTTGGAGAATCAGCACCTTTAACCTCCTGTTCCGTACAGGTTGCAATTTGTCCTGAGGATGAACGGGAAGAGGGGGAACCAATGAGAGACTAGCTCTAGGTGTTGAGACAGGCACAGGTCACTCTATTTTCCCATCAGGAAGAAGAATTAACCATAGGCTCAGCCTGCCGCCTTGGACCAGAATAGGGCCTGAAGCAATCCTGCGCTTTTGCGGCCAGCTCCCAAGAAAGCGAGTTGAAAAATGGAGCTCAGGGGCACTGCAATTCACAAACCTGCAGACTTATAAATGATAACTCTCCTCCACAGTTATAGTGAGGGAAGGCAACGAAGAGGACTTGAAAGCAAGGCAGAATTGCAGGAAACAGATTTCAGGAGGGAGATTCGAATCGCCTTTAAAGCACAGGAAAAGCGGCAAAACCTCGACAATGATGCCCTTGGCCAAAAAGGGCGTATGCGTTTTTTCCTGAATATATTCAGGAAAAAACGCATACGCCCTTTATGGCCAACCAAGCAACGTGGAAAGGCACATCAGCGCTACAATGAAGTCTCGCTTCCCATCGGTCAAAAGGGCCATGCTGAGTAAAGTTTCAAAACCAGAAATGCAGGACAGGCCATGGAGAAACGGGAGCCTGGCTACGATGATGGGCGGGATGTAAATTACCAACAGCCACTCTGAAGAAGTGTACGGTGTGTCCTGAAGCATCTAAAAAACTCAGCTTAGAGAGCATAGGGCACTTCCACTCATGGGCGTAGAAATTGGGAAAACTAAAAATCAGCAAGACACAGGCACCCCAAAGTTTAGGGCTGCTCTGTTGACAAGAACCTCCACTTCGTTACACCTTAAATATCCCAGGAAAGAGAAAAATGGATAAAGAAGTTGTGGTCCTTATGTACAATGGAATATCACTCAGCCATGAAAACAACGTCATAAGGCTACTAGCAGCAATATGAGTGGATTTAGGAAGGACGATTCTAAGTGAAATAAGTCACACAGAAAAAGACACTTATCATAAGATATCACTTATAGAGGGAATATAAAAACCTCTACCCTTGAACTGAATTACAAAACAGAGCAGAGTCACACGTTTAGAAAACACACTATGGCTGCTTAACGGGAAAGGTGAGGTGGGGTGATGCATAAAACAAGGGTTTCAAATTAGCTCAGATACCGTTCCATAAACCCAGTATGTAATACACAAGATCGACTCCTTGCTCAGTGAATTGGACTCAACAACCCCTATTCACCGCCCAAGAATATATCTGATTAGTAAGAATCTTAAAACCTATGTATTGATATCCCTCTGTAAGTGAGTCAGTTGGGTGTAAAGCGGCAGAAACACAGCAGTGAAAAGCAGCTAAACCCCATTATAAAAATCAATTACTTTTAAAAATCCGTGAAACAAAGACAGTGAAAGAGAGAGAAATTCTTACAAAATTCGTTTAGGGGCTGTGATGCCACCTGTATTGACCATATCTAGACCCACAGCTGATTGAGACATAAGGGTGGACACTCTTGGAGCTGAGAGGTTTGGTGAGGTTGGGTGAGCAAACGCAGACCCTTTAACGTAATACTGCGTGGTACCCATCCCATGGGTCCCAAATCTCCAGGTTCAAGGGCATCTTCCTACATCGAAATCATGCATGAGAAACCCAGAAGATGGTACACCGTGTGATCGGGAAAGGTTTCTAAAACGCACCTCATTTCTCATCTCCTTGTGCTCGGGTTCGCCATTCCAGCCGCTTTACTAGCAATCTCCCTCCTCGGAGAATCAGCACCTTTAACCTCCTGTTCCGTACAGGTTGCAATTTGTCCTGAGGATGAACGGGAAGAGGGGGAACCAATGAGAGACTAGCTCTAGGTGTTGGGACAGGCACAGGTCACTCTATTTTCCCATCAGGAAGAAGAATTAACCACAGGCTCAGCCTGCCGCCCGCAACCAGAATAGGGCCTGAAGCAATCCTGCCCATTTGAGGCCAGCTCCCAAGAAAGCGAGTTGAAAAATGGAGCTCAGGGGCACTGCAATTCACAAACCTGCAGACTTATAAATAATAACTCTCGTCCACAGATATAGTGAGGGAAGGCAACGAAGAGGATTTGAAAGCAAGTCAGAATTGCAGGAAACAGATTTCAGGAGGGAGATTCGAATCGCCTTTAAAGCACAGGAAAAGCGGCAAAACCTCGACAATGATGCCCTTGGCCAAAAAGGGCGTATGCGTTTTTTCCTGAATATATTCAGGAAAAAACGCATACGCCCTTTTTGGCCAACCAAGCAACCTAGAAAGGCAAATCAGCGCTACAAAGAAGTCTCACTTCCCATCGGTCAAAAGGGCCATGCTGAATAAAGTGTGAAAACCAGAAATGCAGGACAGGCCATGGAGAAACGGGAGCCTGGCTACGCTGATGGGCGGGATGTAAATTGCCAACAGCCACACTGGAGAAGTGTACGGTGTGTCCTGAAACATCTAAAAAACTCAGCTTAGAGAGCATAGGGCACTTCCACTCATGGGCGTAGAAATTGGTAAAACTAAAAATCAGCAAGACACAGGCACCCCAAAGTTTAGGGCTGCTCTGTTGACAAGAACCTCCACTTCGTTACACCTTAAATATCCCAGGAAAGCGAAAAATGGATAAATAAGCTGTGGTCCTTATGTACAATGGAATATCACTCAGCCATGAAATGAACGGCATAAGGCCAGTAGCAGGATGATGAGTGGAATTAGGTACGACGATTCTAAGTGAAATAAGTCACACAGAAAAAGACACTTATCATAAGATATCACTTATAGAGGGAATGTAAAAACCGCTACCCTTGAACTGAATTACAAAACAGAACAGAGTCACACGTTTAGAAAACACACTATGGCTGCTTAACGGGAAAGGTGAGGTGGGGTGATGCATAAAACAAGGGTTTCAAATTAGCTCAGATACCGTTCCATAAACCCAGTATGTAATAGACAAGACCGACTCCTTGCTCAGAGAACTGGACTCAACACCCCCTATTCACCGCCCAAGAATATATCAGATTAGTAAGAATCTTAAAACCTATGTATTGATATCTCTCTGTAAGTGAGTCAAGTGGGTGTAAAGCGGCATAAACACAGCAGTGAAAAGCAGCTAAACCCCATTATAAAAATCAATTACTTTTAAAAACCCGTGAAACAAAGACAGTGAAAGAGAGAGAAATTCTTACAAAATTCGTTCAGGGGCTGTGATGCCACCTGGATTGACCATATCTAGACCCACAGCTGATTGAGACATAAGGGTGGACACTCTTGGGGCTGAGAGGTTTGTTGAGGTTGGGTGAGCAAACGCAGACCCTTTAAAGTAATACTGCGTGGTACCCATCCCATGGGTCCCAAATCTCCAGGTTCAAGGGCATCTTCCTACATGGAAAACATGCATGAGAAACCCAGAAGATGGTACACCGTGTGATCGGGAAACGTTTCTAAAACGCACCTAATTTCTCATCTCATTGTGCTTGGGTTCGCCTTTCCAGCCGCTTTACTAGCAATCTCTCTCTTTGAAGAATCAGCACCTTTAACCTCCTGTTCCGTACAGGTTGCAATTTGTCCTGAGGATGAACGGGAAGAGGGGAAACCAATGAGAGACTAGCTCTAGGTGTTGGGAAAGGCACAGGTCACTCTATTTTCCCATCAGGATGAAGTATTAACCACAGGCTCAGCCTGCCGCCCGGGACCAGAATAGGGCCTGAAGCAATCCTGCGCTTTTGCGGCCAGCTCCCAAGAAAGCGAGTTGAAAAATGGAGCTCTGGGGCACTGCAATTCACAAACCTGCAGACTTATAAATGATCACTCTCGTCCACAAATATATTGAGGGAAGGCAACGAAGAGGATTTGAAAGCAAGGCAGAATTGCAGGAAACATATTTCAGGAAGGAGATTCGAATCGCTTTTAAAGAACAGGAAAAGCGGCAAAACCTCGACAATGATGCCCTTAGCCAAAAAGGCCGTATGCGTTTTTTCCTGAATGTATTCAGGAAAAAACGCATACGCACTTTTTGGCCAACCAAGCAACCTGGAAAGGCAAATCAGCGCTACAAAGAAGTCTCGCTTCCCATCGGTCAAAAGGGCCATGCTGAATAAAGTGTCAAATCCAGAAATGCAGGACAGGCCATGGAGAAACGGGAGCCTTGCTATGCTGATGGGCAGGATGTAAATTGCCAACAGCCACTCTGGAGAAGTGTACGGTGTGTCCTGAAACATCGAAAAAACTCAGCTTAGAGAGCATAGGGCACTTCCACTTATGGGCGTATAAATTGGGAAAACTAAAAATCAGCAAGACACAGGAACCCCAAAGTTTAGGGCTGCTCTGTTGACAAGAACCTCCACTTCGTTACACCTTAAATATCCCAGGAAAGAAAAAATGGATAAAGAAGTTGTGGTCCTTATGTACAATGGAATATCACTCAGCCATGAAATCAACGTCATAAGGCTAGTAACAGCATGATGATTGGATTTAGGTTCGACGATTCTAAGTGAAATAAGTCACACAGAAAAAGACACTTATCATAAGATATCACTTATAGAGGGAGTGTAAACACCGCTACCCTTGAACTGAATTACAAAACAGAACAGAGTCACACGTTTAGAAAACACACTATGGCTGCTTCATGGGAAAGGTGAGGTGGGGTGATGCATAAAACAAGGGTTTCAAATTAGCTCAAATATCGTTCCATAAACCCAATAGGTAATAGACAAGACCTACTCCTAGTTCAGTGAATTGGACTCAACACCCCCTATTCACCGCCCAAGAATATATCTGACTAGTAAGAATCTTAAAACCTATGTATTGATATCTCTCTGTAAGTGAGTCAAGTGGGTGTAAAGCGGCAGAAACACAGCAGTGAAAAGCAGCTAAACCCCATTATAAAAATCAATTACTTTTAAAAACCCGTGAAACAAAGACAGTGAAAGTGAGAGAAATTCTTACAAAATTCGTTCAGGGGCTGTGATGCCACCTGGATTAACCATATCTAGACCCACAGCTGATTGAGACATAAGGGTGGACACTCTTGGGGCTGAGATGTTTGGTGAGGTTGGGTGAGCAACGCAGACCCTTTAAAATAATACTGCGTGGTACTAATCCCATGGGTCCCAAATCTCCTAGGTTCAAGGGCAACTTCCTACATCGAAAACATGCATGAGAAACCCAGAAGATGGTACACCGTGATATCGGGAAAAGTTTCTAAAACGCACCTAATTTCTCATCTCCTTGTGCTCGGGTTGGCCATTCCAGCCCCTTTACTAGCAATCTCCCTCTTTGAAGAATCAGCACCTTTAACCTCCTGTTCCGTACAGGTTGCAATTTGTCCTCAGGATGAACGGGAAGAGGGGGAACCAATGAGAGACTAGCTCTAGGTTTTGGGACAGTCACAGGTCACTCTATTTTCCCATCAGGAAGAAGAATTAACCACAGGCTCAGCCTGCCGCCCGGGACCAGAGTAGGGCCTGAAGCAATCCTGCGCTTTTGCGGCCAGCTCCCAAGAAAGCGAGTTGAAAAATGGAGCTCAGGGGCGCTGCAATTCACAAACTAGCAGATTTATAAATGATCACTCTCGTCCACAAATATATTGAGGGAAGGCAACGAAGAGGATTTGAAAGCAAGGCAGAATTGCAGGAAACAGATTTCAGGAAGGAGATTCGAATCGCCTTTAAAGCACAGGAAAAGCTGCAAAACGTCGACAATGATGCCCTTGGCCAAAAAGGGCGTATGCGTTTTTTCCTGAATATATTCAGGAAAAAACGCATACGCCCTTTTTGGCCAACCAAGCAACCTGGAAAGGCAAATCAGCGCTACAAAGAAGTCTCGCTTCCCATCGGTCAAAAGGGCCATGCTGAATAAAGTGTCAAAACCAGAAATGCAGGACAGGCCATGGAGAAACGGGAGCCTTGCTATGCTGATGGGCAGGATGTAAATTGCCAACAGCCACTCTGGAGAAGTGTACGGTGTGTCCTGAAACATCTAAAAAAATCAGCTTAGAGAGCATAGGGCACTTCCACTTATGGGCGTATAAATTGGGAAAACTAAAAATCAGCAAGACACAGGCACCCCAAAGTTTAGGGCTGCTCTGTTGACAAGAACCTCCACTTCGTTACACCTTAAATATCACAAGACAGAAAAAATGGATAAAGAAGTTGTTGTCCTTATGTACAATGGAATATCACTCAGCCATGAAATCAACGTCATAAGGCTAGTAGGAGCATGATGAGTGGATTTAGGTACGACGATTCTAAGTGAAATAAGTCACACAGAAAAAGACACTTATCATAAGATATCACTTATAGAGGGAGTGTAAAAACCGCTACCCTTGAACTGAATTACTAAACAGAACAGAGTCACACGTTTAGAAAACACACTATGGCTGCTTAACGGGAAAGTTGAGGTGGGGTGATGCATAAAACAAGGGTTTCATTTTAGCTCAGATACCGTTCCATAAACCCAATAGGTAATAGACAAGACCTACTCCTTGTTCAGTGAATTGGACTCAACACCCCCTATTCACCGCCCAAGAATATATCTGACTAGTAAGAATCTTAAAACCTATGTATTGATATCTCTCAGTAAGTGAGTCAAGTGGGTGTAAAGCGGCATAAACACAGCAGTGAAAAGAAGCTAAACCCATTATAAAAATCAATTACTTTTAAAAACTCGTGAAACAAAGACAGTGAAGGAGAGAGAAATTCTTACAAAATTCGTTCAGGGGCTGTGATGCCACCTGGATTGACCATATCTAGACCCACAGCTGATTGAGACATAAGGGTGGACACTCTTGGAGCTGAGAGCTTTGGTGAGGTTGGGTGAGCAAACGCAGACCCTTTAAAGTAATATTGCGTGGTACCCATCCCATGGGTCCCAAATCTCCAGATTCAAGGGCATCTTCCTACATCGAAAACATGCATGAGAAACCCAGAAGATGGTACACCGTGTGATCGGGAAAGGTTTCTAAAACGCACCTCATTTCTCATCTCCTTGTGCTCGGGTTCGCCATTCCAGCCGCTTTACTAGCAATCTCCCTCCTTGGAGAATCAGCACATTTAACCTCCTGTTCCGTACAGGTTGCAATTTGTCCTGAGGATGAACGGGAAGAGGGGGAACCAATGAGAGACTAGCTCTAGGTGTTGGGACAGGTACAGGTCACTCTATTTTCCCATCAGGAAGAAGAATTAACCACAGGCTCTGCCTGCCGCCCGGGACAAGAGTAGGGCCTAAAGCAATCCTGCGCTTTTGCGGCCAGCTCCCAAGAAAGCGAGTTGAAAAATGGAGCTCAGGGGCGCTGCAATTCACACACCTGAAGATTTATAAATGATCACTCTCGTCCACAAATATATTGAGGGAAGGCAACGAAGAGGATTTGAAAGCAAGGCAGAATTGCAGGAAACATATTTCAGGAAGGAGATTCGAATCGCCTTTAAAGAACAGGAAAAGCGGCAAAACCTCGACAATGATGCCCTTAGCCAAAAAGGGCGTATGCGTTTTTTCCTGAATGTATTCAGGAAAAAACGCATACGCACTTTTTGGCCAACCAAGCAACCTGGAAAGGCAAATCAGCGCTACAAAGAAGTCTCGCTTCCCATCGTTCAAAAGGGCCATGCTGAATAAAGTGTCAAAACCAGAAATGCAGGACAGGCCATGGAGAAACGGGAGCCTTGCTACGCTGATGGGCAGGATGTAAATTGCCAACAGCCACTCTGGAGAAGTGTACGGTGTGTCCTGAAACTTCTAAAAAACTCAGCTTAGAGAGCATAGGGCACTTCCACTCAAGGGCGTATAAATTGGGAAAACTAAAAATCAGCAAGACACAGGAACCCCAAAGTTTAGGGCTGCTCTGTTGACAAGAACCTCAACTTCGTTACACCTTAAATATCCCAGGAAAGAGAAAAATGGATAAAGAAGTTGTGGTCCTTATGTACAACGGAATATCACTCAGCCATGAAATCAACGTCATAAGGCTAGTAGCAGCATGATGAGTGGATTTAGGTACGACGATTCTAAGTGAAATAAGTCACACAGAAAAAGACACTTATCATAAGATATCACTTATAGAGGGAACGTAAAAACCGCTACCCTTGAACTGAATTACAAAACAGAACAGAGTCACACGTTTAGAAAACACACTATGGCTGCTTAACGGGAAAGGTGAGGTGGGGTGATGCATAAAACAAGGGTTTCAAATTAGCTCAGATACAGTTCCATAAACCCAATATGTAATAGACAAGACCAACTCCTAGCTCAGTGAATTGGACTCAACACCCCCTATTCACCGCCCAAGAATATATCTGACTAGTAAGAATCTTAAAACCTTTGTATTGATATCTCTCTGTAAGTGAGTCAAGTGGGTGTAAAGCGGCATAAACACAGCAGTGAAAAGCAGCTAAACCCCATTATAAAAATCAATTACTTTTAAACATGCGTGAAACAAAGACAGTGAAAGAGAGAGAAATTCTTACAAAATTCTTTGAGGGGCTGTGATGCCACCTAGATTGACCATATCTAGACCCACAGCTGATTGAGACATAAGGGTGGACACTCTTGGGGCTGAGAGGTTTGGTGAGGTTGGGTGAGCAACGCAGACCCTTTAAAATAATACTGCGTGGTACTAATCCCATGGGTCCCAAATCTCCTAGGTTCAAGGGCAACTTCCTACATCGAAAACATGCATGAGAAACCCAGAAGATGGTACACCGTGATATCGGGAAAAGTTTCTAAAACGCACCTAATTTCTCATCTCCTTGTGCTCGGGTTGGCCATTCCAGCCCCTTTACTAGCAATCTCCCTCTTTGAAGAATCAGCAGCTTTAACCTCCTGTTCCGTACAGGTTGCAATTTGTCCGGAGGATGAACGGGAAGAGGGGGAACCAATGAGAGACTAGCTCTAGGTTTTGGGACAGGCACAGGTCACTCTATTTTCCCATCAGGAAGAAGAATTAACCACAGGCTCAGCCTGCCGTCCGGGACCAGAGTAGGGCCTGAAGCAATCCTGCGCTTTTGCGGCCAGCTCCCAAGAAAGCGAGTTGAAAAATGGAGCTCAGGGGCGCTGCAATTCACACACCTGAAGATTTATAAATGATCACTCTCGTCCACAAATATATTGAGGGAAGGCAACGAAGAGGATTTGAAAGCAAGGCAGAATTGCAGGAAACAGATTTCAGGAAGGAGATTCGAATCGCCTTTAAAGCACAGGAAAAGCTGCAAAACGTCGACAATGATGCCCTTGGCCAAAAAGGGCGTATGCGTTTTTTCCTGAATATATTCAGGAAAAAACGCATACGCCCTTTTTGGCCAACCAAGCAACCTGGAAAGGCAAATCAGCGCTACAAAGAAGTCTCGCTTCCCATCGGTCAAAAGGGCCATGCTGAATAAAGTGTCAAAACCAGAAATGCAGGACAGGCCATGGAGAAACGGGAGCCTTGCTACGCTGATGGGCGAGATGTAAACTGCCAACAGCCACTCTGGAGAAGTGTATACGGTGTGTCCTGAAACATCTAAAAAACTCAGCTTAGAGAGCATAGGGCACTTCCACTCATATGCGTATAAACTGGGAAAGCTAAAAATCAGCAGGACACAGGAACCCCAAAGTTTAGGGCTGCTCTGTTGACAAGAAGCTCCACTTCGTTACACCTTACATATCCCAGGAAAGAGAAAAATGGATAAAGAAGTTGTGGTCCTTATGTACAATGGAATATCACTCAGCCATGAAATCAACGTCATAAGGCTAGCAGCAGGATGATGAGTGGATTTAGGTACGACGATTCTATGTGAAATAAGTCACACAGAAAAAGACACTTATCATAAGATATCACTTATAGAGGGAGTGTAAACACCGCTACCCTTGAACTGAATTACAAAACAGAACAGAGTCACACGTTTAGAAAACACACTATGGCTGCTTAACGGGAAAGGTGAGGTGGGGTGGTGCATAAAACAAGGGTTTCAAATTAGCTCAGATACCGTTCCATAACCCCAATAGGTAATAGACAAGACCTACTCCTTTCTCAGTGAATTGGACTCAACACCCCCTATTCACCGCCCAAGAATATATCTGACTAGTAAGAATCTTAAAACCTATGTATTGATATCTCTCTGTAAGTGAGTCAAGTGGGTGTAAAGCGGCATAAACACAGCAGTGAAAAGCAGCTATACCCCATTATAAAAATCAATTCTTTTAAAAACCCGTGAAACAAAGACAGTGAAAGAGAGAGAAATTCTTACAAAATTCGTTCAGGGGCTGTGATGCCACCTGGATTGACCATATCTAGACCCACAGCTGATTGAGACATAAGGGTGGACACTCTTGGGGCTGAGAGGTTTGGTGAGGTTGGGTGAGCAAACGAAGACCCTTTAAAGTAATACTGCCTGGTACCCATCCCATGGGTCCCAAATCTCCAGGTTCAAGGGCATCTTCCTACATCGAAAACATGCATGAGAAACCCAGAAGATGGTACACCGTGTGATCGGGAAACGTTTCTAAAACGCACCTAATTTCTCATCTCCTTGTGCTCGGGTTCGCCATTCCAGCCGCTTTACTAGCAATCTCCCTCTTTGAAGAATCAGCACCTTTAACCTCCTGTTCCGTACAGGTTGCAATTTGTCCTGAGGATGAACGGGAAGAGGGGGAACCAATGAGAGACTAGCTCTAGGTGTTGGGACAGGCACAGGTCACTCTATGTTCCCATCAGGAAGAAGAATTAACCACAGGCTAAGCCTGCCGCCCGGGACCAGAATAGGGCCTGAAGCAATCCTGCGCTTTTGCGGACAACTCACAAGAAAGCGAGTTGAAACATGGAGCTCAGGGGCACTGCAATTCACAAACCTGCAGACTTATAAATGATCACTCTCGTCCACAAATATATTGAGGGAAGGCAACGAAGAGGATTTGAAAGCAAGGCAGAATTGCAGGAAACAGATTTCAGGAGGGAGATTCGAATCGCCTTTAAAGCACAGGAAAAGCGGCAAAACCTCGACAATGATGCCCTTGGCCAAAAAGGGCGTATGCGTTTTTCCTGAATATATTCAGGAAAAAACGCATACGCCCTTTTTGGCCAACCAAGCAACCTGGAAAGGCAAATCAGCACTACAAAGAAGTCTCGCTTCCCATCGGTCAAAAGGGCCATGCTGAATAAAGTGTCAAAACCAGAAATGCAGGACAGGCCATGGAGAAACGGGAGCCTTGCTACACTGATGGGCAGGATGTAAATTGCCAACAGCCACTCTAGAGAAGTGTACGGTGTGTCCTGAAACATCTAAAAAACTCAGCTTAGAGAGCATAGGGCACTTCCACTCATGGGCGTATAAATTGGGAAAACTAAAAATCAGCAAGACACAGGCACCCCAAAGTTTAGGGCTGCTCTGTTGACAAGAACCTCCACTTCGTTACACCTTAAATATCCCAGGAAAGAGAAAAATGGATAAAGAAGTTGTGGTCCTTATGTACAATGGAATATCACTCAGCCATGAAATCAACGTCATAAGGCTAGTAGCAGCATGATGAGTGGATTTAGGTACGACGATTCTAAGTGAAATAAGTCACACAGAAAAAGACACTTATCATAAGATATCACTTATAGATGGAGTGTAAGAACCGCAACCCTTGAACTGAATTACAAAACAGAACAGAGTCACACGTTTATAAAACACACTATGGCTGCTTAACGGGAAAGGTGAGGTGGGGTGGTGCATAAAACAAGGGTTTCAAATTAGCTCAGATACCGTTCCATAAACCCAATAGGTAATAGACAAGACCTACTCCTAGCTGAGTGAATTGGACTCAACACCCCCTATTCACCGCCCAAGAATATATCTGTCTAGTAAGAATCTTTAAACCTATGTATTGATATCTCTCTGTAAGTGAGTCAAGTGGGTGTAAAGCGGCATAAACACAGCAGTGAAAAGAAGCTAAACCCCATTATAAAAATCAATTACTTTTAAAAACCCGTGAAACAAAGACAGTGAAAGAGAGAGAAATTCTTACAAAATTCGTTCAGGGGCTGTGATGCCACCTGGAATGACCATATCTAGACCCACAGCTGATTGAGACATAAGGGTGGACACTCTTGGGGCTGAGAGGTTTGGTGAGGTTGGGTAAGCAAATGCAGACCCTTTAAAGTAATACTGCGTGGTACCCATCCCATGGGTCCCAAATCTCCAGGTTCAAGGGCATCTTCCTACATCGAAAACATGCATGAGAAACCCAGAAGATGGTACACCGTGTGATCGGGAAACGTTTCTATAACGCACCTCATTTCTCATCTACTTGTGCTCGGGTTCGCCATTCCAGCCGCTTTACTAGCAATCTCCCTCCTTGGAGAATCAGCACCTTTAACCTCCTGTTCTGTACAGGTTGCAATTTGTCCTGAGGATGAACGGGAAGAGGGGGAACCAATGAGAGACTAGCTCTAGGTGTTGGGACAGGCACAGGTCACTCTATTTTCCCATCAGGAAGAAGAATTAACCACAGACTCAGCCTGCCGCCCGGGACCAGAGTAGGGCCTGAAGCAATCCTGCGCTTTTGCGGCCAGCTCCCAAGAAAGCGAGTTGAAAAATGGAGCTCAGGGGCACTGCAATTCACAAACCTGCAGACTTATAAATGATCACTCTCGTCCACAAATATATTGAGGGAAGGCAACGAAGAGGATTTGAAAGCAAGGCAGAATTGCAGGAAACAGATTTCAGGAGGGAGATTCGAATCGCCTTTAAAGCACAGGAAAAGCGGCAAAACCTCGACAATGATGCCCTTGGCCAAAAAGGGCTTATGCGTTTTTTCCTGAATACATTCAGGAAAAAACGCATAAGCCCTTTTTGGCCAACCAAGCAACCTGGAAAGGCAAATCAGCGCTACAAAGAAGTCTCGCTTCCCATCGGTCAAAAGGGCCATGCTGAATAAAGTGTCAAAACAAGAAATGCAGGACAGGCCATGGAGAAACGGGAGCCTTGCTACGCTGATGGGCGAGATGTAAATTGCCAACAACCACTCTGCAGAAGTGTACGGTGTGTCCTGAAACATCTAAAAACTCAGCTTAGAGAGCATAGGGCACTTCCGCTCATGGGCGTATAAATTGGGAAAACTAAAAATCAGCAAGACACAGGCACCCCAAAGGTTAGGGCTGCTCTGTTGACAAGAACCTCCACTTCGTTACACCTTAAATATCCCAGGAAAGAGAAAAATGGATAAAGAAGTTGTGGTCCTTAGGTGCAATGGAATATCACTCAGCCATGAAATCAACGTCATAAGGCTAGTAGCAGCATGATGAGTGAATTTAGGTACAACGATTCTAAGTGAAATAAGTCACACAGAAAAAGACACTTATCATAAGATATCACTTATAGAGGGAGTGTAAAAACCGCTACCCTTGAACTGAATTACAAAACAGAACAGAGTCACACGTTTAGAAAACACACTATGGCTGCTTAACGGGAAAGGTGAGGTGGGGTGATGCATAAAACAAGGGTTTCAAATTAGCTCAGATACCGTTCCATAAACCCAATAGGTAATAGACAAGACCTACTCCTAGCTCAGTGAATTGGACTCAACACCCCCTATTCACCGCCCAAGAATATATCTGACTAGTAAGAATCTTAAAACCTATGTATTGATATCTCTCTGTAAGTGAGTCAAGTGGGTGTAAAGCGGCATAAACAGCAGTGAAAAGCAGCTAAACCCCATTATAAAAATCAATTACTTTTAAAAACCAGTGAAACAAAGACAGTGAAAGAGAGAGAAATTCTTACAAAATTCGTTCAGGGGCTGTGATGCCACCTGGATTGACCATATCTAGACCCACAGCTGATTGAGACATAAGGGTGGACACTCTTGGGGCTGAGAGGTTTGGTGAGGTTGGGTGAGCAAACGAAGACCCTTTAAAGTAATACTGCCTGGTACCCATCCCATGGGTCCCAAATCTCCAGGTTCAAGGGCATCTTCCTACATCGAAAACATGCATGAGAAACCCAGAAGATGGTACACCGTGTGATCGGGAAACGTTTCTAAAACGCACCTAATTTCTCATCTCCTTGTGCTCGGGTTCGCCATTCCAGCCGCTTTACTAGCAATCTCCCTCTTTGAAGAATCAGCACCTTTAACCTCCTGTTCCGTACAGGTTGCAATTTTTCCTGAGGATGAACGGGAAGAGGGGGAACCAATGAGAGACTAGCTCTAGGTGTTGGGACAGGCACAGGTCACTCTATTTTCCCATCAGGAAGAAGAATTAACCACAGGCTCAGCCTGCCGCCCGGGACCAGAATAGGGCCTGAAGCAATCCTGCGCTTTTGCGGACAACTCACAAGAAAGCGAGTTGAAACATGGAGCTCAGGGGCACTGCAATTCACAAACCTGCAGACTTATAAATGATCACTCTCGTCCACAAATATATTGAGGGAAGGCAACGAAGAGGATTTGAAAGCAAGGCAGAATTGCAGGAAACAGATTTCAGGAGGGAGATTCGAATCGCCTTTAAAGCACAGGAAAAGCGGCAAAACCTCGACAATGATGCCCTTGGCCAAGAAGGGCGTATGCGTTTTTTCCTGAATATATTCAGGAAAAAACGCATACGCCCTTCTTGGCCAACCAAGCAACCTGGAAAGGCAAATCAGCGCTACAAAGTAGTCTCGCTTCCCATCGGTCAAAAGGGCCATGCTGAATAAAGTGTCAAAACCAGAAATGCAGGACAGGCCATGGAGAAACGGGAGCCTTGCTACGCTGATGGGCAGGATGTAAATTGCCAACAGCCACTCTTGAGAAGTGTACGGTGTGTCCTGAAACATCTAAAAAACTCAGCTTAGAGAGCCTAGGGCACTTCCACTCATGGGCGTATAAATTGGGAAAACTAAAAATCAGCAAGACACAGGCACCCCAAAGTTTAGGGCTGCTCTGTTGACAAGAACCTCCACTTCGTTACACCTTAAATATCCCAGGAAAGAGAAAAATGGATAAATAAGTTGTGGTCCTTAGGTGCAATGGAATATAACTCAGCCATGAAATCAACGTCATAAGGCTAGTAGCAGCATGATGAGTGAATTTATGTTCAACGATTCTAAGTGAAATAAGTCACACAGAAAAAGACACTTATCATAAGATATCACTTATAGAGGGAGTGTAAAAACCGCTACCCTTGAACTGAATTACAAAACAGAACAGAGTCACACGTTTAGAAAACACACTATGGCTGCTTAACGGGAAAGGTGAGGGGGGTGATGCATAAAACAAGGGTTTCAAATTAGCTCAGATACCGTTCCATAAACCCAATAGGTAATAGACAAGACCTACTCCTAGCTCAGTGAATTGGACTCAACACACCCTATTCACCGCCCAAGAATATATCTGACTAGTAAGAATCTTAAAACCTATGTATTGATATCTCTCTGTAAGTGAGTCAAGTGGGTGTAAAGCGGCATAAACACAGCAGTGAAAAGCAGCTAAACCCCATTATAAAAATCAATTACTTTTAAAAACCCGTGAAACAAAGACAGTGAAAGAGAGAGAAATTCTTACAAAATTCGTTCAGGGGCTGTGATGCCACCTGGATTGACCATATCTAGACCCACAGCTGATTGAGACATAAGGGTGGACACTCTTGGGGCTGAGAGGTTTGGTGAGGTTGGGTAAGCAAATGCAGACCCTTTAAAGTAATACTGCGTGGTACCCATCCCATGGGTCCAATATCTCCAGGTTCAAGGGCATCTTCCTACATCGAAAACATGCATGAGAAACCCAGAAGATGGTACACCGTGTGATCGGGAAACGTTTCTAAAACGCACCTCATTTCTCATCTACTTGTGCTCGGGGTCGCCATTCCAGCCGCTTTACTAGCAATCTCCCTCCTTGGAGAATCAGCACCTTTAACCTCCTGTTCCGTACAGGTTGCAATTTTTCCTGAGGATGAACGGGAAGAGGGGGAACCAATGAGAGACTAGCTCTAGGTGTTGGGACAGGCACAGGTCACTCTATTTTCCCATCAGGAAGAAGAATTAACCACAGGCTCAGCCTGCCGCCCGGGACCAGAATAGGGCCTGAAGCAATCCTGCGCTTTTGCGGACAACTCACAAGAAAGCGAGTTGAAACATGGAGCTCAGGGGCACTGCAATTCACAAACCTGCAGACTTATAAATGATCACTCTCGTCCACAAATATATTGAGGGAAGGCAACGAAGAGGATTTGAAAGCAAGGCAGAATTGCAGGAAACAGATTTCAGGAGGGAGATTCGAATCGCCTTTAAAGCACAGGAAAAGCGGCAAAACCTCGACAATGATGCCCTTGGCCAAAAAGGGCTTATGCGTTTTTTCCTGAATATATTCAGGAAAAAACGCATACGCCCTTCTTGGCCAACCAAGCAACCTGGAAAGGCAAATCAGCGCTACAAAGTAGTCTCGCTTCCCATCGGTCAAAAGGGCCATGCTGAATAAAGTGTCAAAACCAGAAATGCAGGACAGGCCATGGAGAAACGGGAGCCTTGCTACGCTGATGGGCAGGATGTAAATTGCCAACAGCCACTCTGGAGAAGTGTACGGTGTGTCCTGAAACATCTAAAAAACTCAGCTTAGAGAGCCTAGGGCACTTCCACTCATGGGCGTATAAATTGGGAAAACTAAAAATCAGCAAGACACAGGCACCCCAAAGTTTAGGGCTGCTCTGTTGACAAGAACCTCCACTTCGTTACACCTTAAATATCCCAGGAAAGAGAAAAATGGATAAATAAGTTGTGGTCCTTAGGTGCAATGGAATATAACTCAGCCATGAAATCAACGTCATAAGGCTAGTAGCAGCATGATGAGTGAATTTATGTTCAACGATTCTAAGTGAAATAAGTCACACAGAAAAAGACACTTATCATAAGATATCACTTATAGAGGGAGTGTAAAAACCGCTACCCTTGAACTGAATTACAAAACAGAACAGAGTCACACGTTTAGAAAACACACTATGGCTGCTTAACGGGAAAGGTGAGGGGGGTGATGCATAAAACAAGGGTTTCAAATTAGCTCAGATACCGTTCCATAAACCCAATAGGTAATAGACAAGACCTACTCCTAGCTCAGTGAATTGGACTCAACACACCCTATTCACCGCCCAAGAATATATCTGACTAGTAAGAATCTTAAAACCTATGTATTGATATCTCTCTGTAAGTGAGTCAAGTGGGTGTAAAGCGGCATAAACACAACAGTGAAAAGCAGCTAAACCCCATTATAAAAATCAATTACTTTTAAAAACCCGTGAAACAAAGACAGTGAAAGAGAGAGAAATTCTTACAAAATTCGTTCAGGGGCTGTGATGCCACCTGGATTGACCATATCTAGACCCACAGCTGATTGAGACATAAGGGTGGACACTCTTGGGGCTGAGAGGTTTGGTGAGGTTGGGTGAGCAAACGCAGACCCTTTAAAGTAATACTGCGTGATACCCATCCCATGGGTCCCAAATCTCCAGGTTCAAGGGCATCTTCCTACATCGAAAACATGCATGAGAAACCCAGAAGATGGTACACCGTGTGATCGGGAAACGTTTCTAAAACGCACCTCATTTCTCATCTCCTTGTGCGCGGATTCGCCATTCCAGCCGCTTTACAAGCAATCTCCCTCCTTGGAGAATCAGCACCTTTAACCTCCTGTTCCGTACAGGTTGCAATTTTTCCTGAGGATGAACGGGAAGAGGGGGAACCAATGAGAGACTAGCTCTAGGTGTTGGGACAGGCACAGGTCACTCTATTTTCCCATCAGGAAGAAGAATTAACCACAGGCTCAGCCTGCCGCCCGGGACCAGAATAGGGCCTGAAGCAATCCTGCGCTTTTGCGGCCAGCTCCCAAGAAAGCGAGTTGAAAAATGGAGCTCAGGGGCACTGAAATTCACAAACCTGCAGACTTATAAATGATAACTCTCGTCCACAAATATATCGAGGGAAGGCAACGAAGAGGATTTGAAAGCAAGGCAGAATTGCAGGAAACAGATTTCAGGAGGGAGATTCGAATCGCCTTTAAAGCACAGGAAAAGCGGCAAAACCTCGACAATGATGCCCTTGGCCAAAAAGGGCGTATGCGTTTTTTCCTGAATATATTCAGGAAAAAACGCATACGCCCTTTTTGGCCAACCAAGCAACCTAGAAAGGCAAATCAGCGCTACAAAGAAGTCTCACTTCCCATCGGTCAAAAGGGCCATGCTGAATAAAGTGTGAAAACCAGAAATGCAGGACAGGCCATGGAGAAACGGGAGCCTGGCTACGCTGATGGGCGGGATGTAAATTGCCAACAGCCACACTGGAGAAGTGTACGGTGTGTCCTGAAACATCTAAAAAACTCAGCTTAGAGAGCATAGGGCACTTCCACTCATGGGCGTAGAAATTGGTAAAACTAAAAATCAGCAAGACACAGGCACCCCAAAGTTTAGGGCTGCTCTGTTGACAAGAACCTCCACTTCGTTACACCTTAAATATCCCAGGAAAGCGAAAAATGGATAAATAAGCTGTGGTCCTTATGTACAATGGAATATCACTCAGCCATGAAATGAACGGCATAAGGCCAGTAGCAGGATGATGAGTGGAATTAGGTACGACGATTCTAAGTGAAATAAGTCACACAGAAAAAGACACTTATCATAAGATATCACTTATAGAGGGAATGTAAAAACCGCTACCCTTGAACTGAATTACAAAACAGAACAGAGTCACACGTTTAGAAAACACACTATGGCTGCTTAACGGGAAAGGTGAGGTGGGGTGATGCATAAAACAAGGGTTTCAAATTAGCTCAGATACCGTTCCATAAACCCAGTATGTAATAGACAAGACCGACTCCTTGCTCAGAGAACTGGACTCAACACCCCCTATTCACCGCCCAAGAATATATCAGATTAGTAAGAATCTTAAAACCTATGTATTGATATCTCTCTGTAAGTGAGTCAAGTGGGTGTAAAGCGGCATAAACACAGCAGTGAAAAGCAGCTAAACCCCATTATAAAAATCAATTACTTTTAAAAACCCGTGAAACAAAGACAGTGAAAGAGAGAGAAATTCTTACAAAATTCGTTCAGGGGCTGTGATGCCACCTGGATTGACCATATCTAGACCCACAGCTGATTGAGACATAAGGGTGGACACTCTTGGGGCTGAGAGGTTTGTTGAGGTTGGGTGAGCAAACGCAGACCCTTTAAAGTAATACTGCGTGGTACCCATCCCATGGGTCCCAAATCTCCAGGTTCAAGGGCATCTTCCTACATGGAAAACATGCATGAGAAACCCAGAAGATGGTACACCGTGTGATCGGGAAACGTTTCTAAAACGCACCTAATTTCTCATCTCATTGTGCTTGGGTTCGCCTTTCCAGCCGCTTTACTAGCAATCTCTCTCTTTGAAGAATCAGCACCTTTAACCTCCTGTTCCGTACAGGTTGCAATTTGTCCTGAGGATGAACGGGAAGAGGGGAAACCAATGAGAGACTAGCTCTAGGTGTTGGGAAAGGCACAGGTCACTCTATTTTCCCATCAGGATGAAGTATTAACCACAGGCTCAGCCTGCCGCCCGGGACCAGAATAGGGCCTGAAGCAATCCTGCGCTTTTGCGGCCAGCTCCCAAGAAAGCGAGTTGAAAAATGGAGCTCTGGGGCACTGCAATTCACAAACCTGCAGACTTATAAATGATCACTCTCGTCCACAAATATATTGAGGGAAGGCAACGAAGAGGATTTGAAAGCAAGGCAGAATTGCAGGAAACATATTTCAGGAAGGAGATTCGAATCGCTTTTAAAGAACAGGAAAAGCGGCAAAACCTCGACAATGATGCCCTTAGCCAAAAAGGCCGTATGCGTTTTTTCCTGAATGTATTCAGGAAAAAACGCATACGCACTTTTTGGCCAACCAAGCAACCTGGAAAGGCAAATCAGCGCTACAAAGAAGTCTCGCTTCCCATCGGTCAAAAGGGCCATGCTGAATAAAGTGTCAAATCCAGAAATGCAGGACAGGCCATGGAGAAACGGGAGCCTTGCTATGCTGATGGGCAGGATGTAAATTGCCAACAGCCACTCTGGAGAAGTGTACGGTGTGTCCTGAAACATCGAAAAAACTCAGCTTAGAGAGCATAGGGCACTTCCACTTATGGGCGTATAAATTGGGAAAACTAAAAATCAGCAAGACACAGGAACCCCAAAGTTTAGGGCTGCTCTGTTGACAAGAACCTCCACTTCGTTACACCTTAAATATCCCAGGAAAGAAAAAATGGATAAAGAAGTTGTGGTCCTTATGTACAATGGAATATCACTCAGCCATGAAATCAACGTCATAAGGCTAGTAACAGCATGATGATTGGATTTAGGTTCGACGATTCTAAGTGAAATAAGTCACACAGAAAAAGACACTTATCATAAGATATCACTTATAGAGGGAGTGTAAACACCGCTACCCTTGAACTGAATTACAAAACAGAACAGAGTCACACGTTTAGAAAACACACTATGGCTGCTTCATGGGAAAGGTGAGGTGGGGTGATGCATAAAACAAGGGTTTCAAATTAGCTCAAATATCGTTCCATAAACCCAATAGGTAATAGACAAGACCTACTCCTAGTTCAGTGAATTGGACTCAACACCCCCTATTCACCGCCCAAGAATATATCTGACTAGTAAGAATCTTAAAACCTATGTATTGATATCTCTCTGTAAGTGAGTCAAGTGGGTGTAAAGCGGCAGAAACACAGCAGTGAAAAGCAGCTAAACCCCATTATAAAAATCAATTACTTTTAAAAACCCGTGAAACAAAGACAGTGAAAGTGAGAGAAATTCTTACAAAATTCGTTCAGGGGCTGTGATGCCACCTGGATTAACCATATCTAGACCCACAGCTGATTGAGACATAAGGGTGGACACTCTTGGGGCTGAGATGTTTGGTGAGGTTGGGTGAGCAACGCAGACCCTTTAAAATAATACTGCGTGGTACTAATCCCATGGGTCCCAAATCTCCTAGGTTCAAGGGCAACTTCCTACATCGAAAACATGCATGAGAAACCCAGAAGATGGTACACCGTGATATCGGGAAAAGTTTCTAAAACGCACCTAATTTCTCATCTCCTTGTGCTCGGGTTGGCCATTCCAGCCCCTTTACTAGCAATCTCCCTCTTTGAAGAATCAGCACCTTTAACCTCCTGTTCCGTACAGGTTGCAATTTGTCCTCAGGATGAACGGGAAGAGGGGGAACCAATGAGAGACTAGCTCTAGGTTTTGGGACAGTCACAGGTCACTCTATTTTCCCATCAGGAAGAAGAATTAACCACAGGCTCAGCCTGCCGCCCGGGACCAGAGTAGGGCCTGAAGCAATCCTGCGCTTTTGCGGCCAGCTCCCAAGAAAGCGAGTTGAAAAATGGAGCTCAGGGGCGCTGCAATTCACAAACTAGCAGATTTATAAATGATCACTCTCGTCCACAAATATATTGAGGGAAGGCAACGAAGAGGATTTGAAAGCAAGGCAGAATTGCAGGAAACAGATTTCAGGAAGGAGATTCGAATCGCCTTTAAAGCACAGGAAAAGCTGCAAAACGTCGACAATGATGCCCTTGGCCAAAAAGGGCGTATGCGTTTTTTCCTGAATATATTCAGGAAAAAACGCATACGCCCTTTTTGGCCAACCAAGCAACCTGGAAAGGCAAATCAGCGCTACAAAGAAGTCTCGCTTCCCATCGGTCAAAAGGGCCATGCTGAATAAAGTGTCAAAACCAGAAATGCAGGACAGGCCATGGAGAAACGGGAGCCTTGCTATGCTGATGGGCAGGATGTAAATTGCCAACAGCCACTCTGGAGAAGTGTACGGTGTGTCCTGAAACATCTAAAAAAATCAGCTTAGAGAGCATAGGGCACTTCCACTTATGGGCGTATAAATTGGGAAAACTAAAAATCAGCAAGACACAGGCACCCCAAAGTTTAGGGCTGCTCTGTTGACAAGAACCTCCACTTCGTTACACCTTAAATATCACAAGACAGAAAAAATGGATAAAGAAGTTGTTGTCCTTATGTACAATGGAATATCACTCAGCCATGAAATCAACGTCATAAGGCTAGTAGGAGCATGATGAGTGGATTTAGGTACGACGATTCTAAGTGAAATAAGTCACACAGAAAAAGACACTTATCATAAGATATCACTTATAGAGGGAGTGTAAAAACCGCTACCCTTGAACTGAATTACTAAACAGAACAGAGTCACACGTTTAGAAAACACACTATGGCTGCTTAACGGGAAAGTTGAGGTGGGGTGATGCATAAAACAAGGGTTTCATTTTAGCTCAGATACCGTTCCATAAACCCAATAGGTAATAGACAAGACCTACTCCTTGTTCAGTGAATTGGACTCAACACCCCCTATTCACCGCCCAAGAATATATCTGACTAGTAAGAATCTTAAAACCTATGTATTGATATCTCTCAGTAAGTGAGTCAAGTGGGTGTAAAGCGGCATAAACACAGCAGTGAAAAGAAGCTAAACCCATTATAAAAATCAATTACTTTTAAAAACTCGTGAAACAAAGACAGTGAAGGAGAGAGAAATTCTTACAAAATTCGTTCAGGGGCTGTGATGCCACCTGGATTGACCATATCTAGACCCACAGCTGATTGAGACATAAGGGTGGACACTCTTGGAGCTGAGAGCTTTGGTGAGGTTGGGTGAGCAAACGCAGACCCTTTAAAGTAATATTGCGTGGTACCCATCCCATGGGTCCCAAATCTCCAGATTCAAGGGCATCTTCCTACATCGAAAACATGCATGAGAAACCCAGAAGATGGTACACCGTGTGATCGGGAAAGGTTTCTAAAACGCACCTCATTTCTCATCTCCTTGTGCTCGGGTTCGCCATTCCAGCCGCTTTACTAGCAATCTCCCTCCTTGGAGAATCAGCACATTTAACCTCCTGTTCCGTACAGGTTGCAATTTGTCCTGAGGATGAACGGGAAGAGGGGGAACCAATGAGAGACTAGCTCTAGGTGTTGGGACAGGTACAGGTCACTCTATTTTCCCATCAGGAAGAAGAATTAACCACAGGCTCTGCCTGCCGCCCGGGACAAGAGTAGGGCCTAAAGCAATCCTGCGCTTTTGCGGCCAGCTCCCAAGAAAGCGAGTTGAAAAATGGAGCTCAGGGGCGCTGCAATTCACACACCTGAAGATTTATAAATGATCACTCTCGTCCACAAATATATTGAGGGAAGGCAACGAAGAGGATTTGAAAGCAAGGCAGAATTGCAGGAAACATATTTCAGGAAGGAGATTCGAATCGCCTTTAAAGAACAGGAAAAGCGGCAAAACCTCGACAATGATGCCCTTAGCCAAAAAGGGCGTATGCGTTTTTTCCTGAATGTATTCAGGAAAAAACGCATACGCACTTTTTGGCCAACCAAGCAACCTGGAAAGGCAAATCAGCGCTACAAAGAAGTCTCGCTTCCCATCGTTCAAAAGGGCCATGCTGAATAAAGTGTCAAAACCAGAAATGCAGGACAGGCCATGGAGAAACGGGAGCCTTGCTACGCTGATGGGCAGGATGTAAATTGCCAACAGCCACTCTGGAGAAGTGTACGGTGTGTCCTGAAACTTCTAAAAAACTCAGCTTAGAGAGCATAGGGCACTTCCACTCAAGGGCGTATAAATTGGGAAAACTAAAAATCAGCAAGACACAGGAACCCCAAAGTTTAGGGCTGCTCTGTTGACAAGAACCTCAACTTCGTTACACCTTAAATATCCCAGGAAAGAGAAAAATGGATAAAGAAGTTGTGGTCCTTATGTACAACGGAATATCACTCAGCCATGAAATCAACGTCATAAGGCTAGTAGCAGCATGATGAGTGGATTTAGGTACGACGATTCTAAGTGAAATAAGTCACACAGAAAAAGACACTTATCATAAGATATCACTTATAGAGGGAACGTAAAAACCGCTACCCTTGAACTGAATTACAAAACAGAACAGAGTCACACGTTTAGAAAACACACTATGGCTGCTTAACGGGAAAGGTGAGGTGGGGTGATGCATAAAACAAGGGTTTCAAATTAGCTCAGATACAGTTCCATAAACCCAATATGTAATAGACAAGACCAACTCCTAGCTCAGTGAATTGGACTCAACACCCCCTATTCACCGCCCAAGAATATATCTGACTAGTAAGAATCTTAAAACCTTTGTATTGATATCTCTCTGTAAGTGAGTCAAGTGGGTGTAAAGCGGCATAAACACAGCAGTGAAAAGCAGCTAAACCCCATTATAAAAATCAATTACTTTTAAACATGCGTGAAACAAAGACAGTGAAAGAGAGAGAAATTCTTACAAAATTCTTTGAGGGGCTGTGATGCCACCTAGATTGACCATATCTAGACCCACAGCTGATTGAGACATAAGGGTGGACACTCTTGGGGCTGAGAGGTTTGGTGAGGTTGGGTGAGCAACGCAGACCCTTTAAAATAATACTGCGTGGTACTAATCCCATGGGTCCCAAATCTCCTAGGTTCAAGGGCAACTTCCTACATCGAAAACATGCATGAGAAACCCAGAAGATGGTACACCGTGATATCGGGAAAAGTTTCTAAAACGCACCTAATTTCTCATCTCCTTGTGCTCGGGTTGGCCATTCCAGCCCCTTTACTAGCAATCTCCCTCTTTGAAGAATCAGCAGCTTTAACCTCCTGTTCCGTACAGGTTGCAATTTGTCCGGAGGATGAACGGGAAGAGGGGGAACCAATGAGAGACTAGCTCTAGGTTTTGGGACAGGCACAGGTCACTCTATTTTCCCATCAGGAAGAAGAATTAACCACAGGCTCAGCCTGCCGTCCGGGACCAGAGTAGGGCCTGAAGCAATCCTGCGCTTTTGCGGCCAGCTCCCAAGAAAGCGAGTTGAAAAATGGAGCTCAGGGGCGCTGCAATTCACACACCTGAAGATTTATAAATGATCACTCTCGTCCACAAATATATTGAGGGAAGGCAACGAAGAGGATTTGAAAGCAAGGCAGAATTGCAGGAAACAGATTTCAGGAAGGAGATTCGAATCGCCTTTAAAGCACAGGAAAAGCTGCAAAACGTCGACAATGATGCCCTTGGCCAAAAAGGGCGTATGCGTTTTTTCCTGAATATATTCAGGAAAAAACGCATACGCCCTTTTTGGCCAACCAAGCAACCTGGAAAGGCAAATCAGCGCTACAAAGAAGTCTCGCTTCCCATCGGTCAAAAGGGCCATGCTGAATAAAGTGTCAAAACCAGAAATGCAGGACAGGCCATGGAGAAACGGGAGCCTTGCTACGCTGATGGGCGAGATGTAAACTGCCAACAGCCACTCTGGAGAAGTGTATACGGTGTGTCCTGAAACATCTAAAAAACTCAGCTTAGAGAGCATAGGGCACTTCCACTCATATGCGTATAAACTGGGAAAGCTAAAAATCAGCAGGACACAGGAACCCCAAAGTTTAGGGCTGCTCTGTTGACAAGAAGCTCCACTTCGTTACACCTTACATATCCCAGGAAAGAGAAAAATGGATAAAGAAGTTGTGGTCCTTATGTACAATGGAATATCACTCAGCCATGAAATCAACGTCATAAGGCTAGCAGCAGGATGATGAGTGGATTTAGGTACGACGATTCTATGTGAAATAAGTCACACAGAAAAAGACACTTATCATAAGATATCACTTATAGAGGGAGTGTAAACACCGCTACCCTTGAACTGAATTACAAAACAGAACAGAGTCACACGTTTAGAAAACACACTATGGCTGCTTAACGGGAAAGGTGAGGTGGGGTGGTGCATAAAACAAGGGTTTCAAATTAGCTCAGATACCGTTCCATAACCCCAATAGGTAATAGACAAGACCTACTCCTTTCTCAGTGAATTGGACTCAACACCCCCTATTCACCGCCCAAGAATATATCTGACTAGTAAGAATCTTAAAACCTATGTATTGATATCTCTCTGTAAGTGAGTCAAGTGGGTGTAAAGCGGCATAAACACAGCAGTGAAAAGCAGCTATACCCCATTATAAAAATCAATTCTTTTAAAAACCCGTGAAACAAAGACAGTGAAAGAGAGAGAAATTCTTACAAAATTCGTTCAGGGGCTGTGATGCCACCTGGATTGACCATATCTAGACCCACAGCTGATTGAGACATAAGGGTGGACACTCTTGGGGCTGAGAGGTTTGGTGAGGTTGGGTGAGCAAACGAAGACCCTTTAAAGTAATACTGCCTGGTACCCATCCCATGGGTCCCAAATCTCCAGGTTCAAGGGCATCTTCCTACATCGAAAACATGCATGAGAAACCCAGAAGATGGTACACCGTGTGATCGGGAAACGTTTCTAAAACGCACCTAATTTCTCATCTCCTTGTGCTCGGGTTCGCCATTCCAGCCGCTTTACTAGCAATCTCCCTCTTTGAAGAATCAGCACCTTTAACCTCCTGTTCCGTACAGGTTGCAATTTGTCCTGAGGATGAACGGGAAGAGGGGGAACCAATGAGAGACTAGCTCTAGGTGTTGGGACAGGCACAGGTCACTCTATGTTCCCATCAGGAAGAAGAATTAACCACAGGCTAAGCCTGCCGCCCGGGACCAGAATAGGGCCTGAAGCAATCCTGCGCTTTTGCGGACAACTCACAAGAAAGCGAGTTGAAACATGGAGCTCAGGGGCACTGCAATTCACAAACCTGCAGACTTATAAATGATCACTCTCGTCCACAAATATATTGAGGGAAGGCAACGAAGAGGATTTGAAAGCAAGGCAGAATTGCAGGAAACAGATTTCAGGAGGGAGATTCGAATCGCCTTTAAAGCACAGGAAAAGCGGCAAAACCTCGACAATGATGCCCTTGGCCAAAAAGGGCGTATGCGTTTTTCCTGAATATATTCAGGAAAAAACGCATACGCCCTTTTTGGCCAACCAAGCAACCTGGAAAGGCAAATCAGCACTACAAAGAAGTCTCGCTTCCCATCGGTCAAAAGGGCCATGCTGAATAAAGTGTCAAAACCAGAAATGCAGGACAGGCCATGGAGAAACGGGAGCCTTGCTACACTGATGGGCAGGATGTAAATTGCCAACAGCCACTCTAGAGAAGTGTACGGTGTGTCCTGAAACATCTAAAAAACTCAGCTTAGAGAGCATAGGGCACTTCCACTCATGGGCGTATAAATTGGGAAAACTAAAAATCAGCAAGACACAGGCACCCCAAAGTTTAGGGCTGCTCTGTTGACAAGAACCTCCACTTCGTTACACCTTAAATATCCCAGGAAAGAGAAAAATGGATAAAGAAGTTGTGGTCCTTATGTACAATGGAATATCACTCAGCCATGAAATCAACGTCATAAGGCTAGTAGCAGCATGATGAGTGGATTTAGGTACGACGATTCTAAGTGAAATAAGTCACACAGAAAAAGACACTTATCATAAGATATCACTTATAGATGGAGTGTAAGAACCGCAACCCTTGAACTGAATTACAAAACAGAACAGAGTCACACGTTTATAAAACACACTATGGCTGCTTAACGGGAAAGGTGAGGTGGGGTGGTGCATAAAACAAGGGTTTCAAATTAGCTCAGATACCGTTCCATAAACCCAATAGGTAATAGACAAGACCTACTCCTAGCTGAGTGAATTGGACTCAACACCCCCTATTCACCGCCCAAGAATATATCTGTCTAGTAAGAATCTTTAAACCTATGTATTGATATCTCTCTGTAAGTGAGTCAAGTGGGTGTAAAGCGGCATAAACACAGCAGTGAAAAGAAGCTAAACCCCATTATAAAAATCAATTACTTTTAAAAACCCGTGAAACAAAGACAGTGAAAGAGAGAGAAATTCTTACAAAATTCGTTCAGGGGCTGTGATGCCACCTGGAATGACCATATCTAGACCCACAGCTGATTGAGACATAAGGGTGGACACTCTTGGGGCTGAGAGGTTTGGTGAGGTTGGGTAAGCAAATGCAGACCCTTTAAAGTAATACTGCGTGGTACCCATCCCATGGGTCCCAAATCTCCAGGTTCAAGGGCATCTTCCTACATCGAAAACATGCATGAGAAACCCAGAAGATGGTACACCGTGTGATCGGGAAACGTTTCTATAACGCACCTCATTTCTCATCTACTTGTGCTCGGGTTCGCCATTCCAGCCGCTTTACTAGCAATCTCCCTCCTTGGAGAATCAGCACCTTTAACCTCCTGTTCTGTACAGGTTGCAATTTGTCCTGAGGATGAACGGGAAGAGGGGGAACCAATGAGAGACTAGCTCTAGGTGTTGGGACAGGCACAGGTCACTCTATTTTCCCATCAGGAAGAAGAATTAACCACAGACTCAGCCTGCCGCCCGGGACCAGAGTAGGGCCTGAAGCAATCCTGCGCTTTTGCGGCCAGCTCCCAAGAAAGCGAGTTGAAAAATGGAGCTCAGGGGCACTGCAATTCACAAACCTGCAGACTTATAAATGATCACTCTCGTCCACAAATATATTGAGGGAAGGCAACGAAGAGGATTTGAAAGCAAGGCAGAATTGCAGGAAACAGATTTCAGGAGGGAGATTCGAATCGCCTTTAAAGCACAGGAAAAGCGGCAAAACCTCGACAATGATGCCCTTGGCCAAAAAGGGCTTATGCGTTTTTTCCTGAATACATTCAGGAAAAAACGCATAAGCCCTTTTTGGCCAACCAAGCAACCTGGAAAGGCAAATCAGCGCTACAAAGAAGTCTCGCTTCCCATCGGTCAAAAGGGCCATGCTGAATAAAGTGTCAAAACAAGAAATGCAGGACAGGCCATGGAGAAACGGGAGCCTTGCTACGCTGATGGGCGAGATGTAAATTGCCAACAACCACTCTGCAGAAGTGTACGGTGTGTCCTGAAACATCTAAAAACTCAGCTTAGAGAGCATAGGGCACTTCCGCTCATGGGCGTATAAATTGGGAAAACTAAAAATCAGCAAGACACAGGCACCCCAAAGGTTAGGGCTGCTCTGTTGACAAGAACCTCCACTTCGTTACACCTTAAATATCCCAGGAAAGAGAAAAATGGATAAAGAAGTTGTGGTCCTTAGGTGCAATGGAATATCACTCAGCCATGAAATCAACGTCATAAGGCTAGTAGCAGCATGATGAGTGAATTTAGGTACAACGATTCTAAGTGAAATAAGTCACACAGAAAAAGACACTTATCATAAGATATCACTTATAGAGGGAGTGTAAAAACCGCTACCCTTGAACTGAATTACAAAACAGAACAGAGTCACACGTTTAGAAAACACACTATGGCTGCTTAACGGGAAAGGTGAGGTGGGGTGATGCATAAAACAAGGGTTTCAAATTAGCTCAGATACCGTTCCATAAACCCAATAGGTAATAGACAAGACCTACTCCTAGCTCAGTGAATTGGACTCAACACCCCCTATTCACCGCCCAAGAATATATCTGACTAGTAAGAATCTTAAAACCTATGTATTGATATCTCTCTGTAAGTGAGTCAAGTGGGTGTAAAGCGGCATAAACAGCAGTGAAAAGCAGCTAAACCCCATTATAAAAATCAATTACTTTTAAAAACCAGTGAAACAAAGACAGTGAAAGAGAGAGAAATTCTTACAAAATTCGTTCAGGGGCTGTGATGCCACCTGGATTGACCATATCTAGACCCACAGCTGATTGAGACATAAGGGTGGACACTCTTGGGGCTGAGAGGTTTGGTGAGGTTGGGTGAGCAAACGAAGACCCTTTAAAGTAATACTGCCTGGTACCCATCCCATGGGTCCCAAATCTCCAGGTTCAAGGGCATCTTCCTACATCGAAAACATGCATGAGAAACCCAGAAGATGGTACACCGTGTGATCGGGAAACGTTTCTAAAACGCACCTAATTTCTCATCTCCTTGTGCTCGGGTTCGCCATTCCAGCCGCTTTACTAGCAATCTCCCTCTTTGAAGAATCAGCACCTTTAACCTCCTGTTCCGTACAGGTTGCAATTTTTCCTGAGGATGAACGGGAAGAGGGGGAACCAATGAGAGACTAGCTCTAGGTGTTGGGACAGGCACAGGTCACTCTATTTTCCCATCAGGAAGAAGAATTAACCACAGGCTCAGCCTGCCGCCCGGGACCAGAATAGGGCCTGAAGCAATCCTGCGCTTTTGCGGACAACTCACAAGAAAGCGAGTTGAAACATGGAGCTCAGGGGCACTGCAATTCACAAACCTGCAGACTTATAAATGATCACTCTCGTCCACAAATATATTGAGGGAAGGCAACGAAGAGGATTTGAAAGCAAGGCAGAATTGCAGGAAACAGATTTCAGGAGGGAGATTCGAATCGCCTTTAAAGCACAGGAAAAGCGGCAAAACCTCGACAATGATGCCCTTGGCCAAGAAGGGCGTATGCGTTTTTTCCTGAATATATTCAGGAAAAAACGCATACGCCCTTCTTGGCCAACCAAGCAACCTGGAAAGGCAAATCAGCGCTACAAAGTAGTCTCGCTTCCCATCGGTCAAAAGGGCCATGCTGAATAAAGTGTCAAAACCAGAAATGCAGGACAGGCCATGGAGAAACGGGAGCCTTGCTACGCTGATGGGCAGGATGTAAATTGCCAACAGCCACTCTTGAGAAGTGTACGGTGTGTCCTGAAACATCTAAAAAACTCAGCTTAGAGAGCCTAGGGCACTTCCACTCATGGGCGTATAAATTGGGAAAACTAAAAATCAGCAAGACACAGGCACCCCAAAGTTTAGGGCTGCTCTGTTGACAAGAACCTCCACTTCGTTACACCTTAAATATCCCAGGAAAGAGAAAAATGGATAAATAAGTTGTGGTCCTTAGGTGCAATGGAATATAACTCAGCCATGAAATCAACGTCATAAGGCTAGTAGCAGCATGATGAGTGAATTTATGTTCAACGATTCTAAGTGAAATAAGTCACACAGAAAAAGACACTTATCATAAGATATCACTTATAGAGGGAGTGTAAAAACCGCTACCCTTGAACTGAATTACAAAACAGAACAGAGTCACACGTTTAGAAAACACACTATGGCTGCTTAACGGGAAAGGTGAGGGGGGTGATGCATAAAACAAGGGTTTCAAATTAGCTCAGATACCGTTCCATAAACCCAATAGGTAATAGACAAGACCTACTCCTAGCTCAGTGAATTGGACTCAACACACCCTATTCACCGCCCAAGAATATATCTGACTAGTAAGAATCTTAAAACCTATGTATTGATATCTCTCTGTAAGTGAGTCAAGTGGGTGTAAAGCGGCATAAACACAGCAGTGAAAAGCAGCTAAACCCCATTATAAAAATCAATTACTTTTAAAAACCCGTGAAACAAAGACAGTGAAAGAGAGAGAAATTCTTACAAAATTCGTTCAGGGGCTGTGATGCCACCTGGATTGACCATATCTAGACCCACAGCTGATTGAGACATAAGGGTGGACACTCTTGGGGCTGAGAGGTTTGGTGAGGTTGGGTGAGCAAACGCAGACCCTTTAAAGTAATACTGCGTGATACCCATCCCATGGGTCCCAAATCTCCAGGTTCAAGGGCATCTTCCTACATCGAAAACATGCATGAGAAACCCAGAAGATGGTACACCGTGTGATCGGGAAACGTTTCTAAAACGCACCTCATTTCTCATCTCCTTGTGCGCGGATTCGCCATTCCAGCCGCTTTACAAGCAATCTCCCTCCTTGGAGAATCAGCACCTTTAACCTCCTGTTCCGTACAGGTTGCAATTTTTCCTGAGGATGAACGGGAAGAGGGGGAACCAATGAGAGACTAGCTCTAGGTGTTGGGACAGGCACAGGTCACTCTATTTTCCCATCAGGAAGAAGAATTAACCACAGGCTCAGCCTGCCGCCCGGGACCAGAATAGGGCCTGAAGCAATCCTGCGCTTTTGCGGCCAGCTCCCAAGAAAGCGAGTTGAAAAATGGAGCTCAGGGGCACTGAAATTCACAAACCTGCAGACTTATAAATGATAACTCTCGTCCACAAATATATCGAGGGAAGGCAACGAAGAGGATTTGAAAGCAAGGCAGAATTGCAGGAAACAGATTTCAGGAGGGAGATTCGAATCGCCTTTAAAGCACAGGAAAAGCGGCAAAACCTCGACAATGATGCCCTTGGCCAAAAAGGGCGTATGCGTTTTTCCTGAATATATTCAGGAAAAAACGCATACGCCCTTTTTGGCCAACCAAGCAGCCTGGAAAGGCAAATCAGCGCTACAAAGAAGTCTCGCTTCCCATCGGTCAAAAGGGCCATGCTGAATAAAGTGTCAAAACAAGAAATGCAGGACAGGCCATGGAGAAACGGGAGCCTTGCTACGCTGATGGGCGAGATGTAAATTGCCAACAACCACTCTGCAGAAGTGTACGGTGTGTCCTGAAACATCTAAAAACTCAGCTTAGAGAGCATAGGGCACTTCCGCTCATGGGCGTATAAATTGGGAAAACTAAAAATCAGCAAGACACAGGCACCCCAAAGGTTAGGGCTGCTCTGTTGACAAGAACCTCCACTTCGTTACACCTTAAATATCCCAGGAAAGAGAAAAATGGATAAAGAAGTTGTGGTCCTTAGGTGCAATGGAATATCACTCAGCCATGAAATCAACGTCATAAGGCTAGTAGCAGCATGATGAGTGAATTTAGGTACAACGATTCTAAGTGAAATAAGTCACACAGAAAAAGACACTTATCATAAGATATCACTTATAGAGGGAGTGTAAAAACCGCTACCCTTGAACTGAATTACAAAACAGAACAGAGTCACACGTTTAGAAAACACACTATGGCTGCTTAACGGGAAAGGTGAGGTGGGGTGATGCATAAAACAAGGGTTTCAAATTAGCTCAGATACCGTTCCATAAACCCAATAGGTAATAGACAAGACCTACTCCTAGCTCAGTGAATTGGACTCAACACCCCCTATTCACCGCCCAAGAATATATCTGACTAGTAAGAATCTTAAAACCTATGTATTGATATCTCTCTGTAAGTGAGTCAAGTGGGTGTAAAGCGGCATAAACACAGCAGTGAAAAGCAGCTAAACCCCATTATAAAAATCAATTACTTTTAAAAACCAGTGAAACAAAGACTGTGAAAGAGAGAGAAATTCTTACAAAATTCGTTCAGGGGCTGTGATGCCACCTGGATTGACCATATCTAGACCCACAGCTGATTGAGACATAAGGGTGGACACTCTTGGGGCTGAGAGGTTTGGTGAGGTTGGGTGAGCAAACGAAGACCCTTTAAAGTAATACTGCCTGGTACCCATCCCATGGGTCCCAAATCTCCAGGTTCAAGGGCATCTTCCTACATCGAAAACATGCATGAGAAACCCAGAAGATGGTACACCGTGTGATCGGGAAACGTTTCTAAAACGCACCTAATTTCTCATCTCCTTGTGCTCGGGTTCGCCATTCCAGCCGCTTTACTAGCAATCTCCCTCTTTGAAGAATCAGCACCTTTAACCTCCTGTTCCGTAAAGGTTGCAATTTTTCCTGAGGATGAACGGGAAGAGGGGGAACCAATGAGAGACTAGCTCTAGGTGTTGGGACAGGCACAGGTCACTCTATTTTCCCATCAGGATGAAGAATTAACCACAGGCTCAGCCTGCCGCCCGGGACCAGAATAGGGCCTGAAGCAATCCTGCGCTTTTGCGGACAACTCACAAGAAAGCGAGTTGAAACATGGAGCTCAGGGGCACTGCAATTCACAAACCTGCAGACTTATAAATGATCACTCTCGTCCACAAATATATTGAGGGAAGGCAACGAAGAGGATTTGAAAGCAAGGCAGAATTGCAGGAAACAGATTTCAGGAGGGAGATTCGAATCGCCTTTAAAGCACAGGAAAAGCGGCAAAACCTCGACAATGATGCCCTTGGCCAAAAAGGGCGTATGCGTTTTTCCTGAATATATTCAGGAAAAAACGCATACGCCCTTTTTGGCCAACCAAGCAACCTGGAAAGGCAAATCAGCGCTACAAAGAAGTCTCGCTTCCCATCGGTCAAAAGGGCCATGCTGAATAAAGTGTCAAAACCAGAAATGCAGGACAGGCCATGGAGAAACGGGAGCCTTGCTACGCTGATGGGCAGGATGTAAATTGCCAACAGCCACTCTGGAGAAGTGTACGGTGTGTCCTGAAACATCTAAAAAACTCAGCTTAGAGAGCATAGGGCACTTCCACTCATGGGTGTATAAATTGGGAAAACTAAAAATCAGCAAGACACAGGCACCCCAAAGTTTAGGGCTGCTCTGTTGACAAGAACCTCCACTTCGTTACACCTTAAATATCCCAGGAAAGAGAAAAATGGATAAAGAAGTTGTGGTCCTTATGTACAATGGAATATCACTCAGCCATGAAATCAACGTCATAAGGCTAGTAGCAGCATGATGAGTGGATTTAGGTACGACGATTCTAAGTGAAATAAGTCACACAGAAAAAGACACTTATCATAAGATATCACTTATAGATGGAGTGTAAGAACCGCAACCCTTGAACTGAATTACAAAACAGAACAGAGTCACACGTTTATAAAACACACTATGGCTGCTTAACGGGAAAGGTGAGGTGGGGTGGTGCATAAAACAAGGGTTTCAAATTAGCTCAGATACCGTTCCATAAACCCAATAGGTAATAGACAAGACCTACTCCTTTCTCAGTGAATTGGACTCAACACCCCCTATTCACCGCCCAAGAATATATCTGACTAGTAAGAATCTTAAAACCTATGTATTGATATCTCTCTGTAAGTGAGTCAAGTGGGTGTAACGCGGCATAAACACAGCAGTGAAAAGCAGCTAAACCCCATTATAAAAATCAATTACTTTTAAAAACCCATGAAACAAAGACAGTGAAAGAGAGAGAAATTCTTACAAAATTCGTTCAGGGGCTGTGATGCCACCTGGATTGACCATATCTAGACCCACAGCTGATTGAGACATAAGGGTGGACACTCTTGGGGCTGAGAGGTTTGTTGAGGTTGGGTGAGCAAACACAGACACTTTAAAGTAATACTTCGTGGTACCCATCCCATGGGTCCCAAATCTCCAGGTTCAAGGGCATCTTCCTACATCGAAAACATGCATGAGAAACCCAGAAGATGGTACACCGTGTGATCGGGAAACGTTTCTAAAACGCACTTAATTTCTCATCTCCTTGTGCTTGGGTTCGCCATTCCAGCCGCTTTACTAGCAATCTCCCTCTTTGAAGAATCAGCACCTTTAACCTCCTGTTCCGTACAGGTTGCAATTTGTCCTGAGGATGAACGGGAAGAGGGGGAACCAATGAGAGACTAGCTCTAGGTGTTGGGACAGGCACAGGTCACTCTATTTTCCCATCAGGAAGAAGAATTAACCACAGGCTCAGCCTGCCGCCCGGGACCAGATTAGGGCCTGAAGCAATCCTGCGCTTCTGCGGCCAGCTCCAAAGAAAGCGAGTTGAAAAATGGAGCTCAGGGGCACTGCAATTCACATACCTGCAGTCTTATAAATGATCACTCTCGTCCACAAATATATTGAGGGAAGGCAACGAAGAGGATTTGAAAGCAAGGCAGAATTGCAGGAAACAGATTTCAGGAGGGAGATTCGAATCGCCTTTAAAGCACAGGAAAAGCGGCAAAACCTCGACAATGATGCCCTTGGCCAAAAAGGGCGTATGCGTTTTTTCCTGAATATATTCAGGAAAAAACGCATACGCCCTTCTTGGCCAACCAAGCAACCTGGAAAGGCAAATCAGCGCTACAAAGTAGTCTCGCTTCCCATCGGTCAAAAGGGCCATGCTGAATAAAGTGTCAAAACCAGAAATGCAGGACAGGCCATGGAGAAACGGGAGCCTTGCTACGCTGATGGGCAGGATGTAAATTGCCAACAGCCACTCTTGAGAAGTGTACGGTGTGTCCTGAAACATCTAAAAAACTCAGCTTAGAGAGCCTAGGGCACTTCCACTCATGGGCGTATAAATTGGGAAAACTAAAAATCAGCAAGACACAGGCACCCCAAAGTTTAGGGCTGCTCTGTTGACAAGAACCTCCACTTCGTTACACCTTAAATATCCCAGGAAAGAGAAAAATGGATAAAGAAGTTGTGGTCCTTAAGTGCAATGGAATATCACTCAGCCATGAAATCAACGTCATAAGGCTAGTAGCAGCATGATGAGTGAATTTAGGTACAACGATTCTAAGTGAAATAAGTCACACAGAAAAAGACACTTATCATAAGATATCACTTATAGAGGGAGTGTAAAAACCGCTACCCTTGAACTGAATTACAAAACAGAACAGAGTCACACGTTTAGAAAACACACTATGGCTGCTTAACGGGAAAGGTGAGGTGGGGTGATGCATAAAACAAGGGTTTGAAATTAGCTCAGATACCGTTCCATAAACCCAATAGGTAATAGACAAGACCAACTCCTAGCTCAGTGAATTGGACTCAACACCCCCTATTCACCGCCCAAGAATATATCTGACTAGTAAGAATCTTAAAACCTATGTATTGATATCTCTCTGTAAGTGAGTCAAGTGGGTGTAAAGCGGCATAAACACAGCAGTGAAAAGCAGCTAAACCCCATTATAAAAATCAATTACTTTTAAAAACCAGTGAAACAAAGACAGTGAAAGAGAGAGAAATTCTTACAAAATTCGTTCAGGGGCTGTGATGCCACCTGGATTGACCATATCTAGACCCACAGCTGATTGAGACATAAGGGTGTACACTCTTGGGGCTGAGAGGTTTGGTGAGGCTGGGTGAGCAAACGCAGACCCTTTAAAGTAATACTGCCTAGTACCCATCCCATGGGTCCCAAATCTCCAGGTTCAAGGGCATCTTCCTACATCGAAAACATGCATGAGAAACCCAGAAGATGGTACACCGTGTGATCGGGAAACGTTTCTAAAACGCACCTAATTTCTCATCTCCTTGTGCTCGGGTTCGCCATTCCAGCCGCTTTACTAGCAATCTCCCTCTTTGAAGAATCAGCACCTTTAACCTCCTGTTCCGTACAGGTTGCAATTTGTCCTGAGGATGAACGGGAAGAGGGGGAACCAATGAGAGACTAGCTCTAGGTGTTGGGACAGGCACAGGTCACTCTATTTTCCCATCAGGAAGAAGAATTAACCACAGGCTCAGCCTGCCGCCCGGGACCAGAATAGGGCCTGAAGCAATCCTGCGCTTTTGCGGACAACTCACAAGAAAGCGAGTTGAAACATGGAGCTCAGGGGCACTGCAATTCACAAACCTGCAGACTTATAAATAATCACTCTCGTCCACAAATATATTGAGGGAAGGCAACGAAGAGGATTTGAAAGCAAGGCAGAATTGCAGGAAACAGATTTCAGGAGGGAGATTCGAATCGCCTTTAAAGCACAGGAAAAGCGGCAAAACCTGGACAATGATGCCCTTGGCCAAAAAGGGCGTATGCGTTTTTTCCTGAATATATTCAGGAAAAAACGCATACGCCCTTCTTGGCCAACCAAGCAACCTGGAAAGGCAAATCAGCGCTACAAAGTAGTCTCGCTTCCCATCGGTCTAAAGGGCCATGCTGAATAAAGTGTCAAAACCAGAAATGCAGGACAGGCCATGGAGAAACGGGAGCCTTGCTACGCTGATTGGCAGGATGTAAATTGCCAACAGCCACTCTGGAGAAGTGTACGGTGTGTCCTGAAACATCTAAAAAACTCAGCTTAGAGAGCATAGGGCACTTCCACTCATGGGCGTATAAATTGGGAAAACTAAAAATCAGCAAGACACAGGCACCCCAAAGTTTAGGGCTTCTCTGTTGACAAGAACCTCCACTTCGTTACACCTTAAATATCCCAGGAAAGAGAAAAATGGATAAAGAAGTTGTGGTCCTTATGTACAATGGAATATCACTCAGCCATGAAATCAACGTCATAAGGCTAGTAGCAGCATGATGAGTGAATTTAGGTACAACGATTCTAAGTGAAATAAGTCACACAGAAAAAGACACTTATCATAAGATATCACTTATAGAGGGAGTGTAAAAACCGCTACCCTTGAACTGAATTACAAAACAGAACAGAGTCACACGTTTAGAAAACACACTATGGCTGCTTAACGGGAAAGGTGAGGTGGGGTGATGCATAAAACAAGGGTTTGAAATTAGCTCAGATACCGTTCCATAAACCCAATAGGTAATAGACAAGACCAACTCCTAGCTCAGTGAATTGGACTCAACACCCCCTATTCACCGCCCAAGAATATATCTGACTAGTAAGAATCTTAAAACCTATGTATTGATATCTCTCTGTAAGTGAGTCAAGTGGGTGTAAAGCGGCATAAACACAGCAGTGAAAAGCAGCTAAACCCCATTATAAAAATCAATTACTTTTAAAAACCAGTGAAACAAAGACAGTGAAAGAGAGAGAAATTCTTACAAAATTCGTTCAGGGGCTGTGATGCCACCTGGATTGACCATATCTAGACCCACAGCTGATTGAGACATAAGGGTGTACACTCTTGGGGCTGAGAGGTTTGGTGAGGCTGGGTGAGCAAACGCAGACCCTTTAAAGTAATACTGCCTAGTACCCATCCCATGGGTCCCAAATCTCCAGGTTCAAGGGCATCTTCCTACATCGAAAACATGCATGAGAAACCCAGAAGATGGTACACCGTGTGATCGGGAAACGTTTCTAAAACGCACCTAATTTCTCATCTCCTTGTGCTCGGGTTCGCCATTCCAGCCGCTTTACTAGCAATCTCCCTCTTTGAAGAATCAGCACCTTTAACCTCCTGTTCCGTACAGGTTGCAATTTGTCCTGAGGATGAACGGGAAGAGGGGGAACCAATGAGAGACTAGCTCTAGGTGTTGGGACAGGCACAGGTCACTCTATTTTCCCATCAGGAAGAAGAATTAACCACAGGCTCAGCCTGCCGCCCGGGACCAGAATAGTGCCTGAAGCAATCCTGCGCTTTTGCGGACAACTCACAAGAAAGCGAGTTGAAACATGGAGCTCAGGGGCACTGCAATTCACAAACCTGCAGACTTATAAATAATCACTCTCGTCCACAAATATATTGAGGGAAGGCAACGAAGAGGATTTGAAAGCAAGGCAGAATTGCAGGAAACAGATTTCAGGAGGGAGATTCGAATCGCCTTTAAAGCACAGGAAAAGCGGAAAAACCTCGACAATGATGCCCTTGGCCAAAAAGGGCGTATGCGTTTTTTCCTGAATATATTCAGGAAAAAACGCATACGCCCTTCTTGGCCAACCAAGCAACCTGGAAAGGCAAATCAGCGCTACAAAGTAGTCTCGCTTCCCATCGGTCTAAAGGGCCATGCTGAATAAAGTGTCAAAACCAGAAATGCAGGACAGGCCATGGAGAAACGGGAGCCTTGCTACGCTGATTGGCAGGATGTAAATTGCCAACAGCCACTCTGGAGAAGTGTACGGTGTGTCCTGAAACATCTAAAAAACTCAGCTTAGAGAGCATAGGGCACTTCCACTCATGGGCGTATAAATTGGGAAAACTAAAAATCAGCAAGACACAGGCACCCCAAAGTTTAGGGCTTCTCTGTTGACAAGAACCTCCACTTCGTTACACCTTAAATATCCCAGGAAAGAGAAAAATGGATAAAGAAGTTGTGGTCCTTATGTACAATGGAATATCACTCAGCCATGAAATCAACGTCATAAGGCTAGTAGCAGCATGATGAGTGGATTTAGGTACGACGATTCTAAGTGAAATAAGTCACACAGAAAAAGACACTTATCATAAGATATCACTTATAGATGGAGTGTAAGAACCGCAACCCTTGAACTGAATTACAAAACAGAACAGAGTCACACGTTTATAAAACACACTATGGCTGCTTAACGGGAAAGGTGAGGTGGGGTGGTGCATAAAACAAGGGTTTCAAATTAGCTCAGATACCGTTCCATAAACCCAATAGGTAATAGACAAGACCTACTCCTTTCTCAGTGAATTGGACTCAACACCCCCTATTCACCGCCCAAGAATATATCTGACTAGTAAGAATCTTAAAACCTATGTATTGATATCTCTCTGTAAGTGAGTCAAGTGGGTGTAACGCGGCATAAACACAGCAGTGAAAAGCAGCTAAACCCCATTATAAAAATCAATTACTTTTAAAAACCCGTGAAACAAAGACAGTGAAAGAGAGAGAAATTCTTACAAAATTCGTTCAGGGGCTGTGATGCCACCTGGATTGACCATATCTAGAGCCACAGCTGATTGAGACATAAGGGTGGACACTCTTGGGGCTGAGACGTTTGTTGAGGTTGGGTGAGCAAACACAGACACTTTAAAGTAATACTTCGTGGTACCCATCCCATGGGTCCCAAATCTCCAGGTTCAAGGGCATCTTCCTACATCGAAAACATGCATGAGAAACCCAGAAGATGGTACACCGTGTGATCGGGAAACGTTTCTAAAACGCACTTAATTTCTCATCTCCTTGTGCTTGGGTTCGCCATTCCAGCCGCTTTACTAGCAATCTCCCTCTTTGAAGAATCAGCACCTTTAACCTCCTGTTCCGTACAGGTTGCAATTTTTCCTGAGGATGAACGGGAAGAGGGGGAACCAATGAGAGACTAGCTCTAGGTGTTGGGACAGGCACAGGTCACTCTATTTTCCCATCAGGAAGAAGAATTAACCACAGGCTCAGCCTGCCGCCCGGGACCAGATTAGGGCCTGAAGCAATCCTGCGCTTCTGCGGCCAGCTCCAAAGAAAGCGAGTTGAAAAATGGAGCTCAGGGGCACTGCAATTCACATACCTGCAGTCTTATAAATGATCACTCTCGTCCACAAATATATTGAGGGAAGGCAACGAAGAGGATTTGAAAGCAAGGCAGAATTGCAGGAAACAGATTTCAGGAGGGAGATTCGAATCGCCTTTAAAGCACAGGAAAAGCGGCAAAACCTCGACAATGATGCCCTTGGCCAAAAAGGGCGTATGCGTTTTTTCCTGAATATATTCAGGAAAAAACGCATACGCCCTTCTTGGCCAACCAAGCAACCTGGAAAGGCAAATCAGCGCTACAAAGTAGTCTCGCTTCCCATCGGTCAAAAGGGCCATGCTGAATAAAGTGTCAAAACCAGAAATGCAGGACAGGCCATGGAGAAACGGGAGCCTTGCTACGCTGATGGGCAGGATGTAAATTGCCAACAGCCACTCTGGAGAAGTGTACGGTGTGTCCTGAAACATCTAAAAAACTCAGCTTAGAGAGCCTAGGGCACTTCCACTCATGGGCGTATAAATTGGGAAAACTAAAAATCAGCAAGACACAGGCACCCCAAAGTTTAGGGCTGCTCTGTTGACAAGAACCTCCACTTCGTTACACCTTAAATATCCCAGGAAAGAGAAAAATGGATAAAGAAGTTGTGGTCCTTAAGTGCAATGGAATATCACTCAGCCATGAAATCAACGTCATAAGGCTAGTAGCAGCATGATGAGTGAATTTAGGTACAACGATTCTAAGTGAAATAAGTCACACAGAAAAAGACACTTATCATAAGATATCACTTATAGAGGGAGTGTAAAAACCGCTACCCTTGAACTGAATTACAAAACAGAACAGAGTCACACGTTTAGAAAACACACTATGGCTGCTTAACGGGAAAGGTGAGGTGGGGTGATGCATAAAACAAGGGTTTGAAATTAGCTCAGATACCGTTCCATAAACCCAATAGGTAATAGACAAGACCTACTCCTAGCTCAGTGAATTGGACTCAACACCCCCTATTCACCGCCCAAGAATATATCTGACTAGTAAGAATCTTAAAACCTATGTATTGATATCTCTCTGTAAGTGAGTCAAGTGGGTGTAAAGCGGCATAAACACAGCAGTGAAAAGCAGCTAAACCCCATTATAAAAATCAATTACTTTTAAAAACCAGTGAAACAAAGACAGTGAAAGAGAGAGAAATTCTTACAAAATTCGTTCAGGGGCTGTGATGCCACCTGGATTGACCATATCTAGACCCACAGCTGATTGAGACATAAGGGTGGACACTCTTGGGGCTGAGAGGTTTGGTGAGGTTGGGTGAGCAAACGCAGACCCTTTAAAGTAATACTGCGTGGTACCCATCCCATGGGTCCCAAATCTCCAGGTTCAAGGGCATCTTCCTACATCGAAAACATGCATGAGAAACCCAGAAGATGGTACACCGTGTGATCGGGAAACGTTTCTAAAACGCACCTAATTTCTCATCTCCTTGTGCTCGGGTTCGCCATTCCAGCCGCTTTACTAGCAATCTCCCTCTTTGAAGAATCAGCACCTTTAACCTCCTGTTCCGTACAGGTTGCAATTTGTCCTGAGGATGAACGGGAAGAGGGGGAACCAATGAGAGACTAGCTCTAGGTGTTGGGACAGGCACAGGTCACTCTATTTTCCCATCAGGAAGAAGAATTAACCACAGGCTCAGCCTGCCACCCGGGACCAGAATAGGGCCTGAAGCAATCCTGCGCTTTTGCGGACAACTCACAAGAAAGCGAGTTGAAACATGGAGCTCAGGGGCACTGCAATTCACAAACCTGCAGACTTATAAATAATCACTCTCGTCCACAAATATATTGAGGGAAGGCAACGAAGAGGATTTGAAAGCAAGGCAGAATTGCAGGAAACAGATTTCAGGAGGGAGATTCGAATCGCCTTTAAAGCACAGGAAAAGCGGAAAAACCTCGACAATGATGCCCTTGGCCAAAAAGGGCGTATGCGTTTTTTCCTGAATATATTCAGGAAAAAACGCATACGCCCTTCTTGGCCAACCAAGCAACCTGGAAAGGCAAATCAGCGCTACAAAGTAGTCTCGCTTCCCATCGGTCTAAAGGGCCATGCTGAATAAAGTGTCAAAACCAGAAATGCAGGACAGGCCATGGAGAAAATGGAGCCTTGCTACGCTGATGGGCGAGATGTAAACTGCCAACAGCCACTCTGGAGAAGTGTACGGTGTGTCCTGAAACATCTAAAAAACTCAGCTTATAGAGCATAGGGCACTTCCACTCATGGGCGTATAAACTGGGAAAACTAAAAATCAGCAAGACACAGGAACCCCAAAGTTTAGGGCTGCTCTGTTGACAAGAAGCTCCACTTCGTTACACCTTACATATCCCAGGAAAGAGAAAAATGGATAAAGAAGTTGTGGTCCTTATGTACAATGGAATATCACTCAGCCATGAAATCAACGTCATAAGGCTAGAAGCAGCATGATGAGTGGATTTAGGTACGACGATTCTAAGTGAAATAAGTCACACAGAAAAAGACACTTATCATAAGATATCACTTATAGATGGAGTGTAAAAACCGCAACCCTTGAACTGAATTACAAAACAGAACAGAGTCACAGGTTTAGAAAACACACTATGGCTGCTTAACGGGAAAGGTGAGGTGGGGTGGTGCATAAAACAAGGGTTTCAAATTAGCTCAGATACCGTTCCATAAACCCAATAGGTAATAGACAAGACCTACTCCTTTCTCAGTGAATTGGACTCAACACCCCCTATTCACCGCCCAAGAATATATCTGACTAGTAAGAATCTTAAAACCTATGTATTGATATCTCTCTGTAATTGAGTCAAGTGCGTGTAAAGCGGCATAAACACAGCAGTGAAAAGCAGCTAAACCCCATTATAAAAATCAATTACTTTTAAAAACCCGTGAAACAAAGACAGTGAAAGAGAGAGAAATTCTTACAAAATTCGTTCAGGGGCTGTGATGCCACCTGGATTGACCATATCTAGACCCACAGCTGATTGAGACATAAGGGTGGACACTCTTGGGGCTGAGAGGTTTGGTGAGGTTGGGTGAGCAAACGCAGACCCTTTAAAGTAATACTGCCTGGTACCCATCCCATGGGTCCCAAATCTCCAGGTTCAAGGGCATCTTCCTACATCGAAAACATGCATGAGAAACCCAGAAGATGGTACACCGTGTGATCGGGAAACGTTTCTAAAACGCACCTCATTTCTCATCTACTTGTGCTCGGGGTCGCCATTCCAGCCGCTTTACTAGCAATCTCCCTCTTTGAAGAAGCAGCACCTTTAACCTCCTGTTCCGTACAGGTTGCAATTTGTCCTGAGGATGAACGGGAAGAGGGGGAACCAATGAGAGACTAGCTCTAGGTGTTGAACAGGCACAGGTCACTCTATTTTCCCATCAGGAAGAAGAGTTAACCACAGGCTCAGCCTCCCCCCCGTGACCAGAGTAGGGCCTGAAGCAATCCTGCGCTTTTGCGGCCAGCTCCCAAGAGAGCGAGTTGAAAAATGGAGCTCAGGGGCACTGCAATTCACAAACCTGCAGACTTATAAATGATCACTCTCGTCCACAAATATATTGAGGAAAGGCAACGAAGAGGATTTGAAAGCAAGGCAGAATTGCAGGAAACAGATTTCAGGAGGGAGATTCGAATCGCCTTTAAAGCACAGGAAAAGCGGCAAAACCTCGACAATGATGCCCTTGGCCAAAAAGGGCGTATGCGTTTTTTCCTGAATATATTCAGGAAAAAACGCATACGCCCTTCTTGGCCAACCAAGCAACCTGGAAAGGCAAATCAGCGCTACAAAGTAGTCTCGCTTCCCATCGGTCAAAAGGGCCATGCTGAATAAAGTGTCAAAACCAGAAATGCAGGACAGGCCATGGAGAAACGGGAGCCTTGCTACGCTGATGGGCAGGATGTAAATTGCCAACAGCCACTCTGGAGAAGTGTACGGTGTGTCCTGAAACATCTAAAAAACTCAGCTTAGAGAGCCTAGGGCACTTCCACTCATGGGCGTATAAATTGGGAAAACTAAAAATCAGCAAGACACAGGCACCCCAAAGTTTAGGGCTGCTCTGTTGACAAGAACCTCCACTTCGTTACACCTTAAATATCCCAGGAAAGAGAAAAATGGATAAAGAAGTTGTGGTCCTTAAGTGCAATGGAATATCACTCAGCCATGAAATCAACGTCATAAGGCTAGTAGCAGCATGATGAGTGAATTTAGGTACAACGATTCTAAGTGAAATAAGTCACACAGAAAAAGACACTTATCATAAGATATCACTTATAGAGGGAGTGTAAAAACCGCTACCCTTGAACTGAATTACAAAACAGAACAGAGTCACACGTTTAGAAAACACACTATGGCTGCTTAACGGGAAAGGTGAGGTGGGGTGATGCATAAAACAAGGGTTTGAAATTAGCTCAGATACCGTTCCATAAACCCAATAGGTAATAGACAAGACCAACTCCTAGCTCAGTGAATTGGACTCAACACCCCCTATTCACCGCCCAAGAATATATCTGACTAGTAAGAATCTTAAAACCTATGTACTGATATCTCTCTGTAAGTGAGTCAAGTGGGTGTAAAGCGGCATAAACACAGCAGTGAAAAGCAGCTAAACCCCATTATAAAAATCAATTACTTTTAAAAACCAGTGAAACAAAGACAGTGAAAGAGAGAGAAATTCTTACAAAATTCGTTCAGGGGCTGTGATGCCACCTGGATTGACCATATCTAGACCCACAGCTGATTGAGACATAAGGGTGTACACTCTTGGGGCTGAGAGGTTTGGTGAGGCTGGGTGAGCAAACGCAGACCCTTTAAAGTAATACTGCCTGGTACCCATCCCATGGGTCCCAAATCTCCAGGTTCAAGGGCATCTTCCTACATCGAAAACATGCATGAGAAACCCAGAAGATGGTACACCGTGTGATCGGGAAACGTTTCTAAAACGCACCTAATTTCTCATCTCCTTGTGCTCGGGTTCGCCATTCCAGCCGCTTTACTAGCAATCTCCCTCTTTGAAGAATCAGCACCTTTAACCTCCTGTTCCGTACAGGTTGCAATTTGTCCTGAGGATGAAAGGGAAGAGGGGGAACCAATGAGAGACTAGCTCTAGGTGTTGGGACAGGCACAGGTCACTCTATTTTCCCATCAGGAAGAAGAATTAACCACAGGCTCAGCCTGCCGCCCGGGACCAGAATAGGGCCTGAAGCAATCCTGCGCTTTTGCGGACAACTCACAAGAAAGCGAGTTGAAACATGGAGCTCAGGGGCACTGCAATTCACAAACCTGCAGACTTATAAATAATCACTCTCGTCCACAAATATATTGAGGGAAGGCAACGAAGAGGATTTGAAAGCAAGGCAGAATTGCAGGAAACAGATTTCAGGAGGGAGATTCGAATCGCCTTTAAAGCACAGGAAAAGCGGAAAAACCTCGACAATGATGCCCTTGGCCAAAAAGGGCGTATGCGTTTTTTCCTGAATATATTCAGGAAAAAACGCATACGCCCTTCTTGGCCAACCAAGCAACCTGGAAAGGCAAATCAGCGCTACAAAGTAGTCTCGCTTCCCATCGGTCTAAAGGGCCATGCTGAATAAAGTGTCAAAACCAGAAATGCAGGACAGGCCATGGAGAAACGGGAGCCTTGCTACGCTGATTGGCAGGATGTAAATTGCCAACAGCCACTCTGGAGAAGTGTACGGTGTGTCCTGAAACATCTAAAAAACTCAGCTTAGAGAGCATAGGGCACTTCCACTCATGGGCGTATAAATTGGGAAAACTAAAAATCAGCAAGACACAGGCACCCCAAAGTTTAGGGCTGCTCTGTTGACAAGAACCTCCACTTCGTTACACCTTAAATATCCCAGGAAAGAGAAAAATGGATAAAGAAGTTGTGGTCCTTATGTACAATGGAATATCACTCAGCCATGAAATCAACGTCATAAGGCTAGTAGCAGCATGATGAGTGGATTTAGGTACGACGATTCTAAGTGAAATAAGTCACACAGAAAAAGACACTTATCATAAGATATCACTTATAGATGGAGTGTAAGAACCGCAACCCTTGAACTGAATTACAAAACAGAACAGAGTCACACGTTTATAAAACACACTATGGCTGCTTAACGGGAAAGGTGAGGTGGGGTGGTGCATAAAACAAGGGTTTCAAATTAGCTCAGATACCGTTCCATAAACCCAATAGGTAATAGACAAGACCTACTCCTTTCTCAGTGAATTGGACTCAACACCCCCTATTCACCGCCCAAGAATATATCTGACTAGTAAGAATCTTAAAACCTATGTATTGATATCTCTCTGTAAGTGAGTCAAGTGGGTGTAACGCGGCATAAACACAGCAGTGAAAAGCAGCTAAACCCCATTATAAAAATCAATTACTTTTAAAAACCCGTGAAACAAAGACAGTGAAAGAGAGAGAAATTCTTACAAAATTCGTTCAGGGGCTGTGATGCCACCTGGATTGACCATATCTAGAGCCACAGCTGATTGAGACATAAGGGTGGACACTCTTGGGGCTGAGAGGTTTGTTGAGGTTAGGTGAGCAAACACAGACACTTTAAAGTAATACTTCGTGGTACCCATCCCATGGGTCCCAAATCTCCAGGTTCAAGGGCATCTTCCTACATCGAAAACATGCATGAGAAACCCAGAAGATGGTACACCGTGTGATCGGGAAACGTTTCTAAAACGCACTTAATTTCTCATCTCCTTGTGCTTGGGTTCGCCATTCCAGCCGCTTTACTAGCAATCTCCCTCTTTGAAGAATCAGCACCTTTAACCTCCTGTTCCGTACAGGTTGCAATTTTTCCTGAGGATGAACGGGAAGAGGGGGAACCAATGAGAGACTAGCTCTAGGTGTTGGGACAGGGACAGGTCACTCTATTTTCCCATCAGGAAGAAGAATTAACCACAGGCTCAGCCTGCCGCCCGGGACCAGATTAGGGCCTGAAGCAATCCTGCGCTTCTGCGGCCAGCTCCAAAGAAAGCGAGTTGAAAAATGGAGCTCAGGGGCACTGCAATTCACATACCTGCAGTCTTATAAATGATCACTCTCGTCCACAAATATATTGAGGGAAGGCAACGAAGAGGATTTGAAAGCAAGGCAGAATTGCAGGAAACAGATTTCAGGAGGGAGATTCGAATCGCCTTTAAAGCACAGGAAAAGCGGCAAAACCTCGACAATGATGCCCTTGGCCAAAAAGGGCGTATGCGTTTTTTCCTGAATATATTCAGGAAAAAACGCATACGCCCTTCTTGGCCAACCAAGCAACCTGGAAAGGCAAATCAGCGCTACAAAGTAGTCTCGCTTCCCATCGGTCAAAAGGGCCATGCTGAATAAAGTGTCAAAACCAGAAATGCAGGACAGGCCATGGAGAAACGGGAGCCTTGCTACGCTGATGGGCAGGATGTAAATTGCCAACAGCCACTCTGGAGAAGTGTACGGTGTGTCCTGAAACATCTAAAAAACTCAGCTTAGAGAGCCTAGGGCACTTCCACTCATGGGCGTATAAATTGGGAAAACTAAAAATCAGCAAGACACAGGCACCCCAAAGTTTAGGGCTGCTCTGTTGACAAGAACCTCCACTTCGTTACACCTTAAATATCCCAGGAAAGAGAAAAATGGATAAAGAAGTTGTGGTCCTTAAGTGCAATGGAATATCACTCAGCCATGAAATCAACGTCATAAGGCTAGTAGCAGCATGATGAGTGAATTTAGGTACAACGATTCTAAGTGAAATAAGTCACACAGAAAAAGACACTTATCATAAGATATCACTTATAGAGGGAGTGTAAACACCGCTACCCTTGAACTGAATTACAAAACAGAACAGAGTCACACGTTTAGAAAACACACTATGGCTGCTTAACGGGAAAGGTGAGGTGGGGTGATGCATAAAACAAGGGTTTGAAATTAGCTCAGATACCGTTCCATAAACCCAATAGGTAATAGACAAGACCTACTCCTAGCTCAGTGAATTGGACTCAACACCCCCTATTCACCGCCCAAGAATATATCTGACTAGTAAGAATCTTAAAACCTATGTATTGATATCTCTCTGTAAGTGAGTCAAGTGGGTTTAAAGCGGCATAAACACAGCAGTGAAAAGCAGCTAAACCCCATTATAAAAATCAATTACTTTTAAAAACCAGTGAAACAAAGACAGTGAAAGAGAGAGAAATTCTTACAAAATTCGTTCAGGGGCTGTGATGCCACCTGGATTGACCATATCTAGACCCACAGCTGATTGAGACATAAGGGTGGACACTCTTGGGGCTGAGAGGTTTGGTGAGGTTGGGTGAGCAAACGCAGACCCTTTAAAGTAATACTGCGTGGTACCCATCCCATGGGTCCCAAATCTCCAGGTTCAAGGGCATCTTCCTACATCGAAAACATGCATGAGAAACCCAGAAGATGGTACACCGTGTGATCGGGAAACGTTTCTAAAACGCACCTAATTTCTCATCGCCTTGTGCTCGGGTTCGCCATTCCAGCCGCTTTACTAGCAATCTCCCTCTTTGAAGAATCAGCACCTTTAACCTCCTGTTCCGTACAGGTTGCAATTTGTCCTGAGGATGAACGGGAAGAGGGGGAACCAATGAGAGACTAGCTCTAAGTGTTGGGACAGGCACAGGTCACTCTATTTTCCCATCAGGAAGAAGAATTAACCACAGGCTCAGCCTGCCGCCCGGGACCAGAATAGGGCCTGAAGCAATCCTGCGCTTTTGCGGACAACTCACAAGAAAGCGAGTTGAAACATGGAGCTCAGGGGCACTGCAATTCACAAACCTGCAGACTTATAAATAATCACTCTCGTCCACAAATATATTGAGGGAAGGCAACGAAGAGGATTTGAAAGCAAGGCAGAATTGCAGGAAACAGATTTCAGGAGGGAGATTCGAATCGCCTTTAAAGCACAGGAAAAGCGGCAAAACCTCGACAATGATGCCCTTGGCCAAAAAGGGCGTATGCGTTTTTTCCTGAATATATTCAGGAAAAAACGCATACGCCCTTCTTGGCCAACCAAGCAACCTGGAAAGGCAAATCAGCGCTACAAAGTAGTCTCGCTTCCCATCGGTCTAAAGGGCCATGCTGAATAAAGTGTCAAAACCAGAAATGCAGGACAGGCCATGGAGAAAATGGAGCCTTGCTACGCTGATGGGCGAGATGTAAACTGCCAACAGCCACTCTGGAGAAGTGTACGGTGTGTCCTGAAACATCTAAAAAACTCAGCTTAGAGAGCATAGGGCACTTCCACTCATGGGCGTATAAACTGGGAAAACTAAAAATCAGCAAGACACAGGAACCCCAAAGTTTAGGGCTGCTCTGTTGACAAGAAGCTCCACTTCGTTACACCTTACATATCCCAGGAAAGAGAAAAATGGATAAAGAAGTTGTGGTCCTTATGTACAATGGACTATCACTCAGCCATGAAATCAACGTCATAAGGCTAGTAGCAGCATGATGAGTGGATTTAGGTACGACGATTCTAAGTGAAATAAGTCACACAGAAAAAGACACTTATCATAAGATATCACTTATAGATGGAGTGTAAAAACCGCAACCCTTGAACTGAATTACAAAACAGAACAGAGTCACAGGTTTAGAAAACACACTATGGCTGCTTAACGGGAAAGGTGAGGTGGGGTGGTGCATAAAACAAGGGTTTCAAATTAGCTCAGATACCGTTCCATAAACCCAATAGGTAATAGACAAGACCTACTCCTTTCTCAGTGAATTGGACTCAACACCCCCTATTCACCGCCCAAGAATATATCTGACTAGTAAGAATCTTAAAACCTATGTATTGATATCTCTCTGTAATTGAGTCAAGTGCGTGTAAAGCGGCATAAACACAGCAGTGAAAAGCAGCTAAACCCCATTATAAAAATCAATTACTTTTAAAAACCCGTGAAACAAAGACAGTGAAAGAGAGAGAAATTCTTACAAAATTCGTTCAGGGGCTGTGATGCCACCTGGATTGACCATATCTAGACCCACAGCTGATTGAGACATAAGGGTGGACACTCTTGGGGCTGAGAGGTTTGGTGAGGTTGGGTGAGCAAACGCAGACCCTTTAAAGTAATACTGCCTGGTACCCATCCCATGGGTCCCAAATCTCCAGGTTCAAGGGCATCTTCCTACATCGAAAACATGCATGAGAAACCCAGAAGATGGTACACCGTGTGATCGGGAAACGTTTCTAAAACGCACCTAATTTCTCATCTCCTTGTGCTCGGGTTCGCCATTCCAGCCGCTTTACTAGCAATCTCCCTCTTTGAAGAAGCAGCACCTTTAACCTCCTGTTCCGTACAGGTTGCAATTTGTCCTGAGGATGAACGGGAAGAGGGGGAACCAATGAGAGACTAGCTCTAGGTGTTGAACAGGCACAGGTCACTCTATTTTCCCATCAGGAAGAAGAGTTAACCACAGGCTCAGCCTCCCCCCCGTGACCAGAGTAGGGCCTGAAGCAATCCTGCGCTTTTGCGGCCAGCTCCCAAGAGAGCGAGTTGAAAAATGGAGCTCAGGGGCACTGCAATTCACAAACCTGCAGACTTATAAATGATCACTCTCGTCCACAAATATATTGAGGAAAGGCAACGAAGAGGATTTGAAAGCAAGGCAGAATTGCAGGAAACAGATTTCAGGAGGGAGATTCGAATCGCCTTTAAAGCACAGGAAAAGCGGCAAAACCTCGACAATGATGCCCTTGGCCAAAAAGGGCGTATGCGTTTTTTCCTGAATATATTCAGGAAAAAACGCATACGCCCTTTTTGGCCAACCAAGCAACCTGGAAAGGCAAATCAGCGCTACAAAGTAGTCTCGCTTCCCATTGGTCAAAAGGGCCATGCTGAATAAAGTGTCAAAACCAGAAATGCAGGACAGGCCATGGAGAAACGGGAGCCTTGCTACGCTGATGGGCAGGATGTAAATTGCCAACAGCCACTCTGGAGAAGTGTACGGTGTGTCCTGAAACATCTAAAAAACTCAGCTTAGAGAGCATAGGGCACTTCCACTCATGGGCGTATAAATTGGGAAAATCAAAAATCAGCAAGACACGGGCACCCCAATGTTTAGGGCTGCTCTGTTGACAAGAACCTCCACTTCGTTACACCTTAAATATCCCAGGAAAGAGAAATATGGATAAAGAAGTTGTGGTCTTTATGTACAATGGAATATCACTCAGCCATGAAATCAACGTCATAAGGCTAGTAGCAGCATGATGAGTGGATTTAGGTACGACGATTCTAAGTGAAATAAGTCACACAGAAAAAGCCACTTATCATAAGATATCACTTATAGAGGGAATGTAAAAACCGCTACCCTTGAACTGATTTACAAACCAGAACAGAGTCACACGTTTAGAAAACACACTATGTCTGCTTAACGGGAAAGGTGAGGTGGGGTGGTGCATAAAACAAGGTTTTCAAATTAGCTCAGATACCGTTCCATAAACCCAATAGGTAATAGACAAGACCTACTCCTTTCTCAGTGAATTGGACTCAACACCCCCTATTCACCTCCCAAGAATATATCTGACTAGTAAGAATCTTAAAACCTATGTATTGATATCTCTCTGTAAGTGAGTCAAGTGGGTGCAAAGCGGCATAAACACAGCAGTGAAAAGCAGCTAAACCCCGTTATAAAAATCAATTACTTTTAAAAATCTGTGAAACAAAGAGAGTGAAAGAGAGAGAAATTCTTACAAAATTCGTTCAGGGGCTGTGATGCCACCTGGATTGACCATATCTAGACCCACAGCTGATTGAGACATAAGGCTGGAAACTCTTGGGGCTGAGAGGTTTGGTGAGGTTGGGTGAGCAAACGCAGACCCTTTAAAGTAATACTGCGTGGTACCCATCCCATGGGTCCCAAATCTCCAGGTTCAAGGGCATCTTCCTACATCGAAAACATGCATGAGAAACACAGAAGATGGTACACCGTGTGATCGGGAAAGGTTTCTAAAACGCACCTCATTTCTCATCTCCTTGTGCTCGGGTTCGCCAATCCAGCCGCTTTACAAGCAATCTCCCTCCTTGGAGAATCAGCTCCTTTAACCTCCTGTTCCGTACAGGTTGCAGTTTGTCCTGAGGATGACGGGTAGAGGGGGAACCAATGAGAGACTAGCTCTAGGTGTTGGGACAGGCACAGGTCACTCTATTTTCCCATCAGGAAGAAGAATTAACCACAGGGTCAGCCTGCCGCCCCTGACCAGAATAGGGCCTGAAGCAATTCTGCGCTTTTGCGACCAGCTCCCAAGAAAGTGAGTTGAAAAATGGAGCTCAGGGGCACTGCAATTCACAAACCTGCAGACTTATAAATGATCACTCTCGTCCACAAATATATTGAGGGAAGGCAACGAAGAGGATTTGAAAGCCAGGCAGAATTGCAGGAAACAGATTTCAGGAGGGAGATTCGAATCGCCTTTAAAGCACAGGAAAAGCGGCAAAACCTGGACAATGATGCCCTTGGCCAAAAAGGGCGTATGCGTTTTTTCCTGAATATATTCAGGAAAAAACGCATACGCCCTTTTTGGCCAACCAAGCAACCTGGAAAGGCAAATCAGCGCTACAAAGAAGTCTCGCTTCTCATCGGTCAAAAGGGCCATGCTGAATAAAGTGTCAAAACCAGAAATGCAGGACAGGCCATGGAGAAACGGGAGCCTTGGTACGCTGATGGGCAGGATGTAAATTGCCAACAGCCACTCTGGAGAAGTGTACGGTGTGTCCTGAAACATCTAAAACACTCAGCTTAGAGAGCATAGGGCACTTCCACTCATGGGCGTATAAATTGGGAAAACTAAAAATCAGCAAGACACAGGCACCCCAAACTTTAGGGCTGCTCTGTTGACAAGAACCTCCACTTCGTTACACCTCAAATATCCCAGGAAATAGAAAAATGGATAAAGATGTTGTGGTCCTTATGTACAATAGAATATCACTCAGCCATGAAATCAACGTCATAAGGCTAGTAGCAGCATGATGAGTGGATTTAGGTACGACGGTTCTAAGTGAAATAAGTCACACAGAAAAAGACACGTATCATAAGATATCACTTATAGAGGGAATGTAAAAACCGCTACACTTGAACTGATTTACAAACCAGAACAGAGTCACACGTTTAGAAAACACACTATGTCTGCTTAACGGGAAAGGTGAAGTGGGGTGGTGCATAAAACAAGGGTTTCAAATTAGCTCAGATACCGTTCCATAAACCCAATAGGTAATAGACAAGACCTACTCCTTTCTCAGTGAATTGGACTCAACACCCCCTATTCACTGCCCAAGAATATATCTGACTAGTAAGAATCTTAAAACCTATGTATTGATATCTCTCTGTAAGTGAGTCAAGTGGGTGTAAAGCGGCAGAAACACAGCAGTGAAAAGCAGCTAAACCCCATTATAAAAATCAATTACTTTTAAAAATCCGTGAAACAAAGACAGTGAAAGAGAGAGAAATTCTTACAAAATTCGTTCAGGGGCTGTGATGCCACCTGGATTGGCCATATCTAGACCCACAGCTGATTGAGACATAAGGCTGGACACTCTTGGGGCTGAGAGGTTTGGTGAGGTTGGGTGAGCAAACGCAGACCCTTTAAAGTAATACTGCGTGGTACCCATCCCATGGGTCCCAAATCTCCAGGTTCAAGGGCATCTTCCTACATCGAAAACATGCATGAGAAACCCAGAAGATGGTACACCGTGTGATCGGGAAAGGTTTCTAAAACGCACCTCATTTCTCATCTCCTTGTGCTCGGGTTCGCCAATCCAGCCGCTTTACTAGCAATCTCCCTCCTTGGAGAATCAGCACCTTTAACCTCCTGTTCCGTACAGGTTGCAATTTGTCCTGAGGATGACGGAAAGAGGGGGAACCAATGAGAGACTAGCACTAGGTGTTGGGACAGGCACAGGTCACTCTATTTTCCCATCAGGAAGAAGAATTAACCACAGTCTCAGCCTGCCGCCCGGGACCAGAATAGGGCCTGAAGCAATTCTGCGCTTTTGTGGCCAGCTCCCAAGAAAGCGAGTTGAAAAATGGAGCTCAGGGGCACTGCAATTCACAAACCTGCAGACTTATAAATGATCACTCTCGTCCACAAATATATTGAGGGAAGGCAACGAAGAGGATTTGAAAGCAAGGCAGAATTGCAGGAAACAGATTTCAGGAGGGAGATTCGAATCGCCTTTAAAGCACAGGAAAAGCGGCAAAACCTGGACAATGATGCCCTTGGCCAAAAAGGGCGTATGCGTTTTTTCCTGAATATATTCAGGAAAAAACGCATACGCCCTTTTTGGCCAACCAAGGAACCTGGAAAGGCAAATCAGCGCTACAAAGAAGTCTCGCTTCTCATTGGTCAAAAGGGCCATGCTGAATAAAGTGTCAAAACCAGAAATGCAGGACAGGCCATGGAGAAACGGGAGCCTTGGTACGCTGATGGGCAGGATGTAAATTGCCAACAGCCACTCTGGAGAAGTGTACGGTGTGTCCTGAAACATCTAAAACACTCAGCTTTGAGAGCATAGGGCACTTCCACTCATGGGCGTATAAATTGGGAAAACTAAAAATCAGCAAGACACAGGCACCCCAAACTTTAGGGCTGCTCTGTTGACAAGAACCTCCACTTCGTTACACCTTAAATATCCCAGGAAAGAGAAAAATGGATAAAGAAGTTGTGGTCCTTATGTACAATGGAATATCACTCAGGCATGAAATCACCGTCATAAGGCTAGTAGCAGCATGATGAGTGGATTTAGGTACGACGATTCTAAGTGAAATAAGTCACACAGAAAAAGACACTTAACATAAGATATCACTAATAGAGGGAATGTAAAAACCGCTACCCTTGAACTGAATTACAAACCAGAACAGAGTCACACGTTTAGAAAACACACTATGTCTGCTTAACGGGAAAGGTGAGGTGGGGTGGTGCATAAAACAAGGATTTCAAATTAGCTCAGATACCGTTCCATAAACCCAATAGGTAATAGACAAGACCTACTCCTTTCTCAGTGAATTGGACTCAACACCCCCTATTCACCTCCCAAGAATATATCTGACTAGTAAGAATCTTAAAACCTATGTATTGATATCTCTCTGTAAGTGAGTCAAGTGGGTGTAAAGCGGCATAAACACAGCAGTGAAAAGCAGCTAAACCCCATTATAAAAATCAATTACTTTTAAAAATCCGTGAAACAAAGACAGTGAAAGAGAGAGAAATTCTTACAAAATTCGTTCAGTTGCTGTGATGACACCTGGATTGACCATATCTAGACCCACAGTTGATTGAGACATAAGGATGGACACTCTTGGGGCTGAGAGGTTTGGTGAGGTTGGGTGAGCAAACGCAGACCCTTTAAAGTAATACTGCCTGGTACCCATCCCATGGGTCCCAAATCTCCAGGTTCAAGGGCATCTTCCTACATCGAAAACATGCATGAGAAACCCAGAAGATGGTACACCGTGTGATCGGGAAAGGTTTCTAAAACGCACCTCATTTCTCATCTCCTTGTGCTCGGGTTCGCCAATCCAGCCTCTTTACTAGCAATCTCCCTCCTTGGAGAATCAGCACCTTTAACCTCCTGTTCCGTACAGGTTGCAATTTTTCCTGAGGATGACGGGAAGAGGGGGAACCAATGAGAGACTAGCTCTAGGTGTTGGGACAGGCACAGGTCACTCTATTTTCCCATCAGGAAGAAGAATTAACCACAGGCTCAGCCTGCCGCCCGGGACCAGAATAGGGCCTGAAGCAATTCTGCGCTTTTGCGGCCATCTCCCAAGAAAGCGAGTTGAAAAATGGAGATCAGGGGCACTGCAATTCACAAACCTGCAGACTTATAAATGATCACTCTCGTCCACAAATATATTGAGGGAAGGCAACGAAGAGGATTTGAAAGCCAGGCAGAATTGCAGGAAACAGATTTCAGGAGGGAGATTCGAATCGCCTTTAAAGCACAGGAAAAGCGACAAATCCTGGACAATGATGCCCTTGGCCAAAACGGGCGTATGCGTTTTTTCCTGCATATATTCAGGAAAAAACGCATACGCCCGTTTTGGCCAACCAAGCAACCTGGAAAGGCAAATCAGCGCTACAAAGAAGTCTCGCTTCTCATCGGTCAAAAGGGCCATGCTGAATAAAGTGTCAAAACCAGAAATGCAGGACAGGCCATGGAGAAACGGGAGCCTTGGTACGCTGATGGGCAGGATGTAAATTGCCAACAGCCACTCTAGAGAAGTGTACGGTGTGTCCTGAAACATCTAAAACACTCAGCTTAGAGAGCATAGGGCACTTCCACTCATGGGCGTATAAATTGGGAAAACTAAAAATCAGCAAGACACAGGCACCCCAAACTTTAGGGCTGCTCTGTTGACAAGAACCTCCACTTCGTTACACCTTAAATATCCCAGGAAAGAGAAAAATGGATAAAGAAGTTGTGGTCCTTATGTACAATGGAATATCACTCAGGCATGAAATCACCGTCATAAGGCTAGTAGCAGCATGATGAGTGGATTTAGGTGCGACGATTCTAAGTGAAATAAGTCACACAGAAAAAGACACTTAACATAAGATATCACTAATAGAGGGAATGTAAAAACCGCTACCCTTGAACTGAATTACAAACCAGAACAGAGTCACACGTTTAGAAAACACACTATGTCTGCTTAACGGGAAAGGTGAGGTGGGGTGGTGCATAAAACAAGGGTTTCAAATTAGCTCAGATACCGTTCCATAAACCCAATAGGTAATAGACAAGACCTACTCCTTTCTCAGTGAATTGGACTCAACACCCCCTATTCACCGCCCAAGAATATATCTGACTAGTAAGAATCTTAAAACCTATGTATTGATATCTCTCTGTAAGTGAGTCAAGTGGGTGTAAAGCGGCATAAACACAGCAGTGAAAAGCAGCTAAACCCCATTATAAAAATCAATTACTTTTAAAAATCCGTGAAACAAAGACAGTGAAAGAGAGAGAAATTCTTACAAAATTCGTTCAGGGGCTGTGATGACACCTGGATTGACCATATCTAGACCCACAGTTGATTGAGACATAAGGGTGGACACTCTTGGGGCTGAGAGGTTTGGTGAGGTTGGGTGAGCAAACGCAGACCCTTTAAAGTAATACTGCGTGGTACCCATCCCATGGGTCCCAAATCTCCAGGTTCAAGGGCATCTTCCTACATCGAAAACATGCACGAGAAACCCAGAAGATGGTACACCGTGTGATCGGGAAAGGTTTCTAAAAGGCACCTCATTTCTCATCTCCTTGTGCTCGGGTTCACCAATCCAGCCGCTTTACTAGCAATCTCCCTCCTTGGAGAATCAGCACCTTTAACCTCCTGTTCCGTACAGGTTGCAATTTGTCCTGAGGATGAACGGGAAGAGGGGGAACCAATGAGAGACTAGCTCTAGGTGTTGGGACAGGCACAGGTCACTCTATTTTCCCATCAGGAAGAAGAATTAACCACAGGCTCAGCCTGCCGCCCGGGACCAGAATAGGGCCTGAAGCAATTCTGCGCTTTTGCGCCCAGCTCCCAAGAAAGCGAGTTGAAAAATGAAGCTCAGGGGCACTGCAATTCACAAACCTGCAGACTTATAAATGATCACTCTCGTCCACAAATATATTGAGGGAAGGCAACGAAGAGGATTTGAAAGCCAGGCAGAATTGCAGGAAACAGATTTCAGGAGGGAGATTCGAATCGCCTTTAAAGCACAGGAAAAGCGGCAAATCCTGGACAATGATGCCCTTGGCCAAAAAGGGAGTATGCGTTTTTTCCTGAATATATTCAGGAAAAAACGCATACGCCCTTTTTGGCCAACCAAGCAACCTGGAAAGGCAAATCAGCGCTACAAAAAAGTCTCGCTTCTCATCGGTCAAAAGGGCCATGCTGAATAAAGTGTCAAAACCAGAAATGCAGGACAGGCCATGGAGAAACGGGAGCCTTGGTACGCTGATGGGCAGGATGTAAACTGCCAACAGCCACTCTGGAGAAGTGTACGGTGTGTCCTGAAACATCTAAAAAACTCAGCTTAGAGAGCATAGGGCACTTCCACTCATGGGCGTATAAATTGGGAAAACTAAAAATCAGCAAGACACAGGCACCCCAAACTTTAGGGCTGCTCTGTTGACAAGAACCTCCACTTCGTTACACCTTAAATATCCCAGGAAAGAGAAAAATGGATAAAGAAGTTGTGGTCCTTATGTACAATGGAATATCACTCAGCCATGAAATCAACGTCATAAGGCTAGTAGCAGCATGATGAGTGGATTTAGGTACGACGATTCTAAGTGAAATAAGTCACACAGAAAAAGACACTTATCATAAGATATCACTTATAGAGGGAATGTAAAAACCGCTACCCTTGAACTGATTTACAAACCAGAACAGAGTCACACGTTTAGAAAACACACTATGTCTGCTTAACGGGAAAGGTGAGGTGGGGTGGTGCATAAAACAAGGTTTTCAAATTAGCTCAGATACCGTTCCATAAACCCAATAGGTAATAGACAAGACCTACTCCTTTCTCAGTGAATTGGACTCAACACCCCCTATTCACCGCCCAAGAATATATCTGACTAGTAAGAATCTTAAAACCTGTGTATTGATATCTCTCTGTAAGTGAGTCAAGTGGGTGCAAAGCGGCATAATCACAGCAGTGAAAAGCAGCTAAACCCCATTATAAAAATCAATTACTTTTAAAAATCCGTGAAACAAAGACAGTGAAAGAGAGAGAAATTCTTACCAAATTCGTTCAGGGGCTGTGATGCCACCTGGATTGACCATATCTAGACCCACAGCTGATTGAGACATAAGGCTGGAAACTCTTGGGGCTGAGAGGTTTGGTGAGGTTGGGTGAGCAAACGCAGACCTTTTAAATAATACTGCGTGGTACCCATCCCATGGGTCCCAAATCTCCAGGTTCAAGGGCATCTTCCTACATCGAAAACATGCATGAGAAACCCAGAAGATGGTACACCGTGTGATAGGGAAAGGTTTCTAATACGCACCTCATTTCTCATCTCCTTGTGCGCGGGTTCGCCATTCCAGCCGCTTTACAAGCAATCTCCCTCCTTGGAGAATCAGCACCTTTAACCTCCTGTTCCGTACAGGTTGCAATTTGTCCTGAGGATGAAAGGGAAGAGGGGGAACCAATGAGAGACTAGCTCTAGGTGTTGGGACAGGCACAGGTCACTCTATTTTCCCATCAGGAAGAAGAATTAACCACAGGATCAGCCTGCCGCCCGGGACCAGATTAGGGCCTGAAGCAATCCTGCGCCTTTGCGGCCAGCTCCCAAGAAAGCGAGTTGAAAAATGGAGCTCAGGGGCACTGCAATTCACAAACCTGCAGACTTATAAATGATCACTCTCGTCCACAAATATATTGAGGGAAGGCAACGAAGAGGATTTGAAAGCCAGGCAGAATTGCAGGAAACAGATTTCAGGAGGGAGATTCGAATCGCCTTTAAAGCACAGGAAAAGCGGCAAAACCTCGACAATGATGCCCTTGGCCAAAAAGGGCGTATGCGTTTTTTCCTGAATATATTCAGGAAAAAACGCATACGCCCTTTTTGGCCAACCAAGCAACCTGGAAAGGCAAATCAGCGCTACAAAGAAGTCTCGCTTCCCATCGGTCAAAAGGGCCATGCTGAATAAAGTGTCAAAACCAGAAATGCAGGACAGGCCATGGAGAAACGGGAGCCTTGCTACGCTGATGGACAGGATGTAAATTGACAACAGCCACTCTGGAGAAGTGTACGGTGTGTCCTGAAACATCTAAAAAACTCAGCTTAGAGAGCATAGGGCACTTCCACTTATGGGCGTATAAATTGGGAAAACTAAAAATCAGCAAGACACAGGCACCCCAAAGTTTAGGGCTGCTCTGTTGACAAGAACCTCCACTTCGTTACACCTTAAATATCCCAGGAAAGAGAAAAATGGATAAAGAAGTTTTGGTCGTTATGTACAATGGAATATCACTCAGCCATGAAATCAACGTCATAAGGCTAGCAGCAGCATGATGAGTGGATTTAGGTACGACGATTCTAAGTGAAATAAGTCACACAGAAAAAGACACTTATCATAAGATATCACTTATAGAGGAAGTGTAAACACCGCTACCCTTGAACTGAATTACAAAACAGAACAGAGTCACACGTTTAGAAAACACACTATGGCTGCTTAACGGGAAAGGTGAGGTGGGGTGATGCATAAAACAAGGGTTTCAAATTAGCTCAGATACCGTTCCATAAACCCAATAGGTAATAGACAAGACCTACTCCTAGTTCAGTGAATTGGACTCAACACCCCCTATTCACCGCCCAAGAATATATCTGACTAGTAAGAATCTTAAAACCTATGTATTGATATCTCTCTGTAAGTGAGTCAAGTGGGTGTAAAGCGGCATAAACACAGCAGTGAAAAGCAGCTAAACCCCATTATAAAAATCAATTACTTTTAAAAACCCGTGAAACAAAGACAGTGAAAGAGAGAGAAATTCTTACAAAATTCGTTCAGGGGCTGTGATGCCACCTGGATTGACCATATCTAGACCCACAGCTGATTGAGACATAAGGCTGGACACTCTTGGGGCTGAGAGGTTTGGTGAGGTTGGGTGAGCAAACGCAGACCCTTTAAAGTAATACTGCGTGGTACCCATCCCATGGGTCCCAAACCTCCAGGTTCAAGGGCATCTTCCTACATCGAAAACATGCATGAGAAACCCAGAAGATGGTACACCGTGTGATCGGGAAAGGTTTCTAAAACGCACCTCATTTCTCATCTCCTTGTGCGCGGGTTCTCCATTCCAGCCGCTTTACTAGCAATCTCCCTCCTTGGAGAATCAGCACCTTTAACCTCCTGTTCCGTACAGGTTGCAATTTGTCCTGAGGATGAGCGGGAAGAGGGGGAACCAATGAGAGACTAGCTCTAGGTGTTGGGACAGGCACAGGTCGCTCTATTTTCCCATCAGGAAGAAGAATTAACCACAGGCTCAGCCTGCCGCCCGGGACCAGAGTAGGGCCTGAAGCAATCCTGCGCTTTTGCGGCCAGCTCCCAAGAAAGCGAGTTGAAAAATGGAGCTCAGGGGCACTGCAATTCACAAACCTGCAGACTTATAAATGATCACTCTCGTCCACAAATATATTGAGGGAAGGCAACGAAGAGGATTTGAAAGCCAGGCAGAATTGCAGGAAACAGATTTCAGGAGGGAGATTCGAATCGCCTTTAAAGCACAGGAAAAGCGGCAAAACCTCGACAATGATGCCCTTGGCCAAAAAGGGCGTATGCGTTTTTTCCTGAATATATTCAGGAAAAAACGCATACGCCCTTTTTGGCCAACCAAGCAACCTGGAAAGGCAAATCAGCGCTACAAAGAAGTCTCGCTTCCCATCGGTCAAAAGGGCCATGCTGAATAAAGTGTCAAAACCAGAAATGCAGGACAGGCCATGGAGAAACGGGAGCCTTGCTACGCTGATGGACAGGATGTAAATTGACAACAGCCACTCTGGAGAAGTGTACGGTGTGTCCTGAAACATCTAAAAAACTCAGCTTAGAGAGCATAGGGCACTTCCACTTATGGGCGTATAAATTGGGAAAACTAAAAATCAGCAAGACACAGGCACCCCAAAGTTTAGGGCTGCTCTGTTGACAAGAACCTCCACTTCGTTACACCTTAAATATCCCAGGAAAGAGAAAAATGGATAAAGAAGTTTTGGTCGTTATGTACAATGGAATATCACTCAGCCATGAAATCAACGTCATAAGGCTAGCAGCAGCATGATGAGTGGATTTAGGTACGACGATTCTAAGTGAAATAAGTCACACAGAAAAAGACACTTATCATAAGATATCACTTATAGAGGGAGTGTAAACACCGCTACCCTTGAACTGAATTACAAAACAGAACAGAGTCACACGTTTAGAAAACACACTATGGCTGCTTAACGGGAAAGGTGAGGTGGGGTGATGCATAAAACAAGGGTTTCAAATTAGCTCAGATACCGTTCCATAAACCCAATAGGTAATAGACAAGACCTACTCCTAGTTCAGTGAATTGGACTCAACACCCCCTATTCACCGCCCAAGAATATATCTGACTAGTAAGAATCTTAAAACCTATGTATTGATATCTCTCTGTAAGTGAGTCAAGTGGGTGTAAAGCGGCATAAACACAGCAGTGAAAAGCAGCTAAACCCCATTATAAAAATCAATTACTTTTAAAAACCCGTGAAACAAAGACAGTGAAAGAGAGAGAAATTCTTACAAAATTCGTTCAGGGGCTGTGATGCCACCTGGATTGACCATATCTAGACCCACAGCTGATTGAGACATAAGGCTGGACACTCTTGGGGCTGAGAGGTTTGGTGAGGTTGGGTGAGCAAACGCAGACCCTTTAAAGTAATACTGCGTGGTACCCATCCCATGGGTCCCAAACCTCCAGGTTCAAGGGCATCTTCCTACATCGAAAACATGCATGAGAAACCCAGAAGATGGTACACCGTGTGATCGGGAAAGGTTTCTAAAACGCACCTCATTTCTCATCTCCTTGTGCGCGGGTTCTCCATTCCAGCCGCTTTACTAGCAATCTCCCTCCTTGGAGAATCAGCACCTTTAACCTCCTGTTCCGTACAGGTTGCAATTTGTCCTGAGGATGAACGGGAAGAGGGGGAACCAATGAGAGACTAGCTCTAGGTGTTGGGACAGGCACAGGTCGCTCTATTTTCCCATCAGGAAGAAGAATTAACCACAGGCTCAGCCTGCCGCCCGGGACCAGAGTAGGGCCTGAAGCAATCCTGCGCTTTTGCGGCCAGCTCCCAAGAAAGCGAGTTGAAAAATGGAGCTCAGGGGCACTGCAATTCACAAACCTGCAGACTTATAAATGATCACTCTCGTCCACAAATATATTGAGGGAAGGCAACGAAGAGGATTTGAAAGCCAGGCAGAATTGCAGGAAACAGATTTCAGGAGGGAGATTCGAATCGCCTTTAAAGCACAGGAAAAGCGGCAAAACCTCGACAATGATGCCCTTGGCCAAAAAGGGCGTATGCGTTTTTTCCTGAATATATTCAGGAAAAAACGCATACGCCCTTTTTGGCCAACCAAGCAACCTGGAAAGGCAAATCAGCGCTACAAAGAAGTCTCGCTTCCCATCGGTCAAAAGGGCCATGCTGAATAAAGTGTCAAAACCAGAAATGCAGGACAGGCCATGGAGAAACGGGAGCCTTGCTACGCTGATGGACAGGATGTAAATTGACAACAGCCACTCTGGAGAAGTGTACGGTGTGTCCTGAAACATCTAAAAAACTCAGCTTAGAGAGCATAGGGCACTTCCACTTATGGGCGTATAAATTGGGAAAACTAAAAATCAGCAAGACACAGGCACCCCAAAGTTTAGGGCTGCTCTGTTGACAAGAACCTCCACTTCGTTACACCTTAAATATCCCAGGAAAGAGAAAAATGGATAAAGAAGTTTTGGTCGTTATGTACAATGGAATATCACTCAGCCATGAAATCAACGTCATAAGGCTAGCAGCAGCATGATGAGTGGATTTAGGTACGACGATTCTAAGTGAAATAAGTCACACAGAAAAAGACACTTATCATAAGATATCACTTATAGAGGGAGTGTAAACACCGCTACCCTTGAACTGAATTACAAAACAGAACAGAGTCACACGTTTAGAAAACACACTATGGCTGCTTAACGGGAAAGGTGAGGTGGGGTGATGCATAAAACAAGGGTTTCAAATTAGCTCAGATACCGTTCCATAAACCCAATAGGTAATAGACAAGACCTACTCCTAGTTCAGTGAATTGGACTCAACACCCCCTATTCACCGCCCAAGAATATATCTGACTAGTAAGAATCTTAAAACCTATGTATTGATATCTCTCTGTAAGTGAGTCAAGTGGGTGTAAAGCGGCATAAACACAGCAGTGAAAAGCAGCTAAACCCCATTATAAAAATCAATTACTTTTAAAAACCCGTGAAACAAAGACAGTGAAAGAGAGAGAAATTCTTACAAAATTCGTTCAGGGGCTGTGATGCCACCTGGATTGACCATATCTAGACCCACAGCTGATTGAGACATAAGGCTGGACACTCTTGGGGCTGAGAGGTTTGGTGAGGTTGGGTGAGCAAACGCAGACCCTTTAAAGTAATACTGCGTGGTACCCATCCCATGGGTCCCAAACCTCCAGGTTCAAGGGCATCTTCCTACATCGAAAACATGCATGAGAAACCCAGAAGATGGTACACCGTGTGATCGGGAAAGGTTTCTAAAACGCACCTCATTTCTCATCTCCTTGTGCGCGGGTTCTCCATTCCAGCCGCTTTACTAGCAATCTCCCTCCTTGGAGAATCAGCACCTTTAACCTCCTGTTCCGTACAGGTTGCAATTTGTCCTGAGGATGAACGGGAAGAGGGGGAACCAATGAGAGACTAGCTCTAGGTGTTGGGACAGGCACAGGTCGCTCTATTTTCCCATCAGGAAGAAGAATTAACCACAGGCTCAGCCTGCCGCCCGGGACCAGAGTAGGGCCTGAAGCAATCCTGCGCTTTTGCGGCCAGCTCCCAAGAAAGCGAGTTGAAAAATGGAGCTCAGGGGCACTGCAATTCACAAACCTGCAGACTTATAAATGATCACTCTCGTCCACAAATATATTGAGGGAAGGCAACGAAGAGGATTTGAAAGCCAGGCAGAATTGCAGGAAACAGATTTCAGGAGGGAGATTCGAATCGCCTTTAAAGCACAGGAAAAGCGGCAAATCCTGGACAATGATGCCCTTGGCCAAAACGGGCGTATGCGTTTTTTCCTGAATATATTCAGGAAAAAACGCATATGCCCTTTTTGGCCAACCAAACAACCTGGAAAGGCAAATCAGCGCTACAAAGAAGTCTCGCTTCTCATCGGTCAAAAGGGCCATGCTGAATAAAGTGTCAAAACCAGAAATGCAGGACAGGCCATGGAGAATCGGGAGCCTTGGTACGCTGATGGGCAGGATGTAAATTGCCAACAGCCACTCTGGAGAAGTGTACGGTGTGTCCTGAAACATCTAAAACACTCAGCTTAGAGAGCATAGGGCACTTCCACTCATGGGCGTATAAATTGGGAAAACTAAAAATCAGCAAGACACAGGCACCCCAAACTTTAGGGCTGCTCTGTTGACAAGAACCTCCACTTCGTTACACCTTAAATATCCCAGGAAAGAGAAAAATGGATAAAGAAGTTGTGGTCCTTATGTACAATGGAATATCACTCAGCCATGAAATCAACGTCATAAGGCTAGTAGCAGCATGATGAGTGGATTTAGGTACGACAATTCTAAGTGAAATAAGTCACACAGAAAAAGACACTTATCATAAGATATCACTTATAGAGGGAGTGTAAACACCGCTACCCTTGAACTGAATTACAAAACAGAACAGAGTCACACGTTTAGAAAACACACTATGGCTGCTTAACGGGAAAGGTGAGGTGGGGTGATGCATAAAACAAGGGTTTCAAATTAGCTCAGATACCGTTCCATAAACCCAATAGGTAATAGACAACACTTACTCCTAGCTCAGTGAATTGGAGTCAACACCCCCTATTCACCGCCCAAGAATATATCTGACTAGTAAGAATCTTAAAACCTATGTATTGATATCTCTCTGTAAGTGAGTCAAGTGGGTGTAAAGCGGCATAAATACAGCAGTGAAAAGCAGCTAAACCCCATTATAAAAATCAATTACTTTTAAAACCCCGTGAAACAAAGACAGTGAAAGAGAGAGAAATTCTTACAAAATTCGTTCAGGGGCTGTGATGCCACCTGGATTGACCATATCTAGACCCACAGCTGATTGAGACATAAGGGTGGACACTCTTGGGGCTGAGAGGTTTGGTGAGATTGTGTGAGCAAACGCAGACCTTTTAAATAATACTGCGTGGTACCCATCCCATGGGTCCCAAATCTCCAGGTTCAAGGGCATCTTCCTACATCGAAAACATGCATGAGAAACCCAGAAGATGGTACACCGTGTGATAGGGAAAGGTTTCTAATACGCACCTCATTTCTCATCTCCTTGTGCGCGGGTTCGCCATTCCAGCCGCTTTACAAGCAATCTCCCTCCTTGGAGAATCAGCACCTTTAACCTCCTGTTCCGTACAGGTTGCAATTTGTCCTGAGGATGAAAGGGAAGAGGGGGAACCAATGAGAGACTAGCTCTAGGTGTTGGGACAGGCACAGGTCACTCTATTTTCCCATCAGGAAGAAGAATTAACCACAGGATCAGCCTGCCGCCCGGGACCAGAGTAGGGCCTGAAGCAATCCTGCGCCTTTGCGGCCAGCTCCCAAGAAAGCGAGTTGAAAAATGGAGCTCAGGGGCACTGCAATTCACAAACCTGCAGACTTATAAATGATCACTCTCGTCCACAAATATATTGAGGGAAGGCAACGAAGAGGATTTGAAAGCAAGGCAGAATTGCAGGAAACAGATTTCAGGAGGGAGATTCGAATCGCCTTTAAAGCACAGGAAAAGCGGCAAAACCTCGACAATGATGCCCTTGGCCAAAAAGGGCGTATGCGTTTTTTCCTGAATATATTCAGGAAAAAACGCATACGCCCTTTTTGGCCAACCAAGCAACCTGGAAAGGCAAATCAGCGCTACAAAGAAGTCTCGCTTCCCATCGGTCAAAAGGGCCATGCTGAATAAAGTGTCAAAACCAGAAATGCAGGACAGGCCATGGAGAAACGGGAGCCTTGCTACGCTGATGGACAGGATGTAAATTGACAACAGCCACTCTGGAGAAGTGTACGGTGTGTCCTGAAACATCTAAAAAACTCAGCTTAGAGAGCATAGGGCACTTCCACTTATGGGCGTATAAATTGGGAAAACTAAAAATCAGCAAGACACAGGCACCCCAAAGTTTAGGGCTGCTCTGTTGACAAGAACCTCCACTTCGTTACACCTTAAATATCCCAGGAAAGAGAAAAATGGATAAAGAAGTTTTGGTCGTTATGTACAATGGAATATCACTCAGCCATGAAATCAACGTCATAAGGCTAGCAGCAGCATGATGAGTGGATTTAGGTACGACGATTCTAAGTGAAATAAGTCACACAGAAAAAGACACTTATCATAAGATATCACTTATAGAGGGAGTGTAAACACCGCTACCCTTGAACTGAATTACAAAACAGAACAGAGTCACACGTTTAGAAAACACACTATGGCTGCTTAACGGGAAAGGTGAGGTGGGGTGATGCATAAAACAAGGGTTTCAAATTAGCTCAGATACCGTTCCATAAACCCAATAGGTAATAGACAAGACCTACTCCTAGTTCAGTGAATTGGACTCAACACCCCCTATTCACCGCCCAAGAATATATCTGACTAGTAAGAATCTTAAAACCTATGTATTGATATCTCTCTGTAAGTGAGTCAAGTGGGTGTAAAGCGGCATAAACACAGCAGTGAAAAGCAGCTAAACCCCATTATAAAAATCAATTACTTTTAAAAACCCGTGAAACAAAGACAGTGAAAGAGAGAGAAATTCTTACAAAATTAGTTCAGGGGCTGTGATGCCACCTGGATTGACCATATCTAGACCCACAGCTGATTGAGACATAAGGCTGGACACTCTTGGGGCTGAGAGGTTTGGTGAGGTTGGGTGAGCAAACGCAGACCCTTTAAAGTAATACTGCGTGGTACCCATCCCATGGGTCCCAAACCTCCAGGTTCAAGGGCATCTTCCTACATCGAAAACATGCATGAGAAACCCAGAAGATGGTACACCGTGTGATCGGGAAAGGTTTCTAAAACGCACCTCATTTCTCATCTCCTTGTGCGCGGGTTCTCCATTCCAGCCGCTTTACTAGCAATCTCCCTCCTTGGAGAATCAGCACCTTTAACCTCCTGTTCCGTACAGGTTGCAATTTGTCCTGAGGATGAACGGGAAGAGGGGGAACCAATGAGAGACTAGCTCTAGGTGTTGGGACAGGAACAGGTCACTCTATTTTCCCATCAATAAGAAGAATTAACCACAGGCTCAGCCTGCCGCCCGGGACCAGAGTAGGGCCTGAAGCAATCCTGCGCTTTTGCGGCCAGCTCCCAAGAAAGCGAGTTGAAAAATGGAGCTCAGGGGCACTGCAATTCACAAACCTGCAGACTTATAAATGATCACTCTCGTCCACAAATATATTGAGGGAAGGCAACGAAGAGGACTCGAAAGCAAGGCAGAATTGCAGGAAACAGATTTCAGGAGGGAGATTCGAATCGCCTGTAAAGCACAGGAAAAGCGGCAAAACCTCGACAATGATGCCCTTGTCCTAAAAGGGCGTATGCGTTTTTTCCAGAATATATTCAGGAAAAAACGCATACGCCCTTTTTGGCCAACCAAGCAACCTGGAAAGGCAAATCAGCGCTACAAAGAAGTCTCGCTTCCCATCGGTCAAAAGGGCCATGCTGAATAAAGTGTCAAAACCAGAAATGCAGGACAGGCCATGGAGAAACGGGAGCCTTGCTACGCTGATGGACAGGATGTAAATTGACAACAGCCACTCTGGAGAAGTGTACGGTGTGTCCTGAAACATCTAAAAAACTCAGCTTAGAGAGCATAGGGCACTTCCACTTATGGGCGTATAAATTGGGAAAACTGAAAATCAGCAAGACACAGGCACCCCAAAGTTTAGGGCTGCTCTGTTCACAAGAACCTCCACTTCGTTACACCTTAAATATCCCAGGAAAGAGAAAATTGGATAAAGAAGTTGTGGTCCTTATGTACAATGGAATATCACTCAGCAATGAAATCAACGTCATAAAGCTAGCAGCAGCATGATGAGTGGATTTAGGTACGACGATTCTAAGTGAAATAAGTCACACAGAAAAAGACACTTATCATAAGATTTCACTTATAGAGGGAGTGTAAACACCGCTACCCTTGAACTGAATTACAAAACAGAACAGAGTCACACGTTTAGAAAACACACTATGGCTGCTTAACGGGAAAGGTGAGGTGGGGTGATGCATAAAACAAGGGTTTCAAATTAGCTCAGATACCGTTCCATAAACCCAATAGGTAATAGACAAGACCTACTCCTAGTTCAGTGAATTGGACTCAACACCCCCTATTCACCGCCCAAGAATATATCTGACTAGTAAGAATCATAAAACCTATGTATTGATATCTCTCTGTAAGTGAGTCAAGTGGGTGTAAAGCGGCATAAACACAGCAGTGAAAAGCAGCTAAACCCCATTATAAAAATCAATTACTTTTAAAAACCCGTGAAACAAAGACAGTGAAAGAGAGAGAAATTCTTCCAAAATTCGTTCAGGGGCTGTGATGCCACTTGGATTGACCATATCTAGACCCACAGCTGATTGAGACATAAGGGTGGACACTCTTGGGGCTGAGAGGTTTGGTGAGGCTGGGTGAGCAAACGCAGACCCTTTAAAGTAATACTGCGTGGTACCCATCCCATGGGTCCCAAATCTCCAGGTTCAAGGGCATCTTCCTACATCGAAAACATGCATGAGAAACCCAGAAGATGGTACACCGTGTGATCGGGAAATGTTTCTAAAACGCACCTCATTTCTCATCTCCTTGTGCGCGGGTTCGCCATTCCAGCTGCTTTACAAGCAATCTCCCTCCTTGGAGAATCAGCACCCTTAACCTCCTGTTCTGTACAGGTTGCAATTTGTCCTGAGGATGAACGGGAAGAGGGGGAACCAATGAGAGACTAGCTCTAGGTGTTGGGACAGGCACAGGTCACTCTATTTTCCCATCAGGAAGAAGAATTAACCACAGGCTCAGCCTGCCGCCCGGGACCAGAGTAGGGCCTGAAGCAATCCTGCGCTTTTGCGGCCAGCTCCCAAGAAAGCGAGTTGAAAAATGGAGCTCAGGGGCACTGCAATTCACAAACCTGCAGAATTATAAATGATCACGCTCGTCCACAAATATATTGAGGGAAGGCAACGAAGAGGACTCGAAAGCAAGGCAGAATTGCAGGAAACAGATTTCAGGAGGGAGATTCGAATCGCCTTTAAAGCACAGGAAAAGCGGCAAAACCTCGACAATGATGCCCTTGGCCAAAAAGGGCGTATGCGTTTTTTCCTGAATATATTCAGGAAAAAACGCATACGCCCTTTTTGGCCAACCAAGCAACCTGGAAAGGCAAATCAGCGCTACAAAGAAGTCTCGCTTCCCATCGGTCAAAAGGGCCATGCTGAATAAAGTGTCAAAACCAGAAATGCAGGACAGGCCATGGAGAAACGGGAGCCTTGCTACGCTGATGGACAGGATGTAAATTGACAACAGCCACTCTGGAGAAGTGTACCGTGTGTCCTGAAACATCTAAAAAACTCAGCTTAGAGAGCATAGGGCACTTCCACTTATGGGCTTATAAATTGGGAAAACTAAAAATCAGCAAGACACAGGCACCCCAAAGTTTAGGGCTGCTCTGTTGACAAGAACCTCCACTTCGTTACACCTTAAATATCCCAGCAAAGAGAAAAATGGATAAAGAAGTTGTGGTCCTTATGTACAATGGAATATCACTCAGCCATGAAATCAACGTCATAAGGCTAGTAGCAGCATGATGAGTGGATTTAGGTACGACGATTCTAAGTGAAATAAGTCACACAGAAAAAGACACTTATCATAAGATATCACTTATAGAGGGAGTGTAAACACCGCTACCCTTGAACTGAATTACAAAACAGAACAGAGTCACACGTTTAGAAAACACACTATGGCTGCTTAACGGGAAAGGTGAGGTGGGGTGATGCATAAAACAAGGGTTTCAAATTAGCTCAGATACCGTTCCATAAACCCAATAGGTAATAGACAAGACCTACTCCTAGTTCAGTGAATTGGACTCAACACCCCCTATTCACCGCCCAAGAATATATCTGACTAGTAAGAATCTTAAAACCTATGTATTGATATCTCTCTGTAAGTGAGTCAAGTGAGTGTAAAGCGGCATAAACACAGCAGTGAAAAGCAGCTAAACCCCATTATAAAAATCAATTACTTTTAAAAACCCGTGAAACAAAGACAGTGAACGAGAGAGAAATTCTTCCAAAATTCGTTCAGGGGCTGTGATGCCACCTGGATTGACCATATCTAGACCCACAGCTGATTGAGACATAAGGGTGGACACTCTTGGGGCTGAGAGGTTTGGTGAGGTTGGGTGAGCAAACGCAGACCCTTTAAAGTAATACTGCGTGGTACCCATCCCATGGGTCCCAAATCTCCAGGTTCAAGGGCATCTTCCTACATCGAAAACATGCATGAGAAACCCAGAAGATGCTACACCGTGTGATAGGGAAAGGTTTCTAATACGCACCTCATTTCTCATCTCCTTGTGCGCGGGTTCGCCATTCCAGCCGCTTTACAAGCAATCTCCCTCCTTGGAGAATCAGCACCTTTAACCTCCTGTTCCGTACAGGTTGCAATTTGTCCTGAGGATGAACGGGAAGAGGGGGAACCAATGAGAGACTAGCTCTAGGTGTTGGGACAGGCACAGGTCACTCTATTTTCCCATCAGGAAGAAGAATTAACCACAGGATCAGCCTGCCGCCCGGGACCAGAGTAGGGCCTGAAGCAATCCTGCGCTTTTGCGGCCAGCTCCCAAGAACGCGAGTTGAAAAATGGAGCTCAGGGGCACTGCAATTCACAAACCTGTAGAATTATAAATGATCACTCTCGTCCACAAATATATGGAGGGAAGGCAACGAAGAGGACTCGAAAGGAAGGCAGAATTGCAGGAAACACATTTCAGGAGGGAGATTCGAATCGCCTTTAAAGCACAGGAAAAGCGGCAAAACCTCGACAATGATGCCCTTGGCCTAAAAGGGCGTATGCGTTTTTTCCTGAATATATTCAGGAAAAAACGCATACGCCCTTTTTGGCCAACCAAGCAACCTGGAAAGGCAAATCAGCGCTACAAAGAAGTCTCGCTTCCCATCGGTCAAAAGGGCCATGCTGAATAAAGTGTCCGAACCAGAAATGCAGGACAGGCCATGGAGAAACGGGAGCCTTGCTACGCTGATGGACAGGATGTAAATTGACAACAGCCACTCTGGAGAAGTGTACGGTGTGTCCTGAAACATCTAAAAAACTCAGCTTAGAGAGCATAGGGCACTTCCACTTATGGGCGTATAAATTGGGACAACTAAAAATCAGCAAGACACAGGCACCCCAAAGTTTAGGGCTGCTCTGTTCACAAGAACCTCCACTTCGTTACACCTTAAATATCCCAGGAAAGAGAAAAATGGATAAAGAAGTTGTGGTCCTTATGTACAATGGAATATCACTCAGCCATGAAATCAACGTCATAAGGCTAGCAGCAGCATGATGAGTGGATTTAGGTACGACGATTCTAAGTGAAATAAGTCACACAGAAAAAGACACTTATCATAAGATATCACTTATAGAGGGAGTGTAAACACCGCTACCCTTGAACTGAATTACAAAACAGAACAGAGTCACACGTTTAGAAAACACACTATGGCTGCTTAACGGGAAAGGTGAGGTGGGGTGATGCATAAAACAAGGGTTTCAAATTAGCTCAGATACCGTTCCATAAACCCAATAGGTAATAGACAAGACCTACTCCTAGTTCAGTGAATTGGACTCAATACCCCCTATTCACCGCCCAAGAATATATCTGACTAGTAAGAATCTTAAAACCTATGTATTGATATCTCTCTGGAAGTGAGTCAAGTGGGTGTAAAGCGGCATAAACACAGCAGTGAAAAGCAGCTAAACCCCATTATAAAAATCAATTACTTTTAAAAACCCGTGAAACAAAGACAGTGAACGAGAGAGAAATTCTTCCAAAATTCGTTCAGGGGGCTGTGATGCCACCTGGATTGACCATATCTAGACCCACAGCTGATTGAGACATAAGGGTGGACACTCTTGGGGCTGAGAGGTTTGGTGAGGTTGGGTGAGCAAACGCAGACCCTTTAAAGTAATACTGCGTGGTACCCATCCCATGGGTCCCAAATCTCCAGGTTCAAGGGCATCTTCCTACATCGAAAACATGCATGAGAAACCCAGAAGATGGTACACCGTGTGATCGGGAAATGTTTCTAAAACGCACCTCATTTCTCATCTCCTTGTGCGCGGGTTCACCATTCCAGCTGCTTTACAAGCAATCTCCCTCCTTGGAGAATCAGCACCCTTAACCTCCTGTTCTGTACAGGTTGCAATTTGTCCTGAGGATGAACGGGAAGAGGGGAACCAATGAGAGACTAGCTCTAGGTGTTGGGACAGGCACAGGTCACTCTATTTTCCCATCAGGAAGAAGAATTAACCACAGGCTCAGCCTGCCGCCCGGGACCAGAGTAGGGCCTGAAGCAATCCTACGCTTTTGCGGCCAGCTCCCAAGAACGCGAGTTGAAAAATGGAGCTCAGGGGCACTGCAATTCACAAACCTGTAGAATTATAAATGATCACTCTCGTCCACAAATATATTGAGGGAAGGCAACGAAGAGGACTCGAAAGCAAGGCAGAATTGCAGGAAACAGATTTCAGGAGGGAGATTCGAATCGCCTTTAAAGCACAGGAAAAGCGGCAAAACCTCGACAATGATGCCCTTGGCCTAAAAGGGCGTATGCGTTTTTTCCTGAATATATTCAGGAAAAAACGCATACGCCCTTTTTGGCCAACCAAGCAACCTGGAAAGGCAAATCAGCGCTACAAAGAAGTCTCGCTTCCCATCGGTCAAAAGGGCCATGCTGAATAAAGTGTCCAAACCAGAAATGCAGGACAGGCCATGGAGAAACGGGAGCCTTGCTACGCTGATGGACAGGATGTAAATTGACAACAGCCACTCTGGAGAAGTGTACGGTGTGTCCTGAAACATCTAAAAAACTCAGCTTAGAGAGCATAGGGCACTTCCACTTATGGGCGTATAAATTGGGACAACTAAAAATCAGCAAGACACAGGCACCCCAAAGTTTAGGCCTGCTCTGTTCACAAGAACCTCCACTTCGTTACACCTTAAATATCCCAGGAAAGAGAAAAATGGATAAAGAAGTTGTGGTCCTTATGTACAATGGAATATCACTCAGCCATGAAATCAACGTCATAAGGCTAGCAGCAGCATGATGAGTGGATTTAGGTACGACGATTCTAAGTGAAATAAGTCACACAGAAAAAGACACTTATCATAAGATATCACTTATAGAGGGAGTGTAAACACCGCTACCCTTGAACTGAATTACAAAACAGAACAGAGTCACACGTTTAGAAAACACACTATGGCTGCTTAACGGGAAAGGTGAGGTGGGGTGATGCATAAAACAAGGGTTTCAAATTAGCTCAGATACCGTTCCATAAACCCAATAGGTAATAGACAAGACCTACTCCTAGTTCAGTGAATTGGACTCAACACCCCCTATTCACCGCCCAAGAATATATCTGACTAGTAAGAATCTTAAAACCTATGTATTGATATCTCTCTGTAAGTGAGTCAAGTGGGTGTAAAGCGGCATAAACACAGCAGTGAAAAGCAGCTAAACCCCATTATAAAAATCAATTACTTTTAAAAACCCGTGAAACAAAGACAGTGAACGAGAGAGAAATTCTTCCAAAATTCGTTCAGGGGCTGTGATGCCACCTGGATTGACCATATCTAGACCCACAGCTGATTGAGACATAAGGGTGGACACTCTTGGGGCTGAGAGGTTTGGTGAGGTTGGGTGAGCAAACGCAGACCCTTTAAAGTAATACTGCGTGGTACCCATCCCATGGGTCCCAAATCTCCAGGTTCAAGGGCATCTTCCTACATCGAAAACATGCATGAGAAACCCAGAAGATGGTACACCGTGTGATCGGGAAATGTTTCTAAAACGCACCTCATTTCTCATCTCCTTGTGCGCGGATTCGCCATTCCAGACGCTTTACAAGCAATCTCCCTCCTTGGAGAATCAGCACCCTTAACCTCCTGTTCTGTACAGGTTGCAATTTGTCCTGAGGATGAACGGGAAGAGGGGAACCAATGAGAGACTAGCTCTAGGTGTTGGGACAGGCACAGGTCACTCTATTTTCCCATCAGGAAGAAGAATTAACCACAGGCTCAGCCTGCCGCCCGGGACCAGAATAGGGCCTGAAGCAATTCTGCGCTTTTGCGGCCAGCTCCCAAGAAAGCGAGTTGAAAAATGGAGATCAGGGGCACTGCAATTCACAAACCTGCAGACTTATACATGATCACTCTCGTACACAAATATATTGAGGGAAGGCAACGAAGAGGATTTGAAAGCAAGGCAGAATTGCAGGAAACAGATTTCAGGAGGGAGATTCGAATCGCCTTTAAAGCACAGGAAAAGCGGCAAAACCTCGACAATGATGCCCTTGGCAAAAACGGGCGTATGCGTTTTTTCCTGCATATATTCAGGAAAAAACGCATACGCCCGTTTTGGCCAACCAAGCAACCTGGAAAGGCAAATCAGCGCTACAAAGAAGTCTCGCTTCTCATCGGTCAAAAGGGCCATGCTGAATAAAGTGTCAAAACCAGAAATGCAGGACAGGCCATGGAGAATCGGGAGCCTTGGTACGCTGATGGGCAGGATGTAAATTGCCAACAGCCACTCTGGAGAAGTGTACGGTGTGTCCTGAAACATCTAAAACACTCAGCTTAGAGAGCATAGGGCACTTCCACTCATGGGCGTATAAATTGGGAAAACTAAAAATCAGCAAGACACAGGACCCCAAAGTTTAGGGCTGCTCTGTTGACAAGAACCTCCACTTCGTTACACCTTAAATATCCCAGGAAAGAGAAAAATGGATAAAGAAGTTGTGGTCCTTATGTACAATGGAATATCACTCAGGCATGAAATCAACGTCATAAGGCTAGTAGCAGCATGATGAGTGGATTTAGGTACGACGATTCTAAGTGAAATAAGTCACACAGAAAAAGCCACTTATCATAAGATATCACTTATAGAGGGAATGTAAAAACCGCTACCCTTGAACTGAATTACAAACCAGAACAGAGTCACACGTTTAGAAAACACACTATGTCTGCTTAACGGGAAAGGTGAGGTGGGGTGATGCATAAAACAGGGGTTTCAAATTAGCTCAGATACCGTTCCATAAACCCAATAGGTAATAGACAAGACCTACTCCTTTCTCAGTGAATTGGACTCAACACCCCCTATTCACCGCCCAAGAATATATCTGACTAGTAAGAATCTTAAAACCTATGTATTGATATCTCTCTGTAAGTGAGTCAAGTGGGTGTAAAGCGGCATAAACACAGCAGTGAAAAGCAGCTAAACCCCATTATAAAAATCAATTACTTTTAAAAATCCGTGAAACAAAGACAGTGAAAGAGAGAGAAATTCTTACAAAATTCGTTCAGGGGCTGTGATGACACCTGGATTGACCATATCTAGACCCACAGTTGATTGAGACATAAGGGTGGACACTCTTGGGGCTGAGAGGTTTGGTGAGGTTGGGTGAGCAAACGCAGACCCTTTAAAGTAATACTGCGTGGTACCCATCCCATGGGTCCCAAATCTCCAGGTTCAAGGGCATCTTCCTACATCGAAAACATGCACGAGAAACCCAGAAGATGGTACACCGTGTGATCGGGAAAGGTTTCTAAAAGGCACCTCATTTCTCATCTCCTTGTGCTCGGGTTCACCAATCCAGCCGCTTTACTAGCAATCTCCCTCCTTGGAGAATCAGCACCTTTAACCTCCTGTTCCGTACAGGTTGCAATTTGTCCTGAGGATGAACGGGAAGAGGGGGAACCAATGAGAGACTAGCTCTAGGTGTTGGGACAGGCACAGGTCACTCTATTTTCCCATCAGGAAGAAGAATTAACCACAGGCTCAGCCTGCCGCCCGGGACCAGAATAGGGCCTGAAGCAATTCTGCGCTTTTGCGCCCAGCTCCCAAGAAAGCGAGTTGAAAAATGAAGCTCAGGGGCACTGCAATTCACAAACCTGCAGACTTATAAATGATCACTCTCGTCCACAAATATATTGAGGGAAGGCAACGAAGAGGATTTGAAAGCCAGGCAGAATTGCAGGAAACAGATTTCAGGAGGGAGATTCGAATCGCCTTTAAAGCACAGGAAAAGCGGCAAATCCTGGACAATGATGCCCTTGGCCAAAAAGGGAGTATGCGTTTTTTCCTGAATATATTCAGGAAAAAACGCATACGCCCTTTTTGGCCAACCAAGCAACCTGGAAAGGCAAATCAGCGCTACAAAAAAGTCTCGCTTCTCATCGGTCAAAAGGGCCATGCTGAATAAAGTGTCAAAACCAGAAATGCAGGACAGGCCATGGAGAAACGGGAGCCTTGGTACGCTGATGGGCAGGATGTAAACTGCCAACAGCCACTCTGGAGAAGTGTACGGTGTGTCCTGAAACATCTAAAAAACTCAGCTTAGAGAGCATAGGGCACTTCCACTCATGGGCGTATAAATTGGGAAAACTAAAAATCAGCAAGACACAGGCACCCCAAACTTTAGGGCTGCTCTGTTGACAAGAACCTCCACTTCGTTACACCTTAAATATCCCAGGAAAGAGAAAAATGGATAAAGAAGTTGTGGTCCTTATGTACAATGGAATATCACTCAGCCATGAAATCAACGTCATAAGGCTAGTAGCAGCATGATGAGTGGATTTAGGTACGACGATTCTAAGTGAAATAAGTCACACAGAAAAAGACACTTATCATAAGATATCACTTATAGGGGGAATGTAAAAACCGCTACCCTTGAACTGATTTACAAACCAGAACAGAGTCACACGTTTAGAAAACACACTATGTCTGCTTAACGGGAAAGGTGAGGTGGGGTGGTGCATAAAACAAGGTTTTCAAATTAGCTCAGATACCGTTCCATAAACCCAATAGGTAATAGACAAGACCTACTCCTTTCTCAGTGAATTGGACTCAACACCCCCTATTCACCGCCCAAGAATATATCTGACTAGTAAGAATCTTAAAACCTGTGTATTGATATCTCTCTGTAAGTGAGTCAAGTGGGTGCAAAGCGGCATAATCACAGCAGTGAAAAGCAGCTAAACCCCATTATAAAAATCAATTACTTTTAAAAATCCGTGAAACAAAGACAGTGAAAGAGAGAGAAATTCTTACCAAATTCGTTCAGGGGCTGTGATGCCACCTGGATTGACCATATCTAGACCCACAGCTGATTGAGACATAAGGCTGGAAACTCTTGGGGCTGAGAGGTTTGGTGAGGTTGGGTGAGCAAACGCAGACCTTTTAAATAATACTGCGTGGTACCCATCCCATGGGTCCCAAATCTCCAGGTTCAAGGGCATCTTCCTACATCGAAAACATGCATGAGAAACCCAGAAGATGGTACACCGTGTGATAGGGAAAGGTTTCTAATACGCACCTCATTTCTCATCTCCTTGTGCGCGGGTTCGCCATTCCAGCCGCTTTACAAGCAATCTCCCTCCTTGGAGAATCAGCACCTTTAACCTCCTGTTCCGTACAGGTTGCAATTTGTCCTGAGGATGAAAGGGAAGAGGGGGAACCAATGAGAGACTAGCTCTAGGTGTTGGGACAGGCACAGGTCACTCTATTTTCCCATCAGGAAGAAGAATTAACCACAGGCTCAGCCTGCCGCCCGGGACCAGATTAGGGCCTGAAGCAATCCTGCGCCTTTGCGGCCAGCTCCCAAGAAAGCGAGTTGAAAAATGGAGCTCAGGGGCACTGCAATTCACAAACCTGCAGACTTATAAATGATCACTCTCGTCCACAAATATATTGAGGGAAGGCAACGAAGAGGATTTGAAAGCAAGGCAGAATTGCAGGAAACAGATTTCAGGAGGGAGATTCGAATCGCCTTTAAAGCACAGGAAAAGCGGCAAAACCTCGACAATGATGCCCTTGGCCAAAAAGGGCGTATGCGTTTTTTCCTGAATATATTCAGGAAAAAACGCATACGCCCTTTTTGGCCAACCAAGCAACCTGGAAAGGCAAATCAGCGCTACAAAGAAGTCTCGCTTCCCATCGGTCAAAAGGGCCATGCTGAATAAAGTGTCAAAACCAGAAATGCAGGACAGGCCATGGAGAAACGGGAGCCATGCTACGCTGATGGACAGGATGTAAATTGACAACAGCCACTCTGGAGAAGTGTACGGTGTGTCCTGAAACATCTAAAAAACTCAGCTTAGAGAGCATAGGGCACTTCCACTTATGGGCGTATAAATTGGGAAAACTAAAAATCAGCAAGACACAGGCACCCCAAAGTTTAGGGCTGCTCTGTTGACAAGAACCTCCACTTCGTTACACCTTAAATATCCCAGGAAAGAGAAAAATGGATAAAGAAGTTTTGGTCGTTATGTACAATGGAATATCACTCAGCCATGAAATCAACGTCATAAGGCTAGCAGCAGCATGATGAGTGGATTTAGGTACGACGATTCTAAGTGAAATAAGTCACACAGAAAAAGACACTTATCATAAGATATCACTTATAGAGGGAGTGTAAACACCGCTACCCTTGAACTGAATTACAAAACAGAACAGAGTCACACGTTTAGAAAACACACTATGGCTGCTTAACGGGAAAGGTGAGGTGGGGTGATGCATAAAACAAGGGTTTCAAATTAGCTCAGATACCGTTCCATAAACCCAATAGGTAATAGACAAGACCTACTCCTAGTTCAGTGAATTGGACTCAACACCCCCTATTCACCGCCCAAGAATATATCTGACTAGTAAGAATCTTAAAACCTATGTATTGATATCTCTCTGTAAGTGAGTCAAGTGGGTGTAAAGCGGCATAAACACAGCAGTGAAAAGCAGCTAAACCCCATTATAAAAATCAATTACTTTTAAAAACCCGTGAAACAAAGACAGTGAAAGAGAGAGAAATTCTTACAAAATTCGTTCAGGGGCTGTGATGCCACCTGGATTGACCATATCTAGACCCACAGCTGATTGAGACATAAGGCTGGACACTCTTGGGGCTGAGAGGTTTGGTGAGGTTGGGTGAGCAAACGCAGACCCTTTAAAGTAATACTGCGTGGTACCCATCCCATGGGTCCCAAACCTCCAGGTTCAAGGGCATCTTCCTACATCGAAAACATGCATGAGAAACCCAGAAGATGGTACACCGTGTGATCGGGAAAGGTTTCTAAAACGCACCTCATTTCTCATCTCCTTGTGCGCGGGTTCTCCATTCCAGCCGCTTTACTAGCAATCTCCCTCCTTGGAGAATCAGCACCTTTAACCTCCTGTTCCGTACAGGTTGCAATTTGTCCTGAGGATGAACGGGAAGAGGGGGAACCAATGAGAGACTAGCTCTAGGTGTTGGGACAGGCACAGGTCGCTCTATTTTCCCATCAGGAAGAAGAATTAACCACAGGCTCAGCCTGCCGCCCGGGACCAGAGTAGGGCCTGAAGCAATCCTGCGCTTTTGCGGCCAGCTCCCAAGAAAGCGAGTTGAAAAATGGAGCTCAGGGGCACTGCAATTCACAAACCTGCAGACTTATAAATGATCACTCTCGTCCACAAATATATTGAGGGAAGGCAACGAAGAGGATTTGAAAGCCAGGCAGAATTGCAGGAAACAGATTTCAGGAGGGAGATTCGAATCGCCTTTAAAGCACAGGAAAAGCGGCAAATCCTGGACAATGATGCCCTTGGCCAAAACGGGCGTATGCGTTTTTTCCTGAATATATTCAGGAAAAAACGCATACGCCCGTTTTGGCCAACCAAACAACCTGGAAAGGCAAATCAGCGCTACAAAGAAGTCTCGCTTCTCATCGGTCAAAAGGGCCATGCTGAATAAAGTGTCAAAACCAGAAATGCAGGACAGGCCATGGAGAATCGGGAGCCTTGGTACGCTGATGGGCAGGATGTAAATTGCCAACAGCCACTCTGGAGAAGTGTACGGTGTGTCCTGAAACATCTAAAACACTCAGCTTAGAGAGCATAGGGCACTTCCACTCATGGGCGTATAAATTGGGAAAACTAAAAATCAGCAAGACACAGGCACCCCAAAGTTTAGGGCTGCTCTGTTGACAAGAACCTCCACTTCGTTACACCTTAAATATCCCAGGAAAGAGAAAAATGGATAAAGAAGTTGTGGTCCTTATGTACAATGGAATATCACTCAGCCATGAAATCAACGTCATAAAGCTAGCAGCAGCATGATGAGTGGATTTAGGTACGACGATTCTAAGTGAAATAAGTCACACAGAAAAAGACACTTATCATAAGATTTCACTTATAGAGGGAGTGTAAACACCGCTACCCTTGAACTGAATTACAAAACAGAACAGAGTCACACGTTTAGAAAACACACTATGGCTGCTTAACGGGAAAGGTGAGGTGGGGTGATGCATAAAACAAGGGTTTCAAATTAGCTCAGATACCGTTCCATAAACCCAATAGGTAATAGACAAGACCTACTCCTAGCTCAGTGAATTGGACTCAACACCCCCTATTCACCGCCCAAGAATATATCTGACTAGTAAGAATCTTAAAACCTATGTATTGATATCTCTCTGCAAGTGAGTCAAGTGGGTGTAAAGCGGCAGAAACACAGCAGTGAAAAGCAGCTAAACCCCATTATAAAAATCAATTACTTTTAAAAACCCGTGAAACAAAGACAGTGAAAGAGAGAGAAATTCTTCCAAAATTCGTTCAGGGGCTGTGATGCCACCTGGATTGACCATATCTAGACCCACAGCTGATTGAGACATAAGGGTGGACACTCTTGGGGCTGAGAGGTTTGGTGAGGTTGGGTGAGCAAACGCAGACCCTTTAAAGTAATACTGCGTGGTACCCATCCCATGGGTCCCAAATCTCCAGGTTCAAGGGCATCTTCCTACATCGAAAACATGCATGAGAAACCCAGAAGATGGTACACCGTGTGATCGGGAAATGTTTCTAAAACGCACCTCATTTCTCATCTCCTTGTGCGCGGGTTCGCCATTCCAGCTGCTTTACAAGCAATCTCCCTCCTTGGAGAATCAGCACCCTTAACCTCCTGTTCTGTACAGGTTGCAATTTGTCCTGAGGATGAACGGGAAGAGGGGGAACCAATGAGAGACTAGCTCTAGGTGTTGGGACAGGCACAGGTCACTCTATTTTCCCATCAGGAAGAAGAATTAACCACAGGCTCAGCCTGCCGCCCGGGACCAGAGTAGGGCCTGAAGCAATCCTGCGCTTTTGCGGCCAGCTCCCAAGAAAGCGAGTTGAAAAATGGAGCTCAGGGGCAGTGCAATTCACAAACCTGCAGACTTATAAATGATCACGCTCGTCCACAAATATATTGAGGGAAGGCAACGAAGAGGACTCGAAAGCAAGGCAGAATTGCAGGAAACAGATTTCAGGAGGGAGATTCGAATCGCCTTTAAAGCACAGGAAAAGCGGCAAAACCTCGACAATGATTCCCTTGGCCTAAAAGGGCGTATGCGTTTTTTTCCTGAATATATTCAGGAAAAAACGCATACGCCCTTTTTGGCCAACCAAGCAACCTGGAAAGGCAAATCAGCGCTACAAAGAAGTCTCGCTTCCCATCGGTCAAAAGGGCCATGCTGAATAAAGTGTCAAAACCAGAAATGCAGGACAGGCCATGGAGAAACGGGAGCCTTGCTACGCTGATGGACAGGATGTAAATTGACAACAGCCACTCTGGAGAAGTGTACGGTGTGTCCTGAAACATCTAAAAAACTCGGCTTAGAGAGCATAGGGCACTTCCACTTATGGGCGTATAAATTGGGAAAACTAAAAATCAGCAAGACACAGGCACCCCAAAGTTTAGGGCTGCTCTGTTCACAAGAACCTCCACTTCGTTACACCTTAAATATCCCAGGAAAGAGAAAAATGGATAAAGATGTTGTGGTCCTTATGTACAATGGAATATCACTCAGCCATGAAATCAACGTCATAAGGCTAGCAGCAGCAGGATGAGTGGATTTAGGTACGACGATTCTAAGTGAAATAAGTCACACAGAAAAAGACACTTATCATAAGATATCACTTATAGAGGGATTGTAAACACCGCTACCCTTGAACTGAATTACAAAACAGAACAGAGTCACACGTTTAGAAAACACACTATGGCTGCTTAACGGGAAAGGTGAGGTGGGGTGATGCATAAAACAAGGGTTTCAAATTAGCTCAGATACCGTTCCATAAACCCAATAGGTAATAGACAAGACCTACTCCTAGTTCAGTGAATTGGACTCAACACCCCCTATTCACCGCCCAAGAATATATCTGACTAGTAAGAATCTTAAAACCTATGTATTGATATCTCTCTGTAAGTGAGTCAAGTGGGTGTAAAGCGGCATAAACACAGCAGTGAAAAGCAGCTAAACCCCATTATAAAAATCAATTACTTTTAAAAACCCGTGAAACAAAGACAGTGAAAGAGAGAGACATTCTTCCAAAATTAGTTCAGGGGCTGTGATGCCACCTGGATTGACCATATCTAGACCCACAGCTGATTGAGACATAAGGGTGGACACTCTTGGGGCTGAGAGGTTTGGTGAGGCTGGGTGAGCAAACGCAGACCCTTTAAAGTAATACTGCGTGGTACCCATCCCATGGGTCCCAAATCTCCAGGTTCAAGGGCATCTTCCTACATCGAAAACATGCATGAGAAACCCAGAAGATGGTACACCGTGTGATCGGGAAATGTTTCTAAAACGCACCTCATTTCTCATCTCCTTGTGCGCGGGTTCGCCATTCCAGCTGCTTTACAAGCAATCTCCCTCCTTGGAGAATCAGCACCCTTAACCTCCTGTTCTGTACAGGTTGCAATTTGTCCTGAGGATGAACGGGAAGAGGGGGAACCAATGAGAGACTAGCTCTAGGTGTTGGGACAGGCACAGGTCACTCTATTTTCCCATCAGGAAGAAGAATTAACCACAGGCTCAGCCTGCCGCCCGGGACCAGAGTAGGGCCTGAAGCAATCGTGCGCTTTTGCGGCCAGCTCCCAAGAAAGCGAGTTGAAAAATGGAGCTCAGGGGCACTGCAATTCACAAACCTGCAGAATTATAAATGATCACGCTCGTGCACAAATATATTGAGGGAAGGCAACGAAGAGGACTCGAAAGCAAGGCAGAATTGCAGGAAACAGATTTCAGGAGGGGATTCGAATCGCCTTTAAAGCACAGGAAAAGCGGCAAAACCTCGACAATGATGCCCTTGGCCTAAAAGGGCGTATGCGTTTTTTTCCTGAATATATTCAGGAAAAAACGCATACGCCCTTTTTGGCCAACCAAGCAACCTGGAAAGGCAAATCAGCGCTACAAAGAAGTCTCGCTTCCCATCGGTCAAAAGGGCCATGCTGAATAAAGTGTCAAAACCAGAAATGCAGGACAGGCCATGGAGAAACGGGAGCCTTGCTACGCTGATGGACAGGATGTAAATTGACAACAGCCACTCTGGAGAAGTGTACGGTGTGTCCTGAAACATCTAAAAAACTCAGCTTAGAGAGCATAGGGCACTTCCACTTATGGGCGTATAAATTGGGAAAACTAAAAATCAGCAAGACACAGGCACCCCAAAGTTTAGGGCTGCTCTGTTGACAAGAACCTCCACTTCGTTACACCTTAAATATCCCAGGAAAGAGAAAAATGGATAAAGAAGTTGTGGTCCTTATGTACAATGGAATATCACTCAGCCATGAAATCAACGTCATAAAGCTAGCAGCAGCATGATGAGTGGATTTAGGTACGACGATTCTAAGTGAAATAAGTCACACAGAAAAAGACACTTATCATAAGATTTCACTTATAGAGGGAGTGTAAACACCGCTACCCTTGAACTGAATTACAAAACAGAACAGAGTCACACGTTTAGAAAACACACTATGGCTGCTTAACGGGAAAGGTGAGGTGGGGTGATGCATAAAACAAGGGTTTCAAATTAGCTCAGATACCGTTCCATAAACCCAATAGGTAATAGACAAGACCTACTCCTAGCTCAGTGAATTGGACTCAACACCCCCTATTCACCGCCCAAGAATATATCTGACTAGTAAGAATCTTAAAACCTATGTATTGATATCTCTCTGCAAGTGAGTCAAGTGGGTGTAAAGCGGCAGAAACACAGCAGTGAAAAGCAGCTAAACCCCATTATAAAAATCAATTACTTTTAAAAACCCGTGAAACAAAGACAGTGAAAGAGAGAGAAATTCTTCCAAAATTCGTTCAGGGGCTGTGATGCCACCTGGATTGACCATATCTAGACCCACAGCTGATTGAGACATAAGGGTGGACACTCTTGGGGCTGAGAGGTTTGGTGAGGTTGGGTGAGCAAACGCAGACCCTTTAAAGTAATACTGCGTGGTACCCATCCCATGGGTCCCAAATCTCCAGGTTCAAGGGCATCTTCCTACATCAAAAACATGCATGAGAAACCCAGAAGATGGTACACCGTGTGATCGGGAAATGTTTCTAAAACGCACCTCATTTCTCATCTCCTTGTGCGCGGGTTCGCCATTCCAGCTGCTTTACAAGCAATCTCCCTCCTTGGAGAATCAGCACCCTTAACCTCCTGTTCTGTACAGGTTGCAATTTGTCCTGAGGATGAACGGGAAGAGGGGAACCAATGAGAGACTAGCTCTAGGTGTTGGGACAGGCACAGGTCACTCTATTTTCCCATCAGGAAGAAGAATTAACCACAGGCTCAGCCTGCCGCCCGAGACCAGAGTAGGGCTTAAGCAATCCTGCGCTTTTGCGGCCAGCTCCCAATGAAGCGAGTTGAAAAATGGAGCTCAGGGGCACTGCAATTCACAAACCTGCAGAATTATAAATTATCACTCTCGTCCACAAATATATTGAGGGAAGGCAACGAAGAGGACTCGAAAGCAAGGCAGAATTGCAGGAAACAGATTTCAGGAGGGAGATTCGAATCGCCTGTAAAGCACAGGAAAAGCGGCAAAACCTCGACAATGATGCCCTTGTCCTAAAAGGGCGTATGCGTTTTTTCCAGAATATATTCAGGAAAAAACGCATACGCCCTTTTTGGCCAACCAAGCAACCTGGAAAGGCAAATCAGCGCTACAAAGAAGTCTCGCTTCCCATCGGTCAAAAGGGCCATGCTGAATAAAGTGTCAAAACCAGAAATGCAGGACAGGCCATGGAGAAACGGGAGCCTTGCTACGCTGATGGACAGGATGTAAATTGACAACAGCCACTCTGGAGAAGTGTACGGTGTGTCCTGAAACATCTAAAAAACTCAGCTTAGAGAGCATAGGGCACTTCCACTTATGGGCGTATAAATTGGGAAAACTAAAAATCAGCAAGACACAGGCACCCCAAAGTTTAGGGCTGCTCTGTTCACAAGAACCTCCACTTCGTTACACCTTAAATATCCCAGGAAAGAGAAAATTGGATAAAGAAGTTGTGGTCCTTATGTACAATGGAATATCACTCAGCAATGAAATCAACGTCATAAAGCTAGCAGCAGCATGATGAGTGGATTTAGGTACGACGATTCTAAGTGAAATAAGTCACACAGAAAAAGACACTTATCATAAGATTTCACTTATAGAGGGAGTGTAAACACCGCTACCCTTGAACTGAATTACAAAACAGAACAGAGTCACACGTTTAGAAAACACACTATGGCTGCTTAACGGGAAAGGTGAGGTGGGGTGATGCATAAAACAAGGGTTTCAAATTAGCTCAGATACCGTTCCATAAACCCAATAGGTAATAGACAAGACCTACTCCTAGTTCAGTGAATTGGACTCAACACCCCCTATTCACCGCCCAAGAATATATCTGACTAGTAAGAATCATAAAACCTATGTATTGATATCTCTCTGTAAGTGAGTCAAGTGGGTGTAAAGCGGCATAAACACAGCAGTGAAAAGCAGCTAAACCCCATTATAAAAATCAATTACTTTTAAAAACCCGTGAAACAAAGACAGTGAAAGAGAGAGAAATTCTTCCAAAATTCGTTCAGGGGCTGTGATGCCACTTGGATTGACCATATCTAGACCCACAGCTGATTGAGACATAAGGGTGGACACTCTTGGGGCTGAGAGGTTTGGTGAGGCTGGGTGAGCAAACGCAGACCCTTTAAAGTAATACTGCGTGGTACCCATCCCATGGGTCCCAAATCTCCAGGTTCAAGGGCATCTTCCTACATCGAAAACATGCATGAGAAACCCAGAAGATGGTACACCGTGTGATCGGGAAAGGTTTCTAAAACGCACCTCATTTCTCATCTCCTTGTGCGCGGGTTCGCCATTCCAGCTGCTTTACAAGCAATCTCCCTCCTTGGAGAATCAGCACCCTTAACCTCCTGTTCTGTACAGGTTGCAATTTGTCCTGAGGATGAACGGGAAGAGGGGGAACCAATGAGAGACTAGCTCTAGGTGTTGGGACAGGCACAGGTCACTCTATTTTCCCATCAGGAAGAAGAATTAACCACAGGCTCAGCCTGCCGCCCGGGACCAGAGTAGGGCCTGAAGCAATCCTGCGCTTTTGCGGCCAGCTCCCAAGAAAGCGAGTTGAAAAATGGAGCTCAGGGGCACTGCAATTCACAAACCTGCAGAATTATAAATGATCACGCTCGTCCACAAATATATTGAGGGAAGGCAACGAAGAGGACTCGAAAGCAAGGCAGAATTGCAGGAAACAGATTTCAGGAGGGAGATTCGAATCGCCTTTAAAGCACAGGAAAAGCGGCAAAACCTCGACAATGATGCCCTTGGCCAAAAAGGGCGTATGCGTTTTTTCCTGAATATATTCAGGAAAAAACGCATACGCCCTTTTTGGCCAACCAAGCAACCTGGAAAGGCAAATCAGCGCTACAAAGAAGTCTCGCTTCCCATCGGTCAAAAGGGCCATGCTGAATAAAGTGTCAAAACCAGAAATGCAGGACAGGCCATGGAGAAACGGGAGCCTTGCTACGCTGATGGACAGGATGTAAATTGACAACAACCACTCTGGAGAAGTGTACCGTGTGTCCTGAAACATCTAAAAAACTCAGCTTAGAGAGCATAGGGCACTTCCACTTATCGGCGTATAAATTGGGAAAACTAAAAATCAGCAAGACACAGGCACCCCAAAGTTTAGGGCTGCTCTGTTGACAAGAACCTCCACTTCGTTACACCTTAAATATCCCAGCAAAGAGAAAAATGGATAAAGAAGTTGTGGTCCTTATGTACAATGGAATATCACTCAGCCATGAAATCAACGTCATAAGGCTAGTAGCAGCATGATGAGTGGATTTAGGTACGACGATTCTAAGTGAAATAAGTCACACAGAAAAAGACACTTATCATAAGATATCACTTATAGAGGGAGTGTAAACACCGCTACCCTTGAACTGAATTACAAAACAGAACAGAGTCACACGTTTAGAAAACACACTATGGCTGCTTAACGGGAAAGGTGAGGTGGGGTGATGCATAAAACAAGGGTTTCAAATTAGCTCAGATACCGTTCCATAAACCCAATAGGTAATAGACAAGACCTACTCCTAGTTCAGTGAATTGGACTCAACACCCCCTATTCACCGCCCAAGAATATATCTGACTAGTAAGAATCTTAAAACCTATGTATTGATATCTCTCTGTAAGTGAGTCAAGTGAGTGTAAAGCGGCATAAACACAGCAGTGAAAAGCAGCTAAACCCCATTATAAAAATCAATTACTTTTAAAAACCCGTGAAACAAAGACAGTGAACGAGAGAGAAATTCTTCCAAAATTCGTTCAGGGGCTGTGATGCCACCTGGATTGACCATATCTAGACCCACAGCTGATTGAGACATAAGGGTGGACACTCTTGGGGCTGAGAGGTTTGGTGAGGTTGGGTGAGCAAACGCAGACCCTTTAAAGTAATACTGCGTGGTACCCATCCCATGGGTCCCAAATCTCCAGGTTCAAGGGCATCTTCCTACATCGAAAACATGCATGAGAAACCCAGAAGATGCTACACCGTGTGATAGGGAAAGGTTTCTAATACGCACCTCATTTCTCATCTCCTTGTGCACGGGTTCGCCATTCCAGCCGCTTTACAAGCAATCTCCCTCCTTGGAGAATCAGCACCTTTAACCTCCTGTTCCGTACAGGTTGCAATTTGTCCTGAGGATGAACGGGAAGAGGGGGAACCAATGAGAGACTAGCTCTAGGTGTTGGGACAGGCACAGGTCACTCTATTTTCCCATCAGGAAGAAGAATTAACCACAGGATCAGCCTGCCGCCCGGGACCAGAGTAGGGCCTGAAGCAATCCTGCGCTTTTGCGGCCAGCTCCCAAGAACGCGAGTTGAAAAATGGAGCTCAGGGGCACTGCAATTCACAAACCTGTAGAATTATAAATGATCACTCTCGTCCACAAATATATGGAGGGAAGGCAACGAAGAGGACTCGAAAGGAAGGCAGAATTGCAGGAAACACATTTCAGGAGGGAGATTCGAATCGCCTTTAAAGCACAGGAAAAGCGGCAAAACCTCGACAATGATGCCCTTGGCCTAAAAGGGCGTATGCGTTTTTTCCTGAATATATTCAGGAAAAAACGCATACGCCCTTTTTGGCCAACCAAGCAACCTGGAAAGGCAAATCAGCGCTACAAAGAAGTCTCGCTTCCCATCGGTCAAAAGGGCCATGCTGAATAAAGTGTCCAAACCAGAAATGCAGGACAGGCCATGGAGAAACGGGAGCCTTGCTACGCTGATGGACAGGATGTAAATTGACAACAGCCACTCTGGAGAAGTGTACGGTGTGTCCTGAAACATCTAAAAAACTCAGCTTAGAGAGCATAGGGCACTTCCACTTATGGGCGTATAAATTGGGACAACTAAAAATCAGCAAGACACAGGCACCCCAAAGTTTAGGGCTGCTCTGTTCACAAGAACCTCCACTTCGTTACACCTTAAATATCCCAGGAAAGAGAAAAATGGATAAAGAAGTTGTGGTCCTTATGTACAATGGAATATCACTCAGCCATGAAATCAACGTCATAAGGCTAGCAGCAGCATGATGAGTGGATTTAGGTACGACGATTCTAAGTGAAATAAGTCACACAGAAAAAGACACTTATCATAAGATATCACTTATAGAGGGAGTGTAAACACCGCTACCCTTGAACTGAATTACAAAACAGAACAGAGTCACACGTTTAGAAAACACACTATGGCTGCTTAACGGGAAAGGTGAGGTGGGGTGATGCATAAAACAAGGGTTTCAAATTAGCTCAGATACCGTTCCATAAACCCAATAGGTAATAGACAAGACCTACTCCTAGTTCAGTGAATTGGACTCAATACCCCCTATTCACCGCCCAAGAATATATCTGACTAGTAAGAATCTTAAAACCTATGTATTGATATCTCTCTGGAAGTGAGTCAAGTGGGTGTAAAGCGGCATAAACACAGCAGTGAAAAGCAGCTAAACCCCATTATAAAAATCAATTACTTTTAAAAACCCGTGAAACAAAGACAGTGAACGAGAGAGAAATTCTTCCAAAATTCGTTCAGGGGGCTGTGATGCCACCTGGATTGACCATATCTAGACCCACAGCTGATTGAGACATAAGGGTGGACACTCTTGGGGCTGAGAGGTTTGGTGAGGTTGGGTGAGCAAACGCAGACCCTTTAAAGTAATACTGCGTGGTACCCATCCCATGGGTCCCAAATCTCCAGGTTCAAGGGCATCTTCCTACATCGAAAACATGCATGAGAAACCCAGAAGATGGTACACCGTGTGATCGGGAAATGTTTCTAAAACGCACCTCATTTCTCATCTCCTTGTGCGCGGGTTCACCATTCCAGCTGCTTTACAAGCAATCTCCCTCCTTGGAGAATCAGCACCCTTAACCTCCTGTTCTGTACAGGTTGCAATTTGTCCTGAGGATGAACGGGAAGAGGGGAACCAATGAGAGACTAGCTCTAGGTGTTGGGACAGGCACAGGTCACTCTATTTTCCCATCAGGAAGAAGAATTAACCACAGGCTCAGCCTGCCGCCCGGGACCAGAGTAGGGCCTGAAGCAATCCTACGCTTTTGCGGCCAGCTCCCAAGAACGCGAGTTGAAAAATGGAGCTCAGGGGCACTGCAATTCACAAACCTGTAGAATTATAAATGATCACTCTCGTCCACAAATATATTGAGGGAAGGCAACGAAGAGGACTCGAAAGCAAGGCAGAATTGCAGGAAACAGATTTCAGGAGGGAGATTCGAATCGCCTTTAAAGCACAGGAAAAGCGGCAAAACCTCGACAATGATGCCCTTGGCCTAAAAGGGCGTATGCGTTTTTTCCTGAATATATTCAGGAAAAAACGCATACGCCCTTTTTGGCCAACCAAGCAACCTGGAAAGGCAAATCAGCGCTACAAAGAAGTCTCGCTTCCCATCGGTCAAAAGGGCCATGCTGAATAAAGTGTCCAAACCAGAAATGCAGGACAGGCCATGGAGAAACGGGAGCCTTGCTACGCTGATGGACAGGATGTAAATTGACAACAGCCACTCTGGAGAAGTGTACGGTGTGTCCTGAAACATCTAAAAAACTCAGCTTAGAGAGCATAGGGCACTTCCACTTATGGGCGTATAAATTGGGACAACTAAAAATCAGCAAGACACAGGCACCCCAAAGTTTAGGCCTGCTCTGTTCACAAGAACCTCCACTTCGTTACACCTTAAATATCCCAGGAAAGAGAAAAATGGATAAAGAAGTTGTGGTCCTTATGTACAATGGAATATCACTCAGCCATGAAATCAACGTCATAAGGCTAGCAGCAGCATGATGAGTGGATTTAGGTACGACGATTCTAAGTGAAATAAGTCACACAGAAAAAGACACTTATCATAAGATATCACTTATAGAGGGAGTGTAAACACCGCTACCCTTGAACTGAATTACAAAACAGAACAGAGTCACACGTTTAGAAAACACACTATGGCTGCTTAACGGGAAAGGTGAGGTGGGGTGATGCATAAAACAAGGGTTTCAAATTAGCTCAGATACCGTTCCATAAACCCAATAGGTAATAGACAAGACCTACTCCTAGTTCAGTGAATTGGACTCAACACCCCCTATTCACCGCCCAAGAATATATCTGACTAGTAAGAATCTTAAAACCTATGTATTGATATCTCTCTGGAAGTGAGTCAAGTGGGTGTAAAGCGGCATAAACACAGCAGTGAAAAGCAGCTAAACCCCATTATAAAAATCAATTACTTTTAAAAACCCGTGAAACAAAGACAGTGAACGAGAGAGAAATTCTTCCAAAATTCGTTCAGGGGGCTGTGATGCCACCTGGATTGACCATATCTAGACCCACAGCTGATTGAGACATAAGGGTGGACACTCTTGGGGCTGAGAGGTTTGGTGAGGTTGGGTGAGCAAACGCAGACCCTTTAAAGTAATACTGCGTGGTACCCATCCCATGGGTCCCAAATCTCCAGGTTCAAGGGCATCTTCCTACATCGAAAACATGCATGAGAAACCCAGAAGATGGTACACCGTGTGATCGGGAAATGTTTCTAAAACGCACCTCATTTCTCATCTCCTTGTGCGCGGGTTCACCATTCCAGCTGCTTTACAAGCAATCTCCCTCCTTGGAGAATCAGCACCCTTAACCTCCTGTTCTGTACAGGTTGCAATTTGTCCTGAGGATGAACGGGAAGAGGGGAACCAATGAGAGACTAGCTCTAGGTGTTGGGACAGGCACAGGTCACTCTATTTTCCCATCAGGAAGAAGAATTAACCACAGGCTCAGCCTGCCGCCCGGGACCAGAGTAGGGCCTGAAGCAATCCTACGCTTTTGCGGCCAGCTCCCAAGAACGCGAGTTGAAAAATGGAGCTCAGGGGCACTGCAATTCACAAACCTGTAGAATTATAAATGATCACTCTCGTCCACAAATATATTGAGGGAAGGCAACGAAGAGGACTCGAAAGCAAGGCAGAATTGCAGGAAACAGATTTCAGGAGGGAGATTCGAATCGCCTTTAAAGCACAGGAAAAGCGGCAAAACCTCGACAATGATGCCCTTGGCCTAAAAGGGCGTATGCGTTTTTTCCTGAATATATTCAGGAAAAAACGCATACGCCCTTTTTGGCCAACCAAGCAACCTGGAAAGGCAAATCAGCGCTACAAAGAAGTCTCGCTTCCCATCGGTCAAAAGGGCCATGCTGAATAAAGTGTCCAAACCAGAAATGCAGGACAGGCCATGGAGAAACGGGAGCCTTGCTACGCTGATGGACAGGATGTAAATTGACAACAGCCACTCTGGAGAAGTGTACGGTGTGTCCTGAAACATCTAAAAAACTCAGCTTAGAGAGCATAGGGCACTTCCACTTATGGGCGTATAAATTGGGACAACTAAAAATCAGCAAGACACAGGCACCCCAAAGTTTAGGCCTGCTCTGTTCACAAGAACCTCCACTTCGTTACACCTTAAATATCCCAGGAAAGAGAAAAATGGATAAAGAAGTTGTGGTCCTTATGTACAATGGAATATCACTCAGCCATGAAATCAACGTCATAAGGCTAGCAGCAGCATGATGAGTGGATTTAGGTACGACGATTCTAAGTGAAATAAGTCACACAGAAAAAGACACTTATCATAAGATATCACTTATAGAGGGAGTGTAAACACCGCTACCCTTGAACTGAATTACAAAACAGAACAGAGTCACACGTTTAGAAAACACACTATGGCTGCTTAACGGGAAAGGTGAGGTGGGGTGATGCATAAAACAAGGGTTTCAAATTAGCTCAGATACCGTTCCATAAACCCAATAGGTAATAGACAAGACCTACTCCTAGTTCAGTGAATTGGACTCAACACCCCCTATTCACCGCCCAAGAATATATCTGACTAGTAAGAATCTTAAAACCTATGTATTGATATCTCTCTGTAAGTGAGTCAAGTGGGTGTAAAGCGGCATAAACACAGCAGTGAAAAGCAGCTAAACCCCATTATAAAAATCAATTACTTTTAAAAACCCGTGAAACAAAGACAGTGAACGAGAGAGAAATTCTTCCAAAATTCGTTCAGGGGCTGTGATGCCACCTGGATTGACCATATCTAGACCCACAGCTGATTGAGACATAAGGGTGGACACTCTTGGGGCTGAGAGGTTTGGTGAGGTTGGGTGAGCAAACGCAGACCCTTTAAAGTAATACTGCGTGGTACCCATCCCATGGGTCCCAAATCTCCAGGTTCAAGGGCATCTTCCTACATCGAAAACATGCATGAGAAACCCAGAAGATGGTACACCGTGTGATCGGGAAATGTTTCTAAAACGCACCTCATTTCTCATCTCCTTGTGCGCGGGTTCACCATTCCAGCTGCTTTACAAGCAATCTCCCTCCTTGGAGAATCAGCACCCTTAACCTCCTGTTCTGTACAGGTTGCAATTTGTCCTGAGGATGAACGGGAAGAGGGGAACCAATGAGAGACTAGCTCTAGGTGTTGGGACAGGCACAGGTCACTCTATTTTCCCATCAGGAAGAAGAATTAACCACAGGCTCAGCCTGCCGCCCGGGACCAGAGTAGGGCCTGAAGCAATCCTACGCTTTTGCGGCCAGCTCCCAAGAACGCGAGTTGAAAAATGGAGCTCAGGGGCACTGCAATTCACAAACCTGTAGAATTATAAATGATCACTCTCGTCCACAAATATATTGAGGGAAGGCAACGAAGAGGACTCGAAAGCAAGGCAGAATTGCAGGAAACAGATTTCAGGAGGGAGATTCGAATCGCCTTTAAAGCACAGGAAAAGCGGCAAAACCTCGACAATGATGCCCTTGGCCTAAAAGGGCGTATGCGTTTTTTCCTGAATATATTCAGGAAAAAACGCATACGCCCTTTTTGGCCAACCAAGCAACCTGGAAAGGCAAATCAGCGCTACAAAGAAGTCTCGCTTCCCATCGGTCAAAAGGGCCATGCTGAATAAAGTGTCCAAACCAGAAATGCAGGACAGGCCATGGAGAAACGGGAGCCTTGCTACGCTGATGGACAGGATGTAAATTGACAACAGCCACTCTGGAGAAGTGTACGGTGTGTCCTGAAACATCTAAAAAACTCAGCTTAGAGAGCATAGGGCACTTCCACTTATGGGCGTATAAATTGGGACAACTAAAAATCAGCAAGACACAGGCACCCCAAAGTTTAGGCCTGCTCTGTTCACAAGAACCTCCACTTCGTTACACCTTAAATATCCCAGGAAAGAGAAAAATGGATAAAGAAGTTGTGGTCCTTATGTACAATGGAATATCACTCAGCCATGAAATCAACGTCATAAGGCTAGCAGCAGCATGATGAGTGGATTTAGGTACGACGATTCTAAGTGAAATAAGTCACACAGAAAAAGACACTTATCATAAGATATCACTTATAGAGGGAGTGTAAACACCGCTACCCTTGAACTGAATTACAAAACAGAACAGAGTCACACGTTTAGAAAACACACTATGGCTGCTTAACGGGAAAGGTGAGGTGGGGTGATGCATAAAACAAGGGTTTCAAATTAGCTCAGATACCGTTCCATAAACCCAATAGGTAATAGACAAGACCTACTCCTAGTTCAGTGAATTGGACTCAACACCCCCTATTCACCGCCCAAGAATATATCTGACTAGTAAGAATCTTAAAACCTATGTATTGATATCTCTCTGTAAGTGAGTCAAGTGGGTGTAAAGCGGCATAAACACAGCAGTGAAAAGCAGCTAAACCCCATTATAAAAATCAATTACTTTTAAAAACCCGTGAAACAAAGACAGTGAACGAGAGAGAAATTCTTCCAAAATTCGTTCAGGGGCTGTGATGCCACCTGGATTGACCATATCTAGACCCACAGCTGATTGAGACATAAGGGTGGACACTCTTGGGGCTGAGAGGTTTGGTGAGGTTGGGTGAGCAAACGCAGACCCTTTAAAGTAATACTGCGTGGTACCCATCCCATGGGTCCCAAATCTCCAGGTTCAAGGGCATCTTCCTACATCGAAAACATGCATGAGAAACCCAGAAGATGGTACACCGTGTGATCGGGAAATGTTTCTAAAACGCACCTCATTTCTCATCTCCTTGTGCGCGGGTTCACCATTCCAGCTGCTTTACAAGCAATCTCCCTCCTTGGAGAATCAGCACCCTTAACCTCCTGTTCTGTACAGGTTGCAATTTGTCCTGAGGATGAACGGGAAGAGGGGAACCAATGAGAGACTAGCTCTAGGTGTTGGGACAGGCACAGGTCACTCTATTTTCCCATCAGGAAGAAGAATTAACCACAGGCTCAGCCTGCCGCCCGGGACCAGAGTAGGGCCTGAAGCAATCCTACGCTTTTGCGGCCAGCTCCCAAGAACGCGAGTTGAAAAATGGAGCTCAGGGGCACTGCAATTCACAAACCTGTAGAATTATAAATGATCACTCTCGTCCACAAATATATTGAGGGAAGGCAACGAAGAGGACTCGAAAGCAAGGCAGAATTGCAGGAAACAGATTTCAGGAGGGAGATTCGAATCGCCTTTAAAGCACAGGAAAAGCGGCAAAACCTCGACAATGATGCCCTTGGCCTAAAAGGGCGTATGCGTTTTTTCCTGAATATATTCAGGAAAAAACGCATACGCCCTTTTTGGCCAACCAAGCAACCTGGAAAGGCAAATCAGCGCTACAAAGAAGTCTCGCTTCCCATCGGTCAAAAGGGCCATGCTGAATAAAGTGTCCAAACCAGAAATGCAGGACAGGCCATGGAGAAACGGGAGCCTTGCTACGCTGATGGACAGGATGTAAATTGACAACAGCCACTCTGGAGAAGTGTACGGTGTGTCCTGAAACATCTAAAAAACTCAGCTTAGAGAGCATAGGGCACTTCCACTTATGGGCGTATAAATTGGGACAACTAAAAATCAGCAAGACACAGGCACCCCAAAGTTTAGGGCTGATCTGTTCACAAGAACCTCCACTTCGTTACACCTTAAATATCCCAGGAAAGAGAAAAATGGATAAAGAAGTTGTGGTCCTTATGTACAATGGAATATCACTCAGCCATGAAATCAACGTCATAAGGCTAGCAGCAGCATGATGAGTGGATTTAGGTACGACGATTCTAAGTGAAATAAGTCACACAGAAAAAGACACTTATCATAAGATATCACTTATAGAGGGAGTGTAAACACCGCTACCCTTGAACTGAATTACAAAACAGAACAGAGTCACACGTTTAGAAAACACACTATGGCTGCTTAACGGGAAAGGTGAGGTGGGGTGATGCATAAAACAAGGGTTTCAAATTAGCTCAGATACCGTTCCATAAACCCAATATGTCATAGACAAGACTTACTCCTAGCTCAGTGAATTGGACTCAACACCCCCTATTCACCGCCCAAGAATATATCTGACTAGTAAGAATCTTAAAACCTATGTATTGATATCTCTCTGCAAGTGAGTCAAGTGGGTGTAAAGCGGCAGAAACACAGCAGTGAAAAGCAGCTAAACCCCATTATAAAAATCAATTACTTTTAAAAACCCGTGAAACAAAGACAGTGAAAGAGAGAGAAATTCTTCCAAAATTCGTTCAGGGGCTGTGATGCCACCTGGAGTGACCATATCTAGACCCACAGCTGATTGAGACATAAGGGTGGACACTCTTGGGGCTGAGAGGTTTGGTGAGGTTGGGTGAGCAAACGCAGACCCTTTAAAGTAATAATGCGTGGTACCCATCCCATGGGTCCCAAATCTCCAGGTTCAAGGGCATCTTCCTACATCGAAAACATGCATGAGAAACCCAGAAGATGGTACACCGTGTGATCGGGAAAGGTTTCTAAAACGCACCTCATTTCTCATCTCCTTGTGCGCGGATTCGCCATTCCAGCCGCTTTACAAGCAATCTCCCTCCTTGGAGAATCAGCACCCTTAACCTCCTGTTCTGTACAGGTTGCAATTTGTCCTGAGGATGAACGGGAAGAGGGGGAACCAATGAGAGACTAGCTCTAGGTGTTGGGACAGGCACAGGTCACTCTATTTTCCCATCAGGAAGAAGAATTAACCACAGGCTCAGCCTGCCGCCCGGGACCAGAGTAGGGCCTGAAGCAATCCTGCGCTTTTGCGGCCAGCTCCCAAGAAAGCGAGTTGAAAAATGGAGCTCAGGGGCACTGCAATTCACAAACCTGCAGACTTATAAATGATCACGCTCGTCCACAAATATATTGAGGGAAGGCAACGAAGAGGACTCGAAAGCAAGGCAGAATTGCAGGAAACAGATTTCAGGAGGGAGATTCGAATCGCCTTTAAAGCACAGGAAAAGCGGCAAAACCTCGACAATGATGCCCTTGGCCTAAAAGGGCGTATGCGTTTTTTTCCTGAATATATTCAGGAAAAAACGCATACGCCCTTTTTGGCCAACCAAGCAACCTGGAAAGGCAAATCAGCGCTACAAAGAAGTCTCGCTTCCCATCGGTCAAAAGGGCCATGCTGAATAAAGTGTCAAAACCAGAAATGCAGGACAGGCCATGGAGAAACGGGAGCCTTGCTACGCTGATGGACAGGATGTAAATTGACAACAGCCACTCTGGAGAAGTGTACGGTGTGTCCTGAAACATCTAAAAAACTCGGCTTAGAGAGCATAGGGCACTTCCACTTATGGGCGTATAAATTGGGAAAACTAAAAATCAGCAAGACACAGGCACCCCAAAGTTTAGGGCTGCTCTGTTCACAAGAACCTCCACTTCGTTACACCTTAAATATCCCAGGAAAGAGAAAAATGGATAAAGAAGTTGTGGTCCTTATGTACAATGGAATATCACTCAGCCATGAAATCAACGTCATAAGGCTAGCAGCAGCAGGATGAGTGGATTTAGGTACGACGATTCTAAGTGAAATAAGTCACACAGAAAAAGACACTTATCATAAGATATCACTTATAGAGGGAGTGTAAACACCGCTACCCTTGAACTGAATTACAAAACAGAACAGAGTCACACGTTTAGAAAACACACTATGGCTGCTTAACGGGAAAGGTGAGGTGGGGTGATGCATAAAACAAGGGTTTCAAATTAGCTCAGATACCGTTCCATAAACCCAATATGTAATAGACAAGACTTACTCCTAGCTCAGTGAATTGGACTCAACACCCCCTATTCACCGCCCAAGAATATATCTGACTAGTAAGAATCTTAAAACCTATGTATTGATATCTCTCTGCAAGTGAGTCAAGTGGGTGTAAAGCGGCAGAAACACAGCAGTGAAAAGCAGCTAAACCCCATTATAAAAATCAATTACTTTTAAAAACCCGTGAAACAAAGAGAGTGAAAGAGAGAGAAATTCTTCCAAAATTCGTTCAGGGGCTGTGATGCCACCTGGATTGACCATATCTAGACCCACAGCTGATTGAGACATAAGGGTGGACACTCTTGGGGCTGAGACGTTTGTTGAGGTTGGGTGAGCAAACGCAGACCCTTTAAAGTAATACTGCGTGGTACCCATCCCATGGGTCCCAAATCTCCAGGTTCAAGGGCATCTTCCTACATCGAAAACATGCATGAGAAACCCAGAAGATGGTACACCGTGTGATCAGGAAAGGTTTCTAAAACGCACCTCATTTCTCATCTCCTTGTGCGCGGGTTCGCCATTCCAGCTGCTTTACAAGCAATCTCCCTCCTTGGAGAATCAGCACCCTTAACCTCCTGTTCTGTACAGGTTGCAATTTGTCCTGAGGATGAACGGGAAGAGGGGGAACCAATGAGAGACTAGCTCTAGGTGTTGGGACAGGCACAGGTCACTCTATTTTCCCATCAGGAAGAAGAATTAACCTCAGGCTCAGCCTGCCGCCCGGGACCAGAGTAGGGCCTGAAGCAATCCTGCGCTTTTGCGGCCAGCTCCCAAGAAAGCGAGTTGAAAAATGGAGCTCAGGGGCACTGCAATTCACAAACCTGCAGACTTATAAATGATCACGCTCGTCCACAAATATATTGAGGGAAGGCAACGAAGAGGACTCGAAAGCAAGGCAGAATTGCAGGAAACAGATTTCAGGAGGGAGATTCGAATCGCCTTTAAAGCACAGGAAAAGCGGCAAAACCTCGACAATGATGCCCTTGGCCTAAAAGGGCGTATGCGTTTTTTTCCTGAATATATTCAGGAAAAAACGCATACGCCCTTTTTGGCCAACCAAGCAACCTGGAAAGGCAAATCAGCGCTACAAAGAAGTCTCGCTTCCCATCGGTCAAAAGGGCCATGCTGAATAAAGTGTCAAAACCAGAAATGCAGGACAGGCCATGGAGAAACGGGAGCCTTGCTACGCTGATGGACAGGATGTAAATTGACAACAGCCACTCTGGAGAAGTGTACGGTGTGTCCTGAAACATCTAAAAAACTCGGCTTAGAGAGCATAGGGCACTTCCACTTATGGGCGTATAAATTGGGAAAACTAAAAATCAGCAAGACACAGGCACCCCAAAGTTTAGGGCTGCTCTGTTCACAAGAACCTCCACTTCGTTACACCTTAAATATCCCAGGAAAGAGAAAAATGGATAAAGAAGTTGTGGTCCTTATGTACAATGGAATATCACTCAGCCATGAAATCAACGTCATAAGGCTAGCAGCAGCAGGATGAGTGGATTTAGGTACGACGATTCTAAGTGAAATAAGTCACACAGAAAAAGACACTTATCATAAGATATCACTTATAGAGGGAGTGTAAACACCGCTACCCTTGAACTGAATTACAAAACAGAAAAGAGTCACACGTTTAGAAAACACACTATGGCTGCTTAACGGGAAAGGTGAGGTGGGGTGATGCATAAAACAAGGGTTTCAAATTAGCTCAGATACCGTTCCATAAACCCAATAGGTAATAGACAAGACCTACTCCTAGTTCAGTGAATTGGACTCAACACCCCCTATTCACCGCCCAAGAATATATCTGACTAGTAAGAATCTTAAAACCTATGTATTGATATCTCTCTGTAAGTGAGTCAAGTGGGTGTAAAGCGGCATAAACACAGCAGTGAAAAGCAGCTAAACCCCATTATAAAAATCAATTACTTTTAAAAACCCGTGAAACAAAGACAGTGAAAGAGAGAGAAATTCTTCCAAAATTCGTTCAGGGGCTGTGATGCCACCTGGATTGACCATATCTAGACCCACAGCTGATTGAGACATAAGGGTGGACACTCTTGGGGCTGAGAGGTTTGGTGAGGTTGGGTGAGCAAACGCAGACCCTTTAAAGTAATACTGCGTGGTACCCATCCCATGGGTCCCAAATCTCCAGGTTCAAGGGCATCTTCCTACATCGAAAACATGCATGAGAAACCCAGAAGATGGTACACCGTGTGATCGGGAAATGTTTCTAAAACGCACCTCATTTCTCATCTCCTTGAGCGCGGGTTCGCCATTCCAGCTGCTTTACAAGCAATCTCCCTCCTTGGAGAATCAGCACCCTTAACCTCCTGTACTGTACAGGTTGCAATTTGTCCTGAGGATGAACGGGAAGAGGGGGAACCAATGAGAGACTAGCTCTAGGTGTTGGGACAGGCACAGGTCACTCTATTTTCCCATCAGGAAGAAGAATTAACCTCAGGCTCAGCCTGCCGCCCGGGACCAGAGTAGGGCCTGAAGCAATCCTGCGCTTTTGCGGCCAGCTCCCAAGAAAGCGAGTTGAAAAATGGAGCTCAGGGGCACTGCAATTCACAAACCTGCAGAATTATAAATGATCACGCTCGTCCACAAATATATTGAGGGAAGGCAACGAAGAGGACTCGAAAGCAAGGCAGAATTGCAGGAAACAGATTTCAGGAGGGAGATTCGAATCGCCTTTAAAGCACAGGAAAAGCGGCAAAACCTCGACAATGATGCCCTTGGCCTAAAAGGGCGTATACGTTTTTTTCCTGAATATATTCAGGAAAAAACGCATACGCCCTTTTAGGCCAACCAAGCAACCTGGAAAGGCAAATCAGCGCTACAAAGAAGTCTCACTTCCCATCGGTCAAAAGGGCTATGCTGAATAAAGTGTCAAAACCAGAAATGCAGGACAGGCCATGGAGAAATGGGAGCCTTGCTACGCTGATGGACAGGATGTAAATTGACAACAGCCACTCTGGAGAAGTGTACGGTGTGTCCTGAAACATCTAAAAAACTCGGCTTAGAGAGCATAGGGCACTTCCACTTATGGGCGTATAAATTGGGAAAACTAAAAATCAGCAAGACACAGGCACCCCAAAGTTTAGGGCTGCTCTGTTCACAAGAACCTCCACTTCGTTACACCTTAAATATCCCAGGAAAGAGAAAAATGGATAAAGAAGTTGTGGTCCTTATGTACAATGGAATATCACTCAGCCATGAAATCAACGTCATAAGGCTAGCAGCAGCAGGATGAGTGGATTTAGGTACGACGATTCTAAGTGAAATAAGTCACACAGAAAAAGACACTTATCATAAGATATCACTTATAGAGGGAGTGTAAACACCGCTACCCTTGAATTGAATTACAAAACAGAACAGAGTCACACGTTTAGAAAACACACTATGGCTGCTTAACGGGAAAGGTGAGGTGGGGTGATGCATAAAACAAGGGTTTCAAATTAGCTCAGATACCGTTCCATAAACCCAATAGGTAATAGACAAGACCTACTCCTAGTTCAGTGAATTGGACTCAACACCCCCTATTCACCGCCCAAGAATATATCTGACTAGTAAGAATCTTAAAACCTATGTATTGATATCTCTCTGTAAGTGAGTCAAGTGGGTGTAAAGCGGCATAAACACAGCAGTGAAAAGCAGCTAAACCCCATTATAAAAATCAATTAATTTTAAAAACCCGTGAAACAAAGACAGTGAAAGAGAGAGAAATTCTTCCAAAATTCGTTCAGGGGCTGTGATGCCACCTGGATTGACTATATCTAGACCCACAGCTGATTGAGACATAAGGGTGGACACTCTTGGGGCTGAGAGGTTTGGTGAGGTTGGGTGAGCAAACGCAGACCCTTTAAAGTAATACTGCGTGGTACCCATCCCATGGGTCCCACATCTCCAGGTTCAAGGGCATCTTCCTACATCGAAAACATGCATGAGAAACCCAGAAGATGGTACACCGTGTGATCGGGAAAGGTTTCTAAAACGCACCTCATTTCTCATCTCCTTGTGCGCGGGTTCGCCATTCCAGCCGCTTTACTAGCAATCTCCCTCCTTGGAGAATCAGCACCTTTAACCTCCTGTTCCGTACAGGTTGCAATTTGTCCTGAGGATGAACGGGAAGAGGGGGAACCAATGAGAGAGTAGCTCTAGGTGTTGGGACAGGCACAGGTCACTCTATTTTCCCATCAGGAAGAAGAAATAACCACAGGCTCAGCCTGCCGCCCGGGACAAGAGTAGGGCCTGAAGCAATCCTGCGCTTTTGCGGCCAGCTCCCAAGAAAGCGAGTTGAAAAATGGAGCTCAGGCGCACTGCAATTCACAAACCTGCAGAATTATAAATGATCACTCTCGTCCACAAATATATTGAGGGAAGGCAACGAAGAGGACTTGAAAGCAAGGCAGAATTGCAGGAAACAGATTTCAGGAGGGAGATTTGAATCGCCTTTAAAGCACAGGAAAAGCTGCAAAACCTCGACAATGATGCCCTTGGCCTAAAAGGGCGTATGCGTTTTTTCCTGAATATATTCAGGAAAAAACGCATACGCCCTTTTTGGCCAACCAAGCAACCTGGAAAGGCAAATCAGCGCTACAAAGAAGTCTCGCTTCACATCGGTCAAAAGGGCCATGCTGAATAAAGTGTCAAAACCAGAAATGCAGGACAGGCCATGGAGAAACGGGAGCCTTGCTACGCTGATGGACAGGATGTAAATGGACAACAGCCACTCTGGAGAAGTTTACGGTGTGTCCTGAAACATCTAAAAAACTCAGCTTAGAGAGCATAGGGCACTTCCACTTATGGGCGTATAAATTGGGAAAACTAAAAATCAGCAAGACACAGGCACCCCAAAGTTTAGGGCTGCTCTGTTGACAAGAACCTCCACTTCGTTACACCTTAAATATCCCAGGAAAGAGAAAAATGGATAAAGAAGTTGTGGTCCTTATGTACAATGGAATATCACTCAGCCATGAAATCAACGTCATAAGGCTAGCAGCAGCATGATGAGTGGATTTAGATACGACGATTCTAAGTGAAATAAGTCACACAGAAAAAGACACTTATCATAATATATCACTTATAGAGGGAGTGTAAACACCGCTACCCTTGAACTGAATTACAAAACAGAACAGAGTCACACGTTTAGAAAACACACTATGGCTGCTTAACGGGAAAGGTGAGGTGGGGTGATGCATAAAACACGGGTTTCAAATTAGCTCAGATACCGTTCCATAAACCCAATAGGTAATAGACAAGACCTACTCCTAGTTCAGTGAATTGGACTCAACACCCCCTATTCACCGCCCAAGAATATATCTGACTAGTAAGAATCTTAAAACCTATGTATTGATATCTCTCTGTAAGTGAGTCAAGAGGGTGTAAAGCGGCATAAACACAGCAGTGAAAAGCAGCTAAACCCCATTATAAAAATCAATTACTTTTAAAAACCCGTGAAACAAAGACAGTGAAAGAGAGAGAAATTCTTCCAAAATTCGTTCAGGGGCTGTGATGCCACCTGGATTGACCATATCTAGACCCACAGCTGATTGAGACATAAGGGTGGACACTCTTGGGGCTGAGAGGTTTGGTGAGGTTGGTTGAGCAAACGCAGACCCTTTAAAGTAATACTGCGTGGTACCCATCCCATGGGTCCCAAATCTCCAGGTTCAAGGGCATCTTCCTACATCGAAAACATGCATGAGAAACCCAGAAGATTGTACACCGTGTGATCGGGAAAGGTTTCTAAAACGCACCTCATTTCTCATCTCCTTGTGCGCGGGTTCGCCATCCAGCCGCTTTACTAGCAATCTCCCTCCTTGGAGAATCAGCACCTTTAACCTCCTGTTCCGTACAGGTTGCAATTTGTCCTGAAGATGAACGGGAAGAGGGGGAACCAATGAGAGACTAGCTCTAGGTGTTGCGACAGGCACAGGTCACTCTATTTTGCCATCAGGAAGAAGAATTAACCACAGGCTCAGCCTGCCGCCCGGGACCAGAGTAGGGCCTGAAGCAATCCTGCGCTTTTGCGGCCAGCTCCCAAGAAAGCGAGTTGAAAAATGGAGCTCAGGGGCACTGCAATTCACAAACCGGCAGACTTATAAATGATCACTCTCGTCCACAAATATATTGAGGGAAGGCAACGAAGAGGATTTGAAAGCAAGGCAGAATTGCAGGAAACAGATTTCAGGAGGGAGATTCGAATCGCCTTTAAAGCACAGGAAAAGCGGCAAACCCTCGACAATGATGCCCTTGGCCAAAAAGGGCGTATGCGTTTTTTCCTGAATATATTCAGGAAAAAACGCAAACGCCCTTTTTGGCCAACCAAGCAACCTGGAAAGGCAAATCAGCGCTACAAAGAAGTCTCGCTTCCCATCGGTCAAAAGGGCCATGCTGAATAAAGTGTCAAAACCAGAAATGCAGGACAGGCCATGGAGAAACGGGAGCCTTGCTACGCTGATGGACAGGATGTAAATTGACAACAGCCACTCTGGAGAAGTGTACCGTGTGTCCTGAAACATCTAAAAAACTCAGCTTAGAGAGCATAGGGCACTTCCACTTATGGGCGTATAAATTGGGAAAACTAAAAATCAGCAAGACACAGGCACCCCAAAGTTTAGGTCTGCTCTGTTGACAAGAACCTCCACTTCATTACACCTTAAATATCCCAGGAAAGAGAAAAATGGATAAAGAAGTTGTGGTCCTTATGTACAATGGAATATCACTCAGCCATGAAATCAACGTCATAAGGCTAGCAGCAGCATGATGAGTGGATTTAGGTACGACGATTCTAAGTGAAATAAGTCACACAGAAAAAGACACTTATCATAAGATATCACTTATAGAGGGAGTGTAAACACCGCTACCCTTGAACTGAATTACAAAACAGAACAGAGTCACACGTTTAGAAAACACACTATGGCTGCTTAATGGGAAAGGTGAGGTGGGGTGAGCATAAAACAAGGGTTTCAAATTAGCTCAGATACCGTTCCATAAACCCAATATGTAACAGACAAGACTTACTCCTAGCTCAGTGAATTGGACTCAACACCCCCTATTCACCGCCCAAGAATATATCTGACTAGTAAGAATCTTAAAACCTATGTATTGATATCTCTCTGTAAGTGAGTCAAGTGGGTGTAAAGCGGCATAAACACAGCAGTGAAAAGCAGCTAAACCCCATTATAAAAATCAATTACTTTTAAAAACCCGTGAAACAAAGACAGTGAAAGAGAGAGAAAGTCTTACAAAATTCGTTCAGGGGCTGTGATGCCACCTGGATTGACCATACCTAGACCCACAGCTGATTGAGACATAAGGGTGGACACTCTTGGGGCTGAGAGGTTTGGTGAGATTGGGTGAGCAAACGCAGACCCTTTAAAGTAATACTGCGTGGTACCCATCCCATGGGTCCCAAATCTCCAGGTTCAAGGGCATCTTCCTACATCGAAAACATGCATGAGAAACCCAGAAGATGGTACACCGTGTGATCGGGAAAGGTTTCTAAAACGCACCTCATTTCTCATCTCCTTGTGCGCGGGTTCGCCATTCCAGCCGCTTTACTAGCAATCTCCCTCCTTGGAGAATCAGCACCTTTAACCTCCTGTTTTGTACAGGTTGCAATTTGTCCTGAGGATGAACGGGAAGAGGGGGAACCAATGAGAGACTAGATCTAGGTGTTGGGACAGGCACAGGTCACTCTATTTTCCCATCAGGAAGAAGAATTAACCACAGGATCAGCCTGCCGCCCGGGACCAGAGTAGGGCCTGAAGCAATCCTGCGCTTTTGCGGCCAGCTCCCAAGAAAGCGAGTTGAAAAATGGAGCTCAGGGGCACTGCAATTCACAAACCTGCAGACTTATAAATGTCACTCTCGTCCACAAATATATTGAGGGAAGGCAACGAAGAGGATTTGAAAGCAAGGCAGAATTGCAGGAAACAGATTTCAGGAGGGAGATTCGAATCGCCTTTAAAGCACAGGAAAAGCGGCAAAACCTCGACAATGATGCCCTTGGCCAAAAAGGGCGTATGCGTTTTTTCCTGAATATATTCAGGAAAAAACGCATACGCCCTTCTTGGCCAACCAAGCAACCTGGAAAGGCAAATCAGCGCTACAAAGAAGTCTCGCTTCCCATCGGTCAAAAGGGCCATGCTGAATAAAGTGTCAAAACCAGAAATGCAGGACAGGCCATGGAGAAACGGGAGCCTTGCTACGCTGATGGACAGGATGTAAATTGACAACAGCCACTCTGAAGAAGTGTACCGTGTGTCCTGAAACATCTAAAAAACTCAGCTTAGAGAGCATAGGGCACTTCCACTTATGGGCGTATAAATTGGGAAAACTAAAAATCAGCAAGACACAGGCACCCCAAAGTTTAGGTCTGCTCTGTTGACAAGAACCTCCACTTCATTACACCTTAAATATCCCAGGAAAGAGAAAAATGGATAAAAAAGTTGTGGTCCTTATGTACAATGGAATATCACTCAGCCATGAAATCAACGTCATAAGGCTAGCAGCAGCATGATGAGTGGATTTAGGTACGACGATTCTAAGTGAAATAAGTCACACAGAAAAAGACACTTATCATAAGATATCACTTATAGAGGGAGTGTAAACACCGCTACCCTTGAACTGAATTACAAAACAGAACAGAATCACACGTTTAGAAAACACACTATGGCTGCTTAACGGGAAAGGTGAGGTGGGGTGATGCACAAAACAAGGGTTTCAAATTAGCTCAGATACCGTTCCATAAACCCAATATGTAATAGACAAGACTTACTCCTAGCTCAGTGAATTGGACTCAACACCCCCTATTCACCGCCCAAGAATATATCTGACAAGTAAGAATCTTAAAACCTATGTATTGATATCTCTCTGTAAGTGAGTCAAGTGGGTGTAAAGCGGCATAAACACAGCAGTGAAAAGCACCTAAACCCCATTATAAAAATCAATTACTTTTAAAAACCCATGAAACAAAGACAGTGAAAGAGAGAGAAATTCTTCCAAAATTCGTTCAGGGGCTGTGATGCCACCTGGATTGACCATATCTAGACCCACAGCTGATTGAGACATAAGGCTGGAAACTCTTGGGGCTGAAAGGTTTGGTGAGGTTGGGTGAGCAAACGCAGACCCTTTAAAGTAATACTGCGTGGTACCCATCCCATGGGTCCCACATCTCCAGGTTCAAGGGCATCTTCCTACATCGAAAACATGCATGAGAAACCCAGAAGATGGTACACCGTGTGATCGGGAAAGGTTTCTAAAACGCACCTCATTTCTCATCTCCTTGTGCGCGGGTTCGCCATTCCAGCCGCTTTACTAGCAATCTCCCTCCTTGGAGAATAAGCACCTTTAACCTCCTGTTCCGTACAGGTTGCAATTTGTCCTGAGGATGAACGGGAAGAGGGGGAACCAATGAGAGAGTAGCTCTAGGTGTTGGGACAGGCACAGGTCACTCTATTTTCCCATCAGGAAGAAGAAATAACCACAGGCTCAGCCTGCCGCCCGGGACAAGAGTAGGGCCTGAAGCAATCCTGCGCTTTTGCGGCCAGCTCCCAAGAAAGCGAGTTGAAAAATGGAGCTCAGGCGCACTGCAATTCACAAACCTGCAGAATTATAAATGATCACTCTCGTCCACAAATATATTGAGGGAAGGCAACGAAGAGGACTTGAAAGCAAGGCAGAATTGCAGGAAACAGATTTCAGGAGGGAGATTTGAATCGCCTTTAAAGCACAGGAAAAGCTGCAAAACCTCGACAATGATGCCCTTGGCCTAAAAGGGCGTATGCGTTTTTTCCTGAATATATTCAGGAAAAAACGCATACGCCCTTTTTGGCCAACCAAGCAACCTGGAAAAGCAAATCAGCGCTACAAAGAAGTCTCGCTTCCCATCGGTCAAAAGGGCCATGCTGAATAAAGTGTCAAAACCAGAAATGCAGGACAGGCCATGGAGAAACGGGAGCCTTGCTACGCTGATGGACAGGATGTAAATGGACAACAGCCACTCTGGAGAAGTTTACGGTGTGTCCTGAAACATCTAAAAAACTCAGCTTAGAGAGCATAGGGCACTTCCACTTATGGGCGTATAAATTGGGAAAACTAAAAATCAGCAAGACACAGGCACCCCAAAGTTTAGGGCTGCTCTGTTGACAAGAACCTCCACTTCGTTACACCTTAAATATCCCAGGAAAGAGAAAAATGGATAAAGAAGTTGTGGTCCTTATGTACAATGGAATATCACTCAGCCATGAAATCAACGTCATAAGGCTAGCAGCAGCATGATGAGTGGATTTAGATACGACGATTCTAAGTGAAATAAGTCACACAGAAAAAGACACTTATCATAATATATCACTTATAGAGGGAGTGTAAACACCGCTACCCTTGAACTGAATTACAAAACAGAACAGAGTCACACGTTTAGAAAACACACTATGGCTGCTTAACGGGAAAGGTGAGGTGGGGTGATGCATAAAACAAGGGTTTCAAATTAGCACAGATACCGTTCCATAAACCCAATAGGTAATAGACAAGACCTACTCCTAGTTCAGTGAATTGGACTCAACACCCCCTATTCACCGCCCAAGAATATATCTGACTAGTAAGAATCTTAAAACCTATGTATTGATATCTCTCTGTAAGTGAGTCAAGAGGGTGTAAAGCGGCATAAACACAGCAGTGAAAAGCAGCTAAACCCCATTATAAAAATCAATTACTTTTAAAAACCCGTGAAACAAAGACAGTGAAAGAGAGAGAAATTCTTCCAAAATTCGTTCAGGGGCTGTGATGCCACCTGGATTGACCATATCTAGACCCACAGCTGATTGAGACATAAGGGTGGACACTCTTGGGGCTGAGAGGTTTGGTGAGGTTGGTTGAGCAAACGCAGACCCTTTAAAGTAATACTGCGTGGTACCCATCCCATGGGTCCCACATCTCCAGGTTCAAGGGCATCTTCCTACATCGAAAACATGCATGAGAAACCCAGAAGATGGTACACCGTGTGATCGGGAAAGGTTTCTAAAACGCACCTCATTTCTCATCTCCTTGTGCGCGGGTTCGCCATTCCAGCCGCTTTACTAGCAATCTACCTCCTTGGAGAATCAGCACCTTTAACCTCCTGTTCCGTACAGGTTGCAATTTGTCCTGAAGATGAACGGGAAGAGGGGGAACCAATGAGAGACTAGCTCTAGGTGTTGCGACAGGCACAGGTCACTCTATTTTGCCATCAGGAAGAAGAATTAACCACAGGCTCAGCCTGCCGCCTGGGACCAGAGTAGGGCCTGAAGCAATCCTGCGCTTTTGCGGCCAGCTCCCAAGAAAGCGAGTTGAAAAATGGAGCTCAGGGGCACTGCAATTCACAAACCGGCAGACTTATAAATGATCACTCTCGTCCACAAATATATTGAGGGAAGGCAACGAAGAGGATTTGAAAGCAAGGCAGAATTGCAGGAAACAGATTTCAGGAGGGAGATTCGAATCGCCTTTAAAGCACAGGAAAAGCGGCAAACCCTCGACAATGATGCCCTTGGCCAAAAAGGGCGTATGCGTTTTTTCCTGAATATATTCAGGAAAAAACGCAAACGCCCTTTTTGGCCAACCAAGCAACCTGGAAAGGCAAATCAGCGCTACAAAGAAGTCTCGCTTCCCATCGGTCAAAAGGGCCATGCTGAATAAAGTGTCAAAACCAGAAATGCAGGACAGGCCATGGAGAAACGGGAGCCTTGCTACGCTGATGGACAGGATGTAAATTGACAACAGCCACTCTGGAGAAGTGTACCGTGTGTCCTGAAACATCTAAAAAACTCAGCTTAGAGAGCATAGGGCACTTCCACTTATGGGCGTATAAATTGGGAAAACTAAAAATCAGCAAGACACAGGCACCCCAAAGTTTAGGTCTGCTCTGTTGACAAGAACCTCCACTTCATTACACCTTAAATATCCCAGGAAAGAGAAAAATGGATAAAGAAGTTGTGGTCCTTATGTACAAGGGAATATCACTCAGCCATGAAATCAACGTCATAAGGCTAGCAGCAGCATGATGAGTGGATTTAGGTACGACGATTCTAAGTGAAATAAGTCACACAGAAAAAGACACTTATCATAAGATATCACTTATAGAGGGAGTGTAAACACCGCTACCCTTGAACTGAATTAGAAAACAGAACAGAGTCACACGTTTAGAAAACACACTATGGCTGCTTAATGGGAAAGGTGAGGTGGGGTGAGCATAAAACAAGGGTTTCAAATTAGCTCAGATACCGTTCCATAAACCCAATATGTAACAGACAAGACTTACTCCTAGCTCAGTGAATTGGACTCAACACCCCCTATTCACCGCCCAAGAATATATCTGACTAGTAAGAATCTTAAAACCTATGTATTGATATCTCTCTGTAAGTGAGTCAAGTGGGTGTAAAGCGGCATAAACACAGCAGTGAAAAGCAGCTAAACCCCATTATAAAAATCAATTACTTTTAAAAACCCGTGAAACAAAGACAGTGAAAGAGAGAGAAAGTCTTACAAAATTCGTTCAGGGGCTGTGATGCCACCTGGATTGACCATACCTAGACCCACAGCTGATTGAGACATAAGGGTGGACACTCTTGGGGCTGAGAGGTTTGGTGAGATTGGGTGAGCAAACGCAGACCCTTTAAAGTAATACTGCGTGGTACCCATCCCATGGGTCCCAAATCTCCAGGTTCAAGGGCATCTTCCTACATCGAAAACATGCATGAGAAACCCAGAAGATGGTACACCGTGTGATCGGGAAAGGTTTCTAAAACGCACCTCATTTCTCATCTCCTTGTGCGCGGGTTCGCCATTCCAGCCGCTTTACTAGCAATCTCCCTCCTTGGAGAATCAGCACCTTTAACCTCCTGTTTTGTACAGGTTGTAATTTGTCCTGAGGATGAACGGGAAGAGGGGGAACCAATGAGAGACTAGATCTAGGTGTTGGGACAGGCACAGGTCACTCTATTTTCCCATCAGGAAGAAGAATTAACCACAGGATCAGCCTGCCGCCCGGGACCAGAGTAGGGCCTGAAGCAATCCTGCGCTTTTGCGGCCAGCTCCCAAGAAAGCGAGTTGAAAAATGGAGCTCAGGGGCACTGCAATTCACAAACCTGCAGACTTATAAATGATCACTCTCGTCCACAAATATATTGAGGGAAGGCAACGAAGAGGATTTGAAAGCAAGGCAGAATTGCAGGAAACAGATTTCAGGAGGGAGATTCGAATCGCCTTTAAAGCACAGGAAAAGCGGCAAAACCTCGACAATGATGCCCTTGGCCAAAAAGGGCGTATGCGTTTTTTCCTGAATATATTCAGGAAAAAACGCATACGCCCTTCTTGGCCAACCAAGCAACCTGGAAAGGCAAATCAGCGCTACAAAGAAGTCTCGCTTCCCATCGGTCAAAAGGGCCATGCTGAATAAAGTGTCAAAACCAGAAATGCAGGACAGGCCATGGAGAAACGGGAGCCTTGCTACGCTGATGGACAGGATGTAAATTGACAACAGCCACTCTGGAGAAGTGTACCGTGTGTCCTGAAACATCTAAAAAACTCAGCTTAGAGAGCATAGGGCACTTCCACTTATGGGCGTATAAATTGGGAAAACTAAAAATCAGCAAGACACAGGCACCCCAAAGTTTAGGTCTGCTCTGTTGACAAGAACCTCCACTTCATTACACCTTAAATATCCCAGGAAAGAGAAAAATGGATAAAAAAGTTGTGGTCCTTATGTACAATGGAATATCACTCAGCCATGAAATCAACGTCATAAGGCTAGCAGCAGCATGATGAGTGGATTTAGGTACGACGATTCTAAGTGAAATAAGTCACACAGAAAAAGACACTTATCATAAGATATCACTTATAGAGGGAGTGTAAACACCGCTACCCTTGAACTGAATTACAAAACAGAACAGAATCACACGTTTAGAAAACACACTATGGCTGCTTAACGGGAAAGGTGAGGTGGGGTGATGCACAAAACAAGGGTTTCAAATTAGCTCAGATACCGTTCCATAAACCCAATATGTAATAGACAAGACTTACTCCTAGCTCAGTGAATTGGACTCAACACCCCCTATTCACCGCCCAAGAATATATCTGACAAGTAAGAATCTTAAAACCTATGTATTGATATCTCTCTGTAAGTGAGTCAAGTGGGTGTAAAGCGGCATAAACACAGCAGTGAAAAGCAGCTAAACCCCATTATAAAAATCAATTACTTTTAAAAACCCATGAAACAAAGACAGTGAAAGAGAGAGAAATTCTTCCAAAATTCGTTCAGGGGCTGTGATGCCACCTGGATTGACCATATCTAGACCCACAGCTGATTGAGACATAAGGCTGGAAACTCTTGGGGCTGAAAGGTTTGGTGAGGTTGGGTGAGCAAACGCAGACCCTTTAAAGTAATACTGCGTGGTACCCATCCCATGGGTCCCAAATCTCCAGGTTCAAGGGCATCTTCCTACATCGAAAACATGCATGAGAAACCCAGAAGATGGTACACCGTGTGATCGGGAAAGGTTTCTAAAACGCACCTCATTTCTCATCTCCTTGTGCGCGGATTCGCCATTCCAGCCGCTTTACAAGCAATCTCCCTCCTTGGAGAATCAGCACCTTTAACCTCCTGTTCCGTACAGGTTGCAATTTGTCCTGAGGATGAACGGGAAGAGGGGGAACCAATGAGAGACTAGCTCTAGGTGTTGGGACAGGCACAGGTCACTCTATTTTCCCATCAGGAAGAAGAATTAACCACAGGCTCAGCCTGCCGCCCGGGACCAGAGTAGGGCCTGAAGCAATCCTGCGCTTTTGCGGCCAGCTCCCAAGAAAGCGAGTTGAAAAATGGAGCTCAGGGGCACTGCAATTCACAAACCTGCAGACTTATAAATGATCACTCTCGTCCACAAATATATTGAGGGAAGGCAACGAAGAGGATTTGAAAGCAAGGCAGAATTGCAGGAAACAGATTTCAGGAGGGAGATTCGAATCGCCTTTAAAGCACAGGAAAAGCGGCAAAACCTCGACAATGATGCCCTTGGCCAAAAAGGGCGTATGCGTTTTTTCCTGAATATATTCAGGAAAAAACGCATACGCCCTTTTTGGCCAACCAAGCAACCTGGAAAGGCAAATCAGCGCTACAAAGAAGTCTCGCTTCCCATCGGTCAAAAGGGCCATGCTGAATAAAGTGTCAAAACCAGAAATGCAGGACAGGCCATGGAGAAACGGGAGCCTTGCTACGCTGATGGACAGGATGTAAATTGACAACAGCCACTCTGGAGAAGTGTACCGTGTGTCCTGAAACATCTAAAAAAATCAGCTTAGAGAGCATAGGGCACTTCCACTTATGGGCGTATAAATTGGGAAAACTAAAAATCAGCAAGACACAGGCACCCCAAAGTTTAGGTCTGCTCTGTTGACAAGAACCTCCACTTCATTACACCTTAAATAACCCAGGAAAGAGAAAAATGGATAAAGAAGTTGTGGTCCTTATGTACAATGGAATATCACTCAGCCATGAAATCAACGTCATAAGGCTAGCAGCAGCATGATGAGTGGATTTAGGTACGACGATTCTAAGTGAAATAAGTCACACAGAAAAACACACTTATCATAAAATATCACTTATAGAGGGAGTGTAAACACCGCTACCCTTGAACTGAATTACAAAACAGAATAGAGTCACACGTTTAGAAAACACACTATGGCTGCTTAACGGGAAAGGTGAGGTGGGGTGATGCATAAAACAAGGGTTTCAAATTAGCTCAGATACCGTTCCATAAACCCAATATGTAATAGACAAGACTTACTCCTAGCTCAGTGAATTGGACTCAACACCCCCTATTCACCGCCCAAGAATATATCTGACTAGTAAGAATCTTAAAAGCTATGTATTGATATCTCTCTGTAAGTGAGTCAAGTGGGTGTAAAGCGGCATAAACACAGCAGTGAAAAGCAGCTAAACCCCATTATAAAAATCAATTACTTTTAAAAACCCGTGAAACAAAGACAGTGAAAGAGAGAGAAATTCTTCCAAAATTCGTTCAGGGGCTGTGATGCCACCTGGATTGACCATATCTAGACCCACAGCTGATTGAGACATAAGGGTGGACACTCTTGTGGCTCAGAGGTTTGGTGAGGTTGGGTGAGCAAACGCAGACCCTTTAAAGTAATACGGCGTGGTACCCATCCCATGGGTCCCAAATCTCCAGGTTCAAGGGCATCTTCCTACATCGAAAACATGCATGAGAAACCCAGAAGATGGTACACCGTGTGATCGGGAAAGGTTTCTAAAACGCAACTCATTTCTCATCTCCTTGTGGGCGGATTCGCCATTCCAGCCGCTTTACAAGCAATCTCCCGCCTTGGAGAATCAGCACCTTTAACCTCCTGTTCCGTACAGGTTGCAATTTGTCCTGAGGATGAACGGGAAGGGGGGAACCAATGAGAGACTAGCTCTAGGTGTTGGGACAGGCACAGGTCACTCTATTTTCCCATCAGGAAGAAGAATTAACCACAGGCTCAGCCTGCAGCCCGGGACCAGAGTAGGGCCTGAAGCAATCCTGCGCCTTTGCGGCCAGCTCCCAAGAAAGCGAGTTGAAAAATGGAGCTCAGGGGCACTGCAATTCACAAACCTGCAGACTTATAAATGATCACTCTCGTCCACAAATATATTGAGGGAAGGCAACGAAGAGGATTTGAAAGCAAGGCAGAATTGCAGGAAACAGATTTCAGGAGGGAGATTCGAATCGCCTTTAAAGCACAGGAAAAGCGGCAAAACCTCGACAATGATGCCCTTGACCAAAAAGGGCGTATGCGTTTTTTCCTGAATATATTCAGGAAAAAACGCATACGCCCTTTTTGGCCAACCAAGCAACCTGGAAAGGCAAATCAGCGCTACAAAGAAGTCTCGCTTCCCATCGGTCAAAAGGGCCATGCTGAATAAAGTGTCAAAACTAGAAATGCAGGACAGGCCATGGAGAAACGGGAGCCTTGCTACGCTGATGGACAGGATGTAAATTGACAACAGCCACTCTGGAGAAGTGTACCGTGTGTCCTGAAACATCTAAAAAAATCAGCTTAGAGAGCATAGGGCACTTCCACTTATGAGCGTATAAATTGGGAAAACTAAAAATCAGCAAGACACAGGCACCCCAAAGTTTAGGTCTGCTCTGTTGACAAGAACCTCCACTTCATTACACCTTAAATATCCCAGGAAAGAGAAAAATGGATAAAGAAGTTGTGGTCCTTATGTACAATGGAATATCACTCAGCCATGAAATCAACGTCATAAGGCTAGCAGCAGCATGATGAGTGGATTTAGGTACGACGATTCTAAGTGAAATAAGTCACACAGAAAAAGACACTTATCATAAGATATCACTTATAGAGGGAGTGTAAACACCGCTACCCTTGAACTGAATTAGAAAACAGAACAGAGTCACACGTTTAGAAAACACACTATGGCTGCTTAACGGGAAAGGTGAGGTGGGGTGATGCATAAAACAAGGGTTTCAAATTAGCTCAGATACCGTTCCATAAACCCAATAGGTAATAGACAAGACCTACTCCTAGTTCAGTGAATTGGACTCAACACCCCCTATTCACCGCCCAAGAATATATCTGACTAGTAAGAATCTTAAAAGCTATGTATTGATATCTCTCTGTAAGTGAGTCAAGTGGGTGTAAAGCGGCATAAACACAGCAGTCAAAAGCAGCTAAACCCCATTATAAAAATCAATTACTTTTAAAAACCCATGAAACAAAGACAGTAAAAGAGAGAGAAATTCTTCCAAAATTCATTCAGGGGCTGTGATGCCACCTGGATTGACCATATCTAGACCCACAGCTGATTGAGACATAAGGGTGGACACTCTTGGGGCTGAGAGGTTTGGTGAGGTTGGGTGAGCAAACGCAGACCATTTAAAGTAATACTGCGTGGTACCCATCCCATGGGTCCCAAATCTCCAGATTCAAGGGCATCTTCCTACATCGAAAACATGCATGAGAAACCCAGAAGATGGTACACCGTGTGATCGGGAAAGGTTTCTAAAACGCACCTCATTTCTCATCTCCTTGTGCGCGGATTCGCCATTCCAGCCGCTTTACAAGCAATCTCCCTCCTTGGAGAATCAGCACCTTTAACCTCCTGTTCCGTACAGGTTGCAATTTGTCCTGAGGATGAACGGGAAGAGGGGGAACCAATGAGAGACTAGCTCTAGGTGTTGGGACAGGCACAGGTCACTCTATTTTCCCATCAGGAAGAAGAATTAACCACAGGCTCAGCCTGCCGCCCGGGACCAGAGTAGGGCCTGAAGCAATCCTGCGCTTTTGCGGCCAGCTCCCAAGAAAGCGAGTTGAAAAATGGAGCTCAGGGGCACTGCAATTCACAAACCTGCAGACTTATAAATGATCACTCTCGTACACAAATATATTGAGGGAAGGCAACGAAGAGGATTTGAAAGCAAGGCAGAATTGCAGGAAACAGATTTCAGGAGGGAGATTCGAATCGCCTTTAAAGCACAGGAAAAGCGGCAAAACCTCGACAATGATGCCCTTGGCCAAAAAGGGCGTATGCGTTTTTTCCTGAATATATTCAGGAAAAAACGCATACGCCCTTTTTGGCCAACCAAGCAACCTGGAAAGGCAAATCAGCGCTACAAAGAAGTCTCGCTTCCCATCGGTCAAAAGGGCCATGCTGAATAAAGTGTCAAAACCAGAAATGCAGGACAGGCCATGGAGAAACGGGAGCCTTGCTACGCTGATGGACAGGATGTAAATTGACAACAGCCACTCTGGAGAAGTGTACCGTGTGTCCTGAAACATCTAAAAAACTCAGCTTAGAGAGCATAGGGCACTTCCACTTATGGGCGTATAAATTGGGAAAACTAAAAATCAGCAAGACACAGGCACCCCAAAGTTTAGGTCTGCTCTGTTGACAAGAACCTCCACTTCATTACACCTTAAATATCCCAGGAAAGAGAAAAATGGATAAAGAAGTTGTGGTCCTTATGTACAATGGAATATCACTCAGCCATGAAATCAACGTCATAAGGCTAGCAGCAGCATGATGAGTGGATTTAGGTACGACGATTCTAAGTGAAATAAGTCACACAGAAAAAGACACTTATCATAAGATATCACTTATAGAGGGAGTGTAAACACCGCTACCCTTGAACTGAATTAGAAAACAGAACAGAGTCACACGTTTAGAAAACACACTATGGCTGCTTAACGGGAAAGGTGAGGTGGGGTGATGCATAAAACAAGGGTTTCAAATTAGCTCAGATACCGTTCCATAAACCCAATAGGTAATAGACAAGACCTACTCCTAGTTCAGTGAATTGGACTCAACACCCCCTATTCACCGCCCAAGAATATATCTGACTAGTAAGAATCTTAAAAGCTATGTATTGATATCTCTCTGTAAGTGAGTCAAGTGGGTGTAAAGCGGCATAAACACAGCAGTGAAAAGCAGCTAAACCCCATTATAAAAATCAATTACTTTTAAAAACCCATGAAACAAAGACAGTGAAAGAGAGAGAAATTCTTCCAAAATTCGTTCAGGGGCTGTGATGCCACCTGGATTGACCATATCTAGACCCACAGCTGATTGAGACATAAGGGTGGACACTGTTGGGGCTGAGAGGTTTGGTGAGGTTGGGTGAGCAAACGCAGACCATTTAAAGTAATACTGCGTGGTACCCATCCCATGGGTCCCAAATCTCCAGATTCAAGGGCATCTTCCTACATCGAAAACATGCATGAGAAACCCAGAAGATGGTACACCGTGTGATCGGGAAAGGTTTCTACAACGCACCTCATTTCTCATCTCCTTGTGCGCGGATTCGCCATTCCAGCCGCGTTACAAGCAATCTCCCTCCTTGGAGAATCAGCACCTTTAACCTCCTGTTCCGTACAGGTTGCAATTTGTCCTGAGGATGAACGGGAAGAGGGGGAACCAATGAGAGACTAGCTCTAGGTGTTGGGACAGGCACAGGTCACTCTATTTTCCCATCAGGAAGAAGAATTAACCACAGGCTCAGCCTGCCGCCCGGGACCAGAGTAGGGCCTGAAGCAATCCTGCGCTTTTGCGGCCAGCTCCCAAGAAAGCGAGTTGAAAAATGGAGCTCAGGGGCACTGCAATTCACAAACCTGCAGACTTATAAATGATCACTCTCGTACACAAATATATTGAGGGAAGGCAACGAAGAGGATTTGAAAGCAAGGCAGAATTGCAGGAAACAGATTTCAGGAGGGAGATTCGAATCGCCTTTAAAGCACAGGAAAAGCGGCAAAACCTCGACAATGATGCCCTTGGCCAAAAAGGGCTTATGCGTTTTTTCCTGAATATATTCAGGAAAAAACGCATACGCCCTTTTTGGCCAACCAAGCAACCTGGAAAGGCAAATCAGCGCTACAAAGAAGTCTCGCTTCCCATCGGTCAAAAGGGCCATGCTGAATAAAGTGTCAAAACCAGAAATGCAGGACAGGCCATGGAGAAACGGGAGCCTTGCTACGCTGATGGACAGGATGTAAATTGACAACAGCCACTCTGGAGAAGTGTACCGTGTGTCCTGAAACATCTAAAAAACTCAGCTTAGAGAGCATAGGGCACTTCCACTTATGGGCGAATAAATTGGGAAAACTAAAAATCAGCAAGACACAGGCACCCCAAAGTTTAGGTCTGCTCTGTTGACAAGAACCTCCACTTCATTACACCTTAAATATCCCAGGAAAGAGAAAAATGGATAAAGAAGTTGTGGTCCTTATGTACAATGGAATATCACTCAGCCATGAAATCAACGTCATAAGGCTAGCAGCAGCATGATGAGTGGATTTAGGTACGACGATTCTAAGTGAAATAAGTCACACAGAAAAAGACACTTATCATAAGATATCACTTATATAGGGAGTGTAAACACCGCCACCCCTGAACTGAATTAGAAAACAGAACAGAGTCACACGTTTAGAAAACACACTATGGCTGCTTAACGGGAAAGGTGAGGTGGGGTGATGCATAAAACAAGGGTTTCAAATTAGCTCAGATACCGTTCCATAAACCCAATAGGTAATAGACAAGACCTACTCCTAGTTCAGTGAATTGGACTCAACACCCCCTATTCACCGCCCAAGAATATATCTGACTAGTAAGAATCTTAAAAGCTATGTATTGATATCTCTCTGTAAGTGAGTCAAGTGGGTGTAAAGCGGCATAAACACAGCAGTGAAAAGCAGCTAAACCCCATTATAAAAATCAATTACTTTTAAAAACCCGTGAAACAAAGACAGTGAAAGAGAGAGAAATTCTTCCAAAATTCGTTCAGGGGCTGTGATGCCACCTGGATTGACCATATCTAGACCCACAGCTGATTGAGACATAAGGGTGGACACTCTTGGGGCTGAGAGGTTTGGTGAGGTTGGGTGAGCAAACGCAGACCCTTTAAAGTAATACTGCGTGGTACCCATCCCATGGGTCCCAAATCTCCAGGTTCAAGGGCATCTTCCTACATCGAAAACATGCATGAGAAACCCAGAAGATGGTACACCGTGTGATCGGGAAAGGTTTCTAAAACGCACCTCATTTCTCATCTCCTTGTGCGCGGATTCGCCATTCCAGCCGCTTTACAAGCAATCTCCCTCCTTGGAGAATCAGCACCTTTAACCTCCTGTTCCGTACAGGTTGCAATTTGTCCTGAGGATGAACGGGAAGAGGGGGAACCAATGAGAGACTAGCTCTAGGTGTTGGGACAGGCACAGGTCACTCTATTTTCCCATCAGGAAGAAGAATTAACCACAGGCTCAGCCTGCCGCCCGGGACCAGAGTAGGGCCTGAAGCAATACTGCGCTTTTGCGGCCAGCTCCCAAGAAAGCGAGTTGAAAAATGGAGCTCAGGGGCACTGCAATTCACAAACCTGCAGACTTATAAATGATCACTCTCGTACACAAATATATTGAGGGAAGGCAACGAAGAGGATTTGAAAGCAAGGCAGAATTGCAGGAAACAGATTTCAGGAGGGAGATTCGAATCGCCTTTAAAGCACAGGAAAAGCGGCAAAACCTCGACAATGATGCCCTTGGCCAAAAAGGGCGTATGCGTTTTTTCCTGAATATATTCAGGAAAAAACGCATACGCCCTTTTTGGCCAACCAAGCAACCTGGAAAGGCAAATCAGCGCTACAAAGAAGTCTCGCTTCCCATCGGTCAAAAGGGCCATGCTGAATAAAGTGTCAAAACCAGAAATGCAGGACAGGCCATGGAGAAACGGGAGCCTTGCTACGCTGATGGACAGGATGTAAATTGACAACAGCCACTCTGGAGAAGTGTACCGTGTGTCCTGAAACATCTAAAAAACTCAGCTTAGAGAGCATAGGGCACTTCCACTTATGGGCGTATAAATTGGGAAAACTAAAAATCAGCAAGACACAGGCACCCCAAAGTTTAGGTCTGCTCTGTTGACAAGAACCTCCACTTCATTACACCTTAAATATCCCAGGAAAGAGAAAAATGGATAAAGAAGTTGTGGTCCTTATGTACAATGGAATATCACTCAGCCATGAAATCAACGTCATAAGGCTAGCAGCAGCATGATGAGTGGATTTAGGTACGACGATTCTAAGTGAAATAATTCACACAGAAAAACACACTTATCATAAGATATCACTTATAGAGGGAGTGTAAACACCGCTACCCTTGAACTGAATTACAAAACAGAATAGAGTCACACGTTTAGAAAACACACTATGGCTGCTTAACGGGAAAGGTGAGGTGGGGTGATGCATAAAACAAGGGTTTCAAATTAGCTCAGATACCGTTCCATAAACCCAATATGTAATAGACAAGACTTACTCCTAGCTCAGTGAATTGGACTCAACACCCCCTATTCACCGCCCAAGAATATATCTGACTAGTAAGAATCTTAAAAGCTATGTATTGATATCTCGCTGTAAGTGAGTCAAGTGGGTGTAAAGCGGCATAAACACAGCAGTGAAAAGCAGCTAAACCCCATTATAAAAATCAATTACTTTTAAAAACCCGTGAAACAAAGACAGTGAAAGAGAGAGAAATTCTTCCAAAATTCGTTCAGGGGCTGTGATGCCACCTGGATTGACCATATCTAGACCCACAGCTGATTGAGACATAAGGGTGGACACTCTTGGGGCTCAGAGGTTTGGTGAGGTTGGGTGAGCAAATGCAGACCCTTTAAAGTAATACTGCGTGGTACCCATCCCATGGGTCCCAAATCTCCAGGTTCAAGGGCATCTTCCTACATCGAAAACATGCATGAGAAACCCAGAAGATGGTACACCGTGTGATCGGGAAAGGTTTCTAAAACGCACCTCATTTCTCATCTCCTTGTGGGCGGATTCGCCATTCCAGCCGCTTTACAAGCAATCTCCCTCCTTGGAGAATCAGCACCTTTAACCTCCTGTTCCGTACAGGTTGCAATTTGTCCTGAGGATGAACGGGAAGAGGGGGAACCAATGAGAGACTAGCTCTAGGTGTTGGGACAGGCACAGGTCACTCTATTTTCCCTTCAGGAAGAAGAATTAACCACAGGCTCAGCCTGCAGCCCGGGACCAGAGTAGGGCCTGAAGCAATCCTGCGCCTTTGCGGCCAGCTCCCAAGAAAGCGAGTTGAAAAATGGAGCTCAGGGGCACTGCAATTCACAAACCTGCAGACTTATAAATGATCACTCTCGTCCACAAATATATTGAGGGAAGGCAACGAAGAGGATTTGAAAGCAAGGCAGAATTGCAGGAAACAGATTTCAGGAGGGAGATTCGAATCGCCTTTAAAGCACAGGAAAAGCGGCAAAACCTCGACAATGATGCCCTTGACCAAAAAGGGCGTATGCGTTTTTTCCTGAATATATTCAGGAAAAAACGCATACGCCCTTTTTGGCCAACCAAGCAACCTGGAAAAGCAAATCAGCGCTACAAAGAAGTCTCGCTTCCCATCGGTCAAAAGGGCCATGCTGAATAAAGTGTCAAAACCAGAAATGCAGGACAGGCCATGGAGAAACGGGAGCCTTGCTACGCTGATGGACAGGATGTAAATTGACAACAGCCACTCTGGAGAAGTGTACCGTGTGTCCTGAAACATCTAAAAAAATCAGCTTAGAGAGCATAGGGCACTTCCACTTATGGGCGTATAAATTGGGAAAACTAAAAATCAGCAAGACACAGGCACCCCAAAGTTTAGGTCTGCTCTGTTGACAAGAACCTCCACTTCATTACACCTTAAATAACCCAGGAAAGAGAAAAATGGATAAAGAAGTTGTGGTCCTTATATACAATGGAATATCACTCAGCCATGAAATCAACGTCATAAGGCTAGCAGCATCATGATGAGTGGATTTAGGTACGACGATTCTAAGTGAAATAAGTCACACAGAAAAACACACTTATCATAAGATATCACTTATAGAGAGAGTGTAAACACCGCTACCCTTGAACTGAATTACAAAACAGAATAGAGTCACACGTTTAGAAAACACACTATGGCTGCTTAACGGGAAAGGTGAGGTGGGGTGATGCATAAAACAAGGGTTTCAAATTAGCTCAGATACCGTTTCATAAACCCAATATGTAATAGACAAGACTTACTCCTAGCTCAGTGAATTGGACTCAACACCCCCTATTCACCGCCCAAGAATATATCTGACTAGTAAGAATCTTAAAAGCTATGTATTGATATCTCTCTGTAAGTGAGTCAAGTGGGTGTAAAGCGGCATAAACACAGCAGTGAAAAGCAGCTAAACCCCATTATAAAAATCAATTACTTTTAAAAACCCGTGAAACAAAGACAGTGAAAGAGAGAGAAATTCTTCCAAAATTCGTTCAGGGGCTGTGATGCCACCTGGATTGACCATATCTAGACCCACAGCTGATTGAGACATAAGGGTGGACACTCTTGTGGCTCAGAGGTTTGGTGAGGTTGGGTGAGCAAACGCAGACCCTTTAAAGTAATACGGCGTGGTACCCATCCCATGGGTCCCAAATCTCCAGGTTCAAGGGCATCTTCCTACATCGAAAACATGCATGAGAAACCCAGAAGATGGTACACCGTGTGATCGGGAAAGGTTTCTAAAACGCACCTCATTTCTCATCTCCTTGTGGGCGGATTCGCCATTCCAGCCGCTTTACAAGCAATCTCCCTCCTTGGAGAATCAGCACCTTTAACCTCCTGTTCCGTACAGGTTGCAATTTGTCCTGAGGATGAACGGGAAGGGGGGAACCAATGAGAGCCTAGCTCTAGGTGTTGGGACAGGCACAGGTCACTCTATTTTCCCATCAGGAAGAAGAATTAACCACAGGCTCAGCCTGCAGCCCGGGACCAGAGTAGGGCCTGAAGCAATCCTGCGCCTTTGCAGCCAGCTCCCAAGAAAGCGAGTTGAAAAATGGAGCTCAGGGGCACTGCAATTCACAAACCTGCAGACTTATAAATGATCACTCTCGTCCACAAATATATTGAGGGAAGGCAACGAAGAGGATTTGAAAGCAAGGCAGAATTGCAGGAAACAGATTTCAGGAGGGAGATTCGAATCGCCTTTAAAGCACAGGAAAAGCGGCAAAACCTCGACAATGATGCCCTTGACCAAAAAGGGCGTATGCGTTTTTTCCTGAATATATTCAGGAAAAAACGCATACGCCCTTTTTGGCCAACCAAGCAACCTGGAAAGGCAAATCAGCGCTACAAAGAAGTCTCGCTTCCCATCGGTCAAAAGGGCCATGCTGAATAAAGTGTCAAAACCAGAAATGCAGGACAGGCCATGGAGAAACGGGAGCCTTGCTACGCTGATGGACAGGATGTAAATTAACAACAGCCACTCTGGAGAAGTGTACCGTGTGTCCTGAAACATCTAAAAAAATCAGCTTAGAGAGCATAGGGCACTTCCACTTATGGGCGTATAAATTGGGAAAACTAAAAATCAGCAAGACACAGGAACCCCAAAGTTTAGGTCTGCTCTGTTGACAAGAACCTCCACTTCATTACACCTTAAATATCCCAGGAAAGAGAAAAATGGATAAAGAAGTTGTGGTCCTTATGTACAATGGAATATCACTCAGCCATGAAATCAACGTCATAAGGCTAGCAGCAGCATGATGAGTGGATTTAGGTACGACGATTCTAAGTGAAATAAGTCACACAGAAAAAGACACTTATCATAAGATATCACTTATAGAGGGAGTGTAAACACCGCTACCATTGAACTGAATTACAAAACAGAACCGAGTCACACGTTTAGAAAACACACTATGGCTGCTTAACGGCAAAGGTGAGGTGGGGTGATGCATAAAACAAGGGTTTCAAATTAGCTCAGATACCGTTCCATAAACCCAATAGGTAATAGACAAGACCTACTCCTAGTTCAGTGAATTGGACTCAACACCCCCTATTCACCGCCCAAGAATATATCTGACTAGTAAGAATCTTAAAAGCTATGTATTGATATCTCTCTGTAAGTGAGTCAAGTGGGTGTAAAGCGGCATAAACACAGCAGTCAAAAGCAGCTAAACCCCATTATAAAAATCAATTACTTTTAAAAACCCGTGAAACAAAGACAGTGAAAGAGAGAGAAATTCTTCCAAAATTCGTTCAGGGGCTTTGATGCCACCTGGATTGACCATATCTAGACCCACAGCTGATTGAGACATAAGGGTGGACACTCTTGGGGCTGAGAGGTTTGGTGAGGTTGGGTGAGCAAACGCAGACCCTTTAAAGTAATACTGCGTGGTACCCATCCCATGGGTCCCAAATCTCCAGGTTCAAGGGCATCTTCCTACATCGAAAACATGCATGAGAAACCCAGAAGATGGTACACCGTGTGATCGGGAAAGGTTTCTAAAACGCACCTCATTTCTCATCTCCTTGTGCGCGGATTCGCCATTCCAGCCGTTTACAAGCAATCTCCCTCCTTGGAGAATCAGCACCTTTAACCTCCTGTTCCGTACAGGTTGCAATTTGTCCTGAGGATGAACGGGAAGAGGGGGAACCAATGAGAGACTAGCTCTAGGTGTTGGGACAGGCACAGGTCACTCTATTTTCCCATCAGGAAGAAGATTTAACCACAGGCTCAGCCTGCCGCCCGGGACCAGAGTAGGGCCTGAAGCAATCCTGCGCTTTTGCGGCCAGCTCCCAAGAAAGCGAGTTGAAAAATGGAGCTCAGGGGCACTGCAATTCACAAACCTGCAGACTTATAAATGATCACTCTCGTACACAAATATATTGAGGGAAGACAACGAAGAGGATTTGAAAGCAAGGCAGAATTGCAGGAAACAGATTTCAGGAGGGAGATTCGAATCGCCTTTAAAGCACAGGAAAAGCGGCAAAACCTCGACAATGATGCCCTTGGCCAAAAAGGGCGTATGCGTTTTTTCCTGAATATATTCAGGAAAAAACGCATACGCCCTTTTTGGCCAACCAAGCAACCTGGAAAGGCAAATCAGCACTACAAAGAAGTCTCGCTTCCCATCGGTCAAAAGGGCCATGCTGAATAAAGTGTCAAAACCAGAAATGCAGGACAGGCCATGGAGAAACGGGAGCCTTGCTACGCTGATGGACAGGATGTAAATTGACAACAGCCACTCTGGAGAAGTGTACCGTGTGTCCTGAAACATCTAAAAAAATCAGCTTAGAGAGCATAGGGCACTTCCACTTATGGGCGTATAAATTGGGAAAACTAAAAATCAGCAAGACACAGGCACCCCAAAGTTTAGGTCTGCTCTGTTGACAAGAACCTCCACTTCATTACACCTTAAATATCCCAGGAAAGAGAAAAATGGATAAAGAAGTTGTGGTCCTTATGTACAATGGAATATCACTCAGCCATGAAATCAACGTCATAAGGCTAGCAGCAGCATGATGAGTGGATTTAGGTACGACGATTCTAAGTGAAATAAGTCACACAGAAAAAGACACTTATCATAAGATATCACTTATAGAGGGAGTGTAAAAACCGCTACCCTTGAACTGAATTACAAAACAGAACAGAGTCACACGTTTAGAAAACACACTATGGCTGCTTAACGGGAAAGGTGAGGTGGGGTGATGCATAAAACAAGGGTTTCAAATTAGCTCAGATACCGTTCCATAAACCCAATAGGTAATAGACAAGACCTACTCCTAGTTCAGTGAATTGGACTCAACACCCCCTATTCACCGCCCAAGAATATATCTGACCAGTAAGAATCTTAAAAGCTATGTATTGATATCTCTCTGTAAGTGAGTCAAGTGGGTGTAAAGCGGCATAAACACAGCAGTGAAAAGCAGCTAAACCCCATTATAAAAATCAATTACTTTTAAAAACCCATGAAACAAAGACAGTGAAAGAGAGAGAAATTCTTCCAAAATTCGTTCAGGGGCTGTGATGCCACCTGGATTGACCATATCTAGACCCACAGCTGATTGAGACATAAGGGTAGACACTCTTGGGGCTAGGAGGTTTGGTGAGGTTGGGTGAGCAAACGCAGACCATTTAAAGTAATACTGCGTGGTACCCATCCCATGGGTCCCAAATCTCCAGATTCAAGGGCATCTTCCTACATCGAAAACATGCATGAGAAACCCAGAAGATGGTACACCGTGTGATCGGGAAAGGTTTCTAAAACGCACCTCATTTCTCATCTCCTTGTGCGCGGATTCGCCATTCCAGCCGCTTTACAAGCAATCTCCCTCCTTGGAGAATCAGCACCTTTAACCTCCTGTTCCGTACAGGTTGCAATTTGTCCTGAGGATGAACGGGAAGAGGGGGAACCAATGAGAGACTAGCTCTAGGTGTTGGGACAGGCACAGGTCACTCTATTTTCCCATCAGGAAGAAGAATTAACCACAGGCTCAGCCTGCCGCCCGGGACCAGAGTAGGGCCTGAAGCAATCCTGCGCTTTTGCGGCCAGCTCCCAAGAAAGCGAGTTGAAAAATGGAGCTCAGGGGCACTGCAATTCACAAACCTGCAGACTTATAAATGATCACTCTCGTACACAAATATATTGAGGGAAGGCAACGAAGAGGATTTGAAAGCAAGGCAGAATTGCAGGAAACAGATTTCAGGAGGGAGATTCGAATCGCCTTTAAAGCACAGGAAAAGCGGCAAAACCTCGACAATGATGCCCTTGGCCAAAAAGGGCGTATGCGTTTTTTCCTGAATATATTCAGGAAAAAACGCATACGCCCTTTTTGGCCAACCAAGCAACCTGGAAAGGCAAATCAGCGCTACAAAGAAGTCTCGCTTCCCATTGGTCAAAAGGGCCATGCTGAATAAAGTGTCAAAACCAGAAATGCAGGACAGGCCATGGAGAAACGGGAGCCTTGCTACGCTGATGGACAGGATGTAAATTGACAACAGCCACTCTGGAGAAGTGTACCGTGTGTCCTGAAACATCTAAAAAAATCAGCTTAGAGAGCATAGGGCACTTCCACTTATGGGCGTATAAATTGGGAAAACTAAAAATCAGCAAGACACAGGCACCCCAAAGTTTAGGTCTGCTCTGTTGACAAGAACCTCCACTTCATTACACCTTAAATATCCCAGGAAAGAGAAAAATGGATAAAGAAGTTGTGGTCCTTATGTACAATGGAATATCACTCAGCCATGAAATCAACGTCATAAGGCTAGCAGCAGCATGATGAGTGGATTTAGGTACGACGATTCTAAGTGAAATAAGTCACACAGAAAAAGACACTTATCATAAGATATCACTTATAGAGGGAGTGTAAAAACCGCTACCCTTGAACTGAATTACAAAACAGAACAGAGTCACACGTTTAGAAAACACACTATGGCTGCTTAACGGGAAAGGTGAGGTGGGGTGATGCATAAAACAAGGGTTTCAAATTAGCTCAGATACCGTTCCATAAACCCAATAGGTAATAGACAAGACCTACTCCTAGTTCAGTGAATTGGACTCAACACCCCCTATTCACCGCCCAAGAATATATCTGACTAGTAAGAATCTTAAAAGCTATGTATTGATATCTCTCTGTAAGTGAGTCAAGTGGGTGTAAAGCGGCATAAACACAGCAGTGAAAAGCAGCTAAACCCCATTATAAAAATCAATTACTTTTAAAAACCCATGAAACAAAGACAGTGAAAGAGAGAGAAATTCTTCCAAAATTCGTTCAGGGGCTGTGATGCCACCTGGATTGACCATATCTAGACCCACAGCTGATTGAGACATAAGGGTGGACACTGTTGGGGCTGAGAGGTTTGGTGAGGTTGGGTGAGCAAACGCAGACCATTTAAAGTAATACTGCGTGGTACCCATCCCATGGGTCCCAAATCTCCAGATTCAAGGGCATCTTCCTACATCGAAAACATGCATGAGAAACCCAGAAGATGGTACACCGTGTGATCGGGAAAGGTTTCTAAAACGCACCTCATTTCTCATCTCCTTGTGCGCGGATTCGCCATTCCAGCCGCTTTACAAGCAATCTCCCTCCTTGGAGAATCAGCACCTTTAACCTCCTGTTCCGTACAGGTTGCAATTTGTCCTGAGGATGAACGGGAAGAGGGGGAACCAATGAGAGACTAGCTCTAGGTGTTGGGACAGGCACAGGTCACTCTATTTTCCCATCGGGAAGAAGAATTAACCACAGGCTCAGCCTGCCGCCCGGGACCAGAGTAGGGCCTGAAGCAATCCTGCGCTTTTGCGGCCAGCTCCCAAGAAAGCGAGTTGAAAAATGGAGCTCAGGGGCACTGCAATTCACAAACCTGCAGACTTATAAATGATCACTCTCGTACACAAATATATTGAGGGAAGGCAACGAAGAGGATTTGAAAGCAAGGCAGAATTGCAGGAAACAGATTTCAGGAGGGAGATTCGAATCGCCTTTAAAGCACAGGAAAAGCGGCAAAACCTCGACAATGATGCCCTTGGCCAAAAAGGGCGTATGCGTTTTTTCCTGAATATATTCAGGAAAAAACGCATACGCCCTTTTTGGCCAACCAAGCAACCTGGAAAGGCAAATCAGCGCTACAAAGAAGTCTCGCTTCCCATCGGTCAAAAGGGCCATGCTGAATAAAGTGTCAAAACCAGAAATGCAGGACAGGCCATGGAGAAACGGGAGCCTTGCTACGCTGATGGACAGGATGTAAATTGACAACAGCCACTCTGGAGAAGTGTACCGTGTGTCCTGAAACATCTAAAAAACTCAGCTTAGAGAGCATAGGGCACTTCCACTTATGGGCGTATAAATTGGGAAAACTAAAAATCAGCAAGACACAGGCACCCCAAAGTTTAGGTCTGCTCTGTTGACAAGAACCTCCACTTCATTACACCTTAAATATCCCAGGAAAGAGAAAAATGGATAAAGAAGTTGTGGTCCTTATGTACAATGGAATATCACTCAGCCATGAAATCAACGTCATAAGGCTAGCAGCAGCATGATGAGTGGATTTAGGTACGACGATTCTAAGTGAAATAAGTCACACAGAAAAAGACACTTATCATAAGATATCACTTATAGAGGGAGTGTAAAAACCGCTACCCTTGAACTGAATTACAAAACAGAACAGAGTCACACGTTTAGAAAACACACTATGGCTGCTTAACGGGAAAGGTGAGGTGGGGTGATGCATAAAACAAGGGTTTCAAATTAGCTCAGATACCGTTCCATAAACCCAATAGGTAATAGACAAGACCTACTCCTAGTTCAGTGAATTGGACTCAACACCCCCTATTCACCGCCCAAGAATATATCTGACTAGTAAGAATCTTCAAACCTATGTATTGATATCTCTCTGTAAGTGAGTCAAGTGGGTGTAAAGCGGCATAAACACAGCAGTGAAAAGCAGCTAAACCCCATTATAAAAATCAATTACTTTTAAAAACCCATGAAACAAAGACAGTGAAAGAGAGAGAAATTCTTCCAAAATTCGTTCAGGGGCTGTGATGCCACCTGGATTGACCATATCTAGACCCACAGCTGATTGAGACATAAGGGTGGACACTCTTGGGGCTAGGAGGTTTGGTGAGGTTGGGTGAGCAAACGCAGACCATTTAAAGTAATACTGCGTGGTACCCATCCCATGGGTCCCAAATCTCCAGATTCAAGGGCATCTTCCTACATCGAAAACATGCATGAGAAACCCAGAAGATGGTACACCGTGTGATCGGGAAAGGTTTCTAAAACGCACCTCATTTCTCATCTCCTTGTGCGCGGATTCGCCATTCCAGCCGCTTTACAAGCAATCTCCCTCGTTGGAGTATCAGCACCTTTAACCTCCTGTTCCGTACAGGTTGCAATTTGTCCTGAGGATGAACGGGAAGAGGGGGAACCAATGAGAGACTAGCTCTAGGTGTTGGGACAGGCACAGGTCACTCTATTTTCCCATCAGGAAGAAGAATTAACCACAGGCTCAGGCTGCCGCCCGGGACCAGAGTAGGGCCTGAAGCAATCCTGCGCTTTTGCGGCCAGCTCCCAAGAAAGCGAGTTGAAAAATGGAGCTCAGGGGCACTGCAATTCACAAACCTGCAGACTTATAAATGATCACTCTCGTACACAAATATATTGAGGGAAGGCAACGAAGAGGATTTGAAAGCAAGGCAGAATTGCAGGAAACAGATTTCAGGAGGGAGATTCGAATCGCCTTTAAAGCACAGGAAAAGCGGCAAAACCTCGACAATGATGCCCTTGGCCAAAAAGGGCGTATGCGTTTTTTCCTGAATATATTCAGGAAAAAACGCATACGCCCTTTTTGGCCAACCAAGCAACCTGGAAAGGCAAATCAGCGCTACAAAGAAGTCTCGCTTCCCATCGGTCAAAAGGGCCATGCTGAATAAAGTGTCAAAACCAGAAATGCAGGACAGGCCATGGAGAAACGGGAGCCTTGCTACGCTGATGGACAGGATGTAAATTGACAACAGCCACTCTGGAGAAGTGTACCGTGTGTCCTGAAACATCTAAAAAAATCAGCTTAGAGAGCATAGGGCACTTCCACTTATGGGCGTATAAATTGGGAAAACTAAAAATCAGCAAGACACAGGCACCCCAAAGTTTAGGTCTGCTCTGTTGACAAGAACCTCCACTTCATTACACCTTAAATATCCCAGGAAAGAGAAAAATGGATAAAGAAGTTGTGGTCCTTATGTACAATGGAATATCACTCAGCCATGAAATCAACGTCATAAGGCTAGCAGCAGCATGATGAGTGGATTTAGGTACGACGATTCTAAGTGAAATAAGTCACACAGAAAAAGACACTTATCATAAGATATCACTTATAGAGGGAGTGTAAAAACCGCTACCCTTGAACTGAATTACAAAACAGAACAGAGTCACACGTTTAGAAAACACACTATGGCTGCTTAACGGGAAAGGTGAGGTGGGGTGATGCATAAAACAAGGGTTTCAAATTAGCTCAGATACCGTTCCATAAACCCAATAGGTAATAGACAAGACCTACTCCTAGTTCAGTGAATTGGACTCAACACCCCCTATTCACCGCCCAAGAATATATCTGACTAGTCAGAATCTTAAAAGCTATGTATTGATATCTCTCTGTAAGTGAGTCAAGTGGGTGTAAAGCGGCATAAACACAGCAGTGAAAAGCAGCTAAACCCCATTATAAAAATCAATTACTTTTAAAAACCCATGAAACAAAGACAGTGAAAGAGAGAGAAATTCTTCCAAAATTCGTTCAGGGGCTGTGATGCCACCTGGATTGACCATATCTAGACCCACAGCTGATTGAGACATAAGGGTGGACACTCTTGGGGCTAGGAGGTTTGGTGAGGTTGGGTGAGCAAACGCAGACCATTTAAAGTAATACTGCTTGGTACCCATCCCATGGGTCCCAAATCTCCAGATTCAAGGGCATCTTCCTACATCGAAAACATGCATGAGAAACCCAGAAGATGGTACACCGTGTGATCGGGAAAGGTTTCTAAAACGCACCTCATTTCTCATCTCCTTGTGCGCGGGTTCGCCATTCCAGCCGCTTTACAAGCAATCTCCCTCCTTGGAGAATCAGCACCTTTAACCTCCTGTTCAGTACAGGTTGCAATTTGTCCTGAGGATGAACGGGAAGAGGGGGAACCAATGAGAGACTAGCTCTAGGTGTTGGGACAGGCACAGGTCACTCTATTTTCCCATCAGGAAGAAGAATTAACCACAGGCTCAGCCTGCCGCCCGGGACCAGAGTAGGGCCTGAAGCAATCCTGCGCTTTTGCGGCCAGCTCCCAAGAAAGCGAGTTGAAAAATGGAGCTCAGGGGCACTGCAATTCACAAACCTGCAGACTTATAAATGATCACTCTCGTCCACAAATATATTGAGGGAAGGCAACGAAGAGGATTTGAAAGCAAGGCAGAATTGCAGGAAACAGATTTCAGGAGGGAGATTCGAATCGCCTTTAAAGCACAGGAAAAGCGGCAAAACCTCGACAATGATGCCCTTGGCCAAAAAGGGCGTATGCGTTTTTTCCTGAATATATTCAGGAAAAAACGCATACGCCCTTTTTGGCCAACCAAGCAACCTGGAAAGGCAAATCAGCGCTACAAAGAAGTCTCGCTTCCCATCGGTCAAAAGGGCCATGCTGAATAAAGTGTCAAAACCAGAAATGCAGGACAGGCCATGGAGAAACGGGAGCCTTGCTACGCTGATGGACAGGATGTAAATTGACAACAGCCACTCTGGAGAAGTGTACCGTGTGTCCTGAAACATCTAAAAAACTCAGCTTAGAGAGCATAGGGCACTTCCACTTATGGGCGTATAAATTGGGAAAACTAAAAATCAGCAAGACACAGGCACCCCAAAGTTTAGGTCTGCTCTGTTGACAAGAACCTCCACTTCATTACACCTTAAATATCCCAGGAAAGAGAAAAATGGATAAAGAAGTTGTGGTCCTTATGTACAAGGGAATATCACTCAGCCATGAAATCAACGTCATAAGGCTAGCAGCAGCATGATGAGTGGATTTAGGTACGACGATTCTAAGTGAAATAAGTCACACAGAAAAAGACACTTATCATAAGATATCACTTATAGAGGGAGTGTAAACACCGCTACCCTTGAACTGAATTAGAAAACAGAACAGAGTCACACGTTTAGAAAACACACTATGGCTGCTTAACGGGAAAGGTGAGGTGGGGTGATGCATAAAACAAGGGTTTCAAATTAGCTCAGATACCGTTCCATAAACCCAATAGGTAATAGACAAGACCTACTCCTAGTTCAGTGAATTGGACTCAACACCCCCTATTCACCGCCCAAGAATATATCTGACTAGTAAGAATCTTAAAAGCTATGTATTGATATCTCTCTGTAAGTGAGTCAAGTGGGTGTAAAGCGGCATAAACACAGCAGTGAAAAGCAGCTAAACCCCATTATAAAAATCAATTACTTTTAAAAACCCATGAAACAAAGACAGTGAAAGAGAGAGAAATTCTTCCAAAATTCGTTCAGGGGCTGTGATGCCACCTGGATTGACCATATCTAGACCCACAGCTGATTGAGACATAAGGGTGGACACTGTTGGGGCTGAGAGGTTTGGTGAGGTTGGGTGAGCAAACGCAGACCATTTAAAGTAATACTGCGTGGTACCCATCCCATGGGTCCCAAATCTCCAGATTCAAGGGCATCTTCCTACATCGAAAACATGCATGAGAAACCCAGAAGATGGTACACCGTGTGATCGGGAAAGGTTTCTACAACGCACCTCATTTCTCATCTCCTTGTGCGCGGATTCGCCATTCCAGCCGCTTTACAAGCAATCTCCCTCCTTGGAGAATCAGCACCTTTAACCTCCTGTTCCGTACAGGTTGCAATTTGTCCTGAGGATGAACGGGAAGAGGGGGAACCAATGAGAGACTAGCTCTAGGTGTTGGGACAGGCACAGGTCACTCTATTTTCCCATCAGGAAGAAGAATTAACCACAGGCTCAGCCTGCCGCCCGGGACCAGAGTAGGGCCTGAAGCAATCCTGCGCTTTTGCGGCCAGCTCCCAAGAAAGCGAGTTGAAAAATGGAGCTCAGGGGCACTGCAATTCACAAACCTGCAGACTTATAAATGATCACTCTCGTACACAAATATATTGAGGGAAGGCAACGAAGAGGATTTGAAAGCAAGGCAGAATTGCAGGAAACAGATTTCAGGAGGGAGATTCGAATCGCCTTTAAAGCACAGGAAAAGCGGCAAAACCTCGACAATGATGCCCTTGGCCAAAAAGGGCGTATGCGTTTTTTCCTGAATATATTCAGGAAAAAACGCATACGCCCTTTTTGGCCAACCAAGCAACCTGGAAAGGCAAATCAGCGCTACAAAGAAGTCTCGCTTCCCATCGGTCAAAAGGGCCATGCTGAATAAAGTGTCAAAACCAGAAATGCAGGACAGGCCATGGAGAAACGGGAGCCTTGCTACGCTGATGGACAGGATGTAAATTGACAACAGCCACTCTGGAGAAGTGTACCGTGTGTCCTGAAACATCTAAAAAACTCAGCTTAGAGAGCATAGGGCACTTCCACTTATGGGCGTATAAATTGGGAAAACTAAAAATCAGCAAGACACAGGCACCCCAAAGTTTAGGTCTGCTCTGTTGACAAGAACCTCCACTTCATTACACCTTAAATATCCCAGGAAAGAGAAAAATGGATAAAGAAGTTGTGGTCCTTATGTACAATGGAATATCACTCAGACATGAAATCAACGTCATAAGGCTAGCAGCAGCATGATGAGTGGATTTAGGTACGACGATTCTAAGTGAAATAAGTCACACAGAAAAAGACACTTATCATAAGATATCACTTATAGAGGGAGTGTAAACACCGCTACCCCTGAACTGAATTAGAAAACAGAACAGAGTCACACGTTTAGAAAACACACTATGGCTGCTTAACGGGAAAGGTGAGGTGGGGTGATGCATAAAACAAGGGTTTCAAATTAGCTCAGATACCGTTCCATAAACCCAATAGGTAATAGACAAGACCTACTCCTAGTTCAGTGAATTGGACTCAACACCCCCTATTCACCGCCCAAGAATATATCTGACTAGTAAGAATCTTAAAAGCTATGTATTGATATCTCTCTGTAAGTGAGTCAAGTGGGTGTAAAGCGGCATAAACACAGCAGTGAAAAGCAGCTAAACACCATTATAAAAATCAATTACTTTTAAAAACCCGTGAAACAAAGACAGTGAAAGAGAGAGAAATTCTTCCAAAATTCGTTCAGGGGCTGTGATGCCACCTGGATTGACCATATCTAGACCCACAGCTGATTGAGACATAAGGGTGGACACTCTTGGGGCTGAGAGGTTTGGTGAGGTTGGGTGAGCAAACGCAGACCCTTTAAAGTAATACTGCGTGGTACCCATCCCATGGGTCCCAAATCTCCAGGTTCAAGGGCATCTTCCTACATCGAAAACATGCATGAGAAACCCAGAAGATGGTACACCGTGTGATCGGGAAAGGTTTCTAAAACGCACCTCATTTCTCATCTCCTTGTGCGCGGATTCGCCATTCCAGCCGCTTTACAAGCAATCTCCCTCCTTGGAGAATCAGCACCTTTAACCTCCTGTTCCGTACAGGTTGCAATTTGTCCTGAGGATGAACGGGAAGAGGGGGAACCAATGAGAGACTAGCTCTAGGTGTTGGGACAGGCACAGGTCACTCTATTTTCCCATCAGGAAGAAGAATTAACCACAGGCTCAGCCTGCCGCCCGGGACCAGAGTAGGGCCTGAAGCAATCCTGCGCTTTTGCGGCCAGCTCCCAAGAAAGCGAGTTGAAAAATGGAGCTCAGGGGCACTGCAATTCACAAACCTGCAGACTTATAAATGATCACTCTCGTCCACAAATATATTGAGGGAAGGCAACGAAGAGGATTTGAAAGCAAGGCAGAATTGCAGGAAACAGATTTCAGGAGGGAGATTCGAATCGCCTTTAAAGCACAGGAAAAGCGGCAAAACCTCGACAATGATGCCCTTGGCCAAAAAGGGCGTATGCGTTTTTTCCTGAATATATTCAGGAAAAAACGCATACGCCCTTTTTGGCCAACCAAGCAACCTGGAAAGGCAAATCAGCGCTACAAAGAAGTCTCGCTTCCCATCGGTCAAAAGGGCCATGCTGAATAAAGTGTCAAAACCAGAAATGCAGGACAGGCCATGGAGAAACGGGAGCCTTGCTACGCTGATGGACAGGATGTAAATTGACAACAGCCACTCTGGAGAAGTGTACCGTGTGTCCTGAAACATCTAAAAAACTCAGCTTAGAGAGCATAGGGCACTTCCACTTATGGGCGTAGAAATTGGGAAAACTAAAAATCAGCAAGACACAGGCACCCCAAAGTTTAGGTCTGCTCTGTTGACAAGAACCTCCACTTCATTACACCTTAAATATCCCAGGAAAGAGAAAAATGGATAAAGAAGTTGTGGTCCTTATGTACAATGGAATATCACTCAGCCATGAAATCAACGTCATAAGGCTAGCAGCAGCATGATGAGTGGATTTAGGTACGACGATTCTAAGTGAAATAAGTCACACAGAAAAAGACACTTATCATAAGATATCACTTATAGAGGGAGTGTAAACACCGCTACCCTTGAACTGAATTAGAAAACAGAACAGAGTCACACGTTTAGAAAACACACTATGGCTGCTTAACGGGAAAGGTGAGGTGGGGTGATGCATAAAACAAGGGTTTCAAATTAGCTCAGATACCGTTCCATAAACCCAATAGGTAATAGACAAGACCTACTCCTAGTTCAGTGAATTGGACTCAACACCCCCTATTCACTGCCCAAGAATATATCTGACTAGTAAGAATCTTAAAAGCTATGTATTGATATCTCTCTGTAAGTGAGTCAAGTGGGTGTAAAGCGGCATAAACACAGCAGTGAAAAGCAGCTAAACCCCATTATAAAAATCAATTACTTTTAAAAACCCATGAAACAAAGACAGTGAAAGAGAGAGAAATTCTTCCAAAATTCGTTCAGGGGCTGTGATGCCACCTGGATTGACCATATCTAGACCCACAGCTGATTGAGACATAAGGGTGGACACTGTTGGGGCTGAGAGGTTTGGTGAGGTTGGGTGAGCAAACGCAGACCATTTAAAGTAATACTGCGTGGTACCCATCCCATGGGTCCCAAATCTCCAGATTCAAGGGCATCTTCCTACATCGAAAACATGCATGAGAAACCCAGAAGATGGTACACCGTGTGATCGGGAAAGGTTTCTAAAACGCACCTCATTTCTCATCTCCTTGTGCGCGGATTCGCCATTCCAGCCGCTTTACAAGCAATCTCCCTCCTTGGAGAATCAGCACCTTTAACCTCCTGTTCCGTACAGGTTGCAATTTGTCCTGAGGATGAACGGGAAGAGGGGGAACCAATGAGAGACTAGCTCTAGGTGTTGGGACAGGCACAGGTCACTCTATTTTCCCATCAGGAAGAAGAATTAACCACAGGCTCAGCCTGCCGCCCGGGACCAGAGTAGGGCCTGAAGCAATCCTGCGCTTTTGCGGCCAGCTCCCAAGAAAGCGAGTTGAAAAATGGAGCTCAGGGGCACTGCAATTCACAAACCTGCAGACTTATAAATGATCACTCTCGTCCACAAATATATTGAGGGAAGGCAACGAAGAGGATTTGAAAGCAAGGCAGAATTGCAGGAAACAGATTTCAGGAGGGAGATTCGAATCGCCTTTAAAGCACAGGAAAAGCGGCAAAACCTCGACAATGATGCCCTTGGCCAAAAAGGGCGTATGCGTTTTTTCCTGAATATATTCAGGAAAAAACGCATACGCCCTTTTTGGCCAACCAAGCAACCTGGAAAGGCAAATCAGCGCTACAAAGAAGTCTCGCTTCCCATCGGTCAAAAGGGCCATGCTGAATAAAGTGTCAAAACCAGAAATGCAGGACAGGCCATGGAGAAACGGGAGCCTTGCTACGCTGATGGACAGGATGTAAATTGACAACAGCCACTCTGGAGAAGTGTACCGTGTGTCCTGAAACATCTAAAAAACTCAGCTTAGAGAGCATAGGGCACTTCCACTTATGGGCGTATAAATTGGGAAAACTAAAAATCAGCAAGACACAGGCACCCCAAAGTTTAGGTCTGCTCTGTTGACAAGAACCTCCACTTCATTACACCTTAAATATCCCAGGAAAGAGAAAAATGGATAAAGAAGTTGTGGTCCTTATGTACAAGGGAATATCACTCAGCCATGAAATCAACGTCATAAGGCTAGCAGCAGCATGATGAGTGGATTTAGGTACGACGATTCTAAGTGAAATAAGTCACACAGAAAAAGACACTTATCATAAGATATCACTTATAGAGGGAGTGTAAACACCGCTACCCTTGAACTGAATTAGAAAACAGAACAGAGTCACACGTTTAGAAAACACACTATGGCTGCTTAACGGGAAAGGTGAGGTGGGGTGATGCATAAAACAAGGGTTTCAAATTAGCTCAGATACCGTTCCATAAACCCAATAGGTAATAGACAAGACCTACTCCTAGTTCAGTGAATTGGACTCAACACCCCCTATTCACCGCCCAAGAATATATCTGACTAGTAAGAATCTTAAAAGCTATGTATTGATATCTCTCTGTAAGTGAGTCAAGTGGGTGTAAAGCGGCATAAACACAGCAGTGAAAAGCAGCTAAACCCCATTATAAAAATCAATTACTTTTAAAAACCCATGAAACAAAGACAGTGAAAGAGAGAGAAATTCTTCCAAAATTCGTTCAGGGGCTGTGATGCCACCTGGATTGACCATATCTAGACCCACAGCTGATTGAGACATAAGGGTGGACACTGTTGGGGCTGAGAGGTTTGGTGAGGTTGGGTGAGCAAACGCAGACCATTTAAAGTAATACTGCGTGGTACCCATCCCATGGGTCCCAAATCTCCAGATTCAAGGGCATCTTCCTACATCGAAAACATGCATGAGAAACCCAGAAGATGGTACACCGTGTGATCGGGAAAGGTTTCTACAACGCACCTCATTTCTCATCTCCTTGTGCGCGGATTCGCCATTCCAGCCGCTTTACAAGCAATCTCCCTCCTTGGAGAATCAGCACCTTTAACCTCCTGTTCCGTACAGGTTGCAATTTGTCCTGAGGATGAACGGGAAGAGGGGGAACCAATGAGAGACTAGCTCTAGGTGTTGGGACAGGCACAGGTCACTCTATTTTCCCATCAGGAAGAAGAATTAACCACAGGCTCAGCCTGCCGCCCGGGACCAGAGTAGGGCCTGAAGCAATCCTGCGCTTTTGCGGCCAGCTCCCAAGAAAGCGAGTTGAAAAATGGAGCTCAGGGGCACTGCAATTCACAAACCTGCAGACTTATAAATGATCACTCTCGTACACAAATATATTGAGGGAAGGCAACGAAGAGGATTTGAAAGCAAGGCAGAATTGCAGGAAACAGATTTCAGGAGGGAGATTCGAATCGCCTTTAAAGCACAGGAAAAGCGGCAAAACCTCGACAATGATGCCCTTGGCCAAAAAGGGCGTATGCGTTTTTTCCTGAATATATTCAGGAAAAAACGCATACGCCCTTTTTGGCCAACCAAGCAACCTGGAAAGGCAAATCAGCGCTACAAAGAAGTCTCGCTTCCCATCGGTCAAAAGGGCCATGCTGAATAAAGTGTCAAAACCAGAAATGCAGGACAGGCCATGGAGAAACGGGAGCCTTGCTACGCTGATGGACAGGATGTAAATTGACAACAGCCACTCTGGAGAAGTGTACCGTGTGTCCTGAAACATCTAAAAAACTCAGCTTAGAGAGCATAGGGCACTTCCACTTATGGGCGTATAAATTGGGAAAACTAAAAATCAGCAAGACACAGGCACCCCAAAGTTTAGGTCTGCTCTGTTGACAAGAACCTCCACTTCATTACACCTTAAATATCCCAGGAAAGAGAAAAATGGATAAAGAAGTTGTGGTCCTTATGTACAATGGAATATCACTCAGACATGAAATCAACGTCATAAGGCTAGCAGCAGCATGATGAGTGGATTTAGGTACGACGATTCTAAGTGAAATAAGTCACACAGAAAAAGACACTTATCATAAGATATCACTTATAGAGGGAGTGTAAACACCGCTACCCCTGAACTGAATTAGAAAACAGAACAGAGTCACACGTTTAGAAAACACACTATGGCTGCTTAACGGGAAAGGTGAGGTGGGGTGATGCATAAAACAAGGGTTTCAAATTAGCTCAGATACCGTTCCATAAACCCAATAGGTAATAGACAAGACCTACTCCTAGTTCAGTGAATTGGACTCAACACCCCCTATTCACCGCCCAAGAATATATCTGACTAGTAAGAATCTTAAAAGCTATGTATTGATATCTCTCTGTAAGTGAGTCAAGTGGGTGTAAAGCGGCATAAACACAGCAGTGAAAAGCAGCTAAACACCATTATAAAAATCAATTACTTTTAAAAACCCGTGAAACAAAGACAGTGAAAGAGAGAGAAATTCTTCCAAAATTCGTTCAGGGGCTGTGATGCCACCTGGATTGACCATATCTAGACCCACAGCTGATTGAGACATAAGGGTGGACACTCTTGGGGCTGAGAGGTTTGGTGAGGTTGGGTGAGCAAACGCAGACCCTTTAAAGTAATACTGCGTGGTACCCATCCCATGGGTCCCAAATCTCCAGGTTCAAGGGCATCTTCCTACATCGAAAACATGCATGAGAAACCCAGAAGATGGTACACCGTGTGATCGGGAAAGGTTTCTAAAACGCACCTCATTTCTCATCTCCTTGTGCGCGGATTCGCCATTCCAGCCGCTTTACAAGCAATCTCCCTCCTTGGAGAATCAGCACCTTTAACCTCCTGTTCCGTACAGGTTGCAATTTGTCCTGAGGATGAACGGGAAGAGGGGGAACCAATGAGAGACTAGCTCTAGGTGTTGGGACAGGCACAGGTCACTCTATTTTCCCATCAGGAAGAAGAATTAACCACAGGCTCAGCCTGCCGCCCGGGACCAGAGTAGGGCCTGAAGCAATCCTGCGCTTTTGCGGCCAGCTCCCAAGAAAGCGAGTTGAAAAATGGAGCTCAGGGGCACTGCAATTCACAAACCTGCAGACTTATAAATGATCACTCTCGTCCACAAATATATTGAGGGAAGGCAACGAAGAGGATTTGAAAGCAAGGCAGAATTGCAGGAAACAGATTTCAGGAGGGAGATTCGAATCGCCTTTAAAGCACAGGAAAAGCGGCAAAACCTCGACAATGATGCCCTTGGCCAAAAAGGGCGTATGCGTTTTTCCTGAATATATTCAGGAAAAAACGCATACGCCCTTTTTGGCCAACCAAGCAACCTGGAAAGGCAAATCAGCGCTACAAAGAAGTCTCGCTTCCCATCGGTCAAAAGGGCCATGCTGAATAAAGTGTCAAAACCAGAAATGCAGGACAGGCCATGGAGAAACGGGAGCCTTGCTACGCTGATGGACAGGATGTAAATTGACAACAGCCACTCTGGAGAAGTGTACCGTGTGTCCTGAAACATCTAAAAAACTCAGCTTAGAGAGCATAGGGCACTTCCACTTATGGGCGTAGAAATTGGGAAAACTAAAAATCAGCAAGACACAGGCACCCCAAAGTTTAGGTCTGCTCTGTTGACAAGAACCTCCACTTCATTACACCTTAAATATCCCAGGAAAGAGAAAAATGGATAAAGAAGTTGTGGTCCTTATGTACAATGGAATATCACTCAGCCATGAAATCAACGTCATAAGGCTAGCAGCAGCATGATGAGTGGATTTAGGTACGACGATTCTAAGTGAAATAAGTCACACAGAAAAAGACACTTATCATAAGATATCACTTATAGAGGGAGTGTAAACACCGCTACCCTTGAACTGAATTAGAAAACAGAACAGAGTCACACGTTTAGAAAACACACTATGGCTGCTTAACGGGAAAGGTGAGGTGGGGTGATGCATAAAACAAGGGTTTCAAATTAGCTCAGATACCGTTCCATAAACCCAATAGGTAATAGACAAGACCTACTCCTAGTTCAGTGAATTGGACTCAACACCCCCTATTCACCGCCCAAGAATATATCTGACTAGTAAGAATCTTAAAAGCTATGTATTGATATCTCTCTGTAAGTGAGTCAAGTGGGTGTAAAGCGGCATAAACACAGCAGTGAAAAGCAGCTAAACCCCATTATAAAAATCAATTACTTTTAAAAACCCATGAAACAAAGACAGTGAAAGAGAGAGAAATTCTTCCAAAATTCGTTCAGGGGCTGTGATGCCACCTGGATTGACCATATCTAGACCCACAGCTGATTGAGACATAAGGGTGGACACTGTTGGGGCTGAGAGGTTTGGTGAGGTTGGGTGAGCAAACGCAGACCATTTAAAGTAATACTGCGTGGTACCCATCCCATGGGTCCCAAATCTCCAGATTCAAGGGCATCTTCCTACATCGAAAACATGCATGAGAAACCCAGAAGATGGTACACCGTGTGATCGGGAAAGGTTTCTAAAACGCACCTCATTTCTCATCTCCTTGTGCGCGGATTCGCCATTCCAGCCGCTTTACAAGCAATCTCCCTCCTTGGAGAATCAGCACCTTTAACCTCCTGTTCCGTACAGGTTGCAATTTGTCCTGAGGATGAACGGGAAGAGGGGGAACCAATGAGAGACTAGCTCTAGGTGTTGGGACAGGCACAGGTCACTCTATTTTCCCATCAGGAAGAAGAATTAACCACAGGCTCAGCCTGCCGCCCGGGACCAGAGTAGGGCCTGAAGCAATCCTGCGCTTTTGCGGCCAGCTCCCAAGAAAGCGAGTTGAAAAATGGAGCTCAGGGGCACTGCAATTCACAAACCTGCAGACTTATAAATGATCACTCTCGTACACAAATATATTGAGGGAAGGCAACGAAGAGGATTTGAAAGCAAGGCAGAATTGCAGGAAACAGATTTCAGGAGGGAGATTCGAATCGCCTTTAAAGCACAGGAAAAGCGGCAAAACCTCGACAATGATGCCCTTGGCCAAAAAGGGCGTATGCGTTTTTTCCTGAATATATTCAGGAAAAAACGCATACGCCCTTTTTGGCCAACCAAGCAACCTGGAAAGGCAAATCAGCGCTACAAAGAAGTCTCGCTTCCCATCGGTCAAAAGGGCCATGCTGAATAAAGTGTCAAAACCAGAAATGCAGGACAGGCCATGGAGAAACGGGAGCCTTGCTACGCTGATGGACAGGATGTAAATTGACAACAGCCACTCTGGAGAAGTGTACCGTGTGTCCTGAAACATCTAAAAAACTCAGCTTAGAGAGCATAGGGCACTTCCACTTATGGGCGTAGAAATTGGGAAAACTAAAAATCAGCAAGACACAGGCACCCCAAAGTTTAGGTCTGCTCTGTTGACAAGAACCTCCACTTCATTACACCTTAAATATCCCAGGAAAGAGAAAAATGGATAAAGAAGTTGTGGTCCTTATGTACAATGGAATATCACTCAGCCATGAAATCAACGTCATAAGGCTAGCAGCAGCATGATGAGTGGATTTAGGTACGACGATTCTAAGTGAAATAAGTCACACAGAAAAAGACACTTATCATAAGATATCACTTATAGAGGGAGTGTAAACACCGCTACCCCTGAACTGAATTAGAAAACAGAACAGAGTCACACGTTTAGAAAACACACTATGGCTGCTTAACGGGAAAGGTGAGGTGGGGTGATGCATAAAACAAGGGTTTCAAATTAGCTCAGATACCGTTCCATAAACCCAATAGGTAATAGACAAGACCTACTCCTAGTTCAGTGAATTGGACTCAACACCCCCTATTCACCGCCCAAGAATATATCTGACTAGTAAGAATCTTAAAAGCTATGTATTGATATCTCTCTGTAAGTGAGTCAAGTGGGTGTAAAGCGGCATAAACACAGCAGTGAAAAGCAGCTAAACCCCATTATAAAAATCAATTACTTTTAAAAACCCGTGAAACAAAGACAGTGAAAGAGAGAGAAATTCTTCCAAAATTCGTTCAGGGGCTGTGATGCCACCTGGATTGACCATATCTAGACCCACAGCTGATTGAGACATAAGGGTGGACACTCTTGGGGCTGAGAGGTTTGGTGAGGTTGGGTGAGCAAACGCAGACCCTTTAAAGTAATACTGCGTGGTACCCATCCCATGGGTCCCAAATCTCCAGGTTCAAGGGCATCTTCCTACATCGAAAACATGCATGAGAAACCCAGAAGATGGTACACCGTGTGATCGGGAAAGGTTTCTAAAACGCACCTCATTTCTCATCTCCTTGTGCGCGGATTCGCCATTCCAGCCGCTTTACAAGCAATCTCCCTCCTTGGAGAATCAGCACCTTTAACCTCCTGTTCCGTACAGGTTGCAATTTGTCCTGAGGATGAACGGGAAGAGGGGGAACCAATGAGAGACTAGCTCTAGGTGTTGGGACAGGCACAGGTCACTCTATTTTCCCATCAGGAAGAAGAATTAACCACAGGCTCAGCCTGCCGCCCGGGACCAGAGTAGGGCCTGAAGCAATCCTGCGCTTTTGCGGCCAGCTCCCAAGAAAGCGAGTTGAAAAATGGAGCTCAGGGGCACTGCAATTCACAAACCTGCAGACTTATAAATGATCACTCTCGTACACAAATATATTGAGGGAAGGCAACGAAGAGGATTTGAAAGCAAGGCAGAACTGCAGGAAACAGATTTCAGGAGGGAGATTCGAATCGCCTTTAAAGCACAGGAAAAGCGGCAAAACCTCGACAATGATGCCCTTGGCCAAAAAGGGCGTATGCGTTTTTTCCTGAATATATTCAGGAAAAAACGCATACGCCCTTTTTGGCCAACCAAGCAACCTGGAAAGGCAAATCAGCGCTACAAAGAAGTCTCGCTTCCCATCGGTCAAAAGGGCCATGCTGAATAAAGTGTCAAAACCAGAAATGCAGGACAGGCCATGGAGAAACGGGAGCCTTGCTACGCTGATGGACAGGATGTAAATTGACAACAGCCACTCTGGAGAAGTGTACCGTGTGTCCTGAAACATCTAAAAAAATCAGCTTAGAGAGCATAGGGCACTTCCACTTATGGGCGTATAAATTGGGAAAACTAAAAATCAGCAAGACACAGGCACCCCAAAGTTTAGGTCTGCTCTGTTGACAAGAACCTCCACTTCATTACACCTTAAATATCCCAGGAAAGAGAAAAATGGATAAAGAAGTTGTGGTCCTTATGTACAATGGAATATCACTCAGCCATGAAATCAACGTCATAAGGCTAGCAGCAGCATGATGAGTGGATTTAGGTACGACGATTCTAAGTGAAATAAGTCACACAGAAAAAGACACTTATCATAAGATATCACTTATAGAGGGAGTGTAAACACCGCTACCCCTGAACTGAATTAGAAAACAGAACAGAGTCACACGTTTAGAAAACACAGTATGGCTGCTTAACGGGAAAGGTGAGGTGGGGTGATGCATAAAACAAGGGTTTCAAATTAGCTCAGATACCGTTCCATAAACCCAATAGGTAATAGACAAGACCTACTCCTAGTTCAGTGAATTGGACTCAACACCCCCTATTCACCGCCCAAGAATATATCTGACTAGTCAGAATCTTAAAAGCTATGTATTGATATCTCTCTGTAAGTGAGTCAAGTGGGTGTAAAGCGGCATAAACACAGCAGTGAAAAGCAGCTAAACCCCATTATAAAAATCAATTACTTTTAAAAACCCGTGAAACAAAGACAGTGAAAGAGAGAGAAATTCTTCCAAAATTCGTTCAGGGGCTGTGATGCCACCTGGATTGACCATATCTAGACCCACAGCTGATTGAGACATAAGGGTGGACACTCTTGGGGCTGAGAGGTTTGGTGAGGTTGGGTGAGCAAACGCAGACCCTTTAAAGTAATACTGCGTGGTACCCATCCCATGGGTCCCAAATCTCCAGGTTCAAGGGCATCTTCCTACATCGAAAACATGCATGAGAAACCCAGAAGATGGTACACCGTGTGATCGGGAAAGGTTTCTAAAACGCACCTCATTTCTCATCTCCTTGTGCGCGGATTCGCCATTCCAGCCACTTTACAAGCAATCTCCCTCCTTGGAGAATCAGCACCTTTAACCTCCTGTTCCGTACAGGTTGCAATTTGTCCTGAGGATGAACGGGAAGAGGGGGAACCAATGAGAGACTAGCTCTAGGTGTTGGGACAGGCACAGGTCACTCTATTTTCCCATCAGGAAGAAGAATTAACCACAGGCTCAGCCTGCCGCCCGGGACCAGAGTAGGGCCTGAAGCAATACTGCGCTTTTGCGGCCAGCTCCCAAGAAAGCGAGTTGAAAAATGGAGCTCAGGGGCACTGCAATTCACAAACCTGCAGACTTATAAATGATCACTCTCGTACACAAATATATTGAGGGAAGGCAACGAAGAGGATTTGAAAGCAAGGCAGAATTGCAGGAAACAGATTTCAGGAGGGAGATTCGAATCGCCTTTAAAGCACAGGAAAAGCGGCAAAACCTCGACAATGATGCCCTTGGCCAAAAAGGGCGTATGCGTTTTTTCCTGAATATATTCAGGAAAAAACGCATACGCCCTTTTTGGCCAACCAAGCAACCTGGAAAGGCAAATCAGCGCTACAAAGAAGTCTCGCTTCCCATCGGTCAAAAGGGCCATGCTGAATAAAGTGTCAAAACCAGAAATGCAGGACAGGCCATGGAGAAACGGGAGCCTTGCTACGCTGATGGACAGGATGTAAATTGACAACAGCCACTCTGGAGAAGTGTACCGTGTGTCCTGAAACATCTAAAAAACTCAGCTTAGAGAGCATAGGGCACTTCCACTTATGGGCGTATAAATTGGGAAAACTAAAAATCAGCAAGACACAGGCACCCCAAAGTTTAGGTCTGCTCTGTTGACAAGAACCTCCACTTCATTACACCTTAAATATCCCAGGAAAGAGAAAAATGGATAAAGAAGTTGTGGTCCTTATGTACAATGGAATATCACTCAGCCATGAAATCAACGTCATAAGGCTAGCAGCAGCATGATGAGTGGATTTAGGTACGACGATTCTAAGTGAAATAATTCACACAGAAAAACACACTTATCATAAGATATCACTTATAGAGGGAGTGTAAACACCGCTACCCTTGAACTGAATTACAAAACAGAATAGAGTCACACGTTTAGAAAACACACTATGGCTGCTTAACGGGAAAGGTGAGGTGGGGTGATGCATAAAACAAGGGTTTCAAATTAGCTCAGATACCGTTCCATAAACCCAATAGGTAATAGACAAGACTTACTCTTAGCTCAGTGAATTGGACTCAACACCCCCTATTCACCGCCCAAGAATATATCTGACTAGTAAGAATCTTAAAAGCTATGTATTGATATCTCGCTGTAAGTGAGTCAAGTGGGTGTAAAGCGGCATAAACACAGCAGTGAAAAGCAGCTAAACCCCATTATAAAAATCAATTACTTTTAAAAACCCGTGAAACAAAGACAGTGAAAGAGAGAGAAATTCTTCCAAAATTCGTTCAGGGGCTGTGATGCCACCTGGATTGACCATATCTAGACCCACAGCTGATTGAGACATAAGGGTGGACACTCTTGGGGCTCAGAGGTTTGGTGAGGTTGGGTGAGCAAACGCAGACCCTTTAAAGTAATACTGCGTGGTACCCATCCCAAGGGTCCCAAATCTCCAGGTTCAAGGGCATATTCCTACATCGAAAACATGCATGAGAAACCCAGAAGATGGTACACCGTGTGATCGGGAAAGGTTTCTAAAACGCACCTCATTTCTCATCTCCTTGTGGGCGGATTCGCCATTCCAGCCGCTTTACAAGCAATCTCCCTCCTTGGAGAATCAGCACCTTTAACCTCCTGTTCCGTACAGGTTGCAATTTGTCCTGAGGATGAACGGGAAGAGGGGGAACCAATGAGAGACTAGCTCTAGGGGTTGGGACAGGCACAGGTCACTCTATTTTCCCTTCAGGAAGAAGAATTAACCACAGGCTCAGCCTGCAGCCCGGGACCAGAGTAGGGCCTGAAGCAATCCTGCGCCTTTGCGGCCAGCTCCCAAGAAAGCGAGTTGAAAAATGGAGCTCAGGGGCACTGCAATTCACAAACCTGCAGACTTATAAATGATCACTCTCGTCCACAAATATATTGAGGGAAGGCAACGAAGAGGATTTGAAAGCAAGGCAGAATTGCAGGAAACAGATTTCAGGAGGGAGATTCGAATCGCCTTTAAAGCACAGGAAAAGCGGCAAAACCTCGACAATGATGCCCTTGACCAAAAAGGGCGTATGCGTTTTTTCCTGAATATATTCAGGAAAAAACGCATACGCCCTTTTTGGCCAACCAAGCAACCTGGAAAGGCAAATCAGCGCTACAAAGAAGTCTCGCTTCCCATCGGTCAAAAGGGCCATGCTGAATAAAGTGTCAAAACCAGAAATGCAGGACAGGCCATGGAGAAACGGGAGCCTTGCTACGCTGATGGACAGGATGTAAATTGACAACAGCCACTCTGGAGAAGTGTACCGTGTGTCCTGAAACATCTAAAAAACTCAGCTTAGAGAGCATAGGGCACTTCCACTTATGGGCGTATAAATTGGGAAAACTAAAAATCAGCAAGACACAGGCACCCCAAAGTTTAGGTCTGCTCTGTTGACAAGAACCTCCACTTCATTACACCTTAAATATCCCAGGAAAGAGAAAAATGGATAAAGAAGTTGTGGTCCTTATGTACAATGGAATATCACTCAGCCATGAAATCAACGTCATAAGGCTAGCAGCAGCATGATGAGTGGATTTAGGTACGACGATTCTAAGTGAAATAAGTCACACAGAAAAACACACTTATCATAAGATATCACTTATAGAGGGAGTGTAAACACCGCTACCCTTGAACTGAATTACAAAACAGAATAGAGTCACACGTTTAGAAAACACACTATGGCTGCTTAACGGGAAAGGTGAGGTGGGGTGATGCATAAAACAAGGGTTTCAAATTAGCTCAGATACCGTTCCATAAACCCAATAGGTAATAGACAAGACCTACTCCTTTCTCAGTGAATTGGACTCAACACCCCCTATTCACCGCCCAAGAATATATCTGACTAGTAAGAATCTTAAAAGCTATGTATTGATATCTCTCTGTAAGTGAGTCAAGTGGGTGTAAAGCGGCATAAACACAGCAGTGAAAAGCAGCTAAACCCCATTATAAAAATCAATTACTTTTAAAAACCCATGAAACAAAGACAGTGAAAGAGAGAGAAATTCTTCCAAAATTCGTTCAGGGGCTGTGATGCCGCCTGGATTGACCATATCTAGACCCACAGCTGATTGAGACATAAGGGTGGACACTCTTGGGGCTGAGAGGTTTGGTGAGGTTGGGTGAGCAAACGCAGACCATTTAAAGTAATACTGCGTGGTACCCATCCCATGGGTCCCAAATCTCCAGATTCAAGGGCATCTTCCTACATCGAAAACATGCATGAGAAACCCAGAAGATGGTACACCGTGTGATCGGGAAAGGTTTCTACAACGCACCTCATTTCTCATCTCCTTGTGCGCGGATTCGCCATTCCAGCCGCTTTACAAGCAATCTCCCTCCTTGGAGAATCAGCACCTTTAACCTCCTGTTCCGTACAGGTTGCAATTTGTCCTGAGGATGAACGGGAAGAGGGGGAACCAATGAGAGACTAGCTCTAGGTGTTGGGACAGGCACAGGTCACTCTATTTTCCCATCAGGAAGAAGAATTAACCACAGGCTCAGCCTGCCGCCCGGGACCAGAGTAGGGCCTGAAGCAATCCTGCGCTTTTGCGGCCAGCTCCCAAGAAAGCGAGTTGAAAAATGGAGCTCAGGGGCACTGCAATTCACAAACCTGCAGACTTATAAATGATCACTCTCGTCCACAAATATATTGAGGGAAGGCAACGAAGAGGATTTGAAAGCAAGGCAGAATTGCAGGAAACAGATTTCAGGAGGGAGATTCGAATCGCCTTTAAAGCACAGGAAAAGCGGCAAAACCTCGACAATGATGCCCTTGGCCAAAAAGGGCGTATGCGTTTTTTCCTGAATATATTCAGGAAAAAACGCATACGCCCTTTTTGGCCAACCAAGCAACCTGGAAAGGCAAATCAGCGCTACAAAGAAGTCTCGCTTCCCATCGGTCAAAAGGGCCATGCTGAATAAAGTGTCAAAACCAGAAATGCAGGACAGGCCATGGAGAAACGGGAGCCTTGCTACGCTGATGGACAGGATGTAAATTGACAACAGCCACTCTGGAGAAGTGTACCGTGTGTCCTGAAACATCTAAAAAACTCAGCTTAGAGAGCATAGGGCACTTCCACTTATGGGCGTATAAATTGGGAAAACTAAAAATCAGCAAGACACAGGCACCCCAAAGTTTAGGTCTGCTCTGTTGACAAGAACCTCCACTTCATTACACCTTAAATATCCCAGGAAAGAGAAAAATGGATAAAGAAGTTGTGGTCCTTATGTACAATGGAATATCACTCAGCCATGAAATCAACGTCATAAGGCTAGCAGCAGCATGATGAGTGGATTTAGGTACGACGATTCTAAGTGAAATAAGTCACACAGAAAAAGACACTTATCATAAGATATCACTTATAGAGGGAGTGTAAACACCGCTACCCCTGAACTGAATTAGAAAACAGAACAGAGTCACACGTTTAGAAAACACACTATGGCTGCTTAACGGGAAAGGTGAGGTGGGGTGATGCATAAAACAAGGGTTTCAAATTAGCTCAGATACCGTTCCATAAACCCAATAGGTAATAGACAAGACCTACTCCTAGTTCAGTGAATTGGACTCAACACCCCCTATTCACCGCCCAAGAATATATCTGACTAGTAAGAATCTTAAAAGCTATGTATTGATATCTCTCTGTAAGTGAGTCAAGTGGGTGTAAAGCGGCATAAACACAGCAGTGAAAAGCAGCTAAACCCCATTATAAAAATCAATTACTTTTAAAAACCCGTGAAACAAAGACAGTGAAAGAGAGAGAAATTCTTCCAAAATTCGTTCAGGGGCTGTGATGCCACCTGGATTGACCATATCTAGACCCACAGCTGATTGAGACATAAGGGTGGACACTCTTGGGGCTCAGAGGTTTGGTGAGGTTGGGTGAGCAAACGCAGACCCTTTAAAGTAATACGGCGTGGTACCCATCCCATGGGTCCCAAATCTCCAGGTTCAAAGGCATCTTCCTACATCGAAAACATGCATGAGAAACCCAGAAGATGGTACACCGTGTGATCGGGAAAGGTTTCTAAAACGCACCTCATTTCTCATCTCCTTGTGGGCGGATTCGCCATTCCAGCCGCTTTACAAGCAATCTCCCTCCTTGGAGAATCAGCACCTTTAACCTCCTGTTCCGTACAGGTTGCAATTTGTCCTGAGGATGAACGGGAAGGGGGGAACCAATGAGAGCCTAGCTCTAGGTGTTGGGACAGGCACAGGTCACTCTATTTTCCCATCAGGAAGAAGAATTAACCACAGGCTCAGCCTGCAGCCCGGGACCAGAGTAGGGCCTGAAGCAATCCTGCGCCTTTGCAGCCAGCTCCCAAGAAAGCGAGTTGAAAAATGGAGCTCAGGGGCACTGCAATTCACAAACCTGCAGACTTATAAATGATCACTCTCGTCCACAAATATATTGAGGGAAGGCAACGAAGAGGATTTGAAAGCAAGGCAGAATTGCAGGAAACAGATTTCAGGAGGGAGATTCGAATCGCCTTTAAAGCACAGGAAAAGCGGCAAAACCTCGACAATGATGCCCTTGACCAAAAAGGGCGTATGCGTTTTTTCCTGAATATATTCAGGAAAAAACGCATACGCCCTTTTTGGCCAACCAAGCAACCTGGAAAGGCAAATCAGCGCTACAAAGAAGTCTCGCTTCCCATCGGTCAAAAGGGCCATGCTGAATAAAGTGTCAAAACCAGAAATGCAGGACAGGCCATGGAGAAACGGGAGCCTTGCTACGCTGATGGACAGGATGTAAATTGACAACAGCCACTCTGGAGAAGTGTACCGTGTGTCCTGAAACATCTAAAAAACTCAGCTTAGAGAGCATAGGGCACTTCCACTTATGGGCGTATAAATTGGGAAAACTAAAAATCAGCAAGACACAGGCACCCCAAAGTTTAGGTCTGCTCTGTTGACAAGAACCTCCACTTCATTACACCTTAAATATCCCAGGAAAGAGAAAAATGGATAAAGAAGTTGTGGTCCTTATGTACAATGGAATATCACTCAGCCATGAAATCAACGTCATAAGGCTAGCAGCAGCATGATGAGTGGATTTAGGTACGACGATTCTAAGTGAAATAAGTCACACAGAAAAAGACACTTATCATAAGATATCACTTATAGAGGGAGTGTAAACACCGCTACCCCTGAACTGAATTAGAAAACAGAACAGAGTCACACGTTTAGAAAACACACTATGGCTGCTTAACGGGAAAGGTGAGGTGGGGTGATGCATAAAACAAGGGTTTCAAATTAGCTCAGATACCGTTCCATAAACCCAATAGGTAATAGACAAGACCTACTCCTAGTTCAGTGAATTGGACTCAACACCCCCTATTCACCGCCCAAGAATATATCTGACTAGTAAGAATCTTAAAAGCTATGTATTGATATCTCTCTGTAAGTGAGTCAAGTGGGTGTAAAGCGGCATAAACACAGCAGTGAAAAGCAGCTAAACCCCATTATAAAAATCAATTACTTTTAAAAACCCATGAAACAAAGACAGTGAAAGAGAGAGAAATTCTTCCAAAATTCGTTCAGGGGCTGTGATGCCACCTGGATTGACCATATCTAGACCCACAGCTGATTGAGACATAAGGGTGGACACTCTTGGGGCTGAGAGGTTTGGTGAGGTTGGGTGAGCAAACGCAGACCCTTTAAAGTAATACTGCGTGGTACCCATCCCATGGGTCCCAAATCTCCAGGTTCAAGGGCATCTTCCTACATCGAAAACATGCATGAGAAACCCAGAAGATGGTACACCGTGTGATCGGGAAAGGTTTCTAAAACGCACCTCATTTCTCATCTCCTTGTGCGCGGATTCGCCATTCCAGCCACTTTACAAGCAATCTCCCTCCTTGGAGAATCAGCACCTTTAACCTCCTGTTCCGTACAGGTTGCAATTTGTCCTGAGGATGAACGGGAAGAGGGGGAACCAATGAGAGACTAGCTCTAGGTGTTGGGACAGGCACAGGTCACTCTATTTTCCCATCAGGAAGAAGAATTAACCACAGGCTCAGCCTGCCGCCCGGGACAAGATTAGGGCCTGAAGCAATACTGCGCTTTTGCGGCCAGCTCCCAAGAAAGCGAGTTGAAAAATGGAGCTCAGGGGCACTGCAATTCACAAACCTGCAGACTTATAAATGATCACTCTCGTACACAAATATATTGAGGGAAGGCAACGAAGAGGATTTGAAAGCAAGGCAGAATTGCAGGAAACAGATTTCAGGAGGGAGATTCGAATCGCCTTTAAAGCACAGGAAAAGCGGCAAAACCTCGACAATGATGCCCTTGGCCAAAAAGGGCGTATGCGTTTTTTCCTGAATATATTCAGGAAAAAACGCATACGCCCTTTTTGGCCAACCAAGCAACCTGGAAAGGCAAATCAGCGCTACAAAGAAGTCTCGCTTCCCATCGGTCAAAAGGGCCATGCTGAATAAAGTGTCAAAACCAGAAATGCAGGACAGGCCATGGAGAAACGGGAGCCTTGCTACGCTGATGGACAGGATGTAAATTGACAACAGCCACTCTGGAGAAGTGTACCGTGTGTCCTGAAACATCTAAAAAACTCAGCTTAGAGAGCATAGGGCACTTCCACTTATGGGCGTATAAATTGGGAAAACTAAAAATCAGCAAGACACAGGCACCCCAAAGTTTAGGTCTGCTCTGTTGACAAGAACCTCCACTTCATTACACCTTAAATATCCCAGGAAAGAGAAAAATGGATAAAGAAGTTGTGGTCCTTATGTACAATGGAATATCACTCAGCCATGAAATCAACGTCATAAGGCTAGCAGCAGCATGATGAGTGGATTTAGGTACGACGATTCTAAGTGAAATAAGTCACACAGAAAAAGACACTTATCATAAGATATCACTTATAGAGGGAGTGTAAACACCGCTACCCTTGAACTGAATTACAAAACAGAATAGAGTCACACGTTTAGAAAACACACTATGGCTGCTTAACGGGAAAGGTGAGGTGGGGTGATGCATAAAACAAGGGTTTCAAATTAGCTCAGATACCGTTCCATAAACCCAATAGGTAATAGACAAGACTTACTCCTAGCTCAGTGAATTGGACTCAACACCCCCTATTCACCGCCCAAGAATATATCTGACTAGTAAGAATCTTAAAAGCTATGTATTGATATCTCGCTGTAAGTGAGTCAAGTGGGTGTAAAGCGGCATAAACACAGCAGTGAAAAGCAGCTAAACCCCATTATAAAAATCAATTACTTTTAAAAACCCGTGAAACAAAGACAGTGAAAGAGAGAGAAATTCTTCCAAAATTCGTTCAGGGCCTGTGATGCCACCTGGATTGACCATATCTAGACCCACAGCTGATTGAGACATAAGGGTGGACACTCTTGGGGCTCAGAGGTTTGGTGAGGTTGGGTGAGCAAACGCAGACCCTTTAAAGTAATACTGCGTGGTACCCATCCCATGGGTCCCAAATCTCCAGGTTCAAGGGCATCTTCCTACATCGAAAACATGCATGAGAAACCCAGAAGATGGTACACCGTGTGATCGGGAAAGGTTTCTAAAACGCACCTCATTTCTCATCTCCTTGTGCGCGGATTCGCCATTCCAGCCGCTTTACAAGCAATCTCCCTCCTTGGAGAATCAGCACCTTTAACCTCCTGTTCCGTACAGGTTGCAATTTGTCCTGAGGATGAACGGGAAGAGGGGGAACCAATGAGAGACTAGCTCTAGGTGTTGGGACAGGCACAGGTCACTCTATTTTCCCATCAGGAAGAAGAATTAACCACAGGCTCAGCCTGCCGCCCGGGACCAGAGTAGGGCCTGAAGCAATCCTGCGCTTTTGCGGCCAGCTCCCAAGAAAGCGAGTTGAAAAATGGAGCTCAGGGGCACTGCAATTCACAAACCTGCAGACTTATAAATGATCACTCTCGTACACAAATATATTGAGGGAAGGCAACGAAGAGGATTTGAAAGCAAGGCAGAATTGCAGGAAACAGATTTCAGGAGGGAGATTCGAATCGCCTTTAAAGCACAGGAAAAGCGGCAAAACCTCGACAATGATGCCCTTGGCCAAAAAGGGCGTATGCGTTTTTTCCTGAATATATTCAGGAAAAAACGCATACGCCCTTTTTGGCCAACCAAGCAACCTGGAAAGGCAAATCAGCGCTACAAAGAAGTCTCGCTTCCCATCGGTCAAAAGGGCCATGCTGAATAAAGTGTCAAAACCAGAAATGCAGGACAGGCCATGGAGAAACGGGAGCCTTGCTACGCTGATGGACAGGATGTAAATTGACAACAGCCACTCTGGAGAAGTGTACCGTGTGTCCTGAAACATCTAAAAAACTCAGCTTAGAGAGCATAGGGCACTTCCACTTATGGGCGTATAAATTGGGAAAACTAAAAATCAGCAAGACACAGGCACCCCAAAGTTTAGGTCTGCTCTGTTGACAAGAACCTCCACTTCATTACACCTTAAATATCCCAGGAAAGAGAAAAATGGATAAAGAAGTTGTGGTCCTTATGTACAATGGAATATCACTCAGCCATGAAATCAACGTCATAAGGCTAGCAGCAGCATGATGAGTGGATTTAGGTACGACGATTCTAAGTGAAATAAGTCACACAGAAAAAGACACTTATCATAAGATATCACTTATAGAGGGAGTGTAAACACCGCTACCCTTGAACTGAATTACAAAACAGAATAGAGTCACACGTTTAGAAAACACACTATGGCTGCTTAACGGGAAAGGTGAGGTGGGGTGATGCATAAAACAAGGGTTTCAAATTAGCTCAGATACCGTTCCATAAACCCAATAGGTAATAGACAAGACTTACTCCTAGCTCAGTGAATTGGACTCAACACCCCCTATTCACCGCCCAAGAATATATCTGACTAGTAAGAATCTTAAAAGCTATGTATTGATATCTCGCTGTAAGTGAGTCAAGTGGGTGTAAAGCGGCATAAACACAGCAGTGAAAAGCAGCTAAACCCCATTATAAAAATCAATTACTTTTAAAAACCCGTGAAACAAAGACAGTGAAAGAGAGAGAAATTCTTCCAAAATTCGTTCAGGGCCTGTGATGCCACCTGGATTGACCATATCTAGACCCACAGCTGATTGAGACATAAGGGTGGACACTCTTGGGGCTCAGAGGTTTGGTGAGGTTGGGTGAGCAAACGCAGACCCTTTAAAGTAATACTGCGTGGTACCCATCCCATGGGTCCCAAATCTCCAGGTTCAAGGGCATCTTCCTACATCGAAAACATGCATGAGAAACCCAGAAGATGGTACACCGTGTGATCGGGAAACGTTTCTAAAACGCACCTCATTTCTCATCTCCTTGTGCGCGGATTCGCCATTCCAGCCGCTTTACAAGCAATCTCCCTCCTTGGAGAATCAGCACCTTTAACCTCCTGTTCCGTACAGGTTGCAATTTGTCCTGAGGATGAACGGGAAGAGGGGGAACCAATGAGAGACTAGCTCTAGGTGTTGGGACAGGCACAGGTCACTCTATTTTCCCATCAGGAAGAAGAATTAACCACAGGCTCAGCCTGCCGCCCGGGACCAGAGTAGGGCCTGAAGCAATCCTGCGCTTTTGCGGCCAGCTCCCAAGAAAGCGAGTTGAAAAATGGAGCTCAGGGGCACTGCAATTCACAAACCTGCAGACTTATAAATGATCACTCTCGTACACAAATATATTGAGGGAAGGCAACGAAGAGGATTTGAAAGCAAGGCAGAACTGCAGGAAACAGATTTCAGGAGGGAGATTCGAATCGCCTTTAAAGCACAGGAAAAGCGGCAAAACCTCGACAATGATGCCCTTGGCCAAAAAGGGCGTATGCGTTTTTTCCTGAATATATTCAGGAAAAAACGCATACGCCCTTTTTGGCCAACCAAGCAACCTGGAAAGGCAAATCAGCGCTACAAAGAAGTCTCGCTTCCCATCGGTCAAAAGGGCCATGCTGAATAAAGTGTCAAAACCAGAAATGCAGGACAGGCCATGGAGAAACGGGAGCCTTGCTACGCTGATGGACAGGATGTAAATTGACAACAGCCACTCTGGAGAAGTGTACCGTGTGTCCTGAAACATCTAAAAAACTCAGCTTAGAGAGCATAGGGCACTTCCACTTATGGGCGTATAAATTGGGAAAACTAAAAATCAGCAAGACACAGGCACCCCAAAGTTTAGGTCTGCTCTGTTGACAAGAACCTCCACTTCATTACACCTTAAATATCCCAGGAAAGAGAAAAATGGATAAAGAAGTTGTGGTCCTTATGTACAATGGAATATCACTCAGCCATGAAATCAACGTCATAAGGCTAGCAGCAGCATGATGAGTGGATTTAGGTACGACGATTCTAAGTGAAATAAGTCACACAGAAAAACACACTTATCATAAGATATCACTTATAGAGGGAGTGTAAACACCGCTACCCTTGAACTGAATTACAAAACAGAATAGAGTCACACGTTTAGAAAACACACTATGGCTGCTTAACGGGAAAGGTGAGGTGGGGTGATGCATAAAACAAGGGTTTCAAATTAGCTCAGATACCGTTCCATAAACCCAATAGGTAATAGACAAGACCTACTCCTTTCTCAGTGAATTGGACTCAACACCCCCTATTCACCGCCCAAGAATATATCTGACTAGTAAGAATCTTAAAAGCTATGTATTGATATCTCTCTGTAAGTGAGTCAAGTGGGTGTAAAGCGGCATAAACACAGCAGTGAAAAGCAGCTAAACCCCATTATAAAAATCAATTACTTTTAAAAACCCATGAAACAAAGACAGTGAAAGAGAGAGAAATTCTTCCAAAATTCGTTCAGGGGCTGTGATGCCGCCTGGATTGACCATATCTAGACCCACAGCTGATTGAGACATAAGGGTGGACACTCTTGGGGCTGAGAGGTTTGGTGAGGTTGGGTGAGCAAACGCAGACCATTTAAAGTAATACTGCGTGGTACCCATCCCATGGGTCCCAAATCTCCAGATTCAAGGGCATCTTCCTACATCGAAAACATGCATGAGAAACCCAGAAGATGGTACACCGTGTGATCGGGAAAGGTTTCTAAAACGCACCTCATTTCTCATCTCCTTGTGCGCGGATTCGCCATTCCAGCCGCTTTACAAGCAATCTCCCTCCTTGGAGAATCAGCACCTTTAACCTCCTGTTCCGTACAGGTTGCAATTTGTCCTGAGGATGAACGGGAAGAGGGGGAACCAATGAGAGACTAGCTCTAGGTGTTGGGACAGGCACAGGTCACTCTATTTTCCCATCAGGAAGAAGAATTAACCACAGGCTCAGCCTGCCGCCCGGGACCAGAGTAGGGCCTGAAGCAATCCTGCGCTTTTGCGGCCAGCTCCCAAGAAAGCGAGTTGAAAAATGGAGCTCAGGGGCACTGCAATTCACAAACCTGCAGACTTATAAATGATCACTCTCGTCCACAAATATATTGAGGGAAGGCAACGAAGAGGATTTGAAAGCAAGGCAGAATTGCAGGAAACAGATTTCAGGAGGGAGATTCGAATCGCCTTTAAAGCACAGGAAAAGCGGCAAAACCTCGACAATGATGCCCTTGGCCAAAAAGGGCGTATGCGTTTTTTCCTGAATATATTCAGGAAAAAACGCATACGCCCTTTTTGGCCAACCAAGCAACCTGGAAAGGCAAATCAGCGCTACAAAGAAGTCTCGCTTCCCATCGGTCAAAAGGGCCATGCTGAATAAAGTGTCAAAACCAGAAATGCAGGACAGGCCATGGAGAAACGGGAGCCTTGCTACGCTGATGGACAGGATGTAAATTGACAACAGCCACTCTGGAGAAGTGTACCGTGTGTCCTGAAACATCTAAAAAAATCAGCTTAGAGAGCATAGGGCACTTCCACTTATGGGCGTATAAATTGGGAAAACTAAAAATCAGCAAGACACAGGCACCCCAAAGTTTAGGTCTGCTCTGTTGACAAGAACCTCCACTTCATTACACCTTAAATAACCCAGGAAAGAGAAAAATGGATAAAGAAGTTGTGGTCCTTATGTACAATGGAATATCACTCAGCCATGAAATCAACGTCATAAGGCTAGCAGCATCATGATGAGTGGATTTAGGTACGACGATTCTAAGTGAAATAAGTCACACAGAAAAACACACTTATCATAAGATATCACTTATAGAGAGAGTGTAAACACCGCTACCCTTGAACTGAATTACAAAACAGAATAGAGTCACACGTTTAGAAAACACACTATGGCTGCTTAACGGGAAAGGTGAGGTGGGGTGATGCATAAAACAAGGGTTTCAAATTAGCTCAGATACCGTTTCATAAACCCAATATGTAATAGACAAGACTTACTCCTAGCTCAGTGAATTGGACTCAACACCCCCTATTCACCGCCCAAGAATATATCTGACTAGTAAGAATCTTAAAACCTATGTATTGATATCTCTCTGTAAGTGAGTCAAGTGGGTGTAAAGCGGCATAAACACAGCAGTGAAAAGCAGCTAAACCCCATTATAAAAATCAATTACTTTTAAAAACCCGTGAAACAAAGACAGTGAAAGAGAGAGAAATTCTTCCAAAATTCGTTCAGGGGCTGTGATGCCACCTGGATTGACCATATCTAGACCCACAGCTGATTGAGACATAAGGGTGGACACTCTTGTGGCTCAGAGGTTTGGTGAGGTTGGGTGAGCAAACGCAGACCCTTTAAAGTAATACGGCGTGGTACCCATCCCATGGGTCCCAAATCTCCAGGTTCAAGGGCATCTTCCTACATCGAAAACATGCATGAGAAACCCAGAAGATGGTACACCGTGTGATCGGGAAAGGTTTCTAAAACGCACCTCATTTCTCATCTCCTTGTGGGCGGATTCGCCATTCCAGCCGCTTTACAAGCAATCTCCCTCCTTGGAGAATCAGCACCTTTAACCTCCTGTTCCGTACAGGTTGCAATTTGTCCTGAGGATGAACGGGAAGGGGGGAACCAATGAGAGCCTAGCTCTAGGTGTTGGGACAGGCACAGGTCACTCTATTTTCCCATCAGGAAGAAGAATTAACCACAGGCTCAGCCTGCAGCCCGGGACCAGAGTAGGGCCTGAAGCAATCCTGCGCCTTTGCAGCCAGCTCCCAAGAAAGCGAGTTGAAAAATGGAGCTCAGGGGCACTGCAATTCACAAACCTGCAGACTTATAAATGATCACTCTCGTCCACAAATATATTGAGGGAAGGCAACGAAGAGGATTTGAAAGCAAGGCAGAATTGCAGGAAACAGATTTCAGGAGGGAGATTCGAATCGCCTTTAAAGCACAGGAAAAGCGGCAAAACCTCGACAATGATGCCCTTGACCAAAAAGGGCGTATGCGTTTTTTCCTGAATATATTCAGGAAAAAACGCATACGCCCTTTTTGGCCAACCAAGCAACCTGGAAAGGCAAATCAGCGCTACAAAGAAGTCTCGCTTCCCATCGGTCAAAAGGGCCATGCTGAATAAAGTGTCAAAACCAGAAATGCAGGACAGGCCATGGAGAAACGGGAGCCTTGCTACGCTGATGGACAGGATGTAAATTAACAACAGCCACTCTGGAGAAGTGTACCGTGTGTCCTGAAACATCTAAAAAAATCAGCTTAGAGAGCATAGGGCACTTCCACTTATGGGCGTATAAATTGGGAAAACTAAAAATCAGCAAGACACAGGCACCCCAAAGTTTAGGTCTGCTCTGTTGACAAGAACCTCCACTTCATTACACCTTAAATATCCCAGGAAAGAGAAAAATGGATAAAGAAGTTGTGGTCCTTATGTACAATGGAATATCACTCAGCCATGAAATCAACGTCATAAGGCTAGCAGCAGCATGATGAGTGGATTTAGGTACGACGATTCTAAGTGAAATAAGTCACACAGAAAAAGACACTTATCATAAGATATCACTTATAGAGGGAGTGTAAAAACCGCTACCCTTGAACTGAATTACAAAACAGAACAGAGTCACACGTTTAGAAAACACACTATGGCTGCTTAACGGGAAAGGTGAGGTGGGGTGATGCATAAAACAAGGGTTTCAAATTAGCTCAGATACCGTTCCATAAACCCAATAGGTAATAGACAAGACCTACTCCTAGTTCAGTGAATTGGACTCAACACCCCCTATTCACCGCCCAAGAATATATCTGACTAGTAAGAATCTTAAAAGCTATGTATTGATATCTCTCTGTAAGTGAGTCAAGTGGGTGTAAAGCGGCATAAACACAGCAGTGAAAAGCAGCTAAACCCCATTATAAAAATCAATTACTTTTAAAAACCCATGAAACAAAGACAGTGAAAGAGAGAGAAATTCTTCCAAAATTCGTTCAGGGGCTGTGATGCCACCTGGATTGACCATATCTAGACCCACAGCTGATTGAGACATAAGGGTGGACACTCTTGGGGCTAGGAGGTTTGGTGAGGTTGGGTGAGCAAACGCAGACCATTTAAAGTAATACTGCGTGGTACCCATCCCATGGGTCCCAAATCTCCAGATTCAAGGGCATCTTCCTACATCGAAAACATGCATGAGAAACCCAGAAGATGGTACACCGTGTGATCGGGAAAGGTTTCTAAAACGCACCTCATTTCTCATCTCCTTGTGCGCGGATTCGCCATTCCAGCCGCTTTACAAGCAATCTCCCTCCTTGGAGAATCAGCACCTTTAACCTCCTGTTCCGTACAGGTTGCAATTTGTCCTGAGGATGAACGGGAAGAGGGGGAACCAATGAGAGACTAGCTCTAGGTGTTGGGACAGGCACAGGTCACTCTATTTTCCCATCAGGAAGAAGAATTAACCACAGGCTCAGCCTGCCGCCCGGGACCAGAGTAGGGCCTGAAGCAATCCTGCGCTTTTGCGGCCAGCTCCCAAGAAAGCGAGTTGAAAAATGGAGCTCAGGGGCACTGCAATTCACAAACCTGCAGACTTATAAATGATCACTCTCGTACACAAATATATTGAGGGAAGGCAACGAAGAGGATTTGAAAGCAAGGCAGAATTGCAGGAAACAGATTTCAGGAGGGAGATTCGAATCGCCTTTAAAGCACAGGAAAAGCGGCAAAACCTCGACAATGATGCCCTTGGCCAAAAAGGGCGTATGCGTTTTTTCCTGAATATATTCAGGAAAAAACGCATACGCCCTTTTTGGCCAACCAAGCAACCTGGAAAGGCAAATCAGCGCTACAAAGAAGTCTCGCTTCCCATCTGTCAAAAGGGCCATGCTGAATAAAGTGTCAAAACCAGAAATGCAGGACAGGCCATGGAGAAACGGGAGCCTTGCTACGCTGATGGACAGGATGTAAATTGACAACAGCCACTCTGGAGAAGTGTACCGTGTGTCCTGAAACATCTAAAAAACTCAGCTTAGAGAGCATAGGGCACTTCCACTTATGGGCGTATAAATTGGGAAAACTAAAAATCAGCAAGACACAGGCACCCCAAAGTTTAGGTCTGCTCTGTTGACAAGAACCTCCACTTCATTACACCTTAAATATCCCAGGAAAGAGAAAAATGGATAAAGAAGTTGTGGTCCTTATGTACAATGGAATATCACTCAGCCATGAAATCAACGTCATAAGGCTAGCAGCAGCATGATGAGTGGATTTAGGTACGACGATTCTAAGTGAAATAAGTCACACAGAAAAAGACACTTATCATAAGATATCACTTATAGAGGGAGTGTAAACACCGCTACCCTTGAACTGAATTAGAAAACAGAACAGAGTCACACGTTTAGAAAACACACTATGGCTGCTTAACGGGAAAGGTGAGGTGGGGTGATGCATAAAACAAGGGTTTCAAATTAGCTCAGATACCGTTCCATAAACCCAATAGGTAATAGACAAGACCTACTCCTAGTTCAGTGAATTGGACTCAACAACCCCTATTCACCGCCCAAGAATATATCTGACTAGTAAGAATCTTAAAAGCTATGTATTGATATCTCTCTGTAAGTGAGTCAAGTGGGTGTAAAGCGGCATAAACACAGCAGTGAAAAGCAGCTAAACCCCATTATAAAAATCAATTACTTTTAAAAACCCATGAAACAAAGACAGTGAAAGAGAGAGAAATTCTTCCAAAATTCGTTCAGGGGCTGTGATGCCACCTGGATTGACCATATCTAGACCCACAGCTGATTGAGACATAAGGGTGGACACTGTTGGGGCTGAGAGGTTTGGTGAGGTTGGGTGAGCAAACGCAGACCATTTAAAGTAATACTGCGTGGTACCCATCCCATGGGTCCCAAATCTCCAGATTCAAGGGCATCTTCCTACATCGAAAACATGCATGAGAAACCCAGAAGATGGTACACCGTGTGATCGGGAAAGGTTTCTAAAACGCACCTCATTTCTCATCTCCTTGTGCGCGGATTCGCCATTCCAGCCGCTTTACAAGCAATCTCCCTCCTTGGAGAATCAGCACCTTTAACCTCCTGTTCCGTACAGGTTGCAATTTGTCCTGAGGATGAACGGGAAGAGGGGGAACCAATGAGAGACTAGCTCTAGGTGTTGGGACAGGCACAGGTCACTCTATTTTCCCATCAGGAAGAAGAATTAACCACAGGCTCAGCCTGCCGCCCGGGACCAGAGTAGGGCCTGAAGCAATCCTGCGCTTTTGCGGCCAGCTCCCAAGAAAGCGAGTTGAAAAATGGAGCTCAGGGGCACTGCAATTCACAAACCTGCAGACTTATAAATGATCACTCTCGTCCACAAATATATTGAGGGAAGGCAACGAAGAGGATTTGAAAGCAAGGCAGAATTGCAGGAAACAGATTTCAGGAGGGAGATTCGAATCGCCTTTAAAGCACAGGAAAAGCGGCAAAACCTCGACAATGATGCCCTTGGCCAAAAAGGGCGTATGCGTTTTTTCCTGAATATATTCAGGAAAAAACGCATACGCCCTTTTTGGCCAACCAAGCAACCTGGAAAGGCAAATCAGCGCTACAAAGAAGTCTCGCTTCCCATCGGTCAAAAGGGCCATGCTGAATAAAGTGTCAAAACCAGAAATGCAGGACAGGCCATGGAGAAACGGGAGCCTTGCTACGCTGATGGACAGGATGTAAATTGACAACAGCCACTCTGGAGAAGTGTACCGTGTGTCCTGAAACATCTAAAAAAATCAGCTTAGAGAGCATAGGGCACTTCCACTTATGGGCGTATAAATTGGGAAAACTAAAAATCAGCAAGACACAGGCACCCCAAAGTTTAGGTCTGCTCTGTTGACAAGAACCTCCACTTCATTACACCTTAAATATCCCAGGAAAGAGAAAAATGGATAAAGAAGTTGTGGTCCTTATGTACAATGGAATATCACTGAGCCATGAAATCAACGTCATAAGGCTAGCAGCAGCATGATGAGTGGATTTAGGTACGACGATTCTAAGTGAAATAAGTCACACAGAAAAAGACACTTATCATAAGATATCACTTATAGAGGGAGTGTAAACACCGCTACCCTTGAACTGAATTAGAAAACAGAACAGAGTCACACGTTTAGAAAACACACTATGGCTGCTTAACGGGAAAGGTGAGGTGGGGTGATGCATAAAACAAGGGTTTCAAATTAGCTCAGATACCGTTCCATAAACCCAATAGGTAATAGACAAGACCTACTCCTAGTTCAGTGAATTGGACTCAACACCCCCTATTCACCGCCCAAGAATATATCTGACTAGTAAGAATCTTAAAAGCTATGTATTGATATCTCTCTGTAAGTGAGTCAAGTGGGTGTAAAGCGGCATAAACACAGCAGTGAAAAGCAGCTAAACCCCATTATAAAAATCAATTACTTTTAAAAACCCATGAAACAAAGACAGTGAAAGAGAGAGAAATTCTTCCAAAATTCGTTCAGGGGCTGTGATGCCACCTGGATTGACCATATCTAGACCCACAGCTGATTGAGACATAAGGGTGGACACTGTTGGGGCTGAGAGGTTTGGTGAGGTTGGGTGAGCAAACGCAGACCATTTAAAGTAATACTGCGTGGTACCCATCCCATGGGTCCCAAATCTCCAGATTCAAGGGCATCTTCCTACATCGAAAACATGCATGAGAAACCCAGAAGATGGTACACCGTGTGATCGGGAAAGGTTTCTACAACGCACCTCATTTCTCATCTCCTTGTGCGCGGATTCGCCATTCCAGCCGCTTTACAAGCAATCTCCCTCCTTGGAGAATCAGCACCTTTAACCTCCTGTTCCGTACAGGTTGCAATTTGTTCTGAGGATGAACGGGAAGAGGGGGAACCAATGAGAGACTAGCTCTAGGTGTTGGGACAGGCACAGGTCACTCTATTTTCCCATCAGGAAGAAGAATTAACCACAGGCTCAGCCTGCCGCCCGGGACCAGAGTAGGGCCTGAAGCAATCCTGCGCTTTTGCGGCCAGCTCCCAAGAAAGCGAGTTGAAAAATGGAGCTCAGGGGCACTGCAATTCACAAACCTGCAGACTTATAAATGATCACTCTCGTACACAAATATATTGAGGGAAGGCAACGAAGAGGATTTGAAAGCAAGGCAGAATTGCAGGAAACAGATTTCAGGAGGGAGATTCGAATCGCCTTTAAAGCACAGGAAAAGCGGCAAAACCTCGACAATGATGCCCTTGGCCAAAAAGGGCGTATGCGTTTTTTCCTGAATATATTCAGGAAAAAACGCATACGCCCTTTTTGGCCAACCAAGCAACCTGGAAAGGCAAATCAGCGCTACAAAGAAGTCTCGCTTCCCATCGGTCAAAAGGGCCATGCTGAATAAAGTGTCAAAACCAGAAATGCAGGACAGGCCATGGAGAAACGGGAGCCTTGCTACGCTGATGGACAGGATGTAAATTGACAACAGCCACTCTGGAGAAGTGTACCGTGTGTCCTGAAACATCTAAAAAACTCAGCTTAGAGAGCATAGGGCACTTCCACTTATGGGCGTATAAATTGGGAAAACTAAAAATCAGCAAGACACAGGCACCCCAAAGTTTAGGTCTGCTCTGTTGACAAGAACCTCCACTTCATTACACCTTAAATATCCCAGGAAAGAGAAAAATGGATAAAGAAGTTGTGGTCCTTATGTACAATGGAATATCACTCAGCCATGAAATCAACGTCACAAGGCTAGCAGCAGCATGATGAGTGGATTTAGGTACGACGATTCTAAGTGAAATAAGTCACACAGAAAAAGACACTTATCATAAGATATCACTTATAGAGGGAGTGTAAACACCGCTACCCTTGAACTGAATTAGAAAACAGAACAGAGTCACACGTTTAGAAAACACACTATGGCTGCTTAACGGGAAAGGTGAGGTGGGGTGATGCATAAAACAAGGGTTTCAAATTAGCTCAGATACCGTTCCATAAACCCAATAGGTAATAGACAAGACCTACTCCTAGTTCAGTGAATTGGACTCAACACCCCCTATTCACCGCCCAAGAATATATCTGACTAGTAAGAATCTTAAAAGCTATGTATTGATATCTCTCTGTAAGTGAGTCAAGTGGGTGTAAAGCGGCATAAACACAGCAGTGAAAAGCAGCTAAACCCCATTATAAAAATCAATTACTTTTAAAAACCCATGAAACAAAGACAGTGAAAGAGAGAGAAATTCTTCCAAAATTCGTTCAGGGGCTGTGATGCCACCTGGATTGACCATATCTAGACCCACAGCTGATTGAGACATAAGGGTGGACACTGTTGGGGCTGAGAGGTTTGGTGAGGTTGGGTGAGCAAACGCAGACCATTTAAAGTAATACTGCGTGGTACCCATCCCATGGGTCCCAAATCTCCAGATTCAAGGGCATCTTCCTACATCGAAAACATGCATGAGAAACCCAGAAGATGGTACACCGTGTGATCGGGAAAGGTTTCTAAAACGCACCTCATTTCTCATCTCCTTGTGCGCGGATTCGCCATTCCAGCCGCTTTACAAGCAATCTCCCTCCTTGGAGAATCAGCACCTTTAACCTCCTGTTCCGTACAGGTTGCAATTTGTCCTGAGGATGAACGGGAAGAGGGGGAACCAATGAGAGACTAGCTCTAGGTGTTGGGACAGGCACAGGTCACTCTATTTTCCCATCAGGAAGAAGAATTAACCACAGGCTCAGCCTGCCGCCCGGGACCAGAGTAGGGCCTGAAGCAATCCTGCGCTTTTGCGGCCAGCTCCCAAGAAAGCGAGTTGAAAAATGGAGCTCAGGGGCACTGCAATTCACAAACCTGCAGACTTATAAATGATCACTCTCGTACACAAATATATTGAGGGAAGGCAACGAAGAGGATTTGAAAGCAAGGCAGAATTGCAGGAAACAGATTTCAGGAGGGAGATTCGAATCGCCTTTAAAGCACAGGAAAAGCGGCAAAACCTCGACAATGATGCCCTTGGCCAAAAAGGGCGTATGCGTTTTTTCCTGAATATATTCAGGAAAAAACGCATACGCCCTTTTTGGCCAACCAAGCAACCTGGAAAGGCAAATCAGCGCTACAAAGAAGTCTCGCTTCCCATCGGTCAAAAGGGCCATGCTGAATAAAGTGTCAAAACCAGAAATGCAGGACAGGCCATGGAGAAACGGGAGCCTTGCTACGCTGATGGACAGGATGTAAATTGACAACAGCCACTCTGGAGAAGTGTACCGTGTGTCCTGAAACATCTAAAAAACTCAGCTTAGAGAGCATAGGGCACTTCCACTTATGGGCGTAGAAATTGGGAAAACTAAAAATCAGCAAGACACAGGCACCCCAAAGTTTAGGTCTGCTCTGTTGACAAGAACCTCCACTTCATTACACCTTAAATATCCCAGGAAAGAGAAAAATGGATAAAGAAGTTGTGGTCCTTATGTACAATGGAATATCACTCAGCCATGAAATCAACGTCATAAGGCTAGCAGCAGCATGATGAGTGGATTTAGGTACGACGATTCTAAGTGAAATAAGTCACACAGAAAAAGACACTTATCATAAGATATCACTTATAGAGGGAGTGTAAACACCGCTACCCCTGAACTGAATTAGAAAACAGAACAGAGTCACACGTTTAGAAAACACACTATGGCTGCTTAACGGGAAAGGTGAGGTGGGGTGATGCATAAAACAAGGGTTTCAAATTAGCTCAGATACCGTTCCATAAACCCAATAGGTAATAGACAAGACCTACTCCTAGTTCAGTGAATTGGACTCAACACCCCCTATTCACCGCCCAAGAATATATCTGACTAGTAAGAATCTTAAAAGCTATGTATTGATATCTCTCTGTAAGTGAGTCAAGTGGGTGTAAAGCGGCATAAACACAGCAGTGAAAAGCAGCTAAACCCCATTATAAAAATCAATTACTTTTAAAAACCCGTGAAACAAAGACAGTGAAAGAGAGAGAAATTCTTCCAAAATTCGTTCAGGGGCTGTGATGCCACCTGGATTGACCATATCTAGACCCACAGCTGATTGAGACATAAGGGTGGACACTCTTGGGGCTGAGAGGTTTGGTGAGGTTGGGTGAGCAAACGCAGACCCTTTAAAGTAATACTGCGTGGTACCCATCCCATGGGTCCCAAATCTCCAGGTTCAAGGGCATCTTCCTACATCGAAAACATGCATGAGAAACCCAGAAGATGGTACACCGTGTGATCGGGAAAGGTTTCTAAAACGCACCTCATTTCTCATCTCCTTGTGCGCGGATTCGCCATTCCAGCCGCTTTACAAGCAATCTCCCTCCTTGGAGAATCAGCACCTTTAACCTCCTGTTCCGTACAGGTTGCAATTTGTCCTGAGGATGAACGGGAAGAGGGGGAACCAATGAGAGACTAGCTCTAGGTGTTGGGACAGGCACAGGTCACTCTATTTTCCCATCAGGAAGAAGAATTAACCACAGGCTCAGCCTGCCGCCCGGGACCAGAGTAGGGCCTGAAGCAATCCTGCGCTTTTGCGGCCAGCTCCCAAGAAAGCGAGTTGAAAAATGGAGCTCAGGGGCACTGCAATTCACAAACCTGCAGACTTATAAATGATCACTCTCGTACACAAATATATTGAGGGAAGGCAACGAAGAGGATTTGAAAGCAAGGCAGAATTGCAGGAAACAGATTTCAGGAGGGAGATTCGAATCGCCTTTAAAGCACAGGAAAAGCGGCAAAACCTCGACAATGATGCCCTTGGCCAAAAAGGGCGTATGCGTTTTTTCCTGAATATATTCAGGAAAAAACGCATACGCCCTTTTTGGCCAACCAAGCAACCTGGAAAGGCAAATCAGCGCTACAAAGAAGTCTCGCTTCCCATCGGTCAAAAGGGCCATGCTGAATAAAGTGTCAAAACCAGAAATGCAGGACAGGCCATGGAGAAACGGGAGCCTTGCTACGCTGATGGACAGGATGTAAATTGACAACAGCCACTCTGGAGAAGTGTACCGTGTGTCCTGAAACATCTAAAAAACTCAGCTTAGAGAGCATAGGGCACTTCCACTTATGGGCGTATAAATTGGGAAAACTAAAAATCAGCAAGACACAGGCACCCCAAAGTTTAGGTCTGCTCTGTTGACAAGAACCTCCACTTCATTACACCTTAAATATCCCAGGAAAGAGAAAAAGGGATAAAGAAGTTGTGGTCCTTATGTACAATGGAATATCACTCAGCCATGAAATCAACGTCATAAGGCTAGCAGCAGCATGATGAGTGGATTTAGGTACGACGATTCTAAGTGAAATAAGTCACACAGAAAAAGACACTTATCATAAGATATCACTTATAGAGGGAGTGTAAACACCGCTACCCCTGAACTGAATTAGAAAACAGAACAGAGTCACACGTTTAGAAAACACACTATGGCTGCTTAACGGGAAAGGTGAGGTGGGGTGATGCATAAAACAAGGGTTTCAAATTAGCTCAGATACCGTTCCATAAACCCAATAGGTAATAGACAAGACCTACTCCTAGTTCAGTGAATTGGACTCAACACCCCCTATTCACCGCCCAAGAATATATCTGACTAGTAAGAATCTTAAAAGCTATGTATTGATATCTCTCTGTAAGTGAGTCAAGTGGGTGTAAAGCGGCATAAACACAGCAGTGAAAAGCAGCTAAACCCCATTATAAAAATCAATTACTTTTAAAAACCCATGAAACAAAGACAGTGAAAGAGAGAGAAATTCTTCCAAAATTCGTTCAGGGGCTGTGATGCCACCTGGATTGACCATATCTAGACCCACAACTGATTGAGACATAAGGGTGGACACTCTTGGGGCTGAGAGGTTTGGTGAGGTTGGGTGAGCAAACGCAGACCATTTAAAGTAATACTGCGTGGTACCCATCCCATGGTTCCCAAATCTCCAGATTCAAGGGCATCTTCCTACATCGAAAACATGCATGAGAAACCCAGAAGATGGTACACCGTGTGATCGGGAAAGGTTTCTAAAATGCACCTCATTTCTCATCTCCTTGTGCGCGGATTCGCCATTCCAGCCGCTTTACAAGCAATCTCCCTCCTTGGAGAATCAGCACCTTTAACCTCCTGTTCCGTACAGGTTGCAATTTGTCCTGAGGATGAACGGGAAGAGGGGGAACCAATGAGAGACTAGCTCTAGGTGTTGGGACAGGCACAGGTCACTCTATTTTCCCATCAGGAAGAAGAATTAACCACAGGCTCAGCCTGCCGCCCGGGACCAGAGTAGGGCCTGAAGCAATCCTGCGCTTTTGCGGCCAGCTCCCAAGAAAGCGAGTTGAAAAATGGAGCTCAGGGGCACTGCAATTCACAAACCTGCAGACTTATAAATGATCACTCTCGTCCACAAATATATTGAGGGAAGGCAACGAAGAGGATTTGAAAGCAAGGCAGAATTGCAGGAAACAGATTTCAGGAGGGAGATTCGAATCGCCTTTAAAGCACAGGAAAAGCGGCAAAACCTCGACCATGATGCCCTTGGCCAAAAAGGGCGTATGCGTTTTTTCCTGAATATATTCAGGAAAAAACGCATACGCCCTTTTTGGCCAACCAAGCAACCTGGAAAGGCAAATCAGCGCTACAAAGAAGTCTCGCTTCCCATCGGTCAAAAGGGCCATGCTGAATAAAGTGTCAAAACCAGAAATGCAGGACAGGCCATGGAGAAACGGGAGCCTTGCTACGCTGATGGACAGGATGTAAATTGACAACAGCCACTCTGGAGAAGTGTACCGTGTGTCCTGAAACATCTAAAAAACTCAGCTTATAGAGCATAGGGCACTTCCACTTATGGGCGTATAAATTGGGAAAACTAAAAATCAGCAAGACACAGGCACCCCAAAGTTTAGGTCTGCTCTGTTGACAAGAACCTCCACTTCATTACACCTTAAATATCCCAGGAAAGAGAAAAATGGATAAAGAAGTTGTGGTCCTTATGTACAATGGAATATCACTCAGCCATGAAATCAACGTCATAAGGCTAGCAGCAGCATGATGAGTGGATTTAGGTACGACGATTCTAAGTGAAATAAGTCACACAGAAAAACACACTTATCATAAGATATCACTTATAGAGGGAGTGTAAACACCGCTACCCTTGAACTGAATTACAAAACAGAATAGAGTCACACGTTTAGAAAACACACTATGGCTGCTTAACGAAAAAGGTGAGGTGGGGTGATGCATAAAACAAGGGTTTCAAATTAGCTCAGATACCGTTCCATAAACCCAATATGTAATAGACAAGACTTACTCCTAGCTCAGTGAATTGGACTCAACACCCCCTATTCACCGCCCAAGAATATATCTGACTAGTAAGAATCTTAAAAGCTATGTATTGATATCTCGCTGTAAGTGAGTCAAGTGGGTGTAAAGCGGCATAAACACAGCAGTGAAAAGCAGCTAAACCCCATTATAAAAATCAATTACTTTTAAAAACCCGTGAAACAAAGACAGTGAAAGAGAGAGAAATTCTTCCAAAATTCGTTCAGGGGCTGTGATGCCACCTGGATTGACCATATCTAGACCCACAGCTGATTGAGACATAAGGGTGGACACTCTTGGGGCTCAGAGGTTTGGTGAGGTTGGGTGAGCAAACGCAGACCCTTTAAAGTAATACTGCGTGGTACCCATCCCATGGGTCCCAAATCTCCAGGTTCAAGGGCATCTTCCTACATCGAAAACATGCATGAGAAACCCAGAAGATGGTACACCGTGTGATCGGGAAAGGTTTCTAAAACGCACCTCATTTCTCATCTCCTTGTGCGCGGATTCGCCATTCCAGCCGCTTTACAAGCAATCTCCCTCCTTGGAGAATCAGCACCTTTAACCTCCTGTTCCGTACAGGTTGCAATTTGTCCTGAGGATGAACGGGAAGAGGGGGAACCAATGAGAGACTAGCTCTAGGTGTTGGGACAGGCACAGGTCACTCTATTTTCCCATCAGGAAGAAGAATTAACCACAGGCTCAGCCTGCAGCCCGGGACCAGAGTAGGGCCTGAAGCAATCCTGCGCCTTTGCGGCCAGCTCCCAAGAAAGCGAGTTGAAAAATGGAGCTCAGGGGCACTGCAATTCACAAACCTGCAGACTTATAAATGATCACTCTCGTCCACAAATATATTGAGGGAAGGCAACGAAGAGGATTTGAAAGCAAGGCAGAATTGCAGGAAACAGATTTCAGGAGGGAGATTCGAATCGCCTTTAAAGCACAGGAAAAGCGGCAAAACCTCGACAATGATGCCCTTGGCCAAAAAGGGCGTATGCGTTTTTTCCTGAATATATTCAGGAAAAAACGCATACGCCCTTTTTGGCCAACCAAGCAACCTGGAAAAGCAAATCAGCGCTACAAAGAAGTCTCGCTTCCCATCGGTCAAAAGGGCCATGCTGAATAAAGTGTCAAAACCAGAAATGCAGGACAGGCCATGGAGAAACGGGAGCCTTGCTACGCTGATGGACAGGATGTAAATTGACAACAGCCACTCTGGAGAAGTGTACCGTGTGTCCTGAAACATCTAAAAAAATCAGCTTAGAGAGCATAGGGCACTTCCACTTATGGGCGTATAAATTGGGAAAACTAAAAATCAGCAAGACACAGGCACCCCAAAGTTTAGGTCTGCTCTGTTGACAAGAACCTCCACTTCATTACACCTTAAATATCCCAGGAAAGAGAAAAATGGATAAAGAAGTTGTGGTCCTTATGTACAATGGAATATCACTCAGCCATGAAATCAACGTCATAAGGCTAGCAGCAGCATGATGAGTGGATTTAGGTACGACGATTCTAAGTGAAATAAGTCACACAGAAAAAGACACTTATCATAAGATATCACTTATAGAGGGAGTGTAAACACCGCTACCCTTGAACTGAATTACAAAACAGAACAGAGTCACACGTTTAGAAAACACACTATGGCTGCTTAACGGGAAAGGTGAGGTGGGGTGATGCATAAAACAAGGGTTTCAAATTAGCTCAGATACCGTTCCATAAACCCAATAGGTAATAGACAAGACCTACTCCTAGTTCAGTGAATTGGACTCAACACCCCCTATTCACCGCCCAAGAATATATCTGACTAGTAAGAATCTTAAAAGCTATGTATTGATATCTCTCTGTAAGTGAGTCAAGTGGGTGTAAAGCGGCATAAACACAGCAGTGAAAAGCAGCTAAACCCCATTATAAAAATCAATTACTTTTAAAAACCCGTGAAACAAAGACAGTGAAAGAGAGAGAAATTCTTCCAAAATTCGTTCAGGGGCTGTGATGCCACCTGGATTGACCATATCTAGACCCACAGCTGATTGAGACATAAGGGTGGACACTGTTGGGGCTGAGAGGTTTGGTGAGGTTGGGTGAGCAAACGCAGACCCTTTAAAGTAATACTGCGTGGTACCCATCCCATGGGTCCCAAATCTCCAGGTTCAAGGGCATCTTCCTACATCGAAAACATGCATGAGAAACCCAGAAGATGGTACACCGTGTGATCGGGAAAGGTTTCTAAAACGCACCTCATTTCTCATCTCCTTGTGCGCGGATTCGCCATTCCAGCCGCTTTACAAGCAATCTCCCTCCTTGGAGAATCAGCACCTTTAACCTCCTGTTCCGTACAGGTTGCAATTTGTCCTGAGGATGAACGGGAAGAGGGGGAACCAATGAGAGACTAGCTCTAGGTGTTGGGACAGGCACAGGTCACTCTATTTTCCCATCAGGAAGAAGAATTAACCACAGGCTCAGCCTGCCGCCCGGGACCAGAGTAGGGCCTGAAGCAATCCTGCGCTTTTGCGGCCAGCTCCCAAGAAAGCGAGTTGAAAAATGGAGCTCAGGGGCACTGCAATTCACAAACCTGCAGACTTATAAATGATCACTCTCGTACACAAATATATTGAGGGAAGGCAACGAAGAGGATTTGAAAGCAAGGCAGAATTGCAGGAAACAGATTTCAGGAGGGAGATTCGAATCGCCTTTAAAGCACAGGAAAAGCGGCAAAACCTCGACAATGATGCCCTTGGAAAAAGGGCGTATGCGTTTTTTCCTGAATATATTCAGGAAAAAACGCATACGCCCTTTTTGGCCAACCAAGCAACCTGGAAAGGCAAATCAGCGCTACAAAGAAGTCTCGCTTCCCATCGGTCAAAAGGGCCATGCTGAATAAAGTGTCAAAACCAGAAATGCAGGACAGGCCATGGAGAAACGGGAGCCTTGCTACGCTGATGGACAGGATGTAAATTGACAACAGCCACTCTGGAGAAGTGTACCGTGTGTCCTGAAACATCTAAAAAACTCAGCTTAGAGAGCATAGGGCACTTCCACTTATGGGCGTATAAATTGGGAAAACTAAAAATCAGCAAGACACAGGCACCCCAAAGTTTAGGTCTGCTCTGTTGACAAGAACCTCCACTTCATTACACCTTAAATATCCCAGGAAAGAGAAAAATGGATAAAGAAGTTGTGGTCCTTATGTACAATGGAATATCACTCAGCCATGAAATCAACGTCATAAGGCTAGCAGCAGCATGATGAGTGGATTTAGGTACGACGATTCTAAGTGAAATAAGTCACACATAAAAAGACACTTATCATAAGATATCACTTATAGAGGGAGTGTAAACACCGCTACCCTTGAACTGAATTACAAAACAGAATAGAGTCACACGTTTAGAAAACACACTATGGCTGCTTAACGAAAAAGGTGAGGTGGGGTGATGCATAAAACAAGGGTTTCAAATTAGCTCAGATACCGTTCCATAAACCCAATATGTAATAGACAAGACTTACTCCTAGCTCAGTGAATTGGACTCAACACCCCCTATTCACCGCCCAAGAATATATCTGACTAGTAAGAATCTTAAAAGCTATGTATTGATATCTCGCTGTAAGTGAGTCAAGTGGGTGTAAAGCGGCATAAACACAGCAGTGAAAAGCAGCTAAACCCCATTATAAAAATCAATTACTTTTAAAAACCCGTGAAACAAAGACAGTGAAAGAGAGAGAAATTCTTCCAAAATTCGTTCAGGGGCTGTGATGCCACCTGGATTGACCATATCTAGACCCACAGCTGATTGAGACATAAGGGTGGACACTCTTGGGGCTCAGAGGTTTGGTGAGGTTGGGTGAGCAAACGCAGACCCTTTAAAGTAATACTGCGTGGTACCCATCCCATGGGTCCCAAATCTCCAGGTTCAAGGGCATCTTCCTACATCGAAAACATGCATGAGAAACCCAGAAGATGGTACACCGTGTGATCGGGAAAGGTTTCTAAAACGCACCTCATTTCTCATCTCCTTGTGCGCGGATTCGCCATTCCAGCCGCTTTACAAGCAATCTCCCTCCTTGGAGAATCAGCACCTTTAACCTCCTGTTCCGTACAGGTTGCAATTTGTCCTGAGGATGAACGGGAAGAGGGGGAACCAATGAGAGACTAGCTCTAGGTGTTGGGACAGGCACAGGTCACTCTATTTTCCCATCAGGAAGAAGAATTAACCACAGGCTCAGCCTGCAGCCCGGGACCAGAGTAGGGCCTGAAGCAATCCTGCGCCTTTGCGGCCAGCTCCCAAGAAAGCGAGTTGAAAAATGGAGCTCAGGGGCACTGCAATTCACAAACCTGCAGACTTATAAATGATCACTCTCGTCCACAAATATATTGAGGGAAGGCAACGAAGAGGATTTGAAAGCAAGGCAGAATTGCAGGAAACAGATTTCAGGAGGGAGATTCGAATCGCCTTTAAAGCACAGGAAAAGCGGCAAAACCTCGACAATGATGCCCTTGGCCAAAAAGGGCGTATGCGTTTTTTCCTGAATATATTCAGGAAAAAACGCATACGCCCTTTTTGGCCAACCAAGCAACCTGGAAAAGCAAATCAGCGCTACAAAGAAGTCTCGCTTCCCATCGGTCAAAAGGGCCATGCTGAATAAAGTGTCAAAACCAGAAATGCAGGACAGGCCATGGAGAAACGGGAGCCTTGCTACGCTGATGGACAGGATGTAAATTGACAACAGCCACTCTGGAGAAGTGTACCGTGTGTCCTGAAACATCTAAAAAAATCAGCTTAGAGAGCATAGGGCACTTCCACTTATGGGCGTATAAATTGGGAAAACTAAAAATCAGCAAGACACAGGCACCCCAAAGTTTAGGTCTGCTCTGTTGACAAGAACCTCCACTTCATTACACCTTAAATATCCCAGGAAAGAGAAAAATGGATAAAGAAGTTGTGGTCCTTATGTACAATGGAATATCACTCAGCCATGAAATCAACGTCATAAGGCTAGCAGCAGCATGATGAGTGGATTTAGGTACGACGATTCTAAGTGAAATAAGTCACACAGAAAAAGACACTTATCATAAGATATCACTTATAGAGGGAGTGTAAACACCGCTACCCTTGAACTGAATTACAAAACAGAACAGAGTCACACGTTTAGAAAACACACTATGGTTGCTTAACGGGAAAGGTGAGGTGGGGTGATGCATAAAACAAGGGTTTCAAATTAGCTCAGATACCGTTCCATAAACCCAATAGGTAATAGACAAGACCTACTCCTAGTTCAGTGAATTGGACTCAACACCCCCTATTCACCGCCCAAGAATATATCTGACTAGTAAGAATCTTAAAAGCTATGTATTGATATCTCTCTGTAAGTGAGTCAAGTGGGTGTAAAGCGGCATAAACACAGCAGTGAAAAGCAGCTAAACCCCATTATAAAAATCAATTACTTTTAAAAACCCGTGAAACAAAGACAGTGAAAGAGAGAGAAATTCTTCCAAAATTCGTTCAGGGGCTGTGATGCCACCTGGATTGACCATATCTAGACCCACAGCTGATTGAGACATAAGGGTGGACACTGTTGGGGCTGAGAGGTTTGGTGAGGTTGGGTGAGCAAACGCAGACCCTTTAAAGTAATACTGCGTGGTACCCATCCCATGGGTCCCAAATCTCCAGGTTCAAGGGCATCTTCCTACATCGAAAACATGCATGAGAAACCCAGAAGATGGTACACCGTGTGATCGGGAAAGGTTTCTAAAACGCACCTCATTTCTCATCTCCTTGTGCGCGGATTCGCCATTCCAGCCGCTTTACAAGCAATCTCCCTCCTTGGAGAATCAGCACCTTTAACCTCCTGTTCCGTACAGGTTGCAATTTGTCCTGAGGATGAACGGGAAGAGGGGGAACCAATGAGAGACTAGCTCTAGGTGTTGGGACAGGCACAGGTCACTCTATTTTCCCATCAGGAAGAAGAATTAACCACAGGCTCAGCCTGCCGCCCGGGACCAGAGTAGGGCCTGAAGCAATCCTGCGCTTTTGCGGCCAGCTCCCAAGAAAGCGAGTTGAAAAATGGAGCTCAGGGGCACTGCAATTCACAAACCTGCAGACTTATAAATGATCACTCTCGTACACAAATATATTGAGGGAAGGCAACGAAGAGGATTTGAAAGCAAGGCAGAATTGCAGGAAACAGATTTCAGGAGGGAGATTCGAATCGCCTTTAAAGCACAGGAAAAGCGGCAAAACCTCGACAATGATGCCCTTGGAAAAAGGGCGTATGCGTTTTTTCCTGAATATATTCAGGAAAAAACGCATACGCCCTTTTTGGCCAACCAAGCAACCTGGAAAGGCAAATCAGCGCTACAAAGAAGTCTCGCTTCCCATCGGTCAAAAGGGCCATGCTGAATAAAGTGTCAAAACCAGAAATGCAGGACAGGCCATGGAGAAACGGGAGCCTTGCTACGCTGATGGACAGGATGTAAATTGACAACAGCCACTCTGGAGAAGTGTACCGTGTGTCCTGAAACATCTAAAAAACTCAGCTTAGAGAGCATAGGGCACTTCCACTTATGGGCGTATAAATTGGGAAAACTAAAAATCAGCAAGACACAGGCACCCCAAAGTTTAGGTCTGCTCTGTTGACAAGAACCTCCACTTCATTACACCTTAAATATCCCAGGAAAGAGAAAAATGGATAAAGAAGTTGTGGTCCTTATGTACAATGGAATATCACTCAGCCATGAAATCAACGTCATAAGGCTAGCAGCAGCATGATGAGTGGATTTAGGTACGACGATTCTAAGTGAAATAAGTCACACATAAAAAGACACTTATCATAAGATATCACTTATAGAGGGAGTGTAAACACCGCTACCCTTGAACTGAATTACAAAACAGAACAGAGTCACACGTTTAGAAAACACACTATGGCTGCTTAACGGGAAAGGTGAGGTGGGGTGATGCATAAAACAAGGGTTTCAAATTAGCTCAGATACCGTTCCATAAACCCAATAGGTAATAGACAAGACCTACTCCTAGTTCAGTGAATTGGACTCAACACCCCCTATTCACCGCCCAAGAATATATCTGACTAGTAAGAATCTTAAAAGCTATGTATTGATATCTCTCTGTAAGTGAGTCAAGTGGGTGTAAAGCGGCATAAACACAGCAGTGAAAAGCAGCTAAACCCCATTATAAAAATCAATTACTTTTAAAAACCCATGAAACAAAGACAGTGAAAGAGAGAGAAATTCTTCCAAAATTCGTTCAGGGGCTGTGATGCCACCTGGATTGACCATATCTAGACCCACAACTGATTGAGACATAAGGGTGGACACTCTTGGGGCTGAGAGGTTTGGTGAGGTTGGGTGAGCAAACGCAGACCATTTAAAGTAATACTGCGTGGTACCCATCCCATGGTTCCCAAATCTCCAGATTCAAGGGCATCTTCCTACATCGAAAACATGCATGAGAAACCCAGAAGATGGTACACCGTGTGATCGGGAAAGGTTTCTAAAATGCACCTCATTTCTCATCTCCTTGTGCGCGGATTCGCCATTCCAGCCGCTTTACAAGCAATCTCCCTCCTTGGAGAATCAGCACCTTTAACCTCCTGTTCCGTACAGGTTGCAATTTGTCCTGAGGATGAACGGGAAGAGGGGGAACCAATGAGAGACTAGCTCTAGGTGTTGGGACAGGCACAGGTCACTCTATTTTCCCATCAGGAAGAAGAATTAACCACTGGCTCAGCCTGCCGCCCGGGACCAGAGTAGGGCCTGAAGCAATCCTGCGCTTTTGCGGCCAGCTCCCAAGAAAGCGAGTTGAAAAATGGAGCTCAGGGGCACTGCAATTCACAAACCTGCAGACTTATAAATGATCACTCTCGTACACAAATATATTGAGGGAAAGCAACGAAGAGGATTTGAAAGCAAGGCAGAATTGCAGGAAACAGATTTCAGGAGGGAGATTCGAATCGCCTTTAAAGCACAGGAAAAGCGGCAAAACCTCGACCATGATGCCCTTGGCCAAAAAGGGCGTATGCGTTTTTTCCTGAATATATTCAGGAAAAAACGCATACGCCCTTTTTGGCCAACCAAGCAACCTGGAAAGGCAAATCAGCGCTACAAAGAAGTCTCGCTTCCCATCGGTCAAAAGGGCCATGCTGAATAAAGTGTCAAAACCAGAAATGCAGGACAGGCCATGGAGAAACGGGAGCCTTGCTACGCTGATGGACAGGATGTAAATTGACAACAGCCACTCTGAAGAAGTGTACCGTGTGTCCTGAAACATCTAAAAAACTCAGCTTAGAGAGCATAGGGCACTTCCACTTATGGGCGTATAAATTGGGAAAACTAAAAATCAGCAAGACACAGGCACCCCAAAGTTTAGATCTGCTCTGTTGACAAGAACCTCCACTTCATTACACCTTAAATATCCCAGGAATGAGAAAAATGGATAAAGAAGTTGTGGTCCTTATGTACAATGGAATATCACTCAGCCATGAAATCAACGTCATAAGGCTAGCAGCAGCATGATGAGTGGATTTAGGTACGACGATTCTAAGTGAAATAAGTCACACAGAAAAACACACTTATCATAAGATATCACTTATAGAGGGAGTGTAAACACCGCTACCCTTGAACTGAATTACAAAACAGAATAGAGTCACACGTTTAGAAAACACACTATGGCTGCTTAACGAAAAAGGTGAGGTGGGGTGATGCATAAAACAAGGGTTTCAAATTAGCTCAGATACCGTTCCATAAACCCAATATGTAATAGACAAGACTTACTCCTAGCTCAGTGAATTGGACTCAACACCCCCTATTCACCGCCCAAGAATATATCTGACTAGTAAGAATCTTAAAAGCTATGTATTGATATCTCGCTGTAAGTGAGTCAAGTGGGTGTAAAGCGGCATAAACACAGCAGTGAAAAGCAGCTAAACCCCATTATAAAAATCAATTACTTTTAAAAACCCGTGAAACAAAGACAGTGAAAGAGAGAGAAATTCTTCCAAAATTCGTTCAGGGGCTGTGATGCCACCTGGATTGACCATATCTAGACCCACAGCTGATTGAGACATAAGGGTGGACACTCTTGGGGCTCAGAGGTTTGGTGAGGTTGGGTGAGCAAACGCAGACCCTTTAAAGTAATACTGCGTGGTACCCATCCCATGGGTCCCAAATCTCCAGGTTCAAGGGCATCTTCCTACATCGAAAACATGCATGAGAAACCCAGAAGATGGTACACCGTGTGATCGGGAAAGGTTTCTAAAACGCACCTCATTTCTCATCTCCTTGTGCGCGGATTCGCCATTCCAGCCGCTTTACAAGCAATCTCCCTCCTTGGAGAATCAGCACCTTTAACCTCCTGTTCCGTACAGGTTGCAATTTGTCCTGAGGATGAACGGGAAGAGGGGGAACCAATGAGAGACTAGCTCTAGGTGTTGGGACAGGCACAGGTCACTCTATTTTCCCATCAGGAAGAAGAATTAACCACAGGCTCAGCCTGCAGCCCGGGACCAGAGTAGGGCCTGAAGCAATCCTGCGCCTTTGCGGCCAGCTCCCAAGAAAGCGAGTTGAAAAATGGAGCTCAGGGGCACTGCAATTCACAAACCTGCAGACTTATAAATGATCACTCTCGTCCACAAATATATTGAGGGAAGGCAACGAAGAGGATTTGAAAGCAAGGCAGAATTGCAGGAAACAGATTTCAGGAGGGAGATTCGAATCGCCTTTAAAGCACAGGAAAAGCGGCAAAACCTCGACAATGATGCCCTTGGCCAAAAAGGGCGTATGCGTTTTTTCCTGAATATATTCAGGAAAAAACGCATACGCCCTTTTTGGCCAACCAAGCAACCTGGAAAAGCAAATCAGCGCTATAAAGAAGTCTCGCTTCCCATCGGTCAAAAGGGCCATGCTGAATAAAGTGTCAAAACCAGAAATGCAGGACAGGCCATGGAGAAACGGGAGCCTTGCTACGCTGATGGACAGGATGTAAATTGACAACAGCCACTCTGGAGAAGTGTACCGTGTGTCCTGAAACATCTAAAAAAATCAGCTTAGAGAGCATAGGGCACTTCCACTTATGGGCGTATAAATTGGGAAAACTAAAAATCAGCAAGACACAGGCACCCCAAAGTTTAGGTCTGCTCTGTTGACAAGAACCTCCACTTCATTACACCTTAAATATCCCAGGAAAGAGAAAAATGGATAAAGAAGTTGTGGTCCTTATGTACAATGGAATATCACTCAGCCATGAAATCAACGTCATAAGGCTAGCAGCAGCATGATGAGTGGATTTAGGTACGACGATTCTAAGTGAAATAAGTCACACAGAAAAAGACACTTATCATAAGATATCACTTATAGAGGGAGTGTAAACACCGCTACCCTTGAACTGAATTACAAAACAGAACAGAGTCACACGTTTAGAAAACACACTATGGCTGCTTAACGGGAAAGGTGAGGTGGGGTGATGCATAAAACAAGGGTTTCAAATTAGCTCAGATACCGTTCCATAAACCCAATAGGTAATAGACAAGACCTACTCCTAGTTCAGTGAATTGGACTCAACACCCCCTATTCACCGCCCAAGAATATATCTGACTAGTAAGAATCTTAAAAGCTATGTATTGATATCTCTCTGTAAGTGAGTCAAGTGGGTGTAAAGCGGCATAAACACAGCAGTGAAAAGCAGCTAAACCCCATTATAAAAATCAATTACTTTTAAAAACCCGTGAAACAAAGACAGTGAAAGAGAGAGAAATTCTTCCAAAATTCGTTCAGGGGCTGTGATGCCACCTGGATTGACCATATCTAGACCCACAGCTGATTGAGACATAAGGGTGGACACTCTTGGGGCTGAGAGGTTTGGTGAGGTTGGGTGAGCAAACGCAGACCCTTTAAAGTAATACTGCGTGGTACCCATCCCATGGGTCCCAAATCTCCAGGTTCAAGGGCATCTTCCTACATCGAAAACATGCATGAGAAACCCAGAAGATGGTACACCGTGTGATCGGGAAAGGTTTCTAAAACGCACCTCATTTCTCATCTCCTTGTGCGCGGATTCGCCATTCCAGCCGCTTTACAAGCAATCTCCCTCCTTGGAGAATCAGCACCTTTAACCTCCTGTTCCGTACAGGTTGCAATTTGTCCTGAGGATGAACGGGAAGAGGGGGAACCAATGAGAGACTAGCTCTAGGTGTTGGGACAGGCACAGGTCACTCTATTTTCCCATCAGGAAGAAGAATTAACCACAGGCTCAGCCTGCCTCCCGGGACCAGAGTAGGGCCTGAAGCAATCCTGCGCTTTTGCGGCCAGCTCCCAAGAAAGCGAGTTGAAAAATGGAGCTCAGGGGCACTGCAATTCACAAACCTGCAGACTTATACATGATCACTCTCGTACACAAATATATTGAGGGAAGGCAACGAAGAGGATTTGAAAGCAAGGCAGAATTGCAGGAAACAGATTTCAGGAGGGAGATTCGAATCGCCTTTAAAGCACAGGAAAAGCGGCAAAACCTCGACCATGATGCCCTTGGCCAAAAAGGGCGTATGCGTTTTTTCCTGAATATATTCAGGAAAAAACGCATACGCCCTTTTTGGCCAACCAAGCAACCTGGAAAGGCAAATCAGCGCTACAAAGAAGTCTCGCTTCCCATCGGTCAAAAGGGCCATGCTGAATAAAGTGTCAAAACCAGAAATGCAGGACAGGCCATGGAGAAACGGGAGCCTTGCTACGCTGATGGACAGGATGTAAATTGACAACAGCCACTCTGGAGAAGTGTACCGTGTGTCCTGAAACATCTAAAAAAATCAGCTTAGAGAGCATAGGGCACTTCCACTTATGGGCGTATAAATTGGGAAAACTAAAAATCAGCAAGACACAGGCACACCAAAGTTTAGGTCTGCTCTGTTGACAAGAACCTCCACTTCATTACACCTTAAATATCCCAGGAAAGAGAAAAATGGATAAAGAAGTTGTGGTCCTTATGTACAATGGAATATCACTCAGCCATGAAATCAACGTCATAAGGCTAGCAGCAGCATGATGAGTGGATTTAGGTACGACGATTCTAAGTGAAATAAGTCACACAGAAAAACACACTTATCATAAGATATCACTTATAGAGAGAGTGTAAACACCGCTACCCTTGAACTGAATTACAAAACAGAATAGAGTCACACGTTTAGAAAACACACTATGGCTGCTTAACGGGAAAGGTGAGGTGGGGTGATGCATAAAACAGGGGTTTCAAATTAGCTCAGATACCGTTCCATAAACCCAATATGTAATAGACAAGACTTACTCCTATCTCAGTGAATTGGACTCAACACCCCCTATTCACCGCCCAAGAATATATCTGACTAGTAAGAAACTTAAAACCTATGTATTGATATCTCTCTGTAACTGAGTCAATTGGGTGTAAAGCGGCATAAACACAGCAGTGAAAAGCAGCTAAACCCCATTATAAAAATCAATTACTTTTAAAAACCCGTGAAACAAAGACAGTGAAAGAGAGAGAAATTCTTCCAAAATTCGTTCAGGGGCTGTGATGCCATCTGGATTGACCATATCTAGACCCACAGCTGATTGAGACATAAGGGTGGACACTCTTGGGGCTGAGAGGTTTGGTGAGGTTGGGTGAGCAAACGCAGACCCTTTAAAGTAATACTGCGTGGTACCCATCCCATGGGTCCCAAATCTCCAGGTTCAAGGGCATCTTCCTACATCGAAAACATGCATGAGAAACCCAGAAGATGGTACACCGTGTGATCGGGAAAGGTTTCTAAAACGCACCTCATTTCTCATCTCCTTGTGCGCGGATTCGCCATTCCAGCCGCTTTACAAGCAATCTCCCTCCTTGGAGAATCAGCACCTTTAACCTCCTGTTCCGTACAGGTTGCAATTTGTCCTGAGGATGAACGGGAAGAGGGGGAACCAATGAGAGACTAGCTCTAGGTGTTGGGACAGGCACAGGTCACTCTATTTTCCCATCAGGAAGAAGAATTAACCACAGGCTCAGCCTGCAGCCCGGGACCAGAGTAGGGCCTGAAGCAATCCTGCGCCTTTGCGGCCAGCTCCCAAGAAAGCGAGTTGAAAAATGGAGCTCAGGGGCACTGCAATTCACAAACCTGCAGACTTATAAATGATCACTCTCGTCCACAAATATATTGAGGGAAGGCAACGAAGAGGATTTGAAAGCAAGGCAGAATTGCAGGAAACAGATTTCAGGAGGGAGATTCGAATCGCCTTTAAAGCACAGGAAAAGCGGCAAAACCTCGACAATGATGCCCTTGGCCAAAAAGGGCGTATGCGTTTTTTCCTGAATATATTCAGGAAAAAACGCATACGCCCTTTTTGGCCAACCAAGCAACCTGGAAAAGCAAATCAGCGCTACAAAGAAGTCTCGCTTCCCATCGGTCAAAAGGGCCATGCTGAATAAAGTGTCAAAACCAGAAATGCAGGACAGGCCATGGAGAAACGGGAGCCTTGCTACGCTGATGGACAGGATGTAAATTGACAACAGCCACTCTGGAGAAGTGTACCGTGTGTCCTGAAACATCTAAAAAAATCAGCTTAGAGAGCATAGGGCACTTCCACTTATGGGCGTATAAATTGGGAAAACTAAAAATCAGCAAGACACAGGCACCCCAAAGTTTAGGTCTGCTCTGTTGACAAGAACCTCCACTTCATTACACCTTAAATATCCCAGGAAAGAGAAAAATGGATAAAGAAGTTGTGGTCCTTATGTACAATGGAATATCACTCAGCCATGAAATCAACGTCATAAGGCTAGCAGCAGCATGATGAGTGGATTTAGGTACGACGATTCTAAGTGAAATAAGTCACACAGAAAAAGACACTTATCATAAGATATCACTTATAGAGGGAGTGTAAACACCGCTACCCTTGAACTGAATTACAAAACAGAACAGAGTCACACGTTTAGAAAACACACTATGGCTGCTTAACGGGAAAGGTGAGGTGGGGTGATGCATAAAACAAGGGTTTCAAATTAGCTCAGATACCGTTCCATAAACCCAATAGGTAATAGACAAGACCTACTCCTAGTTCAGTGAATTGGACTCAACACCCCCTATTCACCGCCCAAGAATATATCTGACTAGTAAGAATCTTAAAAGCTATGTATTGATATCTCTCTGTAAGTGAGTCAAGTGGGTGTAAAGCGGCATAAACACAGCAGTGAAAAGCAGCTAAACCCCATTATAAAAATCAATTACTTTTAAAAACCCGTGAAACAAAGACAGTGAAAGAGAGAGAAATTCTTCCAAAATTCGTTCAGGGGCTGTGATGCCACCTGGATTGACCATATCTAGACCCACAGCTGATTGAGACATAAGGGTGGACACTCTTGGGGCTGAGAGGTTTGGTGAGGTTGGGTGAGCAAACGCAGACCCTTTAAAGTAATACTGCGTGGTACCCATCCCATGGGTCCCAAATCTCCAGGTTCAAGGGCATCTTCCTACATCGAAAACATGCATGAGAAACCCAGAAGATGGTACACCGTGTGATCGGGAAAGGTTTCTAAAACGCACCTCATTTCTCATCTCCTTGTGCGCGGATTCGCCATTCCAGACGCTTTACAAGCAATCTCCCTCCTTGGAGAATCAGCACCTTTAACCTCCTGTTCCGTACAGGTTGCAATTTGTCCTGAGGATGAACGGGAAGAGGGGGAACCAATGAGAGACTAGCTCTAGGTGTTGGGACAGGCACAGGTCACTCTATTTTCCCATCAGGAAGAAGAATTAACCACAGGCTCAGCCTGCCTCCCGGGACCAGAGTAGGGCCTGAAGCAATCCTGCGCTTTTGCGGCCAGCTCCCAAGAAAGCGAGTTGAAAAATGGAGCTCAGGGGCACTGCAATTCACAAACCTGCAGACTTATACATGATCACTCTCGTACACAAATATATTGAGGGAAGGCAACGAAGAGGATTTGAAAGCAAGGCAGAATTGCAGGAAACAGATTTCAGGAGGGAGATTCGAATCGCCTTTAAAGCACAGGAAAAGCGGCAAAACCTCGACAATGATGCCCTTGGCCAAAAAGGGCGTATGCGTTTTTTCCTGAATATATTCAGGAAAAAACGCATACGCCCTTTTTGGCCAACCAAGCAACCTGGAAAGGCAAATCAGCGCTACAAAGAAGTCTCGCTTCCCATCGGTCAAAAGGGCCATGCTGAATAAAGTGTCAAAACCAGAAATGCAGGACAGGCCATGGAGAAACGGGAGCCTTGCTACGCTGATGGACAGGATGTAAATTGACAACAGCCACTCTGGAGAAGTGTACCGTGTGTCCTGAAACATCTAAAAAAATCAGCTTAGAGAGCATAGGGCACTTCCACTTATGGGCGTATAAATTGGGAAAACTAAAAATCAGCAAGACACAGGCACACCAAAGTTTAGGTCTGCTCTGTTGACAAGAACCTCCACTTCATTACACCTTAAATATCCCAGGAAAGAGAAAAATGGATAAAGAAGTTGTGGTCCTTATGTACAATGGAATATCACTCAGCCATGAAATCAACGTCATAAGGCTAGCAGCAGCATGATGAGTGGATTTAGGTACGACGATTCTAAGTGAAATAAGTCACACAGAAAAACACACTTATCATAAGATATCACTTATAGAGAGAGTGTAAACACCGCTACCCTTGAACTGAATTACAAAACAGAATAGAGTCACACGTTTAGAAAACACACTATGGCTGCTTAACGGGAAAGGTGAGGTGGGGTGATGCATAAAACAGGGGTTTCAAATTAGCTCAGATACCGTTCCATAAACCCAATATGTAATAGACAAGACTTACTCCTATCTCAGTGAATTGGACTCAACACCCCCTATTCACCGCCCAAGAATATATCTGACTAGTAAGAAACTTAAAACCTATGTATTGATATCTCTCTGTAACTGAGTCAAGTGGGTGTAAAGCGGCATAAACACAGCAGTGAAAAGCAGCTAAACCCCATTATAAAAATCAATTACTTTTAAAAACCCGTGAAACAAAGACAGTGAAAGAGAGAGAAATTCTTCCAAAATTCGTTCAGGGGCTGTGATGCCATCTGGATTGACCATATCTAGACCCACAGCTGATTGAGACATAAGGGTGGACACTCTTGGGGCTGAGAGGTTTGGTGAGGTTGGGTGAGCAAACGCAGACCCTTTAAAGTAATACTGCGTGGTACCCATCCCATGGGTCCCAAATCTCCAGGTTCAAGGGCATCTTCCTACATCGAAAACATGCATGAGAAACCCAGAAGATGGTACACCGTGTGATCGGGAAAGGTTTCTAAAACGCACCTCATTTCTCATCTCCTTGTGCGCGGATTCGCCATTCCAGCCGCTTTACAAGCAATCTCCCTCCTTGGAGAATCAGCACCTTTAACCTCCTGTTCCGTACAGGTTGCAATTTGTCCTGAGGATGAACGGGAAGAGGGGGAACCAATGAGAGACTAGCTCTAGGTGTTGGGACAGGCACAGGTCACTCTATTTTCCCATCAGGAAGAAGAATTAACCACAGGCTCAGCCTGCAGCCCGGGACCAGAGTAGGGCCTGAAGCAATCCTGCGCCTTTGCGGCCAGCTCCCAAGAAAGCGAGTTGAAAAATGGAGCTCAGGGGCACTGCAATTCACAAACCTGCAGACTTATAAATGATCACTCTCGTCCACAAATATATTGAGGGAAGGCAACGAAGAGGATTTGAAAGCAAGGCAGAATTGCAGGAAACAGATTTCAGGAGGGAGATTCGAATCGCCTTTAAAGCACAGGAAAAGCGGCAAAACCTCGACAATGATGCCCTTGGCCAAAAAGGGCGTATGCGTTTTTTCCTGAATATATTCAGGAAAAAACGCATACGCCCTTTTTGGCCAACCAAGCAACCTGGAAAAGCAAATCAGCGCTACAAAGAAGTCTCGCTTCCCATCGGTCAAAAGGGCCATGCTGAATAAAGTGTCAAAACCAGAAATGCAGGACAGGCCATGGAGAAACGGGAGCCTTGCTACGCTGATGGACAGGATGTAAATTGACAACAGCCACTCTGGAGAAGTGTACCGTGTGTCCTGAAACATCTAAAAAAATCAGCTTAGAGAGCATAGGGCACTTCCACTTATGGGCGTATAAATTGGGAAAACTAAAAATCAGCAAGACACAGGCACCCCAAAGTTTAGGTCTGCTCTGTTGACAAGAACCTCCACTTCATTACACCTTAAATATCCCAGGAAAGAGAAAAATGGATAAAGAAGTTGTGGTCCTTATGTACAATGGAATATCACTCAGCCATGAAATCAACGTCATAAGGCTAGCAGCAGCATGATGAGTGGATTTAGGTACGACGATTCTAAGTGAAATAAGTCACACAGAAAAAGACACTTATCATAAGATATCACTTATAGAGGGAGTGTAAACACCGCTACCCTTGAACTGAATTACAAAACAGAACAGAGTCACACGTTTAGAAAACACACTATGGCTGCTTAACGGGAAAGGTGAGGTGGGGTGATGCATAAAACAAGGGTTTCAAATTAGCTCAGATACCGTTCCATAAACCCAATAGGTAATAGACAAGACCTACTCCTAGTTCAGTGAATTGGACTCAACACCCCCTATTCACCGCCCAAGAATATATCTGACTAGTAAGAATCTTAAAAGCTATGTATTGATATCTCTCTGTAAGTGAGTCAAGTGGGTGTAAAGCGGCATAAACACAGCAGTGAAAAGCAGCTAAACCCCATTATAAAAATCAATTACTTTTAAAAACCCGTGAAACAAAGACAGTGAAAGAGAGAGAAATTCTTCCAAAATTCGTTCAGGGGCTGTGATGCCACCTGGATTGACCATATCTAGACCCACAGCTGATTGAGACATAAGGGTGGACACTCTTGGGGCTGAGAGGTTTGGTGAGGTTGGGTGAGCAAACGCAGACCCTTTAAAGTAATACTGCGTGGTACCCATCCCATGGGTCCCAAATCTCCAGGTTCAAGGGCATCTTCCTACATCGAAAACATGCATGAGAAACCCAGAAGATGGTACACCGTGTGATCGGGAAAGGTTTCTAAAACGCACCTCATTTCTCATCTCCTTGTGCGCGGATTCGCCATTCCAGCCGCTTTACAAGCAATCTCCCTCCTTGGAGAATCAGCACCTTTAACCTCCTGTTCCGTACAGGTTGCAATTTGTCCTGAGGATGAACGGGAAGAGGGGGAACCAATGAGAGACTAGCTCTAGGTGTTGGGACAGGCACAGGTCACTCTATTTTCCCATCAGGAAGAAGAATTAACCACAGGCTCAGCCTGCCTCCCGGGACCAGAGTAGGGCCTGAAGCAATCCTGCGCTTTTGCGGCCAGCTCCCAAGAAAGCGAGTTGAAAAATGGAGCTCAGGGGCACTGCAATTCACAAACCTGCAGACTTATACATGATCACTCTCGTACACAAATATATTGAGGGAAGGCAACGAAGAGGATTTGAAAGCAAGGCAGAATTGCAGGAAACAGATTTCAGGAGGGAGATTCGAATCGCCTTTAAAGCACAGGAAAAGCGGCAAAACCTCGACAATGATGCCCTTGGCCAAAAAGGGCGTATGCGTTTTTTCCTGAATATATTCAGGAAAAAACGCATACGCCCTTTTTGGCCAACCAAGCAACCTGGAAAGGCAAATCAGCGCTACAAAGAAGTCTCGCTTCCCATCGGTCAAAAGGGCCATGCTGAATAAAGTGTCAAAACCAGAAATGCAGGACAGGCCATGGAGAAACGGGAGCCTTGCTACGCTGATGGTCAGGATGTAAATTGACAACAGCCACTCTGGAGAAGTGTACCGTGTGTCCTGAAACATCTAAAAAAATCAGCTTAGAGAGCATAGGGCACTTCCACTTATGGGCGTATAAATTGGGAAAACTAAAAATCAGCAAGACACAGGCACACCAAAGTTTAGGTCTGCTCTGTTGACAAGAACCTCCACTTCATTACACCTTAAATATCCCAGGAAAGAGAAAAATGGATAAAGAAGTTGTGGTCCTTATGTACAATGGAATATCACTCAGCCATGAAATCAACGTCATAAGGCTAGCAGCAGCATGATGAGTGGATTTAGGTACGACGATTCTAAGTGAAATAAGTCACACAAAAAAACACACTTATCATAAGATATCACTTATACAGAGAGTGTAAACACCGCTACCCTTGAACTGAATTACAAAACAGAATAGAGTCACACGTTTAGAAAACACACTATGGCTGCTTAACGGGAAAGGTGAGGTGGGGTGATGCATAAAACAGGGGTTTCAAATTAGCTCAGATACCGTTCCATAAACCCAATATGTAATAGACAAGACTTACTCCTATCTCAGTGAATTGGACTCAACACCCCCTATTCACCGCCCAAGAATATATCTGACTAGTAAGAAACTTAAAACCTATGTATTGATATCTCTCTGTAACTGAGTCAAGTGGGTGTAAAGCGGCATAAACACAGCAGTGAAAAGCAGCTAAACCCCATTATAAAAATCAATTACTTTTAAAAACCCGTGAAACAAAGACAGTGAAAGAGAGAGAAATTCTTCCAAAATTCGTTCAGGGGCTGTGATGCCATCTGGATTGACCATATCTAGACCCACAGCTGATTGAGACATAAGGGTGGACACTCTTGGGGCTGAGAGGTTTGGTGAGGTTGGGTGAGCAAACGCAGACCCTTTAAAGTAATACTGCGTGGTACCCATCCCATGGGTCCCAAATCTCCAGGTTCAAGGGCATCTTCCTACATCGAAAACATGCATGAGAAACCCAGAAGATGGTACACCGTGTGATCGGGAAAGGTTTCTAAAACGCACCTCATTTCTCATCTCCTTGTGCGCGGATTCGCCATTCCAGCCGCTTTACAAGCAATCTCCCTCCTTGGAGAATCAGCACCTTTAACCTCCTGTTCCGTACAGGTTGCAATTTGTCCTGAGGATGAACGGGAAGAGGGGGAACCAATGAGAGACTAGCTCTAGGTGTTGGGACAGGCACAGGTCACTCTATTTTCCCATCAGGAAGAAGAATTAACCACAGGCTCAGCCTGCAGCCCGGGACCAGAGTAGGGCCTGAAGCAATCCTGCGCCTTTGCGGCCAGCTCCCAAGAAAGCGAGTTGAAAAATGGAGCTCAGGGGCACTGCAATTCACAAACCTGCAGACTTATAAATGATCACTCTCGTCCACAAATATATTGAGGGAAGGCAACGAAGAGGATTTGAAAGCAAGGCAGAATTGCAGGAAACAGATTTCAGGAGGGAGATTCGAATCGCCTTTAAAGCACAGGAAAAGCGGCAAAACCTCGACAATGATGCCCTTGGCCAAAAAGGGCGTATGCGTTTTTTCCTGAATATATTCAGGAAAAAACGCATACGCCCTTTTTGGCCAACCAAGCAACCTGGAAAAGCAAATCAGCGCTACAAAGAAGTCTCGCTTCCCATCGGTCAAAAGGGCCATGCTGAATAAAGTGTCAAAACCAGAAATGCAGGACAGGCCATGGAGAAACGGGAGCCTTGCTACGCTGATGGACAGGATGTAAATTGACAACAGCCACTCTGGAGAAGTGTACCGTGTGTCCTGAAACATCTAAAAAAATCAGCTTAGAGAGCATAGGGCACTTCCACTTATGGGCGTATAAATTGGGAAAACTAAAAATCAGCAAGACACAGGCACCCCAAAGTTTAGGTCTGCTCTGTTGACAAGAACCTCCACTTCATTACACCTTAAATATCCCAGGAAAGAGAAAAATGGATAAAGAAGTTGTGGTCCTTATGTACAATGGAATATCACTCAGCCATGAAATCAACGTCATAAGGCTAGCAGCAGCATGATGAGTGGATTTAGGTACGACGATTCTAAGTGAAATAAGTCACACAGAAAAAGACACTTATCATAAGATATCACTTATAGAGGGAGTGTAAACACCGCTACCCTTGAACTGAATTACAAAACAGAACAGAGTCACACGTTTAGAAAACACACTATGGCTGCTTAACGGGAAAGGTGAGGTGGGGTGATGCATAAAACAAGGGTTTCAAATTAGCTCAGATACCGTTCCATAAACCCAATAGGTAATAGACAAGACCTACTCCTAGTTCAGTGAATTGGACTCAACACCCCCTATTCACCGCCCAAGAATATATCTGACTAGTAAGAATCTTAAAAGCTATGTATTGATATCTCTCTGTAAGTGAGTCAAGTGGGTGTAAAGCGGCATAAACACAGCAGTGAAAAGCAGCTAAACCCCATTATAAAAATCAATTACTTTTAAAAACCCGTGAAACAAAGACAGTGAAAGAGAGAGAAATTCTTCCAAAATTCGTTCAGGGGCTGTGATGCCACCTGGATTGACCATATCTAGACCCACAGCTGATTGAGACATAAGGGTGGACACTCTTGGGGCTGAGAGGTTTGGTGAGGTTGGGTGAGCAAACGCAGACCCTTTAAAGTAATACTGCGTGGTACCCATCCCATGGGTCCCAAATCTCCAGGTTCAAGGGCATCTTCCTACATCGAAAACATGCATGAGAAACCCAGAAGATGGTACACCGTGTGATCGGGAAAGGTTTCTAAAACGCACCTCATTTCTCATCTCCTTGTGCGCGGATTCGCCATTCCAGCCGCTTTACAAGCAATCTCCCTCCTTGGAGAATCAGCACCTTTAACCTCCTGTTCCGTACAGGTTGCAATTTGTCCTGAGGATGAACGGGAAGAGGGGGAACCAATGAGAGACTAGCTCTAGGTGTTGGGACAGGCACAGGTCACTCTATTTTCCCATCAGGAAGAAGAATTAACGACAGGCTCAGCCTGCCGCCCGGGACCAGAGTAGGGTCTGAAGCAATCCTGCGCTTTTGCGGCCAGCTCCCAAGAAAGCGAGTTGAAAAATGGAGCTCAGGGGCACTGCAATTCACAAACCTGCAGACTTATAAATGATCACTCTCGTCCACAAATATATTGAGGGAAGGCAACGAAGAGGATTTGAAAGCAAGGCAGAATTGCAGGAAACAGATTTCAGGAGGGAGATTCGAATCGCCTTTAAAGCACAGGAAAAGCGGCAAAACCTCGACCATGATGCCCTTGGCCAAAAAGGGCGTATGCGTTTTTTCCTGAATATATTCAGGAAAAAACGCATACGCCCTTTTTGGCCAACCAAGCAACCTGGAAAGGCAAATCAGCGCTACAAAGAAGTCTCGCTTCCCATCGGTCAAAAGGGCCATGCTGAATAAAGTGTCAAAACCAGAAATGCAGGACAGGCCATGGAGAAACGGGTGCCTTGCTACGCTGATGGACAGGATGTAAATTGACAACAGCCACTCTGGAGAAGTGTACCGTGTGTCCTGAAACATCTAAAAAACTCAGCTTAGAGAGCATAGGGCACTTCCACTTATGGGCGTATAAATTGGGAAAACTAAAAATCAGCAAGACACAGGCACCCCAAAGTTTAGGTCTGCTCTGTTGACAAGAACCTCCACTTCATTACACCTTAAATATCCCAGGAAAGAGAAAAATGGATAAAGAAGTTGTGGTCCTTATGTACAATGGAATATCACTCAGCCATGAAATCAACGTCATAAGGCTAGCAGCAGCATGATGAGTGGATTTAGGTACGACGATTCTAAGTGAAATAAGTCACACAGAAAAACACACTTATCATAAGATATCACTTATAGAGGGAGTGTAAACACCGCTACCCTTGAACTGAATTACAAAACAGAATAGAGTCACACGTTTAGAAAACACACTATGGCTGCTTAACGGGAAAGGTGAGGTGGGGTGATGCATAAAACAAGGGTTTCAAATTAGCTCAGATACCGTTCCATAAACCCAATATGTAATAGACAAGACTTACTCCAAGCTCAGTGAATTGGACTCAACACCCCCTATTCACCGCCCAAGAATATATCTGACTAGTAAGAATCTTAAAAGCTATGTATTGATATCTCGCTGTAAGTGAGTCAAGTGGGTGTAAAGCGGCATAAACACAGCAGTGAAAAGCAGCTATACCCCATTATAAAAATCAATTACTTTTAAAAACCCGTGAAACAAAGACAGTGAAAGAGAGAGAAATTCTTCCAAAATTCGTTCAGGGGCTGTGATGCCACCTGGATTGACCATATCTAGACCCACAGCTGATTGAGACATAAGGGTGGACACTCTTGGGGCTGAGAGGTTTGGTGAGGTTGGGTGAGCAAACGCAGACCCTTTAAAGTAATACTGCGTGGTACCCATCCCATGGGTCCCAAATCTCCAGGTTCAAGGGCATCTTCCTACATCGAAAACATGCATGAGAAACCCAGAAGATGGTACACCGTGTGATCGGGAAAGGTTTCTAAAACGCACCTCATTTCTCATCTCCTTGTGCGCGGATTCGCCATTCCAGCCGCTTTACAAGCAATCTCCCTCCTTGGAGAATCAGCACCTTTAACCTCCTGTTCCGTACAGGTTGCAATTTGTCCTGAGGATGAACGGGAAGAGGGGGAACCAATGAGAGACTAGCTCTAGGTGTTGGGACAGGCACAGGTCACTCTATTTTCCCATCAGGAAGAAGAATTAACCACAGGCTCAGCCTGCCGCCCGGGACCAGAGTAGGGCCTGAAGCAATCCTGCGCTTTTGCGGCCAGCTCCCAAGAAAGCGAGTTGAAAAATGGAGCTCAGGGGCACTGCAATTCACAAACCTGCAGACTTATAAATGATCACTCTCGTACACAAATATATTGAGGGAAGGCAACGAAGAGGATTTGAAAGCAAGGCAGAATTGCAGGAAACAGATTTCAGGAGGGAGATTCGAATCGCCTTTAAAGCACAGGAAAAGCGGCAAAACCTCGACCATGATGCCCTTGGCCAAAAAGGGCGTATGCGTTTTTTCCTGAATATATTCAGGAAAAAACGCATACGCCCTTTTTGGCCAACCAAGCAACCTGGAAAGGCAAATCAGCGCTACAAAGAAGTCTCGCTTCCCATCGGTCAAAAGGGCCATGCTGAATAAAGTGTCAAAACCAGAAATGCAGGACAGGCCATGGAGAAACGGGAGCCTTGCTACGCTGATGGACAGGATGTAAATTGACAACAGCCACTCTGGAGAAGTGTACCGTGTGTCCTGAAACATCTAAAAAACTCAGCTTAGAGAGCATAGGGCACTTCCACTTATGGGCGTATAAATTGGGAAAACTAAAAATCAGCAAGACACAGGCACCCCAAAGTTTAGGTCTGCTCTGTTGACAAGAACCTCCACTTCATTACACCTTAAATATCCCAGGAAAGAGAAAAATGGATAAAGAAGTTGTGGTCCTTATGTACAATGGAATATCACTCAGCCATGAAATCAACGTCATAAGGCTAGCAGCAGCATGATGAGTGGATTTAGGTACGACGATTCTAAGTGAAATAAGTCACACAGAAAAACACACTTATCATAAGATATCACTTATAGAGGGAGTGTAAACACCGCTACCCTTGAACTGAATTACAAAACAGAATAGAGTCACACGTTTAGAAAACACACTATGGCTGCTTAACGGGAAAGGTGAGGTGGGGTGATGCATAAAACAAGGGTTTCAAATTAGCTCAGATACCGTTCCATAAACCCAATATGTAATAGACAAGAATTACTCCAAGCTCAGTGAATTGGACTCAACACCCCCTATTCACCGCCCAAGAATATATCTGACTAGTAAGAATCTTAAAAGCTATGTATTGATATCTCGCTGTAAGTGAGTCAAGTGGGTGTAAAGCGGCATAAACACAGCAGTGAAAAGCAGCTAAACCCCATTATAAAAATCAATTACTTTTAAAAACCCGTGAAACAAAGACAGTGAAAGAGAGAGAAATTCTTCCAAAATTCGTTCAGGGGCTGTGATGCCACCTGGATTGACCATATCTAGACCCACAGCTGATTGAGACATAACGGTGGACACTCTTGGGGCTCAGAGTTTTGGTGAGGTTGGGTGAGCAAACGCAGACCCTTTAAAGTAATACTGCGTGGTACCCATCCCATGGGTCCCAAATCTCCAGGTTCAGGGGCATCTTCCTACATCGAAAACATGCATGAGAAACCCAGAAGATGGTACACCGTGTGATCGGGAAAGGTTTCTAAAACGCACCTCATTTCTCATCTCCTTGTGGGCGGATTCGCCATTCCAGCCGCTTTACAAGCAATCTCCCTCCTTGGAGAATCAGCACCTTTAACCTCCTGTTCCGTACAGGTTGCAATTTGTCCTGAGGATGAACGGGAAGAGGGGGAACCAATGAGAGACTAGCTCTAGGTGTTGGGACAGGCACAGGTCACTCTATTTTCCCTTCAGGAAGAAGAATTAACCACAGGCTCAGCCTGCAGCCCGGGACCAGAGTAGGGCCTGAAGCAATCCTGCGCCTTTGCGGCCAGCTCCCAAGAAAGCGAGTTGAAAAATGGAGCTCAGGGGCACTGCAATTCACAAACCTGCAGACTTATAAATGATCACTCTCGTCCACAAATATATTGAGGGAAGGCAACGAAGAGGATTTGAAAGCAAGGCAGAATTGCAGGAAACAGATTTCAGGAGGGAGATTCGAATCGCCTTTAAAGCACAGGAAAAGCGGCAAAACCTCGACAATGATGCCCTTGACCAAAAAGGGCGTATGCGTTTTTTCCTGAATATATTCAGGAAAAAACGCATACGCCCTTTTTGGCCAACCAAGCAACCTGGAAAGGCAAATCAGCGCTACAAAGAAGTCTCGCTTCCCATCGGTCAAAAGGGCCATGCTGAATAAAGTGTCAAAACCAGAAATGCAGGACAGGCCATGGAGAAACGGGAGCCTTGCTACGCTGATGGACAGGATGTAAATTGACAACAGCCACTCTGGAGAAGTGTACCGTGTGTCCTGAAACATCTAAAAAAATCAGCTTAGAGAGCATAGGGCACTTCCACTTATGGGCGTATAAATTGGGAAAATTAAAAATCAGCAAGACACAGGCACCCCAAAGTTTAGGTCTGCTCTGTTGACAAGAACCTCCACTTCATTACACCTTAAATATCCCAGGAAAGAGAAAAATGGATAAAGAAGTTGTGGTCCTTATGTACAATGGAATATCACTCAGCCATGAAATCAACGTCATAAGGCTAGCAGCAGCATGATGAGTGGATTTAGGTACGACGATTCTAAGTGAAATAAGTCACACAGAAAAACACACTTATCATAAGATATCACTTATAGAGGGAGTGTAAACACCGCTACCCTTGAACTGAATTACAAAACAGAATAGAGTCACACGTTTAGAAAACACACTATGGCTGCTTAACGGGAAAGGTGAGGTGGGGTGATGCATAAAACAGGGGTTTCAAATTAGCTCAGATACCGTTCCATAAACCCAATATGTAATAGACAAGACTTACTCCTAGCTCAGTGAATTGGACTCAACACCCCCTATTCACCGCCCAAGAATATATCTGACTAGTAAGAATCTTAAAAGCTATGTATTGATATCTCTCTGTAAGTGAGTCAAGTGGGTGTAAAGCGGCATAAACACAGCAGTGAAAAGCAGCTAAACCCCATTATAAAAATCAATTACTTTTAAAAACCCGTGAAACAAAGACAGTGAAAGAGAGAGAAATTCTTCCAAAATTCGTTCAGGGGCTGTGATGCCACCTGGATTGACCATATCTAGACCCACAGCTGATTGAGACATAAGGGTGGACACTCTTGGGGCTGAGAGGTTTGGTGAGGTTGGGTGAGCAAACGCAGACCCTTTAAAGTAATACTGCGTGGTACCCATCCCATGGGTCCCAAATCTCCAGGTTCAAGGGCATCTTCCTACATCGAAAACATGCATGAGAAACCCAGAAGATGGTACACCGTGTGATCGGGAAAGGTTTCTAAAACGCACCTCATTTCTCATCTCCTTGTGCGCGGATTCGCCATTCCAGCCGCTTTACAAGCAATCTCCCTCCTTGGAGAATCAGCACCTTTAACCTCCTGTTCCGTACAGGTTGCAATTTGTCCTGAGGATGAACGGGAAGAGGGGGAACCAATGAGAGACTAGCTCTAGGTGTTGGGACAGGCACAGGTCACTCTATTTTCCCATCAGGGAGAAGAATTAACCACAGGCTCAGCCTGCAGCCCGGGACCAGAGTAGGGCCTGAAGCAATCCTGCGCCTTTGCGGCCAGCTCCCAAGAAAGCGAGTTGAAAAATGGAGCTCAGGGGCACTGCAATTCACAAACCTGCAGACTTATAAATGATCACTCTCGTCCACAAATATATTGAGGGAAGGCAACGAAGAGGATTTGAAAGCAAGGCAGAATTGCAGGAAACAGATTTCAGGAGGGAGATTCGAATCGCCTTTAAAGCACAGGAAAAGCGGCAAAACCTCGACAATGATGCCCTTGGCCAAAAAGGGCGTATGCGTTTTTTCCTGAATATATTCAGGAAAAAACGCATACGCCCTTTTTGGCCAACCAAGCAACCTGGAAAAGCAAATCAGCGCTACAAAGAAGTCTCGCTTCCCTTCGGTCAAAAGGGCCATGCTGAATAAAGTGTCAAAACCAGAAATGCAGGACAGGCCATGGAGAAACGGGAGCCTTGCTACGCTGATGGACAGGATGTAAATTGACAACAGCCACTCTGGAGAAGTGTACCGTGTGTCCTGAAACATCTAAAAAACTCAGCTTAGAGAGCATAGGGCACTTCCACTTATGGGCGTATAAATTGGGAAAACTAAAAATCAGCAAGACACAGGCACCCCAAAGTTTAGGTCTGCTCTGTTGACAAGAACCTCCACTTCATTACACCTTAAATATCCCAGGAAAGAGAAAAATGGATAAAGAAGTTGTGGTCCTTATGTACAATGGAATATCACTCAGCCATGAAATCAACGTCATAAGGCTAGCAGCAGCATGATGAGTGGATTTAGGTACGACGATTCTAAGTGAAATAAGTCACACAGAAAAACACACTTATCATAAGATATCACTTATAGAGAGAGTGTAAACACCGCTACCCTTGAACTGAATTACAAAACAGAATAGAGTTCCACGTTTAGAAAACACACTATGGCTGCTTAACGGGAAAGGTGAGGTGGGGTGATGCATAAAACAGGGGTTTCAAATTAGCTCAGATACCGTTCCATAAACCCAATATGTAATAGACAAGACTTACTCCTATCTCATTGAATTGGACTCAACACCCCCTATTCACCGCCCAAGAATATATCTGACTAGTAAGAATCTTAAAACCTATGTATTGATATCTCTCTGTAACTGAGTCAAGTGGGTGTAAAGCGGCATAAACACAGCAGTGAAAAGCAGCTAAACCCCATTATAAAAATCAATTACTTTTAAAAACCCGTGAAACAAAGACAGTGAAAGAGAGAGAAATTCTTCCAAAATTCGTTCAGGGGCTGTGATGCCACCTGGATTGACCATATCTAGACCCACAGCTGATTGAGACATAAGGGTGGACACTCTTGGGGCTGAGAGGTTTGGTGAGGTTGGGTGAGCAAACGCAGACCCTTTAAAGTAATACTGCGTGGTACCCATCCCATGGGTCCCAAATCTCCAGGTTCAAGGGCATCTTCCTACATCGAAAACATGCATGAGAAACCCAGAAGATGGTACACCGTGTGATCGGGAAAGGTTTCTAAAACGCACCTCATTTCTCATCTCCTTGTGCGCGGGGTCGCCATTCCAGCCGCTTTACAAGCAATCTCCCTCCTTGGAGAATCAGCACCTTTAACCTCCTGTTCCGTACAGGTTGCAATTTGTCCTGAGGATGAACGGGAAGAGGGGGAACCAATGAGAGACTAGCTCTAGGTGTTGGGACAGGCACAGGTCACTCTATTTTCCCATAAGGAAGAAGAATTAACCACAGGCTCAGCCTGCCGCCCGGGACCAGAGTAGGGCCTGAAGCAATCCTGCGCTTTTGCGGCCATCTCCCAAGAAAGCGAGTTGAAAAATGGAGCTCAGGGGCACTGCAATTCACAAACCTGCAGACTTATAAATGATCACTCTCGTCCACACATATATTGAGGGAAGGCAACGAAGAGGATTTGAAAGCAAGGCAGAATTGCAGGAAACAGATTTCAGGAGGGAGATTCGAATCACCTTTAAAGCACAGGAAAAGCGGCAAAACCTCGACAATGATGCCCTTGGCCAAAAAGGGCGTATGCGTTTTTTCCTGAATACATTCAGGAAAAAACGCATACGCCCTTTTTGGCCAACCAAGCAACCTGGAAAGGCAAATCAGCGCTACAAAGAAGTCTCCCTTCCCATCGGTCAAAAGGGCCATGCTGAATAAAGTGTCAAAACCAGAAATGCAGGACAGGCCATGGAGAAACGGGAGCCTTGCTACGCTGATGGACAGGATGTAAATTGACAACAGCCACTCTGGAGAAGTGTACCGTGTGTCCTGAAACATCTAAAAAAATCAGCTTAGAGAGCATAGGGCACTTCCACTTATGGGCGTATAAATTGGGAAAACTAAAAATCAGCAAGACACAGGCACACCAAAGTTTAGGTCTGCTCTGTTGACAAGAACCTCCACTTCATTACACCTTAAATATCCCAGGAAATAGAAAAATGGATAAAGAAGTTGTGGTCCTTATGTACAATGGAATATCACTCAGCCATGAAATCAACGTCATAAGGCTAGCAGCAGCATGATGAGTGGATTTAGGTACGACGATTCTAAGTGAAATAAGTCACACAGAAAAAGACACTTATCATAAGATATCACTTATAGAGGGAGTGCAAACACCGCTACCCTTGAACTGAATTACAAAACAGAACAGAGTCACACGTTTAGAAAACACACTATGGCTGCTTAACGGGAAAGGTGAGGTGGGGTGATGCATAAAACAAGGGTTTCAAATTAGCTCAGATACCGTTCCATAAACCCAATAGGTAATAGACAAGACCTACTCCTAGTTCAGTGAATTGGACTCAACACCCCCTATTCACCGCCCAAGAATATATCTGACTAGTAAGAATCTTAAAAGCTATGTATTGATATCTCTCTGTAAGTGAGTCAAGTGGGTGTAAAGCGGCATAAACACAGCAGTGAAAAGCAGCTAAACCCCATTATAAAAATCAATTACTTTTAAAAACCCGTGAAACAAAGACAGTGAAAGAGAGAGAAATTCTTCCAAAATTCGTTCAGGGGCTGTGATGCCACCTGGATTGACCATATCTAGACCCACAGCTGATTGAGACATAAGGGTGGACACTCTTGGGGCTGAGAGGTTTGGTGAGGTTGGGTGAGCAAACGCAGACCCTTTAAAGTAATACTGCGTGGTACCCATCCCATGGGTCCCAAATCTCCAGGTTCAAGGGCATCTTCCTACATCGAAAACATGCATGAGAAACCCAGAAGATGGTACACCGTGTGATCGGGAAAGGTTTCTAAAACGCACCTCATTTCTCATCTCCTTGTGCGCGGATTCGCCATTCCAGCCGCTTTACAAGCAATCTCCCTCCTTGGAGAATCAGCACCTTTAACCTCCTGTTCCGTACAGGTTGCAATTTGTCCTGAGGATGAACGGGAAGAGGGGGAACCAATGAGAGACTAGCTCTAGGTGTTGGGACAGGCACAGGTCACTCTATTTTCCCATCAGGAAGAAGAATTAACCACAGGCTCAGCCTGCCGCCCGGGACCAGAGTAGGGCCTGAAGCAATCCTGCGCTTTTGCGGCCAGCTCCCAAGAAAGCGAGTTGAAAAATGGAGCTCAGGGGCACTGCAATTCACAAACCTGCAGACTTATAAATGATCACTCTCGTCCACAAATGTATTGAGGGAAGGCAACGAAGAGGATTTGAAAGCAAGGCAGAATTGCAGGAAACAGATTTCAGGAGGGAGATTCGAATCGCCTTTAAAGCACAGGAAAAGCGGCAAAACCTCGACAATGATGCCCTTGGCCAAAAAGGGCGTATGCGTTTTTTCCTGAATATATTCAGGAAAAAACGCATACGCCCTTTTTGGCCAACCAAGCAACCTGGAAAGGCAAATCAGCGCTACAAAGAAGTCTCGCTTCCCATCGGTCAAAAGGGCCATGCTGAATAAACTGTCAAAACCAGAAATGCAGGACAGGCCATGGAGAAACGGGAGCCTTGCTACGCTGATGGACAGGATGTAAATTGACAACAGCCACTCTGGAGAAGTGTACGGTGTGTCCTGAAACATCTAAAAAAATCAGCTTAGAGAGCATAGGGCACTTCCACTTATGGGCGTATAAATTGGGAAAACTAAAAATCAGCAAGACACAGGCACACCAAAGTTTAGGTCTGCTCTGTTGACAAGAACCTCCACTTCATTACACCTTAAATATCCCAGGAAAGAAAAAAATGGATAAAGAAGTTGTGGTCCTTATGTACAATGGAATATCACTCAGCCATGAAATCAACGTCGTAAGGCTAGCAGCAGCATGATGAGTGGATTTAGGTACGACGATTCTAAGTGAAATAAGTCACACAGAAAAAGACACTTATCATAAGTTATCACTTATAGAGGGAGTGTAAACACCGCTACCCTTGAACTGAATTACAAAACAGAACAGAGTCACACGTTTAGAAAACACACTATGGCTGCTTAACGGGAAAGGTGAGGTGGGGTAATGCATAAAACAAGGTTTTCAAATTAGCTCAGATACCGTTCCATAAACCCAATAGGTAATAGACAAGACCTACTCCTAGTTCAGTGAATTGGACTCAACACCCCCTATTCACCGCCCAAGAATATATCTGACTAGTAAGAATCTTAAAACCTATGTATTGATATCTCTCTGTAAGTGAGTCAAGTGGGTGTAAAGCGGCATAAACACAGCAGTGAAAAGCAGCTAAACCCCATTATAAAAATCAATTACTTTTAAAAACCCGTGAAACAAAGACAGTGAAAGAGAGAGAAATTCTTCCAAAATTCGTTCAGGGGCTGTGATGCCACCTGGATTGACCATATCTAGACCCACAGCTGATTGAGACATAAGGGTGGACACTCTTGGGGCTGAGAGGTTTGGTGAGGTTGGGTGAGCAAACGCAGACCCTTTAAAGTAATACTGCGTGGTACCCATCCCATGGGTCCCAAATCTCCAGGTTCAAGGGCATCTTCCTACATCGAAAACATGCATGAGAAACCCAGAAGATGGTACACCGTGTGATCGGGAAAGGTTTCTAAAACGCACCTCATTTCTCATCTCCTTGTGCGCGGATTCGCCATTCCAGCCGCTTTACAAGCAATCTCCCTCCTTGGAGAATCAGCACCTTTAACCTCCTGTTCCGTACAGGTTGCAATTTGTCCTGAGGATGAACGGGAAGAGGGGGAACCAATGAGAGACTAGCTCTAGGTGTTGGGACAGGCACTGGTCACTCTATTTTCCCATCAGGAAGAAGAATTAACCACAGGCTCATCCTGCCGCCCGGGACCAGAGTAGGGCCTGAAGCAATCCTGCGCTTTTGCGGCCATCTCCCAAGAAAGCGAGTTGAAAAATGGAGCTCAGGGGCACTGCAATTCACAAACCTGCAGACTTATAAATGATCACTCTCGTCCACAAATATATTGAGGGAAGGCAACGAAGAGGATTTGAAAGCAAGGCAGAATTGCAGGAAACAGATTTCAGGAGTCAGATTCGAATCGCCTTTAAAGCACAGGAAAAGCAGCAAAACCTCGACAATGATGCCCTTGGCCAAAAAGGGCGTATGCGTTTTTTCCTGAATATATTCAGGAAAAAACGCATACGCCCTTTTTGGCCAACCAAGCAACCTGGAAAGGCAAATCAGCGCTACAAAGAAGTCTCCCTTCCCATCGGTCAAAAGGGCCATGCTGAATAAAGTGTCAAAACCAGAAATGCAGGACAGGCCATGAAGAAACGGGAGCCTTGCTACGCTGATGGACAGGATGTAAATTGACAACAGCCACTCTGGAGAAGTGTACCGTGTGTCCTGAAACATCTAAAAAAATCAGCTTAGAGAGCATAGGGCACTTCCACTTATGGCCGTATAAATTGGGAAAACTAAAAATCAGCAAGACACAGGCACCCCAAAGTTTAGGTCTGCTCTGTTGACAAGAATCTCCACTTCATTACACCTTAAATATCCCAGGAAAGAGAAAAATGGATAAAGAAATTGTGGTCCTTATGTACAATGGAATATCACTCAGCCATGAAATCAACGTCATAAGGCTAGCAGCAGCATGATGAGTGGATTTAGGTACGACGATTCTAAGTGAAATAAGTCACACAGAAAAACACACTTATCATAAGATATCAATTATAGAGGGAGTGTAAACACCGCTACCCTTGAACTGAATTACAAAACAGAACAGAGTCACACGTTTAGAAAACACACTATGGCTGCTTAACGGGAAAGGTGAGGTGGGGTGATGCATAAAACAAGGGTTTCAAATTAGCTCAGATACCGTTCCATAAACCCAATATGTAATAGACAAGACTTACTCCTAGCTCAGTGAATTGGACTCAACACCCCCTATTCACCGCCCAAGAATATATCTGACTAGTTAGAATCTTAAAACCTATGTATTGATATCTCTCTGTAAGTGAGTCAAGTGGGTGTAAAGCGGCATAAACACAGCAGTGAAAAGCAGCTAAACCCCATTATAAAAATCAATTACTTTTAAAAACCCGTGAAACAAAGACAGTGAAAGAGAGAGAAATTCTTCCAAAATTCGTTCACGGGCTGTGATGCCACCTGGATTGACCATATCTAGACCCACAGCTGATTGAGACATAAGGCTGGACACTCTTGGGGCTGAGAGGTTTGGTGAGGTTGGGTGAGCAAACGCAGACCCTTTAAAGTAATACTGCGTGGTACCCATCCCATGGGTCCCAAATCTCCAGGTTCAAGGGCATCTTCCTACATCGAAAACATGCATGAGAAACCCAGAAGATGGTACACCGTGTGATCGGGAAAGGTTTCTAAAACGCACCTCATTTCTCATCTCCTTGTGCGCGGGTTCGCCATTCCAGCCGCTTTACTAGCAATCTCCCTCCTTGGAGAATCAGCACCTTTAACCTCCTGTTCCGTACAGGTTGCAATTTGTCCTGATGATGAACGGGAAGAGGGGGAACCAATGAGAGACTAGCTCTAGGTGTTGGGACAGGCACAGGTCACTCTATTTTCCCATCAGGAAGAAGAATTAACCACAGGCTCAGCCTGCAGCCCGGGACCAGAGTAGGGCCTGAAGCAATCCTGCGCTTTTGCGGCCAGCTCCCAAGAAAGCGAGTTGAAAAATGGAGCTCAGGGGCACTGCAATTCACAAACCTGCAGACTTATAAATGATCACTCTCGTACACAAATATATTGAGGGAAGGCAACGAAGAGGATTTGAAAGCAAGGCAGAATTGCAGGAAACAGATTTCAGGAGGGAGATTCGAATCGCCTTTAAAGCACAGGAAAAGCGGCAAAACCTCGACAATGATGCCCTTTGCCAAAAAGGGCGTATGCGTTTTTTCCTGAATATATTCAGGAAAAAACGCATACGCCCTTTTTGGCCAACCAAGCAACCTGGAAAGGCAAATCAGCGCTACAAAGAAGTCTCGCTTCCCATCGGTCAAAAGGGCCATGCTGAATAAAGTGTCAAAACCAGAAATGCAGGACAGGCCATGGAGAAACGGGAGCCTTGCTACGCTGATGGACAGGATGTAAATTGACAACAGCCACTCTGGAGAAGTGTACCGTGTGTCCTGAAACATCTAAAAAACTCAGCTTAGAGAGCATAGGGCACTTCCACTTATGGGCGTATAAATTGGGAAAACTAAAAATCAGCAAGACACAGGCACCCCAAAGTTTAGGTCTGCTCAGTTGACAAGAACCTCCACTTCATTACACCTTAAATATCCCAGGAAAGAGAAAAATGGATAAAGAAGTTGTGGTCCTTATGTACAATGGAATATCACTCAGCCATGAAATCAACGTCATAAGGCTAGCAGCAGCATGATGAGTGGATTTAGGTACGACGATTCTAAGTGAAATAAGTCACACAGAAAAAGACACTTATCATAAGATATCACTTATAGAGGGAGTGTAAACACCGCTACCCTTGAACTGAATTAGAAAACAGAACAGAGTCACACGTTTAGAAAACACACTATGGCTGCTTAACGGGAAAGGTGAGGTGGGGTGATGCATAAAACAAGGGTTTCAAATTAGCTCAGATACCGTTCCATAAACCCAATAGGTAATAGACAAGACCTACTCCTAGTTCAGTGAATTGGACTCAACACCCCCTATTCACCGCCCAAGAATATATCTGACTAGTAAGAATCTTAAAAGCTATGTATTGATATCTCTCTGTAAGTGAGTCAAGTGGGTGTAAAGCGGCATAAACACAGCAGTGAAAAGCAGCTAAACCCCATTATAAAAATCAATTACTTTTAAAAACCCGTGAAACAAAGACAGTGAAAGAGAGAGAAATTCTTCCAAAATTCGTTCAGGGGCTGTGATGCCACCTGGATTGACCATATCTAGACCCACAGCTGATTGAGACATAAGGGTGGACACTCTTGGGGCTGAGAGGTTTGGTGAGGTTGGGTGAGCAAACGCAGACCATTTAAAGTAATACTGCGTGGTACCCATCCCATGGGTCCCAAATCTCCAGATTCAAGGGCATCTTCCTACATCGAAAACATGCATGAGAAACCCAGAAGATGGTACACCGTGTGATCGGGAAAGGTTTCTAAAACGCACCTCATTTCTCATCTCCTTGTGCGCGGGTTCGCCATTCCAGCCGCTTTACAAGCAATCTCCCTCCTTGGAGAATCAGCACCTTTAACCTCCTGTTCCGTACAGGTTGCAATTTGTCCTGAGGATGAACGGGAAGAGGGGGAACCAATGAGAGACTAGCTCTAGGTGCTGGGACAGGCACAGGTCACTCTATTTTCCCATCAGGAAGAAGAATTAACCACAGGCTCAGCCTGCCGCCCGGGACCAGAGTAGGGCCTGAAGCAATCCTGCGCTTTTGCGGCCAGCTCCCAAGAAAGCGAGTTGAAAAATGGAGCTCAGGGGCACTGCAATTCACAAACCTGCAGACTTATAAATGATCACTCTCGTACACAAATATATTGAGGGAAGGCAACGAAGAGGATTTGAAAGCAAGGCAGAATTGCAGGAAACAGATTTCAGGAGGGAGATTCGAATCGCCTTTAAAGCACAGGAAAAGCGGCAAAACCTCGACCATGATGCCCTTGGCCAAAAAGGGCGTATGCGTTTTTTCCTGAATATATTCAGGAAAAAACGCATACGCCCTTTTTGGCCAACCAAGCAACCTGGAAAGGCAAATCAGCGCTACAAAGAAGTCTCGCTTCCCATCGGTCAAAAGGGCCATGCTGAATAAAGTGTCAAAACCAGAAATGCAGGACAGGCCATGGAGAAACGGGAGCCTTGCTACGCTGATGGACAGGATGTAAATTGACAACAGCCACTCTGGAGAAGTGTACCGTGTGTCCTGAAACATCTAAAAAACTCAGCTTAGAGAGCATAGGGCACTTCCACTTATGGGCGTATAAATTGGGAAAACTAAAAATCAGCAAGACACAGGCACCCCAAAGTTTAGGTCTGCTCTGTTGACAAGAACCTCCACTTCATTACACCTTAAATATCCCAGGAAAGAGAAAAATGGATAAAGAAGTTGTGGTCCTTATGTACAATGGAATATCACTCAGCCATGAAATCAACGTCATAAGGCTAGCAGCAGCATGATGAGTGGATTTAGGTACGACGATTCTAAGTGAAATAAGTCACACAGAAAAACACACTTATCATAAGATATCACTTATAGAGCGAGTGTAAACCCCGCTACCCTTGAACTGAATTACAAAACAGAATAGAGTCACACGTTTAGAAAACACACTATGGCTGCTTAACGGGAAAGGTGAGGTGGGGTGATGCATAAAACAAGGGTTTCAAATTAGCTCAGATACCGTTCCATAAACCCAATATGTAATAGACAAGAATTACTCCAAGCTCAGTGAATTGGACTCAACACCCCCTATTCACCGCCCAAGAATATATCTGACTAGTAAGAATCTTAAAAGCTATGTATTGATATCTCGCTGTAAGTGAGTCAAGTGGGTGTAAAGCGGCATAAACACAGCAGTGAAAAGCAGCTAAACCCCATTATAAAAATCAATTACTTTTAAAAACCCGTGAAACAAAGACAGTGAAAGAGAGAGAAATTCTTCCAAAATTCGTTCAGGGGCTGTGATGCCACCTGGATTGACCATATCTAGACCCACAGCTGATTGAGACATAAGGGTGGACACTCTTGGGGCTGAGAGGTTTGGTGAGGTTGGGTGAGCAAACGCAGACCCTTTAAAGTAATACTGCGTGGTACCCATCCCATGGGTCCCAAATCTCCAGGTTCAGGGGCATCTTCCTACATCGAAAACATGCATGAGAAACCCAGAAGATGGTACACCGTGTGATCGGGAAAGGTTTCTAAAACGCACCTCATTTCTCATCTCCTTGTGCGCGGATTCGCCATTCCAGCCGCTTTACAAGCAATCTCCCTCCTTGGAGAATCAGCACCTTTAACCTCCTGTTCCGTACAGGTTGCAATTTGTCCTGAGGATGAACGGGAAGAGGGGGAACCAATGAGAGACTAGCTCTAGGTGTTGGGACAGGCACAGGTCACTCTATTTTCCCATCAGGAAGAAGAATTAACCACAGGCTCAGCCTGCAGCCCGGGACCAGAGTAGGGCCTGAAGCAATCCTGCGCCTTTGCGGCCAGCTCCCAAGAAAGCGAGTTGAAAAATGGAGCTCAGGGGCACTGCAATTCACAAACCTGCAGACTTATAAATGATCACTCTCGTCCACAAATATATTGAGGGAAGGCAACGAAGAGGATTTGAAAGCAAGGCAGAATTGCAGGAAACAGATTTCAGGAGGGAGATTCGAATCGCCTTTAAAGCACAGGAAAAGCGGCAAAACCTCGACAATGATGCCCTTGGCCAAAAAGGGCGTATGCGTTTTTTCCTGAATATATTCAGGAAAAAACGCATACGCCCTTTTTGGCCAACCAAGCAACCTGGAAAAGCAAATCAGCGCTACAAAGAAGTCTCGCTTCCCTTCGGTCAAAAGGGCCATGCTGAATAAAGTGTCAAAACCAGAAATGCAGGACAGGCCATGGAGAAACGGGAGCCTTGCTACGCTGATGGACAGGATGTAAATTGACAACAGCCACTCTGGAGAAGTGTACCGTGTGTCCTGAAACATCTAAAAAAATCAGCTTAGAGAGCATAGGGCACTTCCACTTATGGGCGTATAAATTGGGAAAACTAAAAATCAGCAAGACACAGGCACCCCAAAGTTTAGGTCTGCTCTGTTGACAAGAACCTTCACTTCATTACACCTTAAATATCCCAGGAAAGAGAAAAATGGATAAAGAAGTTGTGGTCCTTATGTACAATGGAATATCACTCAGCCATGAAATCAACGTCATAAGGCTAGCAGCAGCATGATGAGTGGATTTAGGTACGACGATTCTAAGTGAAATAAGTCACACAGAAAAACACACTTATCATAAGATATCACTTATAGAGAGAGTGTAAACACCGCTACCCTTGAACTGAATTACAAAACAGAATAGAGTCACACGTTTAGAAAACACACTATGGCTGCTTAACGGGAAAGGTGAGGTGGGGTGATGCATAAAACAGGGGTTTCAAATTAGCTCAGATACCGTTCCATAAACCCAATATGTAATAGACAAGACTTACTCCTATCTCAGTGAATTGGACTCAACACCCCCTATTCACCGCCCAAGAATATATCTGACTAGTAAGAATCTTAAAACCTATGTATTGATATCTCTCTGTAACTGAGTCAAGTGGGTGTAAAGCGGCATAAACACAGCAGTGAAAAGCAGCTAAACCCCATTATAAAAATCAATTACTTTTAAAAACCCGTGAAACAAAGACAGTGAAAGAGAGAGAAATTCTTCCAAAATTCGTTCAGGGGCTGTGATGCCACCTGGATTGACCATATCTAGAACCACAGCTGATTGAGACATAAGGGTGGACACTCTTGGGGCTGAGAGGTTTGGTGAGGTTGGGTGAGCAAACGCAGACCCTTTAAAGTAATACTGCGTGGTACCCATCCCATGGGTCCCAAATCTCCAGGTTCAAGGGCATCTTCCTACATCGAAAACATGCATGAGAAACCCAGAAGATGGTACACCGTGTGATCGGGAAAGGTTTCTAAAACGCACCTCATTTCTCATCTCCTTGTGCGCGGGTTCGCCATTCCAGCCGCTTTACAAGCAATCTCCCTCCTTGGAGAATCAGCACCTTTAACCTCCTGTTCCGTACAGGTTGCAATTTGTCCTGAGGATGAACGGGAAGAGGGGGAACCAATGAGAGCCTAGCTCTAGGTGTTGGGACAGGCACAGGTCACTCTATTTTCCCATCAGGAAGAAGAATTAACCACAGGCTCAGCCTGCCGCCCGGGACCAGAGTAGGGCCTGAAGCAATCCTGCGCTTTTGCGGCCATCTCCCAAGAAAGCGAGTTGAAAAATGGAGCTCAGTGGCACTGCAATTCACAAACCTGCAGACTTATAAATGATCACTCTCGTCCACAAATATATTGAGGGAAGGCAACGAAGAGGATTTGAAAGCAAGGCAGAATTGCAGGAAACAGATTTCAGGAGTCAGATTCGAATCGCCTTTAAAGCACAGGAAAAGCAGCAAAACCTCGACAATGATGCCCTTGGCCAAAAAGGGCGTATGCGTTTTTTCCTGAATATATTCAGGAAAAAACGCATACGCCCTTTTTGGCCAACCAAGCAACCTGGAAAGGCAAATCAGCGCTACAAAGAAGTCTCCCTTCCCATCGGTCAAAAGGGCCATGCTGAATAAAGTGTCAAAACCAGAAATGCAGGACAGGCCATGAAGAAACGGGAGCCTTGCTACGCTGATGGACAGGATGTAAATTGACAACAGCCACTCTGGAGAAGTGTACCGTGTGTCCTGAAACATCTAAAAAAATCAGCTTAGAGAGCATAGGGCACTTCCACTTATGGCCGTATAAATTGGGAAAACTAAAAATCAGCAAGACACAGGCACCCCAAAGTTTAGGTCTGCTCTGTTGACAAGAATCTCCACTTCATTACACCTTAAATATCCCAGGAAAGAGAAAAATGGATAAAGAAATTGTGGTCCTTATGTACAATGGAATATCACTCAGCCATGAAATCAACGTCATAAGGCTAGCAGCAGCATGATGAGTGGATTTAGGTACGACGATTCTAAGTGAAATAAGTCACACAGAAAAACACACTTATCATAAGATATCAATTATAGAGGGAGTGTAAACACCGCTACCCTTGAACTGAATTACAAAACAGAACAGAGTCACACGTTTAGAAAACACACTATGGCTGCTTAACGGGAAAGGTGAGGTGGGGTGATGCATAAAACAAGGGTTTCAAATTAGCTCAGATACCGTTCCATAAACCCAATATGTAATAGACAAGACTTACTCCTAGCTCAGTGAATTGGACTCAACACCCCCTATTCACCGCCCAAGAATATATCTGACTAGTTAGAATCTTAAAACCTATGTATTGATATCTCTCTGTAAGTGAGTCAAGTGGGTGTAAAGCGGCATAAACACAGCAGTGAAAAGCAGCTAAACCCCATTATAAAAATAAATTACTTTTAAAAACCCGTGAAACAAAGACAGTGAAAGAGAGAGAAATTCTTCCAAAATTCGTTCACGGGCTGTGATGCCACCTGGATTGACCATATCTAGACCCACAGCTGATTGAGACATAAGGCTGGACACTCTTGGGGCTGAGAGGTTTGGTGAGGTTGGGTGAGCAAACGCAGACCCTTTAAAGTAATACTGCGTGGTACCCATCCCATGGGTCCCAAATCTCCAGGTTCAAGGGCATCTTCCTACATCCAAAACATGCATGAGAAACCCAGAAGATGGTACACCGTGTGATCGGGAAAGGTTTCTAAAACGCACCTCATTTCTCATCTCCTTGTGCGCGGGTTCCCCATTCCAGCCGCTTTACTAGCAATCTCCCTCCTTGGAGAATCAGCACCTTTAACCTCCTGTTCCGTACAGGTTGCAATTTGTCCTGATGATGAACGGGAAGAGGGGGAACCAATGAGAGACTAGCTCTAGGTGTTGGGACAGGCACAGGTCACTCTATTTTCCCATCAGGAAGAAGAATTAACCACAGGCTCAGCCTGCCGCCCGGGACCAGAGTAGGGCCTGAAGCAATCCTGCGCTTTTGCGGCCAGCTCCCAAGAAAGCGAGTTGAAAAATGGAGCTCAGGGGCACTGCAATTCACAAACCTGCAGACTTATAAATGATCACTCTCGTACACAAATATATTGAGGGAAGGCAACGAAGAGGATTTGAAAGCAAGGCAGAATTGCAGGAAACAGATTTCAGGAGGGAGATTCGAATCGCCTTTAAAGCACAGGAAAAGCGGCAAAACCTCGACAATGATGCCCTTGGCCAAAAAGGGCGTATGCGTTTTTTCCTGAATATATTCAGGAAAAAACGCATACGCCCTTTTTGGCCAACCAAGCAACCTGGAAAGGCAAATCAGCGCTACAAAGAAGTCTCGCTTCCCATCGGTCAAAAGGGCCATGCTGAATAAAGTGTCAAAACCAGAAATGCAGGACAGGCCATGGAGAAACGGGAGCCTTGCTACGCTGATGGACAGGATGTAAATTGACAACAGCCACTCTGGAGAAGTGTACCGTGTGTCCTGAAACATCTAAAAAACTCAGCTTAGAGAGCATAGGGCACTTCCACTTATGGGCGTATAAATTGGGAAAACTAAAAATCAGCAAGACACAGGCACCCCAAAGTTTAGGTCTGCTCAGTTGACAAGAACCTCCACTTCATTACACCTTAAATATCCCAGGAAAGAGAAAAATGGATAAAGAAGTTGTGGTCCTTATGTACAATGGAATATCACTCAGCCATGAAATCAACGTCATAAGGCTAGCAGCAGCATGATGAGTGGATTTAGGTACGACGATTCTAAGTGAAATAAGTCACACAGAAAAAGACACTTATCATAAGATATCACTTATAGAGGGAGTGTAAACACCGCTACCCTTGAACTGAATTAGAAAACAGAACAGAGTCACACGTTTAGAAAACACACTATGGCTGCTTAACGGGAAAGGTGAGGTGGGGTGATGCATAAAACAAGGGTTTCAAATTAGCTCAGATACCGTTCCATAAACCCAATAGGTAATAGACAAGACCTACTCCTAGTTCAGTGAATTGGACTCAACACCCCCTATTCACCGCCCAAGAATATATCTGACTAGTAAGAATCTTAAAACCTATGTATTGATATCTCTCTGTAAGTGAGTCAAGTGGGTGTAAAGCGGCATAAACACAGCAGTGAAAAGCAGCTAAACCCCATTATAAAAATCAATTACTTTTAAAAACCCGTGAAACAAAGACAGTGAAAGAGAGAGAAATTCTTCCAAAATTCGTTCAGGGGCTGTGATGCCACCTGGATTGACCATATCTAGACCCACAGCTGATTGAGACATAAGGGTGGACACTCTTGGGGCTGAGAGGTTTGGTGAGGTTGGGTGAGCAAACGCAGACCATTTAAAGTAATACTGCGTGGTACCCATCCCATGGGTCCCAAATCTCCAGGTTCAAGGGCATCTTCCTACATCGAAAACATGCATGAGAAACCCAGAACATGGTACACCGTGTGATCGGGAAAGGTTTCTAAAACGCACCTCATTTCTCATCTCCTTGTGCGCGGGTTCGCCATTCCAGCCGCTTTACAAGCAATCTCCCTCCTTGGAGAATCAGCACCTTTAACCTCCTGTTCCGTACAGGTTGCAATTTGTCCTGAGGATGAACGGGAAGAGGGGGAACCAATGAGAGCCTAGCTCTAGGTGTTGGGACAGGCACAGGTCACTCTATTTTCCCATCAGGAAGAAGAATTAACCACAGGCTCAGCCTGCCGCCCGGGACCAGAGTAGGGCCTGAAGCAATCCTGCGCTTTTGCGGCCATCTCCCAAGAAAGCGAGTTGAAAAATGGAGCTCAGGGGCACTGCAATTCACAAACCTGCAGACTTATAAATGATCACTCTCGTCCACAAATATATTGAGGGAAGGCAACGAAGAGGATTTGAAAGCAAGGCAGAATTGCAGGAAACAGATTTCAGGAGTCAGATTCGAATCGCCTTTAAAGCACAGGAAAAGCAGCAAAACCTCGACAATGATGCCCTTGGCCAAAAAGGGCGTATGCGTTTTTTCCTGAATATATTCAGGAAAAAACGCATACGCCCTTTTTGGCCAACCAAGCAACCTGGAAAGGCAAATCAGCGCTACAAAGAAGTCTCCCTTCCCATCGGTCAAAAGGGCCATGCTGAATAAAGTGTCAAAACCAGAAATGCAGGACAGGCCATGAAGAAACGGGAGCCTTGCTACGCTGATGGACAGGATGTAAATTGACAACAGCCACTCTGGAGAAGTGTACCGTGTGTCCTGAAACATCTAAAAAAATCAGCTTAGAGAGCATAGGGCACTTCCACTTATGGCCGTATAAATTGGGAAAACTAAAAATCAGCAAGACACAGGCACCCCAAAGTTTAGGTCTGCTCTGTTGACAAGAATCTCCACTTCATTACACCTTAAATATCCCAGGAAAGAGAAAAATGGATAAAGAAATTGTGGTCCTTATGTACAATGGAATATCACTCAGCCATGAAATCAACGTCATAAGGCTAGCAGCAGCATGATGAGTGGATTTAGGTACGACGATTCTAAGTGAAATAAGTCACACAGAAAAACACACTTATCATAAGATATCAATTATAGAGGGAGTGTAAACACCGCTACCCTTGAACTGAATTACAAAACAGAACAGAGTCACACGTTTAGAAAACACACTATGGCTGCTTAACGGGAAAGGTGAGGTGGGGTGATGCATAAAACAAGGGTTTCAAATTAGCTCAGATACCGTTCCATAAACCCAATATGTAATAGACAAGACTTACTCCTAGCTCAGTGAATTGGACTCAACACCCCCTATTCACCGCCCAAGAATATATCTGACTAGTTAGAATCTTAAAACCTATGTATTGATATCTCTCTGTAAGTGAGTCAAGTGGGTGTAAAGCGGCATAAACACAGCAGTGAAAAGCAGCTAAACCCCATTATAAAAATCAATTACTTTTAAAAACCCGTGAAACAAAGACAGTGAAAGAGAGAGAAATTCTTCCAAAATTCGTTCAGGGGCTGTGATGCCACCTGGATTGACCATATCTAGACCCACAGCTGATTGAGACATAACGGTGGACACTCTTGGGGCTCAGAGTTTTGGTGAGGTTGGGTGAGCAAACGCAGACCCTTTAAAGTAATACTGCGTGGTACCCATCCCATGGGTCCCAAATCTCCAGGTTCAGGGGCATCTTCCTACATCGAAAACATGCATGAGAAACCCAGAAGATGGTACACCGTGTGATCGGGAAAGGTTTCTAAAACGCACCTCATTTCTCATCTCCTTGTGGGCGGATTCGCCATTCCAGCCGCTTTACAAGCAATCTCCCTCCTTGGAGAATCAGCACCTTTAACCTCCTGTTCCGTACAGGTTGCAATTTGTCCTGAGGATGAACGGGAAGAGGGGGAACCAATGAGAGACTAGCTCTAGGTGTTGGGACAGGCACAGGTCACTCTATTTTCCCTTCAGGAAGAAGAATTAACCACAGGCTCAGCCTGCAGCCCGGGACCAGAGTAGGGCCTGAAGCAATCCTGCGCCTTTGCGGCCAGCTCCCAAGAAAGCGAGTTGAAAAATGGAGCTCAGGGGCACTGCAATTCACAAACCTGCAGACTTATAAATGATCACTCTCGTCCACAAATATATTGAGGGAAGGCAACGAAGAGGATTTGAAAGCAAGGCAGAATTGCAGGAAACAGATTTCAGGAGGGAGATTCGAATCGCCTTTAAAGCACAGGAAAAGCGGCAAAACCTCGACAATGATGCCCTTGACCAAAAAGGGCGTATGCGTTTTTTCCTGAATATATTCAGGAAAAAACGCATACGCCCTTTTTGGCCAACCAAGCAACCTGGAAAGGCAAATCAGCGCTACAAAGAAGTCTCGCTTCCCATCGGTCAAAAGGGCCATGCTGAATAAAGTGTCAAAACCAGAAATGCAGGACAGGCCATGGAGAAACGGGAGCCTTGCTACGCTGATGGACAGGATGTAAATTGACAACAGCCACTCTGGAGAAGTGTACCGTGTGTCCTGAAACATCTAAAAAAATCAGCTTAGAGAGCATAGGGCACTTCCACTTATGGGCGTATAAATTGGGAAAATTAAAAATCAGCAAGACACAGGCACCCCAAAGTTTAGGTCTGCTCTGTTGACAAGAACCTCCACTTCATTACACCTTAAATATCCCAGGAAAGAGAAAAATGGATAAAGAAGTTGTGGTCCTTATGTACAATGGAATATCACTCAGCCATGAAATCAACGTCATAAGGCTAGCAGCAGCATGATGAGTGGATTTAGGTACGACGATTCTAAGTGAAATAAGTCACACAGAAAAACACACTTATCATAAGATATCACTTATAGAGGGAGTGTAAACACCGCTACCCTTGAACTGAATTACAAAACAGAATAGAGTCACACGTTTAGAAAACACACTATGGCTGCTTAACGGGAAAGGTGAGGTGGGGTGATGCATAAAACAGGGGTTTCAAATTAGCTCAGATACCGTTCCATAAACCCAATATGTAATAGACAAGACTTACTCCTAGCTCAGTGAATTGGACTCAACACCCCCTATTCACCGCCCAAGAATATATCTGACTAGTAAGAATCTTAAAAGCTATGTATTGATATCTCTCTGTAAGTGAGTCAAGTGGGTGTAAAGCGGCATAAACACAGCAGTGAAAAGCAGCTAAACCCCATTATAAAAATCAATTACTTTTAAAAACCCGTGAAACAAAGACAGTGAAAGAGAGAGAAATTCTTCCAAAATTCGTTCAGGGGCTGTGATGCCACCTGGATTGACCATATCTAGACCCACAGCTGATTGAGACATAAGGGTGGACACTCTTGGGGCTGAGAGGTTTGGTGAGGTTGGGTGAGCAAACGCAGACCCTTTAAAGTAATACTGCGTGGTACCCATCCCATGGGTCCCAAATCTCCAGGTTCAAGGGCATCTTCCTACATCGAAAACATGCATGAGAAACCCAGAAGATGGTACACCGTGTGATCGGGAAAGGTTTCTAAAACGCACCTCATTTCTCATCTCCTTGTGCGCGGATTCGCCATTCCAGCCGCTTTACAAGCAATCTCCCTCCTTGGAGAATCAGCACCTTTAACCTCCTGTTCCGTACAGGTTGCAATTTGTCCTGAGGATGAACGGGAAGAGGGGGAACCAATGAGAGACTAGCTCTAGGTGTTGGGACAGGCACAGGTCACTCTATTTTCCCATCAGGGAGAAGAATTAACCACAGGCTCAGCCTGCAGCCCGGGACCAGAGTAGGGCCTGAAGCAATCCTGCGCCTTTGCGGCCAGCTCCCAAGAAAGCGAGTTGAAAAATGGAGCTCAGGGGCACTGCAATTCACAAACCTGCAGACTTATAAATGATCACTCTCGTCCACAAATATATTGAGGGAAGGCAACGAAGAGGATTTGAAAGCAAGGCAGAATTGCAGGAAACAGATTTCAGGAGGGAGATTCGAATCGCCTTTAAAGCACAGGAAAAGCGGCAAAACCTCGACAATGATGCCCTTGGCCAAAAAGGGCGTATGCGTTTTTTCCTGAATATATTCAGGAAAAAACGCATACGCCCTTTTTGGCCAACCAAGCAACCTGGAAAAGCAAATCAGCGCTACAAAGAAGTCTCGCTTCCCTTCGGTCAAAAGGGCCATGCTGAATAAAGTGTCAAAACCAGAAATGCAGGACAGGCCATGGAGAAACGGGAGCCTTGCTACGCTGATGGACAGGATGTAAATTGACAACAGCCACTCTGGAGAAGTGTACCGTGTGTCCTGAAACATCTAAAAAACTCAGCTTAGAGAGCATAGGGCACTTCCACTTATGGGCGTATAAATTGGGAAAACTAAAAATCAGCAAGACACAGGCACCCCAAAGTTTAGGTCTGCTCTGTTGACAAGAACCTCCACTTCATTACACCTTAAATATCCCAGGAAAGAGAAAAATGGATAAAGAAGTTGTGGTCCTTATGTACAATGGAATATCACTCAGCCATGAAATCAACGTCATAAGGCTAGCAGCAGCATGATGAGTGGATTTAGGTACGACGATTCTAAGTGAAATAAGTCACACAGAAAAACACACTTATCATAAGATATCACTTATAGAGAGAGTGTAAACACCGCTACCCTTGAACTGAATTACAAAACAGAATAGAGTTCCACGTTTAGAAAACACACTATGGCTGCTTAACGGGAAAGGTGAGGTGGGGTGATGCATAAAACAGGGGTTTCAAATTAGCTCAGATACCGTTCCATAAACCCAATATGTAATAGACAAGACTTACTCCTATCTCATTGAATTGGACTCAACACCCCCTATTCACCGCCCAAGAATATATCTGACTAGTAAGAATCTTAAAACCTATGTATTGATATCTCTCTGTAACTGAGTCAAGTGGGTGTAAAGCGGCATAAACACAGCAGTGAAAAGCAGCTAAACCCCATTATAAAAATCAATTACTTTTAAAAACCCGTGAAACAAAGACAGTGAAAGAGAGAGAAATTCTTCCAAAATTCGTTCAGGGGCTGTGATGCCACCTGGATTGACCATATCTAGACCCACAGCTGATTGAGACATAAGGGTGGACACTCTTGGGGCTGAGAGGTTTGGTGAGGTTGGGTGAGCAAACGCAGACCCTTTAAAGTAATACTGCGTGGTACCCATCCCATGGGTCCCAAATCTCCAGGTTCAAGGGCATCTTCCTACATCGAAAACATGCATGAGAAACCCAGAAGATGGTACACCGTGTGATCGGGAAAGGTTTCTAAAACGCACCTCATTTCTCATCTCCTTGTGCGCGGGTTCGCCATTCCAGCCGCTTTACAAGCAATCTCCCTCCTTGGAGAATCAGCACCTTTAACCTCCTGTTCCGTACAGGTTGCAATTTGTCCTGAGGATGAACGGGAAGAGGGGGAACCAATGAGAGACTAGCTCTAGGTGTTGGGACAGGCACAGGTCACTCTATTTTCCCATAAGGAAGAAGAATTAACCACAGGCTCAGCCTGCCGCCCGGGACCAGAGTAGGGCCTGAAGCAATCCTGCGCTTTTGCGGCCATCTCCCAAGAAAGCGAGTTGAAAAATGGAGCTCAGGGGCACTGCAATTCACAAACCTGCAGACTTATAAATGATCACTCTCGTCCACACATATATTGAGGGAAGGCAACGAAGAGGATTTGAAAGCAAGGCAGAATTGCAGGAAACAGATTTCAGGAGGGAGATTCGAATCACCTTTAAAGCACAGGAAAAGCGGCAAAACCTCGACAATGATGCCCTTGGCCAAAAAGGGCGTATGCGTTTTTTCCTGAATACATTCAGGAAAAAACGCATACGCCCTTTTTGGCCAACCAAGCAACCTGGAAAGGCAAATCAGCGCTACAAAGAAGTCTCCCTTCCCATCGGTCAAAAGGGCCATGCTGAATAAAGTGTCAAAACCAGAAATGCAGGACAGGCCATGGAGAAACGGGAGCCTTGCTACGCTGATGGACAGGATGTAAATTGACAACAGCCACTCTGGAGAAGTGTACCGTGTGTCCTGAAACATCTAAAAAAATCAGCTTAGAGAGCATAGGGCACTTCCACTTATGGGCGTATAAATTGGGAAAACTAAAAATCAGCAAGACACAGGCACACCAAAGTTTAGGTCTGCTCTGTTGACAAGAACCTCCACTTCATTACACCTTAAATATCCCAGGAAATAGAAAAATGGATAAAGAAGTTGTGGTCCTTATGTACAATGGAATATCACTCAGCCATGAAATCAACGTCATAAGGCTAGCAGCAGCATGATGAGTGGATTTAGGTACGACGATTCTAAGTGAAATAAGTCACACAGAAAAAGACACTTATCATAAGATATCACTTATAGAGGGAGTGCAAACACCGCTACCCTTGAACTGAATTACAAAACAGAACAGAGTCACACGTTTAGAAAACACACTATGGCTGCTTAACGGGAAAGGTGAGGTGGGGTGATGCATAAAACAAGGGTTTCAAATTAGCTCAGATACCGTTCCATAAACCCAATAGGTAATAGACAAGACCTACTCCTAGTTCAGTGAATTGGACTCAACACCCCCTATTCACCGCCCAAGAATATATCTGACTAGTAAGAATCTTAAAAGCTATGTATTGATATCTCTCTGTAAGTGAGTCAAGTGGGTGTAAAGCGGCATAAACACAGCAGTGAAAAGCAGCTAAACCCCATTATAAAAATCAATTACTTTTAAAAACCCGTGAAACAAAGACAGTGAAAGAGAGAGAAATTCTTCCAAAATTCGTTCAGGGGCTGTGATGCCACCTGGATTGACCATATCTAGACCCACAGCTGATTGAGACATAAGGGTGGACACTCTTGGGGCTGAGAGGTTTGGTGAGGTTGGGTGAGCAAACGCAGACCCTTTAAAGTAATACTGCGTGGTACCCATCCCATGGGTCCCAAATCTCCAGGTTCAAGGGCATCTTCCTACATCGAAAACATGCATGAGAAACCCAGAAGATGGTACACCGTGTGATCGGGAAAGGTTTCTAAAACGCACCTCATTTCTCATCTCCTTGTGCGCGGATTCGCCATTCCAGCCGCTTTACAAGCAATCTCCCTCCTTGGAGAATCAGCACCTTTAACCTCCTGTTCCGTACAGGTTGCAATTTGTCCTGAGGATGAACGGGAAGAGGGGGAACCAATGAGAGACTAGCTCTAGGTGTTGGGACAGGCACAGGTCACTCTATTTTCCCATCAGGAAGAAGAATTAACCACAGGCTCAGCCTGCCGCCCGGGACCAGAGTAGGGCCTGAAGCAATCCTGCGCTTTTGCGGCCAGCTCCCAAGAAAGCGAGTTGAAAAATGGAGCTCAGGGGCACTGCAATTCACAAACCTGCAGACTTATAAATGATCACTCTCGTCCACAAATGTATTGAGGGAAGGCAACGAAGAGGATTTGAAAGCAAGGCAGAATTGCAGGAAACAGATTTCAGGAGGGAGATTCGAATCGCCTTTAAAGCACAGGAAAAGCGGCAAAACCTCGACAATGATGCCCTTGGCCAAAAAGGGCGTATGCGTTTTTTCCTGAATATATTCAGGAAAAAACGCATACGCCCTTTTTGGCCAACCAAGCAACCTGGAAAGGCAAATCAGCGCTACAAAGAAGTCTCGCTTCCCATCGGTCAAAAGGGCCATGCTGAATAAACTGTCAAAACCAGAAATGCAGGACAGGCCATGGAGAAACGGGAGCCTTGCTACGCTGATGGACAGGATGTAAATTGACAACAGCCACTCTGGAGAAGTGTACGGTGTGTCCTGAAACATCTAAAAAAATCAGCTTAGAGAGCATAGGGCACTTCCACTTATGGGCGTATAAATTGGGAAAACTAAAAATCAGCAAGACACAGGCACACCAAAGTTTAGGTCTGCTCTGTTGACAAGAACCTCCACTTCATTACACCTTAAATATCCCAGGAAAGAAAAAAATGGATAAAGAAGTTGTGGTCCTTATGTACAATGGAATATCACTCAGCCATGAAATCAACGTCGTAAGGCTAGCAGCAGCATGATGAGTGGATTTAGGTACGACGATTCTAAGTGAAATAAGTCACACAGAAAAAGACACTTATCATAAGTTATCACTTATAGAGGGAGTGTAAACACCGCTACCCTTGAACTGAATTACAAAACAGAACAGAGTCACACGTTTAGAAAACACACTATGGCTGCTTAACGGGAAAGGTGAGGTGGGGTAATGCATAAAACAAGGTTTTCAAATTAGCTCAGATACCGTTCCATAAACCCAATAGGTAATAGACAAGACCTACTCCTAGTTCAGTGAATTGGACTCAACACCCCCTATTCACCGCCCAAGAATATATCTGACTAGTAAGAATCTTAAAACCTATGTATTGATATCTCTCTGTAAGTGAGTCAAGTGGGTGTAAAGCGGCATAAACACAGCAGTGAAAAGCAGCTAAACCCCATTATAAAAATCAATTACTTTTAAAAACCCGTGAAACAAAGACAGTGAAAGAGAGAGAAATTCTTCCAAAATTCGTTCAGGGGCTGTGATGCCACCTGGATTGACCATATCTAGACCCACAGCTGATTGAGACATAAGGGTGGACACTCTTGGGGCTGAGAGGTTTGGTGAGGTTGGGTGAGCAAACGCAGACCCTTTAAAGTAATACTGCGTGGTACCCATCCCATGGGTCCCAAATCTCCAGGTTCAAGGGCATCTTCCTACATCGAAAACATGCATGAGAAACCCAGAAGATGGTACACCGTGTGATCGGGAAAGGTTTCTAAAACGCACCTCATTTCTCATCTCCTTGTGCGCGGATTCGCCATTCCAGCCGCTTTACAAGCAATCTCCCTCCTTGGAGAATCAGCACCTTTAACCTCCTGTTCCGTACAGGTTGCAATTTGTCCTGAGGATGAACGGGAAGAGGGGGAACCAATGAGAGACTAGCTCTAGGTGTTGGGACAGGCACTGGTCACTCTATTTTCCCATCAGGAAGAAGAATTAACCACAGGCTCATCCTGCCGCCCGGGACCAGAGTAGGGCCTGAAGCAATCCTGCGCTTTTGCGGCCATCTCCCAAGAAAGCGAGTTGAAAAATGGAGCTCAGGGGCACTGCAATTCACAAACCTGCAGACTTATAAATGATCACTCTCGTCCACAAATATATTGAGGGAAGGCAACGAAGAGGATTTGAAAGCAAGGCAGAATTGCAGGAAACAGATTTCAGGAGTCAGATTCGAATCGCCTTTAAAGCACAGGAAAAGCAGCAAAACCTCGACAATGATGCCCTTGGCCAAAAAGGGCGTATGCGTTTTTTCCTGAATATATTCAGGAAAAAACGCATACGCCCTTTTTGGCCAACCAAGCAACCTGGAAAGGCAAATCAGCGCTACAAAGAAGTCTCCCTTCCCATCGGTCAAAAGGGCCATGCTGAATAAAGTGTCAAAACCAGAAATGCAGGACAGGCCATGAAGAAACGGGAGCCTTGCTACGCTGATGGACAGGATGTAAATTGACAACAGCCACTCTGGAGAAGTGTACCGTGTGTCCTGAAACATCTAAAAAAATCAGCTTAGAGAGCATAGGGCACTTCCACTTATGGCCGTATAAATTGGGAAAACTAAAAATCAGCAAGACACAGGCACCCCAAAGTTTAGGTCTGCTCTGTTGACAAGAATCTCCACTTCATTACACCTTAAATATCCCAGGAAAGAGAAAAATGGATAAAGAAATTGTGGTCCTTATGTACAATGGAATATCACTCAGCCATGAAATCAACGTCATAAGGCTAGCAGCAGCATGATGAGTGGATTTAGGTACGACGATTCTAAGTGAAATAAGTCACACAGAAAAACACACTTATCATAAGATATCAATTATAGAGGGAGTGTAAACACCGCTACCCTTGAACTGAATTACAAAACAGAACAGAGTCACACGTTTAGAAAACACACTATGGCTGCTTAACGGGAAAGGTGAGGTGGGGTGATGCATAAAACAAGGGTTTCAAATTAGCTCAGATACCGTTCCATAAACCCAATATGTAATAGACAAGACTTACTCCTAGCTCAGTGAATTGGACTCAACACCCCCTATTCACCGCCCAAGAATATATCTGACTAGTTAGAATCTTAAAACCTATGTATTGATATCTCTCTGTAAGTGAGTCAAGTGGGTGTAAAGCGGCATAAACACAGCAGTGAAAAGCAGCTAAACCCCATTATAAAAATCAATTACTTTTAAAAACCCGTGAAACAAAGACAGTGAAAGAGAGAGAAATTCTTCCAAAATTCGTTCACGGGCTGTGATGCCACCTGGATTGACCATATCTAGACCCACAGCTGATTGAGACATAAGGCTGGACACTCTTGGGGCTGAGAGGTTTGGTGAGGTTGGGTGAGCAAACGCAGACCCTTTAAAGTAATACTGCGTAGTACCCATCCCATGGGTCCCAAATCTCCAGGTTCAAGGGCATCTTCCTACATCGAAAACATGCATGAGAAATCCAGAAGATGGTACACCGTGTGATCGGGAAAGGTTTCTAAAACGCACCTCATTTCTCATCTCCTTGTGCGCGGGTTCGCCATTCCAGCCGCTTTACTAGCAATCTCCCTCCTTGGAGAATCAGCACCTTTAACCTCCTGTTCCGTACAGGTTGCAATTTGTCCTGATGATGAACGGGAAGAGGGGGAACCAATGAGAGACTAGCTCTAGGTGTTGGGACAGGCACAGGTCACTCTATTTTCCCATCAGGAAGAAGAATTAACCACAGGCTCAGCCTGCAGCCCGGGACCAGAGTAGGGCCTGAAGCAATCCTGCGCTTTTGCGGCCAGCTCCCAAGAAAGCGAGTTGAAAAATGGAGCTCAGGGGCACTGCAATTCACAAACCTGCAGACTTATAAATGATCACTCTCGTACACAAATATATTGAGGGAAGGCAACGAAGAGGATTTGAAAGCAAGGCAGAATTGCAGGAAACAGATTTCAGGAGGGAGATTCGAATCGCCTTTAAAGCACAGGAAAAGCGGCAAAACCTCGACAATGATGCCCTTGGCCAAAAAGGGCGTATGCGTTTTTTCCTGAATATATTCAGGAAAAAACGCATACGCCCTTTTTGGCCAACCAAGCAACCTGGAAAGGCAAATCAGCGCTACAAAGAAGTCTCGCTTCCCATCGGTCAAAAGGGCCATGCTGAATAAAGTGTCAAAACCAGAAATGCAGGACAGGCCATGGAGAAACGGGAGCCTTGCTACGCTGATGGACAGGATGTAAATTGACAACAGCCACTCTGGAGAAGTGTACCGTGTGTCCTGAAACATCTAAAAAACTCAGCTTAGAGAGCATAGGGCACTTCCACTTATGGGCGTATAAATTGGGAAAACTAAAAATCAGCAAGACACAGGCACCCCAAAGTTTAGGTCTGCTCAGTTGACAAGAACCTCCACTTCATTACACCTTAAATATCCCAGGAAAGAGAAAAATGGATAAAGAAGTTGTGGTCCTTATGTACAATGGAATATCACTCAGCCATGAAATCAACGTCATAAGGCTAGCAGCAGCATGATGAGTGGATTTAGGTACGACGATTCTAAGTGAAATAAGTCACACAGAAAAAGACACTTATCATAAGATATCACTTATAGAGGGAGTGTAAACACCGCTACCCTTGAACTGAATTAGAAAACAGAACAGAGTCACACGTTTAGAAAACACACTATGGCTGCTTAACGGGAAAGGTGAGGTGGGGTGATGCATAAAACAAGGGTTTCAAATTAGCTCAGATACCGTTCCATAAACCCAATAGGTAATAGACAAGACCTACTCCTAGTTCAGTGAATTGGACTCAACACCCCCTATTCACCGCCCAAGAATATATCTGACTAGTAAGAATCTTAAAAGCTATGTATTGATATCTCTCTGTAAGTGAGTCAAGTGGGTGTAAAGCGGCATAAACACAGCAGTGAAAAGCAGCTAAACCCCATTATAAAAATCAATTACTTTTAAAAACCCGTGAAACAAAGACAGTGAAAGAGAGAGAAATTCTTCCAAAATTCGTTCAGGGGCTGTGATGCCACCTGGATTGACCATATCTAGACCCACAGCTGATTGAGACATAAGGGTGGACACTCTTGGGGCTGAGAGGTTTGGTGAGGTTGGGTGAGCAAACGCAGACCATTTAAAGTAATACTGCGTGGTACCCATCCCATGGGTCCCAAATCTCCAGATTCAAGGGCATCTTCCTACATCGAAAACATGCATGAGAAACCCAGAAGATGGTACACCGTGTGATCGGGAAAGGTTTCTAAAACGCACCTCATTTCTCATCTCCTTGTGCGCGGGTTCGCCATTCCAGCCGCTTTACAAGCAATCTCCCTCCTTGGAGAATCAGCACCTTTAACCTCCTGTTCCGTACAGGTTGCAATTTGTCCTGAGGATGAACGGGAAGAGGGGGAACCAATGAGAGACTAGCTCTAGGTGCTGGGACAGGCACAGGTCACTCTATTTTCCCATCAGGAAGAAGAATTAACCACAGGCTCAGCCTGCCGCCCGGGACCAGAGTAGGGCCTGAAGCAATCCTGCGCTTTTGCGGCCAGCTCCCAAGAAAGCGAGTTGAAAAATGGAGCTCAGGGGCACTGCAATTCACAAACCTGCAGACTTATAAATGATCACTCTCGTACACAAATATATTGAGGGAAGGCAACGAAGAGGATTTGAAAGCAAGGCAGAATTGCAGGAAACAGATTTCAGGAGGGAGATTCGAATCGCCTTTAAAGCACAGGAAAAGCGGCAAAACCTCGACCATGATGCCCTTGGCCAAAAAGGGCGTATGCGTTTTTTCCTGAATATATTCAGGAAAAAACGCATACGCCCTTTTTGGCCAACCAAGCAACCTGGAAAGGCAAATCAGCGCTACAAAGAAGTCTCGCTTCCCATCGGTCAAAAGGGCCATGCTGAATAAAGTGTCAAAACCAGAAATGCAGGACAGGCCATGGAGAAACGGGAGCCTTGCTACGCTGATGGACAGGATGTAAATTGACAACAGCCACTCTGGAGAAGTGTACCGTGTGTCCTGAAACATCTAAAAAACTCAGCTTAGAGAGCATAGGGCACTTCCACTTATGGGCGTATAAATTGGGAAAACTAAAAATCAGCAAGACACAGGCACCCCAAAGTTTAGGTCTGCTCTGTTGACAAGAACCTCCACTTCATTACACCTTAAATATCCCAGGAAAGAGAAAAATGGATAAAGAAGTTGTGGTCCTTATGTACAATGGAATATCACTCAGCCATGAAATCAACGTCATAAGGCTAGCAGCAGCATGATGAGTGGATTTAGGTACGACGATTCTAAGTGAAATAAGTCACACAGAAAAACACACTTATCATAAGATATCACTTATAGAGGGAGTGTAAACCCCGCTACCCTTGAACTGAATTACAAAACAGAATAGAGTCACACGTTTAGAAAACACACTATGGCTGCTTAACGGGAAAGGTGAGGTGGGGTGATGCATAAAACAAGGGTTTCAAATTAGCTCAGATACCGTTCCATAAACCCAATATGTAATAGACAAGAATTACTCCAAGCTCAGTGAATTGGACTCAACACCCCCTATTCACCGCCCAAGAATATATCTGACTAGTAAGAATCTTAAAAGCTATGTATTGATATCTCGCTGTAAGTGAGTCAAGTGGGTGTAAAGCGGCATAAACACAGCAGTGAAAAGCAGCTAAACCCCATTATAAAAATCAATTACTTTTAAAAACCCGTGAAACAAAGACAGTGAAAGAGAGAGAAATTCTTCCAAAATTCGTTCAGGGGCTGTGATGCCACCTGGATTGACCATATCTAGACCCACAGCTGATTGAGACATAAGGGTGGACACTCTTGGGGCTGAGAGGTTTGGTGAGGTTGGGTGAGCAAACGCAGACCCTTTAAAGTAATACTGCGTGGTACCCATCCCATGGGTCCCAAATCTCCAGGTTCAGGGGCATCTTCCTACATCGAAAACATGCATGAGAAACCCAGAAGATGGTACACCGTGTGATCGGGAAAGGTTTCTAAAACGCACCTCATTTCTCATCTCCTTGTGCGCGGATTCGCCATTCCAGCCGCTTTACAAGCAATCTCCCTCCTTGGAGAATCAGCACCTTTAACCTCCTGTTCCGTACAGGTTGCAATTTGTCCTGAGGATGAACGGGAAGAGGGGGAACCAATGAGAGACTAGCTCTAGGTGTTGGGACAGGCACAGGTCACTCTATTTTCCCATCAGGAAGAAGAATTAACCACAGGCTCAGCCTGCAGCCCGGGACCAGAGTAGGGCCTGAAGCAATCCTGCGCCTTTGCGGCCAGCTCCCAAGAAAGCGAGTTGAAAAATGGAGCTCAGGGGCACTGCAATTCACAAACCTGCAGACTTATAAATGATCACTCTCGTCCACAAATATATTGAGGGAAGGCAACGAAGAGGATTTGAAAGCAAGGCAGAATTGCAGGAAACAGATTTCAGGAGGGAGATTCGAATCGCCTTTAAAGCACAGGAAAAGCGGCAAAACCTCGACAATGATGCCCTTGGCCAAAAAGGGCGTATGCGTTTTTTCCTGAATATATTCAGGAAAAAACGCATACGCCCTTTTTGGCCAACCAAGCAACCTGGAAAAGCAAATCAGCGCTACAAAGAAGTCTCGCTTCCCTTCGGTCAAAAGGGCCATGCTGAATAAAGTGTCAAAACCAGAAATGCAGGACAGGCCATGGAGAAACGGGAGCCTTGCTACGCTGATGGACAGGATGTAAATTGACAACAGCCACTCTGGAGAAGTGTACCGTGTGTCCTGAAACATCTAAAAAAATCAGCTTAGAGAGCATAGGGCACTTCCACTTATGGGCGTATAAATTGGGAAAACTAAAAATCAGCAAGACACAGGCACCCCAAAGTTTAGGTCTGCTCTGTTGACAAGAACCTTCACTTCATTACACCTTAAATATCCCAGGAAAGAGAAAAATGGATAAAGAAGTTGTGGTCCTTATGTACAATGGAATATCACTCAGCCATGAAATCAACGTCATAAGGCTAGCAGCAGCATGATGAGTGGATTTAGGTACGACGATTCTAAGTGAAATAAGTCACACAGAAAAACACACTTATCATAAGATATCACTTATAGAGAGAGTGTAAACACCGCTACCCTTGAACTGAATTACAAAACAGAATAGAGTCACACGTTTAGAAAACACACTATGGCTGCTTAACGGGAAAGGTGAGGTGGGGTGATGCATAAAACAGGGGTTTCAAATTAGCTCAGATACCGTTCCATAAACCCAATATGTAATAGACAAGACTTACTCCTATCTCAGTGAATTGGACTCAACACCCCCTATTCACCGCCCAAGAATATATCTGACTAGTAAGAATCTTAAAACCTATGTATTGATATCTCTCTGTAACTGAGTCAAGTGGGTGTAAAGCGGCATAAACACAGCAGTGAAAAGCAGCTAAACCCCATTATAAAAATCAATTACTTTTAAAAACCCGTGAAACAAAGACAGTGAAAGAGAGAGAAATTCTTCCAAAATTCGTTCAGGGGCTGTGATGCCACCTGGATTGACCATATCTAGAACCACAGCTGATTGAGACATAAGGGTGGACACTCTTGGGGCTGAGAGGTTTGGTGAGGTTGGGTGAGCAAACGCAGACCCTTTAAAGTAATACTGCGTGGTACCCATCCCATGGGTCCCAAATCTCCAGGTTCAAGGGCATCTTCCTACATCGAAAACATGCATGAGAAACCCAGAAGATGGTACACCGTGTGATCGGGAAAGGTTTCTAAAACGCACCTCATTTCTCATCTCCTTGTGCGCGGGTTCGCCATTCCAGCCGCTTTACAAGCAATCTCCCTCCTTGGAGAATCAGCACCTTTAACCTCCTGTTCCGTACAGGTTGCAATTTGTCCTGAGGATGAACGGGAAGAGGGGGAACCAATGAGAGCCTAGCTCTAGGTGTTGGGACAGGCACAGGTCACTCTATTTTCCCATCAGGAAGAAGAATTAACCACAGGCTCAGCCTGCCGCCCGGGACCAGAGTAGGGCCTGAAGCAATCCTGCGCTTTTGCGGCCATCTCCCAAGAAAGCGAGTTGAAAAATGGAGCTCAGTGGCACTGCAATTCACAAACCTGCAGACTTATAAATGATCACTCTCGTCCACAAATATATTGAGGGAAGGCAACGAAGAGGATTTGAAAGCAAGGCAGAATTGCAGGAAACAGATTTCAGGAGTCAGATTCGAATCGCCTTTAAAGCACAGGAAAAGCAGCAAAACCTCGACAATGATGCCCTTGGCCAAAAAGGGCGTATGCGTTTTTTCCTGAATATATTCAGGAAAAAACGCATACGCCCTTTTTGGCCAACCAAGCAACCTGGAAAGGCAAATCAGCGCTACAAAGAAGTCTCCCTTCCCATCGGTCAAAAGGGCCATGCTGAATAAAGTGTCAAAACCAGAAATGCAGGACAGGCCATGAAGAAACGGGAGCCTTGCTACGCTGATGGACAGGATGTAAATTGACAACAGCCACTCTGGAGAAGTGTACCGTGTGTCCTGAAACATCTAAAAAAATCAGCTTAGAGAGCATAGGGCACTTCCACTTATGGCCGTATAAATTGGGAAAACTAAAAATCAGCAAGACACAGGCACCCCAAAGTTTAGGTCTGCTCTGTTGACAAGAATCTCCACTTCATTACACCTTAAATATCCCAGGAAAGAGAAAAATGGATAAAGAAATTGTGGTCCTTATGTACAATGGAATATCACTCAGCCATGAAATCAACGTCATAAGGCTAGCAGCAGCATGATGAGTGGATTTAGGTACGACGATTCTAAGTGAAATAAGTCACACAGAAAAACACACTTATCATAAGATATCAATTATAGAGGGAGTGTAAACACCGCTACCCTTGAACTGAATTACAAAACAGAACAGAGTCACACGTTTAGAAAACACACTATGGCTGCTTAACGGGAAAGGTGAGGTGGGGTGATGCATAAAACAAGGGTTTCAAATTAGCTCAGATACCGTTCCATAAACCCAATATGTAATAGACAAGACTTACTCCTAGCTCAGTGAATTGGACTCAACACCCCCTATTCACCGCCCAAGAATATATCTGACTAGTTAGAATCTTAAAACCTATGTATTGATATCTCTCTGTAAGTGAGTCAAGTGGGTGTAAAGCGGCATAAACACAGCAGTGAAAAGCAGCTAAACCCCATTATAAAAATCAATTACTTTTAAAAACCCGTGAAACAAAGACAGTGAAAGAGAGAGAAATTCTTCCAAAATTCGTTCAGGGGCTGTGATGCCACCTGGATTGACCATATCTAGACCCACAGCTGATTGAGACATAAGGGTGGACACTCTTGGGGCTGAGAGGTTTGGTGAGGTTGGGTGAGCAAACGCAGACCATTTAAAGTAATACTGCGTGGTACCCATCCCATGGGTCCCAAATCTCCAGATTCAAGGGCATCTTCCTACATCGAAAACATGCATGAGAAACCCAGAAGATGGTACACCGTGTGATCGGGAAAGGTTTCTAAAACGCACCTCATTTCTCATCTCCTTGTGCGCGGGTTCGCCATTCCAGCCGCTTTACAAGCAATCTCCCTCCTTGGAGAATCAGCACCTTTAACCTCCTGTTCCGTACAGGTTGCAATTTGTCCTGAGGATGAACGGGAAGAGGGGGAACCAATGAGAGACTAGCTCTAGGTGCTGGGACAGGCACAGGTCACTCTATTTTCCCATCAGGAAGAAGAATTAACCACAGGCTCAGCCTGCCGCCCGGGACCAGAGTAGGGCCTGAAGCAATCCTGCGCTTTTGCGGCCAGCTCCCAAGAAAGCGAGTTGAAAAATGGAGCTCAGGGGCACTGCAATTCACAAACCTGCAGACTTATAAATGATCACTCTCGTACACAAATATATTGAGGGAAGGCAACGAAGAGGATTTGAAAGCAAGGCAGAATTGCAGGAAACAGATTTCAGGAGGGAGATTCGAATCGCCTTTAAAGCACAGGAAAAGCGGCAAAACCTCGACCATGATGCCCTTGGCCAAAAAGGGCGTATGCGTTTTTTCCTGAATATATTCAGGAAAAAACGCATACGCCCTTTTTGGCCAACCAAGCAACCTGGAAAGGCAAATCAGCGCTACAAAGAAGTCTCGCTTCCCATCGGTCAAAAGGGCCATGCTGAATAAAGTGTCAAAACCAGAAATGCAGGACAGGCCATGGAGAAACGGGAGCCTTGCTACGCTGATGGACAGGATGTAAATTGACAACAGCCACTCTGGAGAAGTGTACCGTGTGTCCTGAAACATCTAAAAAACTCAGCTTAGAGAGCATAGGGCACTTCCACTTATGGGCGTATAAATTGGGAAAACTAAAAATCAGCAAGACACAGGCACCCCAAAGTTTAGGTCTGCTCTGTTGACAAGAACCTCCACTTCATTACACCTTAAATATCCCAGGAAAGAGAAAAATGGATAAAGAAGTTGTGGTCCTTATGTACAATGGAATATCACTCAGCCATGAAATCAACGTCATAAGGCTAGCAGCAGCATGATGAGTGGATTTAGGTACGACGATTCTAAGTGAAATAAGTCACACAGAAAAACACACTTATCATAAGATATCACTTATAGAGGGAGTGTAAACCCCGCTACCCTTGAACTGAATTACAAAACAGAATAGAGTCACACGTTTAGAAAACACACTATGGCTGCTTAACGGGAAAGGTGAGGTGGGGTGATGCATAAAACAAGGGTTTCAAATTAGCTCAGATACCGTTCCATAAACCCAATATGTAATAGACAAGAATTACTCCAAGCTCAGTGAATTGGACTCAACACCCCCTATTCACCGCCCAAGAATATATCTGACTAGTAAGAATCTTAAAAGCTATGTATTGATATCTCGCTGTAAGTGAGTCAAGTGGGTGTAAAGCGGCATAAACACAGCAGTGAAAAGCAGCTAAACCCCATTATAAAAATCAATTACTTTTAAAAACCCGTGAAACAAAGACAGTGAAAGAGAGAGAAATTCTTCCAAAATTCGTTCAGGGGCTGTGATGCCACCTGGATTGACCATATCTAGACCCACAGCTGACTGAGACATAAGGGTGGACACTCTTGGGGCTGAGAGGTTTGGTGAGGTTGGGTGAGCAAACGCAGACCCTTTAAAGTAATACTGCGTGGTACCCATCCCATGGGTCCCAAATCTCCAGGTTCAGGGGCATCTTCCTACATCGAAAACATGCATGAGAAACCCAGAAGATGGTACACCGTGTGATCGGGAAAGGTTTCTAAAACGCACCTCATTTCTCATCTCCTTGTGCGCGGATTCGCCATTCCAGCCGCTTTACAAGCAATCTCCCTCCTTGGAGAATCAGCACCTTTAACCTCCTGTTCCGTACAGGTTGCAATTTGTCCTGAGGATGAACGGGAAGAGGGGGAACCAATGAGAGACTAGCTCTAGGTGTTGGGACAGGCACAGGTCACTCTATTTTCCCATCAGGAAGAAGAATTAACCACAGGCTCAGCCTGCAGCCCGGGACCAGAGTAGGGCCTGAAGCAATCCTGCGCCTTTGCGGCCAGCTCCCAAGAAAGCGAGTTGAAAAATGGAGCTCAGGGGCACTGCAATTCACAAACCTGCAGACTTATAAATGATCACTCTCGTCCACAAATATATTGAGGGAAGGCAACGAAGAGGATTTGAAAGCAAGGCAGAATTGCAGGAAACAGATTTCAGGAGGGAGATTCGAATCGCCTTTAAAGCACAGGAAAAGCGGCAAAACCTCGACAATGATGCCCTTGGCCAAAAAGGGCGTATGCGTTTTTTCCTGAATATATTCAGGAAAAAACGCATACGCCCTTTTTGGCCAACCAAGCAACCTGGAAAAGCAAATCAGCGCTACAAAGAAGTCTCGCTTCCCTTCGGTCAAAAGGGCCATGCTGAATAAAGTGTCAAAACCAGAAATGCAGGACAGGCCATGGAGAAACGGGAGCCTTGCTACGCTGATGGACAGGATGTAAATTGACAACAGCCACTCTGGAGAAGTGTACCGTGTGTCCTGAAACATCTAAAAAAATCAGCTTAGAGAGCATAGGGCACTTCCACTTATGGGCGTATAAATTGGGAAAACTAAAAATCAGCAAGACACAGGCACCCCAAAGTTTAGGTCTGCTCTGTTGACAAGAACCTTCACTTCATTACACCTTAAATATCCCAGGAAAGAGAAAAATGGATAAAGAAGTTGTGGTCCTTATGTACAATGGAATATCACTCAGCCATGAAATCAACGTCATAAGGCTAGCAGCAGCATGATGAGTGGATTTAGGTACGACGATTCTAAGTGAAATAAGTCACACAGAAAAACACACTTATCATAAGATATCACTTATAGAGAGAGTGTAAACACCGCTACCCTTGAACTGAATTACAAAACAGAATAGAGTCACACGTTTAGAAAACACACTATGGCTGCTTAACGGGAAAGGTGAGGTGGGGTGATGCATAAAACAGGGGTTTCAAATTAGCTCAGATACCGTTCCATAAACCCAATATGTAATAGACAAGACTTACTCCTATCTCAGTGAATTGGACTCAACACCCCCTATTCACCGCCCAAGAATATATCTGACTAGTAAGAATCTTAAAACCTATGTATTGATATCTCTCTGTAACTGAGTCAAGTGGGTGTAAAGCGGCATAAACACAGCAGTGAAAAGCAGCTAAACCCCATTATAAAAATCAATTACTTTTAAAAACCCGTGAAACAAAGACAGTGAAAGAGAGAGAAATTCTTCCAAAATTCGTTCAGGGGCTGTGATGCCACCTGGATTGACCATATCTAGAACCACAGCTGATTGAGACATAAGGGTGGACACTCTTGGGGCTGAGAGGTTTGGTGAGGTTGGGTGAGCAAACGCAGACCCTTTAAAGTAATACTGCGTGGTACCCATCCCATGGGTCCCAAATCTCCAGGTTCAAGGGCATCTTCCTACATCGAAAACATGCATGAGAAACCCAGAAGATGGTACACCGTGTGATCGGGAAAGGTTTCTAAAACGCACCTCATTTCTCATCTCCTTGTGCGCGGGTTCGCCATTCCAGCCGCTTTACAAGCAATCTCCCTCCTTGGAGAATCAGCACCTTTAACCTCCTGTTCCGTACAGGTTGCAATTTGTCCTGAGGATGAACGGGAAGAGGGGGAACCAATGAGAGCCTAGCTCTAGGTGTTGGGACAGGCACAGGTCACTCTATTTTCCCATCAGGAAGAAGAATTAACCACAGGCTCAGCCTGCCGCCCGGGACCAGAGTAGGGCCTGAAGCAATCCTGCGCTTTTGCGGCCATCTCCCAAGAAAGCGAGTTGAAAAATGGAGCTCAGGGGCACTGCAATTCACAAACCTGCAGACTTATAAATGATCACTCTCGTCCACAAATATATTGAGGGAAGGCAACGAAGAGGATTTGAAAGCAAGGCAGAATTGCAGGAAACAGATTTCAGGAGTCAGATTCGAATCGCCTTTAAAGCACAGGAAAAGCAGCAAAACCTCGACAATGATGCCCTTGGCCAAAAAGGGCGTATGCGTTTTTTCCTGAATATATTCAGGAAAAAACGCATACGCCCTTTTTGGCCAACCAAGCAACCTGGAAAGGCAAATCAGCGCTACAAAGAAGTCTCCCTTCCCATCGGTCAAAAGGGCCATGCTGAATAAAGTGTCAAAACCAGAAATGCAGGACAGGCCATGAAGAAACGGGAGCCTTGCTACGCTGATGGACAGGATGTAAATTGACAACAGCCACTCTGGAGAAGTGTACCGTGTGTCCTGAAACATCTAAAAAAATCAGCTTAGAGAGCATAGGGCACTTCCACTTATGGCCGTATAAATTGGGAAAACTAAAAATCAGCAAGACACAGGCACCCCAAAGTTTAGGTCTGCTCTGTTGACAAGAATCTCCACTTCATTACACCTTAAATATCCCAGGAAAGAGAAAAATGGATAAAGAAATTGTGGTCCTTATGTACAATGGAATATCACTCAGCCATGAAATCAACGTCATAAGGCTAGCAGCAGCATGATGAGTGGATTTAGGTACGACGATTCTAAGTGAAATAAGTCACACAGAAAAACACACTTATCATAAGATATCAATTATAGAGGGAGTGTAAACACCGCTACCCTTGAACTGAATTACAAAACAGAACAGAGTCACACGTTTAGAAAACACACTATGGCTGCTTAACGGGAAAGGTGAGGTGGGGTGATGCATAAAACAAGGGTTTCAAATTAGCTCAGATACCGTTCCATAAACCCAATATGTAATAGACAAGACTTACTCCTAGCTCAGTGAATTGGACTCAACACCCCCTATTCACCGCCCAAGAATATATCTGACTAGTTAGAATCTTAAAACCTATGTATTGATATCTCTCTGTAAGTGAGTCAAGTGGGTGTAAAGCGGCATAAACACAGCAGTGAAAAGCAGCTAAACCCCATTATAAAAATAAATTACTTTTAAAAACCCGTGAAACAAAGACAGTGAAAGAGAGAGAAATTCTTCCAAAATTCGTTCACGGGCTGTGATGCCACCTGGATTGACCATATCTAGACCCACAGCTGATTGAGACATAAGGCTGGACACTCTTGGGGCTGAGAAGTTTGGTGAGGTTGGGTGAGCAAACGCAGACCCTTTAAAGTAATACTGCGTGGTACCCATCCCATGGGTCCCAAATCTCCAGGTTCAAGGGCATCTTCCTACATCCAAAACATGCATGAGAAACCCAGAAGATGGTACACCGTGTGATCGGGAAAGGTTTCTAAAACGCACCTCATTTCTCATCTCCTTGTGCGCGGGTTCCCCATTCCAGCCGCTTTACTAGCAATCTCCCTCCTTGGAGAATCAGCACCTTTAACCTCCTGTTCCGTACAGGTTGCAATTTGTCCTGATGATGAACGGGAAGAGGGGGAACCAATGAGAGACTAGCTCTAGGTGTTGGGACAGGCACAGGTCACTCTATTTTCCCATCAGGAAGAAGAATTAACCACAGGCTCAGCCTGCCGCCCGGGACCAGAGTAGGGCCTGAAGCAATCCTGCGCTTTTGCGGCCAGCTCCCAAGAAAGCGAGTTGAAAAATGGAGCTCAGGGGCACTGCAATTCACAAACCTGCAGACTTATAAATGATCACTCTCGTACACAAATATATTGAGGGAAGGCAACGAAGAGGATTTGAAAGCAAGGCAGAATTGCAGGAAACAGATTTCAGGAGGGAGATTCGAATCGCCTTTAAAGCACAGGAAAAGCGGCAAAACCTCGACAATGATGCCCTTGGCCAAAAAGGGCGTATGCGTTTTTTCCTGAATATATTCAGGAAAAAACGCATACGCCCTTTTTGGCCAACCAAGCAACCTGGAAAGGCAAATCAGCGCTACAAAGAAGTCTCGCTTCCCATCGGTCAAAAGGGCCATGCTGAATAAAGTGTCAAAACCAGAAATGCAGGACAGGCCATGGAGAAACGGGAGCCTTGCTACGCTGATGGACAGGATGTAAATTGACAACAGCCACTCTGGAGAAGTGTACCGTGTGTCCTGAAACATCTAAAAAACTCAGCTTAGAGAGCATAGGGCACTTCCACTTATGGGCGTATAAATTGGGAAAACTAAAAATCAGCAAGACACAGGCACCCCAAAGTTTAGGTCTGCTCAGTTGACAAGAACCTCCACTTCATTACACCTTAAATATCCCAGGAAAGAGAAAAATGGATAAAGAAGTTGTGGTCCTTATGTACAATGGAATATCACTCAGCCATGAAATCAACGTCATAAGGCTAGCAGCAGCATGATGAGTGGATTTAGGTACGACGATTCTAAGTGAAATAAGTCACACAGAAAAAGACACTTATCATAAGATATCACTTATAGAGGGAGTGTAAACACCGCTACCCTTGAACTGAATTAGAAAACAGAACAGAGTCACACGTTTAGAAAACACACTATGGCTGCTTAACGGGAAAGGTGAGGTGGGGTGATGCATAAAACAAGGGTTTCAAATTAGCTCAGATACCGTTCCATAAACCCAATAGGTAATAGACAAGACCTACTCCTAGTTCAGTGAATTGGACTCAACACCCCCTATTCACCGCCCAAGAATATATCTGACTAGTAAGAATCTTAAAACCTATGTATTGATATCTCTCTGTAAGTGAGTCAAGTGGGTGTAAAGCGGCATAAACACAGCAGTGAAAAGCAGCTAAACCCCATTATAAAAATCAATTACTTTTAAAAACCCGTGAAACAAAGACAGTGAAAGAGAGAGAAATTCTTCCAAAATTCGTTCAGGGGCTGTGATGCCACCTGGATTGACCATATCTAGACCCACAGCTGATTGAGACATAAGGGTGGACACTCTTGGGGCTGAGAGGTTTGGTGAGGTTGGGTGAGCAAACGCAGACCATTTAAAGTAATACTGCGTGGTACCCATCCCATGGGTCCCAAATCTCCAGGTTCAAGGGCATCTTCCTACATCGAAAACATGCATGAGAAACCCAGAACATGGTACACCGTGTGATCGGGAAAGGTTTCTAAAACGCACCTCATTTCTCATCTCCTTGTGCGCGGGTTCGCCATTCCAGCCGCTTTACAAGCAATCTCCCTCCTTGGAGAATCAGCACCTTTAACCTCCTGTTCCGTACAGGTTGCAATTTGTCCTGAGGATGAACGGGAAGAGGGGGAACCAATGAGAGCCTAGCTCTAGGTGTTGGGACAGGCACAGGTCACTCTATTTTCCCATCAGGAAGAAGAATTAACCACAGGCTCAGCCTGCCGCCCGGGACCAGAGTAGGGCCTGAAGCAATCCTGCGCTTTTGCGGCCATCTCCCAAGAAAGCGAGTTGAAAAATGGAGCTCAGGGGCACTGCAATTCACAAACCTGCAGACTTATAAATGATCACTCTCGTCCACAAATATATTGAGGGAAGGCAACGAAGAGGATTTGAAAGCAAGGCAGAATTGCAGGAAACAGATTTCAGGAGTCAGATTCGAATCGCCTTTAAAGCACAGGAAAAGCAGCAAAACCTCGACAATGATGCCCTTGGCCAAAAAGGGCGTATGCGTTTTTTCCTGAATATATTCAGGAAAAAACGCATACGCCCTTTTTGGCCAACCAAGCAACCTGGAAAGGCAAATCAGCGCTACAAAGAAGTCTCCCTTCCCATCGGTCAAAAGGGCCATGCTGAATAAAGTGTCAAAACCAGAAATGCAGGACAGGCCATGAAGAAACGGGAGCCTTGCTACGCTGATGGACAGGATGTAAATTGACAACAGCCACTCTGGAGAAGTGTACCGTGTGTCCTGAAACATCTAAAAAAATCAGCTTAGAGAGCATAGGGCACTTCCACTTATGGCCGTATAAATTGGGAAAACTAAAAATCAGCAAGACACAGGCACCCCAAAGTTTAGGTCTGCTCTGTTGACAAGAATCTCCACTTCATTACACCTTAAATATCCCAGGAAAGAGAAAAATGGATAAAGAAATTGTGGTCCTTATGTACAATGGAATATCACTCAGCCATGAAATCAACGTCATAAGGCTAGCAGCAGCATGATGAGTGGATTTAGGTACGACGATTCTAAGTGAAATAAGTCACACAGAAAAACACACTTATCATAAGATATCAATTATAGAGGGAGTGTAAACACCGCTACCCTTGAACTGAATTACAAAACAGAACAGAGTCACACGTTTAGAAAACACACTATGGCTGCTTAACGGGAAAGGTGAGGTGGGGTGATGCATAAAACAAGGGTTTCAAATTAGCTCAGATACCGTTCCATAAACCCAATATGTAATAGACAAGACTTACTCCTAGCTCAGTGAATTGGACTCAACACCCCCTATTCACCGCCCAAGAATATATCTGACTAGTTAGAATCTTAAAACCTATGTATTGATATCTCTCTGTAAGTGAGTCAAGTGGGTGTAAAGCGGCATAAACACAGCAGTGAAAAGCAGCTAAACCCCATTATAAAAATAAATTACTTTTAAAAACCCGTGAAACAAAGACAGTGAAAGAGAGAGAAATTCTTCCAAAATTCGTTCACGGGCTGTGATGCCACCTGGATTGACCATATCTAGACCCACAGCTGATTGAGACATAAGGCTGGACACTCTTGGGGCTGAGAGGTTTGGTGAGGTTGGGTGAGCAAACGCAGACCCTTTAAAGTAATACTGCGTGGTACCCATCCCATGGGTCCCAAATCTCCAGGTTCAAGGGCATCTTCCTACATCCAAAACATGCATGAGAAACCCAGAAGATGGTACACCGTGTGATCGGGAAAGGTTTCTAAAACGCACCTCATTTCTCATCTCCTTGTGCGCGGGTTCGCCATTCCAGCCGCTTTACTAGCAATCTCCCTCCTTGGAGAATCAGCACCTTTAACCTCCTGTTCCGTACAGGTTGCAATTTGTCCTGAGGATGAACGGGAAGAGGGGGAACCAATGAGAGCCTAGCTCTAGGTGTTGGGACAGGCACAGGTCACTCTATTTTCCCATCAGGAAGAAGAATTAACCACAGGCTCAGCCTGCCGCCCGGGACCAGAGTAGGGCCTGAAGCAATCCTGCGCTTTTGCGGCCATCTCCCAAGAAAGCGAGTTGAAAAATGGAGCTCAGTGGCACTGCAATTCACAAACCTGCAGACTTATAAATGATCACTCTCGTCCACAAATATATTGAGGGAAGGCAACGAAGAGGATTTGAAAGCAAGGCAGAATTGCAGGAAACAGATTTCAGGAGTCAGATTCGAATCGCCTTTAAAGCACAGGAAAAGCAGCAAAACCTCGACAATGATGCCCTTGGCCAAAAAGGGCGTATGCGTTTTTTCCTGAATATATTCAGGAAAAAACGCATACGCCCTTTTTGGCCAACCAAGCAACCTGGAAAGGCAAATCAGCGCTACAAAGAAGTCTCCCTTCCCATCGGTCAAAAGGGCCATGCTGAATAAAGTGTCAAAACCAGAAATGCAGGACAGGCCATGAAGAAACGGGAGCCTTGCTACGCTGATGGACAGGATGTAAATTGACAACAGCCACTCTGGAGAAGTGTACCGTGTGTCCTGAAACATCTAAAAAAATCAGCTTAGAGAGCATAGGGCACTTCCACTTATGGCCGTATAAATTGGGAAAACTAAAAATCAGCAAGACACAGGCACCCCAAAGTTTAGGTCTGCTCTGTTGACAAGAATCTCCACTTCATTACACCTTAAATATCCCAGGAAAGAGAAAAATGGATAAAGAAATTGTGGTCCTTATGTACAATGGAATATCACTCAGCCATGAAATCAACGTCATAAGGCTAGCAGCAGCATGATGAGTGGATTTAGGTACGACGATTCTAAGTGAAATAAGTCACACAGAAAAACACACTTATCATAAGATATCAATTATAGAGGGAGTGTAAACACCGCTACCCTTGAACTGAATTACAAAACAGAACAGAGTCACACGTTTAGAAAACACACTATGGCTGCTTAACGGGAAAGGTGAGGTGGGGTGATGCATAAAACAAGGGTTTCAAATTAGCTCAGATACCGTTCCATAAACCCAATATGTAATAGACAAGACTTACTCCTAGCTCAGTGAATTGGACTCAACACCCCCTATTCACCGCCCAAGAATATATCTGACTAGTTAGAATCTTAAAACCTATGTATTGATATCTCTCTGTAAGTGAGTCAAGTGGGTGTAAAGCGGCATAAACACAGCAGTGAAAAGCAGCTAAACCCCATTATAAAAATAAATTACTTTTAAAAACCCGTGAAACAAAGACAGTGAAAGAGAGAGAAATTCTTCCAAAATTCGTTCACGGGCTGTGATGCCACCTGGATTGACCATATCTAGACCCACAGCTGATTGAGACATAAGGCTGGACACTCTTGGGGCTGAGAGGTTTGGTGAGGTTGGGTGAGCAAACGCAGACCCTTTAAAGTAATACTGCGTGGTACCCATCCCATGGGTCCCAAATCTCCAGGTTCAAGGGCATCTTCCTACATCCAAAACATGCATGAGAAACCCAGAAGATGGTACACCGTGTGATCGGGAAAGGTTTCTAAAACGCACCTCATTTCTCATCTCCTTGTGCGCGGGTTCCCCATTCCAGCCGCTTTACTAGCAATCTCCCTCCTTGGAGAATCAGCACCTTTAACCTCCTGTTCCGTACAGGTTGCAATTTGTCCTGATGATGAACGGGAAGAGGGGGAACCAATGAGAGACTAGCTCTAGGTGTTGGGACAGGCACAGGTCACTCTATTTTCCCATCAGGAAGAAGAATTAACCACAGGCTCAGCCTGCCGCCCGGGACCAGAGTAGGGCCTGAAGCAATCCTGCGCTTTTGCGGCCAGCTCCCAAGAAAGCGAGTTGAAAAATGGAGCTCAGGGGCACTGCAATTCACAAACCTGCAGACTTATAAATGATCACTCTCGTACACAAATATATTGAGGGAAGGCAACGAAGAGGATTTGAAAGCAAGGCAGAATTGCAGGAAACAGATTTCAGGAGGGAGATTCGAATCGCCTTTAAAGCACAGGAAAAGCGGCAAAACCTCGACAATGATGCCCTTGGCCAAAAAGGGCGTATGCGTTTTTTCCTGAATATATTCAGGAAAAAACGCATACGCCCTTTTTGGCCAACCAAGCAACCTGGAAAGGCAAATCAGCGCTACAAAGAAGTCTCGCTTCCCATCGGTCAAAAGGGCCATGCTGAATAAAGTGTCAAAACCAGAAATGCAGGACAGGCCATGGAGAAACGGGAGCCTTGCTACGCTGATGGACAGGATGTAAATTGACAACAGCCACTCTGGAGAAGTGTACCGTGTGTCCTGAAACATCTAAAAAAATCAGCTTAGAGAGCATAGGGCACTTCCACTTATGGACGTATAAATTGGGAAAACTAAAAATCAGCAAGACACAGGCACCCCAAAGTTTAGGTCTGCTCAGTTGACAAGAACCTCCACTTCATTACACCTTAAATATCCCAGGAAAGAGAAAAATGGATAAAGAAGTTGTGGTCCTTATGTACAATGGAATATCACTCAGCCATGAAATCAACGTCATAAGGCTAGCAGCAGCATGATGAGTGGATTTAGGTACGACGATTCTAAGTGAAATAAGTCACACAGAAAAAGACACTTATCATAAGATATCACTTATAGAGGGAGTGTAAACACCGCTACCCTTGAACTGAATTAGAAAACAGAACAGAGTCACACGTTTAGAAAACACACTATGGCTGCTTAACGGGAAAGGTGAGGTGGGGTGATGCATAAAACAAGGGTTTCAAATTAGCTCAGATACCGTTCCATAAACCCAATAGGTAATAGACAAGACCTACTCCTAGTTCAGTGAATTGGACTCAACACCCCCTATTCACCGCCCAAGAATATATCTGACTAGTAAGAATCTTAAAACCTATGTATTGATATCTCTCTGTAAGTGAGTCAAGTGGGTGTAAAGCGGCATAAACACAGCAGTGAAAAGCAGCTAAACCCCATTATAAAAATCAATTACTTTTAAAAACCCGTGAAACAAAGACAGTGAAAGAGAGAGAAATTCTTCCAAAATTCGTTCAGGGGCTGTGATGCCACCTGGATTGACCATATCTAGACCCACAGCTGATTGAGACATAAGGGTGGACACTCTTGGGGCTGAGAGGTTTGGTGAGGTTGGGTGAGCAAACGCAGACCATTTAAAGTAATACTGCGTGGTACCCATCCCATGGGTCCCAAATCTCCAGGTTCAAGGGCATCTTCCTACATCGAAAACATGCATGAGAAACCCAGAACATGGTACACCGTGTGATCGGGAAAGGTTTCTAAAACGCACCTCATTTCTCATCTCCTTGTGCGCGGGTTCGCCATTCCAGCCGCTTTACAAGCAATCTCCCTCCTTGGAGAATCAGCACCTTTAACCTCCTGTTCCGTACAGGTTGCAATTTGTCCTGAGGATGAACGGGAAGAGGGGGAACCAATGAGAGCCTAGCTCTAGGTGTTGGGACAGGCACAGGTCACTCTATTTTCCCATCAGGAAGAAGAATTAACCACAGGCTCAGCCTGCCGCCCGGGACCAGAGTAGGGCCTGAAGCAATCCTGCGCTTTTGCGGCCATCTCCCAAGAAAGCGAGTTGAAAAATGGAGCTCAGTGGCACTGCAATTCACAAACCTGCAGACTTATAAATGATCACTCTCGTCCACAAATATATTGAGGGAAGGCAACGAAGAGGATTTGAAAGCAAGGCAGAATTGCAGGAAACAGATTTCAGGAGTCAGATTCGAATCGCCTTTAAAGCACAGGAAAAGCAGCAAAACCTCGACAATGATGCCCTTGGCCAAAAAGGGCGTATGCGTTTTTTCCTGAATATATTCAGGAAAAAACGCATACGCCCTTTTTGGCCAACCAAGCAACCTGGAAAGGCAAATCAGCGCTACAAAGAAGTCTCCCTTCCCATCGGTCAAAAGGGCCATGCTGAATAAAGTGTCAAAACCAGAAATGCAGGACAGGCCATGAAGAAACGGGAGCCTTGCTACGCTGATGGACAGGATGTAAATTGACAACAGCCACTCTGGAGAAGTGTACCGTGTGTCCTGAAACATCTAAAAAAATCAGCTTAGAGAGCATAGGGCACTTCCACTTATGGCCGTATAAATTGGGAAAACTAAAAATCAGCAAGACACAGGCACCCCAAAGTTTAGGTCTGCTCTGTTGACAAGAATCTCCACTTCATTACACCTTAAATATCCCAGGAAAGAGAAAAATGGATAAAGAAATTGTGGTCCTTATGTACAATGGAATATCACTCAGCCATGAAATCAACGTCATAAGGCTAGCAGCAGCATGATGAGTGGATTTAGGTACGACGATTCTAAGTGAAATAAGTCACACAGAAAAACACACTTATCATAAGATATCAATTATAGAGGGAGTGTAAACACCGCTACCCTTGAACTGAATTACAAAACAGAACAGAGTCACACGTTTAGAAAACACACTATGGCTGCTTAACGGGAAAGGTGAGGTGGGGTGATGCATAAAACAAGGGTTTCAAATTAGCTCAGATACCGTTCCATAAACCCAATATGTAATAGACAAGACTTACTCCTAGCTCAGTGAATTGGACTCAACACCCCCTATTCACCGCCCAAGAATATATCTGACTAGTTAGAATCTTAAAACCTATGTATTGATATCTCTCTGTAAGTGAGTCAAGTGGGTGTAAAGCGGCATAAACACAGCAGTGAAAAGCAGCTAAACCCCATTATAAAAATAAATTACTTTTAAAAACCCGTGAAACAAAGACAGTGAAAGAGAGAGAAATTCTTCCAAAATTCGTTCACGGGCTGTGATGCCACCTGGATTGACCATATCTAGACCCACAGCTGATTGAGACATAAGGCTGGACACTCTTGGGGCTGAGAGGTTTGGTGAGGTTGGGTGAGCAAACGCAGACCCTTTAAAGTAATACTGCGTGGTACCCATCCCATGGGTCCCAAATCTCCAGGTTCAAGGGCATCTTCCTACATCCAAAACATGCATGAGAAACCCAGAAGATGGTACACCGTGTGATCGGGAAAGGTTTCTAAAACGCACCTCATTTCTCATCTCCTTGTGCGCGGGTTCCCCATTCCAGCCGCTTTACTAGCAATCTCCCTCCTTGGAGAATCAGCACCTTTAACCTCCTGTTCCGTACAGGTTGCAATTTGTCCTGATGATGAACGGGAAGAGGGGGAACCAATGAGAGACTAGCTCTAGGTGTTGGGACAGGCACAGGTCACTCTATTTTCCCATCAGGAAGAAGAATTAACCACAGGCTCAGCCTGCCGCCCGGGACCAGAGTAGGGCCTGAAGCAATCCTGCGCTTTTGCGGCCAGCTCCCAAGAAAGCGAGTTGAAAAATGGAGCTCAGGGGCACTGCAATTCACAAACCTGCAGACTTATAAATGATCACTCTCGTACACAAATATATTGAGGGAAGGCAACGAAGAGGATTTGAAAGCAAGGCAGAATTGCAGGAAACAGATTTCAGGAGGGAGATTCGAATCGCCTTTAAAGCACAGGAAAAGCGGCAAAACCTCGACAATGATGCCCTTGGCCAAAAAGGGCGTATGCGTTTTTTCCTGAATATATTCAGGAAAAAACGCATACGCCCTTTTTGGCCAACCAAGCAACCTGGAAAGGCAAATCAGCGCTACAAAGAAGTCTCGCTTCCCATCGGTCAAAAGGGCCATGCTGAATAAAGTGTCAAAACCAGAAATGCAGGACAGGCCATGGAGAAACGGGAGCCTTGCTACGCTGATGGACAGGATGTAAATTGACAACAGCCACTCTGGAGAAGTGTACCGTGTGTCCTGAAACATCTAAAAAAATCAGCTTAGAGAGCATAGGGCACTTCCACTTATGGACGTATAAATTGGGAAAACTAAAAATCAGCAAGACACAGGCACCCCAAAGTTTAGGTCTGCTCAGTTGACAAGAACCTCCACTTCATTACACCTTAAATATCCCAGGAAAGAGAAAAATGGATAAAGAAGTTGTGGTCCTTATGTACAATGGAATATCACTCAGCCATGAAATCAACGTCATAAGGCTAGCAGCAGCATGATGAGTGGATTTAGGTACGACGATTCTAAGTGAAATAAGTCACACAGAAAAAGACACTTATCATAAGATATCACTTATAGAGGGAGTGTAAACACCGCTACCCTTGAACTGAATTAGAAAACAGAACAGAGTCACACGTTTAGAAAACACACTATGGCTGCTTAACGGGAAAGGTGAGGTGGGGTGATGCATAAAACAAGGGTTTCAAATTAGCTCAGATACCGTTCCATAAACCCAATAGGTAATAGACAAGACCTACTCCTAGTTCAGTGAATTGGACTCAACACCCCCTATTCACCGCCCAAGAATATATCTGACTAGTAAGAATCTTAAAACCTATGTATTGATATCTCTCTGTAAGTGAGTCAAGTGGGTGTAAAGCGGCATAAACACAGCAGTGAAAAGCAGCTAAACCCCATTATAAAAATCAATTACTTTTAAAAACCCGTGAAACAAAGACAGTGAAAGAGAGAGAAATTCTTCCAAAATTCGTTCAGGGGCTGTGATGCCACCTGGATTGACCATATCTAGACCCACAGCTGATTGAGACATAAGGGTGGACACTCTTGGGGCTGAGAGGTTTGGTGAGGTTGGGTGAGCAAACGCAGACCATTTAAAGTAATACTGCGTGGTACCCATCCCATGGGTCCCAAATCTCCAGGTTCAAGGGCATCTTCCTACATCGAAAACATGCATGAGAAACCCAGAACATGGTACACCGTGTGATCGGGAAAGGTTTCTAAAACGCACCTCATTTCTCATCTCCTTGTGCGCGGGTTCGCCATTCCAGCCGCTTTACAAGCAATCTCCCTCCTTGGAGAATCAGCACCTTTAACCTCCTGTTCCGTACAGGTTGCAATTTGTCCTGAGGATGAACGGGAAGAGGGGGAACCAATGAGAGCCTAGCTCTAGGTGTTGGGACAGGCACAGGTCACTCTATTTTCCCATCAGGAAGAAGAATTAACCACAGGCTCAGCCTGCCGCCCGGGACCAGAGTAGGGCCTGAAGCAATCCTGCGCTTTTGCGGCCATCTCCCAAGAAAGCGAGTTGAAAAATGGAGCTCAGGGGCACTGCAATTCACAAACCTGCAGACTTATAAATGATCACTCTCGTCCACAAATATATTGAGGGAAGGCAACGAAGAGGATTTGAAAGCAAGGCAGAATTGCAGGAAACAGATTTCAGGAGTCAGATTCGAATCGCCTTTAAAGCACAGGAAAAGCAGCAAAACCTCGACAATGATGCCCTTGGCCAAAAAGGGCGTATGCGTTTTTTCCTGAATATATTCAGGAAAAAACGCATACGCCCTTTTTGGCCAACCAAGCAACCTGGAAAGGCAAATCAGCGCTACAAAGAAGTCTCCCTTCCCATCGGTCAAAAGGGCCATGCTGAATAAAGTGTCAAAACCAGAAATGCAGGACAGGCCATGAAGAAACGGGAGCCTTGCTACGCTGATGGACAGGATGTAAATTGACAACAGCCACTCTGGAGAAGTGTACCGTGTGTCCTGAAACATCTAAAAAAATCAGCTTAGAGAGCATAGGGCACTTCCACTTATGGCCGTATAAATTGGGAAAACTAAAAATCAGCAAGACACAGGCACCCCAAAGTTTAGGTCTGCTCTGTTGACAAGAATCTCCACTTCATTACACCTTAAATATCCCAGGAAAGAGAAAAATGGATAAAGAAATTGTGGTCCTTATGTACAATGGAATATCACTCAGCCATGAAATCAACGTCATAAGGCTAGCAGCAGCATGATGAGTGGATTTAGGTACGACGATTCTAAGTGAAATAAGTCACACAGAAAAACACACTTATCATAAGATATCAATTATAGAGGGAGTGTAAACACCGCTACCCTTGAACTGAATTACAAAACAGAACAGAGTCACACGTTTAGAAAACACACTATGGCTGCTTAACGGGAAAGGTGAGGTGGGGTGATGCATAAAACAAGGGTTTCAAATTAGCTCAGATACCGTTCCATAAACCCAATATGTAATAGACAAGACTTACTCCTAGCTCAGTGAATTGGACTCAACACCCCCTATTCACCGCCCAAGAATATATCTGACTAGTTAGAATCTTAAAACCTATGTATTGATATCTCTCTGTAAGTGAGTCAAGTGGGTGTAAAGCGGCATAAACACAGCAGTGAAAAGCAGCTAAACCCCATTATAAAAATAAATTACTTTTAAAAACCCGTGAAACAAAGACAGTGAAAGAGAGAGAAATTCTTCCAAAATTCGTTCACGGGCTGTGATGCCACCTGGATTGACCATATCTAGACCCACAGCTGATTGAGACATAAGGCTGGACACTCTTGGGGCTGAGAGGTTTGGTGAGGTTGGGTGAGCAAACGCAGACCCTTTAAAGTAATACTGCGTGGTACCCATCCCATGGGTCCCAAATCTCCAGGTTCAAGGGCATCTTCCTACATCCAAAACATGCATGAGAAACCCAGAAGATGGTACACCGTGTGATCGGGAAAGGTTTCTAAAACGCACCTCATTTCTCATCTCCTTGTGCGCGGGTTCGCCATTCCAGCCGCTTTACTAGCAATCTCCCTCCTTGGAGAATCAGCACCTTTAACCTCCTGTTCCGTACAGGTTGCAATTTGTCCTGATGATGAACGGGAAGAGGGGGAACCAATGAGAGACTAGCTCTAGGTGTTGGGACAGGCACAGGTCACTCTATTTTCCCATCAGGAAGAAGAATTAACCACAGGCTCAGCCTGCCGCCCGGGACCAGAGTAGGGCCTGAAGCAATCCTGCGCTTTTGCGGCCAGCTCCCAAGAAAGCGAGTTGAAAAATGGAGCTCAGGGGCACTGCAATTCACAAACCTGCAGACTTATAAATGATCACTCTCGTACACAAATATATTGAGGGAAGGCAACGAAGAGGATTTGAAAGCAAGGCAGAATTGCAGGAAACAGATTTCAGGAGGGAGATTCGAATCGCCTTTAAAGCACAGGAAAAGCGGCAAAACCTCGACAATGATGCCCTTGGCCAAAAAGGGCGTATGCGTTTTTTCCTGAATATATTCAGGAAAAAACGCATACGCCCTTTTTGGCCAACCAAGCAACCTGGAAAGGCAAATCAGCGCTACAAAGAAGTCTCGCTTCCCATCGGTCAAAAGGGCCATGCTGAATAAAGTGTCAAAACCAGAAATGCAGGACAGGCCATGGAGAAACGGGAGCCTTGCTACGCTGATGGACAGGATGTAAATTGACAACAGCCACTCTGGAGAAGTGTACCGTGTGTCCTGAAACATCTAAAAAACTCAGCTTAGAGAGCATAGGGCACTTCCACTTATGGGCGTATAAATTGGGAAAACTAAAAATCAGCAAGACACAGGCACCCCAAAGTTTAGGTCTGCTCAGTTGACAAGAACCTCCACTTCATTACACCTTAAATATCCCAGGAAAGAGAAAAATGGATAAAGAAGTTGTGGTCCTTATGTACAATGGAATATCACTCAGCCATGAAATCAACGTCATAAGGCTAGCAGCAGCATGATGAGTGGATTTAGGTACGACGATTCTAAGTGAAATAAGTCACACAGAAAAAGACACTTATCATAAGATATCACTTATAGAGGGAGTGTAAACACCGCTACCCTTGAACTGAATTAGAAAACAGAACAGAGTCACACGTTTAGAAAACACACTATGGCTGCTTAACGGGAAAGGTGAGGTGGGGTGATGCATAAAACAAGGGTTTCAAATTAGCTCAGATACCGTTCCATAAACCCAATAGGTAATAGACAAGACCTACTCCTAGTTCAGTGAATTGGACTCAACACCCCCTATTCACCGCCCAAGAATATATCTGACTAGTAAGAATCTTAAAAGCTATGTATTGATATCTCTCTGTAAGTGAGTCAAGTGGGTGTAAAGCGGCATAAACACAGCAGTGAAAAGCAGCTAAACCCCATTATAAAAATCAATTACTTTTAAAAACCCGTGAAACAAAGACAGTGAAAGAGAGAGAAATTCTTCCAAAATTCGTTCAGGGGCTGTGATGCCACCTGGATTGACCATATCTAGACCCACAGCTGATTGAGACATAAGGGTGGACACTCTTGGGGCTGAGAGGTTTGGTGAGGTTGGGTGAGCAAACGCAGACCATTTAAAGTAATACTGCGTGGTACCCATCCCATGGGTCCCAAATCTCCAGATTCAAGGGCATCTTCCTACATCGAAAACATGCATGAGAAACCCAGAAGATGGTACACCGTGTGATCGGGAAAGGTTTCTAAAACGCACCTCATTTCTCATCTCCTTGTGCGCGGGTTCGCCATTCCAGCCGCTTTACAAGCAATCTCCCTCCTTGGAGAATCAGCACCTTTAACCTCCTGTTCCGTACAGGTTGCAATTTGTCCTGAGGATGAACGGGAAGAGGGGGAACCAATGAGAGACTAGCTCTAGGTGCTGGGACAGGCACAGGTCACTCTATTTTCCCATCAGGAAGAAGAATTAACCACAGGCTCAGCCTGCCGCCCGGGACCAGAGTAGGGCCTGAAGCAATCCTGCGCTTTTGCGGCCAGCTCCCAAGAAAGCGAGTTGAAAAATGGAGCTCAGGGGCACTGCAATTCACAAACCTGCAGACTTATAAATGATCACTCTCGTACACAAATATATTGAGGGAAGGCAACGAAGAGGATTTGAAAGCAAGGCAGAATTGCAGGAAACAGATTTCAGGAGGGAGATTCGAATCGCCTTTAAAGCACAGGAAAAGCGGCAAAACCTCGACCATGATGCCCTTGGCCAAAAAGGGCGTATGCGTTTTTTCCTGAATATATTCAGGAAAAAACGCATACGCCCTTTTTGGCCAACCAAGCAACCTGGAAAGGCAAATCAGCGCTACAAAGAAGTCTCGCTTCCCATCGGTCAAAAGGGCCATGCTGAATAAAGTGTCAAAACCAGAAATGCAGGACAGGCCATGGAGAAACGGGAGCCTTGCTACGCTGATGGACAGGATGTAAATTGACAACAGCCACTCTGGAGAAGTGTACCGTGTGTCCTGAAACATCTAAAAAACTCAGCTTAGAGAGCATAGGGCACTTCCACTTATGGGCGTATAAATTGGGAAAACTAAAAATCAGCAAGACACAGGCACCCCAAAGTTTAGGTCTGCTCTGTTGACAAGAACCTCCACTTCATTACACCTTAAATATCCCAGGAAAGAGAAAAATGGATAAAGAAGTTGTGGTCCTTATGTACAATGGAATATCACTCAGCCATGAAATCAACGTCATAAGGCTAGCAGCAGCATGATGAGTGGATTTAGGTACGACGATTCTAAGTGAAATAAGTCACACAGAAAAACACACTTATCATAAGATATCACTTATAGAGGGAGTGTAAACCCCGCTACCCTTGAACTGAATTACAAAACAGAATAGAGTCACACGTTTAGAAAACACACTATGGCTGCTTAACGGGAAAGGTGAGGTGGGGTGATGCATAAAACAAGGGTTTCAAATTAGCTCAGATACCGTTCCATAAACCCAATATGTAATAGACAAGAATTACTCCAAGCTCAGTGAATTGGACTCAACACCCCCTATTCACCGCCCAAGAATATATCTGACTAGTAAGAATCTTAAAAGCTATGTATTGATATCTCGCTGTAAGTGAGTCAAGTGGGTGTAAAGCGGCATAAACACAGCAGTGAAAAGCAGCTAAACCCCATTATAAAAATCAATTACTTTTAAAAACCCGTGAAACAAAGACAGTGAAAGAGAGAGAAATTCTTCCAAAATTCGTTCAGGGGCTGTGATGCCACCTGGATTGACCATATCTAGACCCACAGCTGATTGAGACATAAGGGTGGACACTCTTGGGGCTCAGAGGTTTGGTGAGGTTGGGTGAGCAAACGCAGACCCTTTAAAGTAATACTGCGTGGTACCCATCCCATGGGTCCCAAATCTCCAGGTTCAGGGGCATCTTCCTACATCGAAAACATGCATGAGAAACCCAGAAGATGGTACACCGTGTGATCGGGAAAGGTTTCTAAAACGCACCTCATTTCTCATCTCCTTGTGGGCGGATTCGCCATTCCAGCCGCTTTACAAGCAATCTCCCTCCTTGGAGAATCAGCACCTTTAACCTCCTGTTCCGTACAGGTTGCAATTTGTCCTGAGGATGAACGGGAAGAGGGGGAACCAATGAGAGACTAGCTCTAGGTGTTGGGACAGGCACAGGTCACTCTATTTTCCCATCAGGAAGAAGAATTAACCACAGGCTCAGCCTGCAGCCCGGGACCAGAGTAGGGCCTGAAGCAATCCTGCGCCTTTGCGGCCAGCTCCCAAGAAAGCGAGTTGAAAAATGGAGCTCAGGGGCACTGCAATTCACAAACCTGCAGACTTATAAATGATCACTCTCGTCCACAAATATATTGAGGGAAGGCAACGAAGAGGATTTGAAAGCAAGGCAGAATTGCAGGAAACAGATTTCAGGAGGGAGATTCGAATCGCCTTTAAAGCACAGGAAAAGCGGCAAAACCTCGACAATGATGCCCTTGGCCAAAAAGGGCGTATGCGTTTTTTCCTGAATATATTCAGGAAAAAACGCATACGCCCTTTTTGGCCAACCAAGCAACCTGGAAAAGCAAATCAGCGCTACAAAGAAGTCTCGCTTCCCATCGGTCAAAAGGGCCATGCTGAATAAAGTGTCAAAACCAGAAATGCAGGAGAGGCCATGGAGAAACGGGAGCCTTGCTACGCTGATGGACAGGATGTAAATTGACAACAGCCACTCTGGAGAAGTGTACCGTGTGTCCTGAAACATCTAAAAAAATCAGCTTAGAGAGCATAGGGCACTTCCACTTATGGGCGTATAAATTGGGAAAACTAAAAATCAGCAAGACACAGGCACCCCAAAGTTTAGGTCTGCTCTGTTGACAAGAACCTCCACTTCATTACACCTTAAATATCCCAGGAAAGAGAAAAATGGATAAAGAAGTTGTGGTCCTTATGTACAATGGAATATCACTCAGCCATGAAATCAACGTCATAAGGCTAGCAGCAGCATGATGAGTGGATTTAGGTACGACGATTCTAAGTGAAATAAGTCACACAGAAAAAGACACTTATCATAAGATATCACTTATAGAGGGAGTGTAAACACCGCTACCCTTGAACTGAATTACAAAACAGAACAGAGTCACACGTTTAGAAAACACACTATGGCTGCTTAACGGGAAAGGTGAGGTGGGGTGATGCATAAAACAGGGGTTTCAAATTAGCTCAGATACCGTTCCATAAACCCAATATGTAATAGACAAGACTTACTCCTAGCTCAGTGAATTGGACTCAACACCCCCTATTCACCGCCCAAGAATATATCTGACTAGTAAGAATCTTAAAAGCTATGTATTGATATCTCTCTGTAAGTGAGTCAAGTGGGTGTAAAGCGGCATAAACACAGCAGTGAAAAGCAGCTAAACCCCATTATAAAAATCAATTACTTTTAAAAACCCGTGAAACAAAGACAGTGAAAGAGAGAGAAATTCTTCCAAAATTCGTTCAGGGGCTGTGATGCCATCTGGATTGACCATATCTAGACCCACAGCTGATTGAGACATAAGGGTGGACACTCTTGGGGCTCAGAGGTTTGGTGAGGTTGGGTGAGCAAACGCAGACCCTTTAAAGTAATACTGCGTGGTACCCATCCCATGGGTCCCAAATCTCCAGGTTCAAGGGCATCTTCCTACATCGAAAACATGCATGAGAAACCCAGAAGATGGTACACCGTGTGATCGGGAAAGGTTTCTAAAACGCACCTCATTTCTCATCTCCTTGTGCGCGGATTCGCCATTCCAGCCGCTTTACAAGCAATCTCCCTCCTTGGAGAATCAGCACCTTTAACCTCCTGTTCCGTACAGGTTGCAATTTGTCCTGAGGATGAACGGGAAGAGGGGGAACCAATGAGAGACTAGCTCTAGGTGTTGGGACAGGCACAGGTCACTCTATTTTCCCATCAGGAAGAAGAATTAACCACAGGCTCAGCCTGCAGCCCGGGACCAGAGTAGGGCCTGAAGCAATCCTGCGCCTTTGCGGCCAGCTCCCAAGAAAGCGAGTTGAAAAATGGAGCTCAGGGGCACTGCAATTCACAAACCTGCAGACTTATAAATGATCACTCTCGTCCACAAATATATTGAGGGAAGGCAACGAAGAGGATTTGAAAGCAAGGCAGAATTGCAGGAAACAGATTTCAGGAGGGAGATTCGAATCGCCTTTAAAGCACAGGAAAAGCGGCAAAACCTCGACAATGATGCCCTTGGCCAAAAAGGGCGTATGCGTTTTTTCCTGAATATATTCAGGAAAAAACGCATACGCCCTTTTTGGCCAACCAAGCAACCTGGAAAAGCAAATCAGCGCTAGAAAGAAGTCTCGCTTCCCATCGGTCAAAAGGGCCATGCTGAATAAAGTGTCAAAACCAGAAATGCAGGAGAGGCCATGGAGAAACGGGAGCCTTGCTACGCTGATGGACAGGATGTAAATTGACAACAGCCACTCTGGAGAAGTGTACCGTGTGTCCTGAAACATCTAAAAAAATCAGCTTAGAGAGCATAGGGCACTTCCACTTATGGGCGTATAAATTGGGAAAACTAAAAATCAGCAAGACACAGGCACCCCAAAGTTTAGGTCTGCTCTGTTGACAAGAACCTCCACTTCATTACACCTTAAATATCCCAGGAAAGAGAAAAATGGATAAAGAAGTTGTGGTCCTTATGTACAATGGAATATCACTCAGCCATGAAATCAACGTCATAAGGCTAGCAGCAGCATGATGAGTGGATTTAGGTACGACGATTCTAAGTGAAATAAGTCACACAGAAAAAGACACTTATCATAAGATATCACTTATAGAGGGAGTGTAAACACCGCTACCCTTGAACTGAATTACAAAACAGAACAGAGTCACACGTTTAGAAAACACACTATGGCTGCTTAACGGGAAAGGTGAGGTGGGGTGATGCATAAAACAGGGGTTTCAAATTAGCTCAGATACCGTTCCATAAACCCAATATGTAATAGACAAGACTTACTCCTATCTCAGTGAATTGGACTCAACACCCCCTATTCACCGCCCAAGAATATATCTGACTAGTAAGAATCTTAAAAGCTATGTATTGATATCTCTCTGTAAGTGAGTCAAGTGGGTGTAAAGCGGCATAAACACAGCAGTGAAAAGCAGCTAAACCCCATTATAAAAATCAATTACTTTTAAAAACCCGTGAAACAAAGACAGTGAAAGAGAGAGAAATTCTTCCAAAATTCGTTCAGGGGCTGTGATGCCACCTGGATTGACCATATCTAGACCCACAGCTGATTGAGACATAAGGGTGGACACTCTTGGGGCTGAGAGGTTTGGTGAGGTTGGGTGAGCAAACGCAGACCCTTTAAAGTAATACTGCGTGGTACCCATCCCATGGGTCCCAAATCTCCAGGTTCAAGGGCATCTTCCTACATCGAAAACATGCATGAGAAACCCAGAAGATGGTACACCGTGTGATCGGGAAAGGTTTCTAAAACGCACCTCATTTCTCATCTCCTTGTGCGCGGATTCGCCATTCCAGCCGCTTTACAAGCAATCTCCCTCCTTGGAGAATCAGCACCTTTAACCTCCTGTTCCGTACAGGTTGCAATTTGTCCTGAGGATGAACGGGAAGAGGGGGAACCAATGAGAGACTAGCTCTAGGTGTTGGGACAGGCACAGGTCACTCTATTTTCCCATCAGGAAGAAGAATTAACCACAGGCTCAGCCTGCCGCCCGGGACCAGAGTAGGGCCTGAAGCAATCCTGCGCTTTTGCGGCCAGCTCCCAAGAAAGCGAGTTGAAAAATGGAGCTCAGGGGCACTGCAATTCACAAACCTGCAGACTTATAAATGATCACTCTCGTCCACAAATATATTGAGGGAAGGCAACGAAGAGGATTTGAAAGCAAGGCAGAATTGCAGGAAACAGATTTCAGGAGGGAGATTCGAATCGCCTTTAAAGCACAGGAAAAGCGGCAAAACCTCGACAATGATGCCCTTGGCCAAAAAGGGCGTATGCGTTTTTTCCTGAATATATTCAGGAAAAAACGCATACGCCCTTTTTGGCCAACCAAGCAACCTGGAAAAGCAAATCAGCGCTAGAAAGAAGTCTCGCTTCCCATCGGTCAAAAGGGCCATGCTGAATAAAGTGTCAAAACCAGAAATGCAGGAGAGGCCATGGAGAAACGGGAGCCTTGCTACGCTGATGGACAGGATGTAAATTGACAACAGCCACTCTGGAGAAGTGTACCGTGTGTCCTGAAACATCTAAAAAAATCAGCTTAGAGAGCATAGGGCACTTCCACTTATGGGCGTATAAATTGGGAAAACTAAAAATCAGCAAGACACAGGCACCCCAAAGTTTAGGTCTGCTCTGTTGACAAGAACCTCCACTTCATTACACCTTAAATATCCCAGGAAAGAGAAAAATGGATAAAGAAGTTGTGGTCCTTATGTACAATGGAATATCACTCAGCCATGAAATCAACGTCATAAGGCTAGCAGCAGCATGATGAGTGGATTTAGGTACGACGATTCTAAGTGAAATAAGTCACACAGAAAAAGACACTTATCATAAGATATCACTTATAGAGGGAGTGTAAACACCGCTACCCTTGAACTGAATTACAAAACAGAACAGAGTCACACGTTTAGAAAACACACTATGGCTGCTTAACGGGAAAGGTGAGGTGGGGTGATGCATAAAACAGGGGTTTCAAATTAGCTCAGATACCGTTCCATAAACCCAATATGTAATAGACAAGACTTACTCCTATCTCAGTGAATTGGACTCAACACCCCCTATTCACCGCCCAAGAATATATCTGACTAGTAAGAATCTTAAAAGCTATGTATTGATATCTCTCTGTAAGTGAGTCAAGTGGGTGTAAAGCGGCATAAACACAGCAGTGAAAAGCAGCTAAACCCCATTATAAAAATCAATTACTTTTAAAAACCCGTGAAACAAAGACAGTGAAAGAGAGAGAAATTCTTCCAAAATTCGTTCAGGGGCTGTGATGCCACCTGGATTGACCATATCTAGACCCACAGCTGATTGAGACATAAGGGTGGACACTCTTGGGGCTGAGAGGTTTGGTGAGGTTGGGTGAGCAAACGCAGACCCTTTAAAGTAATACTGCGTGGTACCCATCCCATGGGTCCCAAATCTCCAGGTTCAAGGGCATCTTCCTACATCGAAAACATGCATGAGAAACCCAGAAGATGGTACACCGTGTGATCGGGAAAGGTTTCTAAAACGCACCTCATTTCTCATCTCCTTGTGCGCGGATTCGCCATTCCAGCCGCTTTACAAGCAATCTCCCTCCTTGGAGAATCAGCACCTTTAACCTCCTGTTCCGTACAGGTTGCAATTTGTCCTGAGGATGAACGGGAAGAGGGGGAACCAATGAGAGACTAGCTCTAGGTGTTGGGACAGGCACAGGTCACTCTATTTTCCCATCAGGAAGAAGAATTAACCACAGGCTCAGCCTGCCGCCCGGGACCAGAGTAGGGCCTGAAGCAATCCTGCGCTTTTGCGGCCAGCTCCCAAGAAAGCGAGTTGAAAAATGGAGCTCAGGGGCACTGCAATTCACAAACCTGCAGACTTATAAATGATCACTCTCGTCCACAAATATATTGAGGGAAGGCAACGAAGAGGATTTGAAAGCAAGGCAGAATTGCAGGAAACAGATTTCAGGAGGGAGATTCGAATCGCCTTTAAAGCACAGGAAAAGCGGCAAAACCTCGACAATGATGCCCTTGGCCAAAAAGGGCGTATGCGTTTTTTCCTGAATATATTCAGGAAAAAACGCATACGCCCTTTTTGGCCAACCAAGCAACCTGGAAAGGCAAATCAGCGCTACAAAGAAGTCTCGCTTCCCATCGGTCAAAAGGGCCATGCTGAATAAACTGTCAAAACCAGAAATGCAGGACAGGCCATGGAGAAACGGGAGCCTTGCTACGCTGATGGACAGGATGTAAATTGACAACAGCCACTCTGGAGAAGTGTACGGTGTGTCCTGAAACATCTAAAAAAATCAGCTTAGAGAGCATAGGGCACTTCCACTTATGGGCGTATAAATTGGGAAAACTAAAAATCAGCAAGACACAGGCACACCAAAGTTTAGGTCTGCTCTGTTGACAAGAACCTCCACTTCATTACACCTTAAATATCCCAGGAAAGAAAAAAATGGATAAAGAAGTTGTGGTCCTTATGTACAATGGAATATCACTCAGCCATGAAATCAACGTCGTAAGGCTAGCAGCAGCATGATGAGTGGATTTAGGTACGACGATTCTAAGTGAAATAAGTCACACAGAAAAAGACACTTATCATAAGTTATCACTTATAGAGGGAGTGTAAACACCGCTACCCTTGAACTGAATTACAAAACAGAACAGAGTCACACGTTTAGAAAACACACTATGGCTGCTTAACGGGAAAGGTGAGGTGGGGTAATGCATAAAACAAGGTTTTCAAATTAGCTCAGATACCGTTCCATAAACCCAATAGGTAATAGACAAGACCTACTCCTAGTTCAGTGAATTGGACTCAACACCCCCTATTCACCGCCCAAGAATATATCTGACTAGTAAGAATCTTAAAACCTATGTATTGATATCTCTCTGTAAGTGAGTCAAGTGGGTGTAAAGCGGCATAAACACAGCAGTGAAAAGCAGCTAAACCCCATTATAAAAATCAATTACTTTTAAAAACCCGTGAAACAAAGACAGTGAAAGAGAGAGAAATTCTTCCAAAATTCGTTCAGGGGCTGTGATGCCACCTGGATTGACCATATCTAGACCCACAGCTGATTGAGACATAAGGGTGGACACTCTTGGGGCTGAGAGGTTTGGTGAGGTTGGGTGAGCAAACGCAGACCCTTTAAAGTAATACTGCGTGGTACCCATCCCATGGGTCCCAAATCTCCAGGTTCAGGGGCATCTTCCTACATCGAAAACATGCATGAGAAACCCAGAAGATGGTACACCGTGTGATCGGGAAAGGTTTCTAAAACGCACCTCATTTCTCATCTCCTTGTGGGCGGATTCGCCATTCCAGCCGCTTTACAAGCAATCTCCCTCCTTGGAGAATCAGCACCTTTAACCTCCTGTTCCGTACAGGTTGCAATTTGTCCTGAGGATGAACGGGAAGAGGGGGAACCAATGAGAGACTAGCTCTAGGTGTTGGGACAGGCACAGGTCACTCTATTTTCCCTTCAGGAAGAAGAATTAACCACAGGCTCAGCCTGCAGCCCGGGACCAGAGTAGGGCCTGAAGCAATCCTGCGCCTTTGCGGCCAGCTCCCAAGAAAGCGAGTTGAAAAATGGAGCTCAGGGGCACTGCAATTCACAAACCTGCAGACTTATAAATGATCACTCTCGTCCACAAATATATTGAGGGAAGGCAACGAAGAGGATTTGAAAGCAAGGCAGAATTGCAGGAAACAGATTTCAGGAGGGAGATTCGAATCACCTTTAAAGCACAGGAAAAGCGGCAAAACCTCGACAATGATGCCCTTGACCAAAAAGGGCGTATGCGTTTTTTCCTGAATATATTCAGGAAAAAACGCATACGCCCTTTTTGGCCAACCAAGCAACCTGGAAAGGCAAATCAGCGCTACAAAGAAGTCTCGCTTCCCATCGGTCAAAAGGGCCATGCTGAATAAAGTGTCAAAACCAGAAATGCAGGACAGGCCATGGAGAAACGGGAGCCTTGCTACGCTGATGGACAGGATGTAAATTGACAACAGCCACTCTGGAGAAGTGTACCGTGTGTCCTGAAACATCTAAAAAAATCAGCTTAGAGAGCATAGGGCACTTCCACTTATGGGCGTATAAATTGGGAAAACTAAAAATCAGCAAGACACAGGCACCCCAAAGTTTAGGTCTGCTCTGTTCACAAGAACCTCCACTTCATTACACCTTAAATATCCCAGGAAAGAGAAAAATGGATAAAGAAGTTGTGGTCCTTATGTACAATGGAATATCACTCAGCCATGAAATCAACGTCATAAGGCTAGCAGCAGCATGATGAGTGGATTTAGGTACGACGATTCTAAGTGAAATAAGTCACACAGAAAAACACACTTATCATAAGATATCACTTATAGAGGGAGTGTAAACACCGCTACCCTTGAACTGAATTACAAAACAGAATAGAGTCACACGTTTAGAAAACACACTATGGCTGCTTAACGGGAAAGGTGAGGTGGGGTGATGCATAAAACAGGGGTTTCAAATTAGCTCAGATACCGTTCCATAAACCCAATATGTAATAGACAAGACTTACTCCTAGCTCAGTGAACTGGACTCAACACCCCCTATTCACCGCCCAAGAATATATCTGACTAGTAAGAATCTTAAAAGCTATGTATTGATATCTCTCTGTAAGTGAGTCAAGTGGGTGTAAAGCGGCATAAACACAGCAGTGAAAAGCAGCTAAACCCCATTATAAAAATCAATTACTTTTAAAAACCCGTGAAACAAAGACAGTGAAAGAGAGAGAAATTCTTCCAAAATTCGTTCAGGGGCTGTGATGCCATCTGGATTGACCATATCTAGACCCACAGCTGATTGAGACATAAGGGTGGACACTCTTGGGGCTCAGAGGTTTGGTGAGGTTGGGTGAGCAAACGCAGACCCTTTAAAGTAATACTGCCTGGTACCCATCCCATGGGTCCCAAATCTCCAGGTTCAAGGGCATCTTCCTACATCGAAAACATGCATGAGAAACCCAGAAGATGGTACACCGTGTGATCGGGAAAGGTTTCTAAAACGCACCTCATTTCTCATCTCCTTGTGGGCGGATTCGCCATTCCAGCCGCTTTACAAGCAATCTCCCTCCTTGGAGAATCAGCACCTTTAACCTCCTGTTCCGTACAGGTTGCAATTTGTCCTGAGGATGAACGGGAAGAGGGGGAACCAATGAGAGACTAGCTCTAGGTGTTGGGACAGGCACAGGTCACTCTATTTTCCCATCAGGAAGAAGAATTAACCACAGGCTCAGCCTGCAGCCCGGGACCAGAGTAGGGCCTGAAGCAATCCTGCGCCTTTGCGGCCAGCTCCCAAGAAAGCGAGTTGAAAAATGGAGCTCAGGGGCACTGCAATTCACAAACCTGCAGACTTATAAATGATCACTCTCGTCCACAAATATATTGAGGGAAGGCAACGAAGAGGATTTGAAAGCAAGGCAGAATTGCAGGAAACAGATTTCAGGAGGGCGATTCGAATCGCCTTTAAAGCACAGGAAAAGCGGTAAAACCTCGACAATGATGCCCTTGGCCAAAAAGGGCGTATGCGTTTTTTCCTGAATCTATTCAGGAAAAAACGCATACGCCCTTTTTGGCCAACCAAGCAACCTGGAAAAGCAAATCAGCGCTACAAAGAAGTCTCGCTTCCCATCGGTCAAAAGGGCCATGCTGAATAAAGTGTCAAAACCAGAAATGCAGGACAGGCCATGGAGAAACGGGAGCCTTGCTACGCTGATGGACAGGATGTAAATTGACAACAGCCACTCTGGAGAAGTGTACCGTGTGTCCTGAAACATCTAAAAAAATCAGCTTAGAGAGCATAGGGCACTTCCACTTATGGGCGTATAAATTGGGAAAACTAAAAATCAGCAAGACACAGGCACCCCAAAGTTTAGGTCTGCTCTGTTGACAAGAACCTCCACTTCATTACACCTTAAATATCCCAGGAAAGAGAAAAATGGATAAAGAAGTTGTGGTCCTTATGTACAATGGAATATCACTCAGCCATGAAATCAACGTCATAAGGCTAGCAGCAGCATGATGAGTGGATTTAGGTACGACGATTCTAAGTGAAATAAGTCACACAGAAAAAGACACTTATCATAAGATATCACTTATAGAGGGAGTGTAAACACCGCTACCCTTGAACTGAATTACAAAACAGAACAGAGTCACACGTTTAGAAAACACACTATGGCTGCTTAACGGGAAAGGTGAGGTGGGGTGATGCATAAAACAAGGGTTTCAAATTAGCTCAGATACCGTTCCATAAACCCAATAGGTAATAGACAAGACCTACTCCTAGTTCAGTGAATTGGACTCAACACCCCCTATTCACCGCCCAAGAATATATCTGACTAGTAAGAATCTTAAAAGCTATGTATTGATATCTCTCTGTAAGTGAGTCAAGTGGGTGTAAAGCGGCATAAACACAGCAGTGAAAAGCAGCTAAACCCCATTATAAAAATCAATTACTTTTAAAAACCCGTGAAACAAAGACAGTGAAAGAGAGAGAAATTCTTCCAAAATTCGTTCAGGGGCTGTGATGCCACCTGGATTGACCATATCTAGACCCACAGCTGATTGAGACATAAGGGTGGACACTCTTGGGGCTGAGAGGTTTGGTGAGGTTGGGTGAGCAAACGCAGACCCTTTAAAGTAATACTGCGTGGTACCCATCCCATGGGTCCCAAATCTCCAGGTTCAAGGGCATCTTCCTACATCGAAAACATGCATGAGAAACCCAGAAGATGGTACACCGTGTGATCGGGAAAGGTTTCTAAAACGCACCTCATTTCTCATCTCCTTGTGCGCGGATTCGCCATTCCAGCCGCTTTACAAGCAATCTCCCTCCTTGGAGAATCAGCACCTTTAACCTCCTGTTCCGTACAGGTTGCAATTTGTCCTGAGGATGAACGGGAAGAGGGGGAACCAATGAGAGACTAGCTCTAGGTGTTGGGACAGGCACAGGTCACTCTATTTTCCCATCAGGAAGAAGAATTAACCACAGGCTCAGCCTGCAGCCCGGGACCAGAGTAGGGCCTGAAGCAATCCTGCGCCTTTGCGGCCAGTTCCCAAGAAAGCGAGTTGAAAAATGGAGCTCAGGGGCACTGCAATTCACAAACCTGCAGACTTATAAATGATCACTCTCGTCCACAAATATATTGAGGAAAGGCAACGAAGAGGATTTGAAAGCAAGGCAGAATTGCAGGAAACAGATTTCAGGAGGGAGATTCGAATCGCCTTTAAAGCACAGGAAAAGCGGCAAAACCTCGACAATGATGCCCTTGGCCAAAAAGGGCGTATGCGTTTTTTCCTGAATATATTCAGGAAAAAACGCATACGCCCTTTTTGGCCAACCAAGCAACCTGGAAAAGCAAATCAGTGCTACAAAGAAGTCTCGCTTGCCTTCGGTCAAAAGGGCCATGCTGAATAAAGTGTCAAAACCAGAAATGCAGGACAGGCCATGGAGAAACGGGAGCCTTGCTACGCTGATGGACAGGATGTAAATTGACAACAGCCACTCTGGAGAAGTGTACCGTGTGTCCTGAAACATCTAAAAAAATCAGCTTAGAGAGCATAGGGCACTTCCACTTATGGGCGTATAAATTGGGAAAACTAAAAATCAGCAAGACACAGGCACCCCAAAGTTTAGGTCTGCTCTGTTGACAAGAACCTCCACTTCATTACACCTTAAATATCCCAGGAAAGAGAAAAATGGATAAAGAAGTTGTGGTCCTTATGTACAATGGAATATCACTCAGCCATGAAATCAACGTCATAAGGCTAGCAGCAGCATGATGAGTGGATTTAGGTACGACGATTCTAAGTGAAATAAGTCACACAGAAAAAGACACTTATCATAAGATATCACTTATAGAGGGAGTGTAAACACCGCTACCCTTGAACTGAATTACAAAACAGAACAGAGTCACACGTTTAGAAAACACACTATGGCTGCTTAACGGGAAAGGTGAGGTGGGGTGATGCATAAAACAAGGGTTTCAAATTAGCTCAGATACCGTTCCATAAACCCAATAGGTAATAGACAAGACCTACTCCTAGTTCAGTGAATTGGACTCAACACCCCCTATTCACCGCCCAAGAATATATCTGACTAGTAAGAATCTTAAAAGCTATGTATTGATATCTCTCTGTAAGTGAGTCAAGTGGGTGTAAAGCGGCATAAACACAGCAGTGAAAAGCAGCTAAACCCCATTATAAAAATCAATTACTTTTAAAAACCCGTGAAACAAAGACAGTGAAAGAGAGAGAAATTCTTCCAAAATTCGTTCAGGGGCTGTGATGCCACCTGGATTGACCATATCTAGACCCACAGCTGATTGAGACATAAGGGTGGACACTCTTGGGGCTGAGAGGTTTGGTGAGGTTGGGTGAGCAAATGCAGACCCTTTAAAGTAATACTGCGTGGTACCCATCCCATGGGTCCCAAATCTCCAGGTTCAAGGGCATCTTCCTACATCGAAAACATGCATGAGAAACCCAGAAGATGGTACACCGTGTGATCGGGAAAGGTTTCTAAAACGCACCTCATTTCTCATCTCCTTGTGCGCGGATTCGCCATTCCAGCCGCTTTACAAGCAATCTCCCTCCTTGGAGAATCAGCACCTTTAACCTCCTGTTCCGTACAGGTTGCAATTTGTCCTGAGGATGAACGGGAAGAGGGGGAACCAATGAGAGACTAGCTCTAGGTGTTGGGACAGGCACAGGTCACTCTATTTTCCCTTCAGGAAGAAGAATTAACCACAGGCTCAGCCTGCCGCCCGGGACCAGAGTAGGGCCTGAAGCAATCCTGCGCTTTTGCGGCCAGCTCCCAAGAAAGCGAGTTGAAAAATGGAGCTCAGGGGCACTGCAATTCACAAACCTGCAGACTTATAAATGATCACTCTCGTACACAAATATATTGAGGGAAGGCAACGAAGAGGATTTGAAAGCAAGGCAGAATTGCAGGAAACAGATTTCAGGAGGGAGATTCGAATCGCCTTTAAAGCACAGGAAAAGCGGCAAAACCTCGACAATGATGCCCTTGGCCAAAAAGGGCGTATGCGTTTTTTCCTGAATATATTCAGGAAAAAACGCATACGCCCTTTTTGGCCAACCAAGCAACCTGGAAAGGCAAATCAGCGCTACAAAGAAGTCTCGCTTCCCATCGGTCAAAAGGGCCATGCTGAATAAAATGTCAAAACCAGAAATGCAGGACAGGCCATGGAGAAACGGGAGCCTTGCTACGCTGATGGACAGGATGTAAATTGCCAACAGCCACTCTGGAGAAGTGTACCGTGTGTCCTGAAACATCTAAAAAACTCAGCTTAGAGAGCATAGGGCACTTCCACTTATGGGCGTATAAAATGGGAAAACTAAAAATCAGCAAGACACAGACACCCCAAAGTTTAGGTCTGCTCTGTTGACAAGAACCTCCACTTCATTACACCTTAAATATCCCAGGAAAGAGAAAAATGGATAAAGAAGTTGTGGTCCTTATGTACAATGGAATATCACTCAGCCATGAAATCAACGTCATAAGGCTAGCAGCAGCATGATGAGTGGATTTAGGTACGACGATTCTAAGTGAAATAAGTCACACAGAAAAAGACACTTATCATAAGATATCACTTATAGAGGGAGTGTAAACACCGCTACCCTTGAACTGAATTAGAAAACAGAACAGAGTCACACGTTTAGAAAACACACTATGGCTGCTTAACGGGAAAGGTGAGGTGGGGTGATGCATAAAACAAGGGTTTCAAATTAGCTCAGATACCGTTCCATAAACCCAATAGGTAATAGACAAGACCTACTCCTAGTTCAGTGAATTGGACTCAACACCCCCTATTCACCGCCCAAGAATATATCTGACTAGTAAGAATCTTAAAAGCTATGTATTGATATCTCTCTGTAAGTGAGTCAAGTGGGTGTAAAGCGGCATAAACACAGCAGTGAAAAGCAGCTAAACCCCATTATAAAAATCAATTACTTTTAAAAACCCATGAAACAAAGACAGTGAAAGAGAGAGAAATTCTTCCAAAATTCGTTCAGGGGCTGTGATGCCACCTGGATTGACCATATCTAGACCCACAGCTGATTGAGACATAAGGGTGGACACTCTTGGGGCTGAGAGGTTTGGTGAGGTTGGGTGAGCAAACGCAGACCATTTAAAGTAATACTGCGTGGTACCCATCCCATGGGTCCCAAATCTCCAGATTCAAGGGCATCTTCCTACATCGAAAACATGCATGAGAAACCCAGAAGATGGTACACCGTGTGATCGGGAAAGGTTTCTAAAACGCACCTCATTTCTCATCTCCTTGTGCGCGGATTCGCCATTCCAGCCGCTTTACAAGCAATCTCCCTTCTTGGAGAATCAGCACCTTTAACCTCCTGTTCCGTACAGGTTGCAATTTGTCCTGAGGATGAACGGGAAGAGGGGGAACCAATGAGAGACTAGCTCTAGGTGTTGGGACAGGCACAGGTCACTCTATTTTCCCATCAGGAAGAAGAATTAACCACAGGCTCAGCCTGCAGCCCGGGACCAGAGTAGGGCCTGAAGCAATCCTGCGCTTTTGCGGCCAGCTCCCAAGAAAGCGAGGTGAAAAATGGAGCTCAGGGGCACTGCAATTCACAAACCTGCAGACTTATAAATGATCACTCTCGTACACAAATATATTGAGGGAAGGCAACGAAGAGGATTTGAAAGCAAGGCAGAATTGCAGGAAACAGATTTCAGGAGGGAGATTCGAATCGCCTTTAAAGCACAGGAAAAGCGGCAAAACCTCGACCATGATGCCCTTGGCCAAAAAGGGCGTATGCGTTTTTTCCTGAATATATTCAGGAAAAAACGCATACGCCCTTTTTGGCCAACCAAGCAACCTGGAAAGGCAAATCAGCGCTACAAAGAAGTCTCGCTTCCCATCGGTCAAAAGGGCCATGCTGAATAAAGTGTCAAAACCAGAAATGCAGGACAGGCCATGGAGAAACGGGAGCCTTGCTACGCTGATGGACAGGATGTAAATTGACAACAGCCACTCTGGAGAAGTGTACCGTGTGTCCTGAAACATCTAAAAAAATCAGCTTAGAGAGCATAGGGCACTTCCACTTATGGCCGTATAAATTGGGAAAACTAAAAATCAGCAAGACACAGGCACCCCAAAGTTTAGGTCTGCTCTGTTGACAAGAACCTCCACTTCATTACACCTTAAATATCCCAGGAAAGAGAAAAATGGATAAAGAAGTTGTGGTCCTTATGTACAATGGAATATCACTCAGCCATGAAATCAACGTCATAAGGCTAGCAGCAGCATGATGAGTGGATTTAGGTACGACGATTCTAAGTGAAATAAGTCACACAGAAAAAGACACTTATCATAAGATATCACTTATAGAGGGAGTGTAAACACCGCTACCCTTGAACTGAATTACAAAACAGAACAGAGTCACACGTTTAGAAAACACACTATGGCTGCTTAACGGGAAAGGTGAGGTGGGGTGATGCATAAAACAAGGGTTTCAAATTAGCTCAGATACCGTTCCATAAACCCAATAGGTAATAGACAAGACCTACTCCTAGTTCAGTGAATTGGACTCAACACCCCCTATTCACCGCCCAAGAATATATCTGACTAGTAAGAATCTTAAAAGCTATGTATTGATATCTCTCTGTAAGTGAGTCAAGTGGGTGTAAAGCGGCATAAACACAGCAGTGAAAAGCAGCTAAACCCCATTATAAAAATCAATTACTTTTAAAAACCCATGAAACAAAGACAGTGAAAGAGAGAGAAATTCTTCCAAAATTCGTTCAGGGGCTGTGATGCCACCTGGATTGACCATATCTAGACCCACAGCTGATTGAGACATAAGGGTGGACACTCTTGGGGCTGAGAGGTTTGGTGAGGTTGGGTGAGCAAACGCAGACCATTTAAAGTAATACTGCGTGGTACCCATCCCATGGGTCCCAAATCTCCAGATTCAAGGGCATCTTCCTACATCGAAAACATGCATGAGAAACCCAGAAGATGGTACACCGTGTGATCGGGAAAGGTTTCTAAAACGCACCTCATTTCTCATCTCCTTGTGCGCGGATTCGCCATTCCAGCCGCTTTACAAGCAATCTCCCTCCTTGGAGAATCAGCACCTTTAACCTCCTGTTCCGTACAGGTTGCAATTTGTCCTGAGGATGAACGGGAAGAGGGGGAACCAATGAGAGACTAGCTCTAGGTGTTGGGACAGGCACAGGTCACTCTATTTTCCCATCAGGAAGAAGAATTAACCACAGGCTCAGCCTGCCGCCCGGGACCAGAGTAGGGCCTGAAGCAATCCTGCGCTTTTGCGGCCAGCTCCCAAGAAAGCGAGGTGAAAAATGGAGCTCAGGGGCACTGCAATTCACAAACCTGCAGACTTATAAATGATCACTCTCGTACACAAATATATTGAGGGAAGGCAACGAAGAGGATTTGAAAGCAAGGCAGAATTGCAGGAAACAGATTTCAGGAGGGAGATTCGAATCGCCTTTAAAGCACAGGAAAAGCGGCAAAACCTCGACAATGATGCCCTTGGCCAAAAAGGGCGTATGCGTTTTTTCCTGAATATATTCAGGAAAAAACGCATACGCCCTTTTTGGCCAACCAAGCAACCTGGAAAGGCAAATCAGCGCTACAAAGAAGTCTCGCTTCCCATCGGTCAAAAGGGCCATGCTGAATAAAGTGTCAAAACCAGAAATGCAGGACAGGCCATGGAGAAACGGGAGCCTTGCTACGCTGATGGACAGGATGTAAATTGACAACAGCCACTCTGGAGAAGTGTACCGTGTGTCCTGAAACATCTAAAAAAATCAGCTTAGAGAGCATAGGGCACTTCCACTTATGGCCGTATAAATTGGGAAAACTAAAAATCAGCAAGACACAGGCACCCCAAAGTTTAGGTCTGCTCTGTTGACAAGAACCTCCACTTCATTACACCTTAAATATCCCAGGAAAGAGAAAAATGGATAAAGAAGTTGTGGTCCTTATGTACAATGGAATATCACTCAGCCATGAAATCAACGTCATAAGGCTAGCAGCAGCATGATGAGTGGATTTAGGTACGACGATTCTAAGTGAAATAAGTCACACAGAAAAACACACTTATCATAAGATATCACTTATAGAGGGAGTGTAAACACCGCTACCCTTGAACTGAATTAGAAAACAGAACAGAGTCACACGTTTAGAAAACACACTATGGCTGCTTAACGGGAAAGGTGAGGTGGGGTGATGCATAAAACAAGGGTTTCAAATTAGCTCAGATACCGTTCCATAAACCCAATAGGTAATAGACAAGACCTACTCCTAGTTCAGTGAATTGGACTCAACACCCCCTATTCACCGCCCAAGAATATATCTGACTAGTAAGAATCTTAAAACCTATGTATTGATATCTCTCTGTAAGTGAGTCAAGTGGGTGTAAAGCGGCATAAACACAGCAGTGAAAAGCAGCTAAACCCCATTATAAAAATCAATTACTTTTAAAAACCCGTGAAACAAAGACAGTGAAAGAGAGAGAAATTCTTCCAAAATTCGTTCAGGGGCTGTGATGCCACCTGGATTGACCATATCTAGACCCACAGCTGATTGAGACATAAGGGTGGACACTCTTGGGGCTGAGAGGTTTGGTGAGGTTGGGTGAGCAAACGCAGACCCTTTAAAGTAATACTGCGTGGTACCCATCCCATGGGTCCCAAATCTCCAGGTTCAAGGGCATCTTCCTACATCGAAAACATGCATGAGAAACCCAGAAGATGGTACACCGTGTGATCGGGAAAGGTTTCTAAAACGCACCTCATTTCTCATCTCCTTGTGCGCGGATTTGCCATTCAGCCGCTTTACAAGCAATCTCCCTCCTTGGAGAATCAGCACCTTTAACCTCCTGTTCCGTACAGGTTGCAATTTGTCCTGAGGATGAACGGGAAGAGGGGGAACCAATGAGAGACTAGCTCTAGGTGTTGGGACAGGCACAGGTCACTCTATTTTCCCTTCAGGAAGAAGAATTAACCACAGGCTCAGCCTGCAGCCCGGGACCAGAGTAGGGCCTGAAGCAATCCTGCGCCTTTGCGGCCAGCTCCCAAGAAAGCGAGTTGAAAAATGGAGCTCAGGGGCACTGCAATTCACAAACCTGCAGACTTATAAATGATCACTCTCGTACACAAATATATTGAGGGAAGGCAACGAAGAGGATTTGAAAGCAAGGCAGAATTGCAGGAAACAGATTTCAGGAGGGAGATTCGAATCGCCTTTAAAGCACAGGAAAAGCGGCAAAACCTCGACAATGATGCCCTTGGCCAAAAAGGGCGTATGCGTTTTTTCCTGAATATATTCAGGAAAAAACGCATACGCCCTTTTTGGCCAACCAAGCAACCTGGAAAGGCAAATCAGCGCTACAAAGAAGTCTCGCTTCCCATCGGTCAAGAGGGCCATGCTGAATAAAGTGTCAAAACCAGAAATGCAGGACAGGCCATGGAGAAACGGGAGCCTTGCTACGCTGATGGACAGGATGTAAATTGACAACAGCCACTCTGGAGAAGTGTACCGTGTGTCCTGAAATATCTAAAAAAATCAGCTTAGAGAGCATAGGGCACTTCCACTTATGGGCGTATAAATTGGGAAAACTAAAAATCAGCAAGACACAGGCACCCCAAAGTTTAGGTCTGCTCTGTTGACAAGAACCTCCACTTCATTACACCTTAAATATCCCAGGAAAGAGAAAAATGGATAAAGAAGTTGTGGTCCTTATGTACAATGGAATATCACTCAGCCATGAAATCAACGTCATAAGGCTAGCAGCAGCATGATGAGTGGATTTAGGTACGACGATTCTAAGTGAAATAAGTCACACAGAAAAAGACACTTATCATAAGATATCACTTATAGAGGGAGTGTAAACACCGCTACCCTTGAACTGAATTACAAAACAGAACAGAGTCACACGTTTAGAAAACACACTATGGCTGCTTAACGGGAAAGGTGAGGTGGGGTGATGCATAAAACAAGGGTTTCAAATTAGCTCAGATACCGTTCCATAAACCCAATAGGTAATAGACAAGACCTACTCCTAGTTCAGTGAATTGGACTCAACACCCCCTATTCACCGCCCAAGAATATATCTGACTAGTAAGAATCTTAAAAGCTATGTATTGATATCTCTCTGTAAGTGAGTCAAGTGGGTGTAAAGCGGCATAAACACAGCAGTGAAAAGCAGCTAAACCCCATTATAAAAATCAATTACTTTTAAAAACCCGTGAAACAAAGACAGTGAAAGAGAGAGAAATTCTTCCAAAATTCGTTCAGGGGCTGTGATGCCACCTGGATTGACCATATCTAGACCCACAGCTGATTGAGACATAAGGGTGGACACTCTTGGGGCTGAGAGGTTTGGTGAGGTTGGGTGAGCAAACGCAGACCCTTTAAAGTAATACTGCGTGGTACCCATCCCATGGGTCCCAAATCTCCAGGTTCAAGGGCATCTTTCTACATCGAAAACATGCATGAGAAACCCAGAAGATGGTACACCGTGTGATCGGGAAAGGTTTCTAAAACGCACCTCATTTCTCATCTCCTTGTGCGCGGATTTGCCATTCCAGCCGCTTTACAAGCAATCTCCCTCCTTGGAGAATCAGCACCTTTAACCTCCTGTTCCGTACAGGTTGCAATTTGTCCTGAGGATGAACGGGAAGAGGGGGAACCAATGAGAGACTAGCTCTAGGTGTTGGGACAGGCACAGGTCACTCTATTTTCCCATCAGGAAGAAGAATTAACCACAGGCTCAGCCTGCCGCCCGGGACCAGAGTAGGGCCTGAAGCAATCCTGCGCTTTTGCGGCCAGCTCCCAAGAAAGCGAGTTGAAAAATGGAGCTCAGGGGCACTGCAATTCACAAACCTGCAGACTTATAAATGATCACTCTCGTACACAAATATATTGAGGGAAGGCAACGAAGAGGATTTGAAAGCAAGGCAGAATTGCAGGAAACAGATTTCAGGAGGGAGATTCGAATCGCCTTTAAAGCACAGGAAAAGCGGCAAAACCTCGACAATGATGCCCTTGGCCAAAAAGGGCGTATGCGTTTTTTCCTGAATATATTCAGGAAAAAACGCATACGCCCTTTTTGGCCAACCAAGCAACCTGGAAAGGCAAATCAGCGCTACAAAGAAGTCTCGCTTCCCATCGGTCAAAAGGGCCATGCTGAATAAAATGTCAAAACCAGAAATGCAGGACAGGCCATGGAGAAACGGGAGCCTTGCTACGCTGATGGACAGGATGTAAATTGACAACAGCCACTCTGGAGAAGTGTACCGTGTGTCCTGAAACATCTAAAAAAATCAGCTTAGAGAGCATAGGGCACTTCCACTTATGGGCGTATAAATTGGGAAAACTAAAAATCAGCAAGACACAGGCACCCCAAAGTTTAGGTCTGCTCTGTTGACAAGAACCTCCACTTCATTACACCTTAAATATCCCAGGAAAGAGAAAAATGGATAAAGAAGTTGTGGTCCTTATGTACAATGGAATATCACTCAGCCATGAAATCAACGTCATAAGGCTAGCAGCAGCATGATGAGTGGATTTAGGTACGACGATTCTAAGTGAAATAAGTCACACAGAAAAACACACTTATCATAAGATATCACTTATAGAGGGAGTGTAAACACCGCTACCCTTGAACTGAATTAGAAAACAGAACAGAGTCACACGTTTAGAAAACACACTATGGCTGCTTAACGGGAAAGGTGAGGTGGGGTGATGCATAAAACAAGGGTTTCAAATTAGCTCAGATACCGTTCCATAAACCCAATAGGTAATAGACAAGACCTACTCCTAGTTCAGTGAATTGGACTCAACACCCCCTATTCACCGCCCAAGAATATATCTGACTAGTAAGAATCTTAAAAGCTATGTATTGATATCTCTCTGTAAGTGAGTCAAGTGGGTGTAAAGCGGCATAAACACAGCAGTGAAAAGCAGCTAAACCCCATTATAAAAATCAATTACTTTTAAAAACCCGTGAAACAAAGACAGTGAAAGAGAGAGAAATTCTTCCAAAATTCGTTCAGGGGCTGTGATGCCACCTGGATTGACCATATCTAGACCCACAGCTGATTGAGACATAAGGGTGGACACTCTTGGGGCTGAGAGGTTTGGTGAGGTTGGGTGAGCAAACGCAGACCCTTTAAAGTAATACTGCGTGGTACCCATCCCATGGGTCCCAAATCTCCAGGTTCAAGGGCATCTTCCTACATCGAAAACATGCATGAGAAACCCAGAAGATGGTACACCGTGTGATCGGGAAAGGTTTCTAAAACGCACCTCATTTCTCATCTCCTTGTGCGCGGATTTGCCATTCCAGCCGCTTTACAAGCAATCTCCCTCCTTGGAGAATCAGCACCTTTAACCTCCTGTTCCGTACAGGTTGCAATTTGTCCTGAGGATGAACGGGAAGAGGGGGAACCAATGAGAGACTAGCTCTAGGTGTTGGGACAGGCACAGGTCACTCTATTTTCCCATCAGGAAGAAGAATTAACCACAGGCTCAGCCTGCCGCCCGGGACCAGAGTAGGGCCTGAAGCAATCCTGCGCTTTTGCGGCCAGCTCCCAAGAAAGCGAGTTGAAAAATGGAGCTCAGGGGCACTGCAATTCACAAACCTGCAGACTTATAAATGATCACTCTCGTACACAAATATATTGAGGGAAGGCAACGAAGAGGATTTGAAAGCAAGGCAGAATTGCAGGAAACAGATTTCAGGAGGGAGATTCGAATCGCCTTTAAAGCACAGGAAAAGCGGCAAAACCTCGACAATGATGCCCTTGGCCAAAAAGTGCGTATGCGTTTTTTCCTGAATATATTCAGGAAAAAACGCATACGCCCTTTTTGGCCAACCAAGCAACCTGGAAAGGCAAATCAGCGCTACAAAGAAGTCTCGCTTCCCATCGGTCAAAAGGGCCATGCTGAATAAAGTGTCAAAACCAGAAATGCAGGACAGGCCATGGAGAAACGGGAGCCTTGCTACGCTGATGGACAGGATGTAAATTGACAACAGCCACTCTGGAGAACTGTACCGTGTGCCCTGAAACATCTAAAAAACTCAGCTTAGAGAGCATAGGGCACTTCCACTTATGGGCGTATAAAATGGGAAAACTAAAAATCAGCAAGACACAGACACCCCAAAGTTTAGGTCTGCTCTGTTGACAAGAACCTCCACTTCATTACACCTTAAATATCCCAGGAAAGAGAAAAATGGATAAAGAAGTTGTGGTCCTTATGTACAATGGAATATCACTCAGCCATGAAATCAACGTCATAAGGCTAGCAGCAGCATGATGAGTGGATTTAGGTACGACGATTCTAAGTGAAATAAGTCACACAGAAAAAGACACTTATCATAAGATATCACTTATAGAGGGAGTGTAAACACCGCTACCCTTGAACTGAATTAGAAAACAGAACAGAGTCACACGTTTAGAAAACACACTATGGCTGCTTAACGGGAAAGGTGAGGTGGGGTGATGCATAAAACAAGGGTTTCAAATTAGCTCAGATACCGTTCCATAAACCCAATAGGTAATAGACAAGACCTACTCCTAGTTCAGTGAATTGGACTCAACACCCCCTATTCACCGCCCAAGAATATATCTGACTAGTAAGAATCTTAAAACCTATGTATTGATATCTCTCTGTAAGTGAGTCAAGTGGGTGTAAAGCGGCATAAACACATCAGTGAAAAGCAGCTAAACCCCATTATAAAAATCAATTACTTTTAAAAACCCATGAAACAAAGACAGTGAAAGAGAGAGAAATTCTTCCAAAATTCGTTCAGGGGCTGTGATGCCACCTGGATTGACCATATCTAGACCCACAGCTGATTGAGACATAAGGGTGGACACTCTTGGGGCTGAGAGGTTTGGTGAGGTTGGGTGAGCAAACGCAGACCATTTAAAGTAATACTGCGTGGTACCCATCCCATGGGTCCCAAATCTCCAGATTCAAGGGCATCTTCCTACATCGAAAACATGCATGAGAAACCCAGAAGATGGTACACCGTGTGATCGGGAAAGGTTTCTAAAACGCACCTCATTTCTCATCTCCTTGTGCGCGGATTCGCCATTCCAGCCGCTTTACAAGCAATCTCCCTCCTTGGAGAATCAGCACCTTTAACCTCCTGTTCCGTACAGGTTGCAATTTGTCCTGAGGATGAACAGGAAGAGGGGGAACCAATGAGAGACTAGCTCTAGGTGTTGGGACAGGCACAGGTCACTCTATTTTCCCATCAGGAAGAAGAATTAACCACAGGCTCAGCCTGCCGCCCGGGACCAGAGTAGGGCCTGAAGCAATCCTGCGCTTTTGCGGCCAGCTCCCAAGAAAGCGAGTTGAAAAATGGAGCTCAGGGGCACTGCAATTCACAAACCTGCAGACTTATAAATGATCACTCTCGTACACAAATATATTGAGGGAAGGCAACGAAGAGGATTTGAAAGCAAGGCAGAATTGCAGGAAACAGATTTCAGGAGGGAGATTCGAATCGCCTTTAAAGCACAGGAAAAGCGGCAAAACCTCGACCATGATGCCCTTGGCCAAAAAGGGCGTATGCGTTTTTTCCTGAATATATTCAGGAAAAAACGCATACGCCCTTTTTGGCCAACCAAGCAACCTGGAAAGGCAAATCAGCGCTACAAAGAAGTCTCGCTTCCCATCGGTCAAAAGGGCCATGCTGAATAAAGTGTCAAAACCAGAAATGCAGGACAGGCCATGGAGAAACGGGAGCCTTGCTACGCTGATGGACAGGATGTAAATTGACAACAGCCACTCTGGAGAAGTGTACCGTGTGTCCTGAAACATCTAAAAAAATCAGCTTAGAGAGCATAGGGCACTTCCACTTATGGCCGTATAAATTGGGAAAACTAAAAATCAGCAAGACACAGGCACCCCAAAGTTTAGGTCTGCTCTGTTGACAAGAACCTCCACTTCATTACACCTTAAATATCCCAGGAAAGAGAAAAATGGATAAAGAAGTTGTGGTCCTTATGTACAATGGAATATCACTCAGCCATGAAATCAACGTCATAAGGCTAGCAGCAGCATGATGAGTTGATTTAGGTACGACGATTCTAAGTGAAATAAGTCACACAGAAAAAGACACTTATCATAAGATATCACTTATAGAGGGAGTGTAAACACCGCTACCCTTGAACTGAATTAGAAAACAGAACAGAGTCACACGTTTAGAAAACACACTATGGCTGCTTAACGGGAAAGGTGAGGTGGGGTGATGCATAAAACAAGGGTTTCAAATTAGCTCAGATACCGTTCCATAAACCCAATAGGTAATAGACAAGACCTACTCCTAGTTCAGTGAATTGGACTCAACACCCCCTATTCACCGCCCAAGAATATATCTGACTAGTAAGAATCTTAAAAGCTATGTATTGATATCTCTCTGTAAGTGAGTCAAGTGGGTGTAAAGCGGCATAAACACAGCAGTGAAAAGCAGCTAAACCCCATTATAAAAATCAATTACTTTTAAAAACCCATGAAACAAAGACAGTGAAAGAGAGAGAAATTCTTCCAAAATTCGTTCAGGGGCTGTGATGCCACCTGGATTGACCATATCTAGACCCACAGCTGATTGAGACATAAGGGTGGACACTCTTGGGGCTGAGAGGTTTGGTGAGGTTGGGTGAGCAAACGCAGACCATTTAAAGTAATACTGCGTGGTACCCATCCCATGGGTCCCAAATCTCCAGATTCAAGGGCATCTTCCTACACCGAAAACATGCATGAGAAACCCAGAAGATGGTACACCGTGTGATCGGGAAAGGTTTCTAAAACGCACCTCATTTCTCATCTCCTTGTGCGCGGGTTCGCCATTCCAGCCGCTTTACAAGCAATCTCCCTCCTTGGAGAATCAGCACCTTTAACCTCCTGTTCCGTACAGGTTGCAATTTGTCCTGAGGATGAACGGGAAGAGGGGGAACCAATGAGAGACTAGCTCTAGGTGCTGGGACAGGCACAGGTCACTCTATTTTCCCATCAGGAAGAAGAATTAACCACAGGCTCAGCCTGCCGCCCGGGACCAGAGTAGGGCCTGAAGCAATCCTGCGCTTTTGCGGCCAGCTCCCAAGAAAGCGAGTTGAAAAATGGAGCTCAGGGGCACTGCAATTCACAAACCTGCAGACTTATAAATGATCACTCTCGTCCACAAATATATTGAGGGAAGGCAACGAAGAGGATTTGAAAGCAAGGCAGAATTGCAGGAAACAGATTTCAGGAGGGAGATTCGAATCGCCTTTAAAGCACAGGAAAAGCGGCAAAACCTCGACAATGATGCCCTTGGCCAAAAAGGGCGTATGCGTTTTTTCCTGAATATATTCAGGAAAAAACGCATACGCCCTTTTTGGCCAACCAAGCAACCTGGAAAGGCAAATCAGCGCTACAAAGAAGTCTCGCTTCCCATCGGTCAAAAGGGCCATGCTGAATAAAGTGTCAAAACCAGAAATGCAGGACAGGCCATGGAGAAACGGGAGCCTTGCTACGCTGATGGGCAGGATGTAAATTGCCAACAGCCACTCTGGAGAAGTGTACCGTGTGTCCTGAAACATCTAAAAAACTCAGCTTAGAGAGCATAGGGCACTTCCACTTATGGGCGTATAAAATGGGAAAACTAAAAATCAGCAAGACACAGACACCCCAAAGTTTAGGTCTGCTCTGTTGACAAGAACCTCCACTTCATTACACCTTAAATATCCCAGGAAAGAGAAAAATGGATAAAGAAGTTGTGGTCCTTATGTACAATGGAATATCACTCAGCCATGAAATCAACGTCATAAGGCTAGAAGCAGCATGATGAGTGGATTTAGGTACGACGATTCTAAGTGAAATAAGTCACACAGAAAAAGACACTTATCATAAGATATCACTTATAGAGGGAGTGTAAACACCGCTACCCTTGAACTGAATTAGAAAACAGAACAGAGTCACACGTTTAGAAAACACACTATGGCTGCTTAACGGGAAAGGTGAGGTGGGGTGATGCATAAAACAAGGGTTTCAAATTAGCTCAGATACCGTTCCATAAACCCAATAGGTAATAGACAAGACCTACTCCTAGTTCAGTGAATTGGACTCAACACCCCCTATTCACCGCCCAAGAATATATCTGACTAGTAAGAATCTTAAAAGCTATGTATTGATATCTCTCTGTAAGTGAGTCAAGTGGGTGTAAAGCGGCATAAACACAGCAGTGAAAAGCAGCTAAACCCCATTATAAAAATCAATTACTTTTAAAAACCCATGAAACAAAGACAGTGAAAGAGAGAGAAATTCTTCCAAAATTCGTTCAGGGGCTGTGATGCCACCTGGATTGACCATATCTAGACCCACAGCTGATTGAGACATAAGGGTGGACACTCTTGGGGCTGAGAGGTTTGGTGAGGTTGGGTGAGCAAACGCAGACCATTTAAAGTAATACTGCGTGGTACCCATCCCATGGGTCCCAAATCTCCAGATTCAAGGGCATCTTCCTACATCGAAAACATGCATGAGAAACCCAGAAGATGGTACACCGTGTGATCGGGAAAGGTTTCTAAAACGCACCTCATTTCTCATCTCCTTGTGCGCGGATTCGCCATTCCAGCCGCTTTACAAGCAATCTCCCTCCTTGGAGAATCAGCACCTTTAACCTCCTGTTCCGTACAGGTTGCAATTTGTCCTGAGGATGAACGGGAAGAGGGGGAACCAATGAGAGACTAGCTCTAGGTGTTGGGACAGGCACAGGTCACACTATTTTCCCATCAGGAAGAAGAATTAACCACAGGCTCAGCCTGCCGCCCGGGACCAGAGTAGGGCCTGAAGCAATCCTGCGCTTTTGCGGCCAGCTCCCAAGAAAGCGAGTTGAAAAATGGAGCTCAGGGGCACTGCAATTCACAAACCTGCAGACTTATAAATGATCACTCTCGTACACAAATATATTGAGGGAAGGCAACGAAGAGGATTTGAAAGCAAGGCAGAATTGCAGGAAACAGATTTCAGGAGGGAGATTCGAATCGCCTTTAAAGCACAGGAAAAGCGGCAAAACCTCGACAATGATGCCCTTGGCCAAAAAGGGCGTATGCGTTTTTTCCTGAATATATTCAGGAAAAAACGCATACGCCCTTTTTGGCCAACCAAGCAACCTGGAAAGGCAAATCAGCGCTACAAAGAAGTCTCGCTTCCCATCGGTCAAAAGGGCCATGCTGAATAAAGTGTCAAAACCAGAAATGCAGGACAGGCCATGGAGAAACGGGAGCCTTGCTACGCTGATGGACAGGATGTAAATTGACAACAGCCACTCTGGAGAAGTGTACCGTGTGTCCTGAAACATCTAAAAAAATCAGCTTAGAGAGCATAGGGCACTTCCACTTATGGCCGTATAAATTGGGAAAACTAAAAATCAGCAAGACACAGGCACCCCAAAGTTTAGGTCTGCTCTGTTGACAAGAACCTCCACTTCATTACACCTTAAATATCCCAGGAAAGAGAAAAATGGATAAAGAAGTTGTGGTCCTTATGTACAATGGAATATCACTCAGCCATGAAATCAACGTCATAAGGCTAGCAGCAGCATGATGAGTGGATTTAGGTACGACGATTCTAAGTGAAATAAGTCACACAGAAAAAGACACTTATCATAAGATATCACTTATAGAGGGAGTGTAAACACCGCTACCCTTGAACTGAATTACAAAACAGAATAGAGTCACACGTTTAGAAAACACACTATGGCTGCTTAACGGGAAAGGTGAGGTGGGGTGATGCATAAAACAAGGGTTTCAAATTAGCTCAGATACCGTTCCATAAACCCAATAGGTAATAGACAAGACTTACTCCTAGTTCAGTGAATTGGACTCAACACCCCCTATTCACCGCCCAAGAATATATCTGACTAGTAAGAATCTTAAAACCTATGTATTGATATCTCTCTGTAAGTGAGTCAAGTGGGTGTAAAGCGGCATAAACACAGCAGTGAAAAGCAGCTAAACCCCATTATAAAAATCAATTACTTTTAAAAACCCGTGAAACAAAGACAGTGAAAGAGAGAGAAATTCTTCCAAAATTCGTTCAGGGGCTGTGATGCCACCTGGATTGACCATATCTAGACCCACAGCTGATTGAGACATAAGGGTGGACACTCTTGGGGCTGAGAGGTTTGGTGAGGTTGGGTGAGCAAACGCAGACCCTTTAAAGTAATACTGCGTGGTACCCATCCCATGGGTCCCAAATCTCCAGGTTCAAGGGCATCTTCCTACATCGAAAACATGCATGAGAAACCCAGAAGATGGTACACCGTGTGATCGGGAAAGGTTTCTAAAACGCACCTCATTTCTCATCTCCTTGTGCGCGGATTTGCCATTCAGCCGCTTTACAAGCAATCTCCCTCCTTGGAGAATCAGCACCTTTAACCTCCTGTTCCGTACAGGTTGCAATTTGTCCTGAGGATGAACGGGAAGAGGGGGAACCAATGAGAGACTAGCTCTAGGTGTTGGGACAGGCACAGGTCACTCTATTTTCCCTTCAGGAAGAAGAATTAACCACAGGCTCAGCCTGCAGCCCGGGACCAGAGTAGGGCCTGAAGCAATCCTGCGCCTTTGCGGCCAGCTCCCAAGAAAGCGAGTTGAAAAATGGAGCTCAGGGGCACTGCAATTCACAAACCTGCAGACTTATAAATGATCACTCTCGTACACAAATATATTGAGGGAAGGCAACGAAGAGGATTTGAAAGCAAGGCAGAATTGCAGGAAACAGATTTCAGGAGGGAGATTCGAATCGCCTTTAAAGCACAGGAAAAGCGGCAAAACCTCGACAATGATGCCCTTGGCCAAAAAGGGCGTATGCGTTTTTTCCTGAATATATTCAGGAAAAAACGCATACGCCCTTTTTGGCCAACCAAGCAACCTGGAAAGGCAAATCAGCGCTACAAAGAAGTCTCGCTTCCCATCGGTCAAGAGGGCCATGCTGAATAAAGTGTCAAAACCAGAAATGCAGGACAGGCCATGGAGAAACGGGAGCCTTGCTACGCTGATGGACAGGATGTAAATTGACAACAGCCACTCTGGAGAAGTGTACCGTGTGTCCTGAAACATCTAAAAAAATCAGCTTAGAGAGCATAGGGCACTTCCACTTATGGGCGTATAAATTGGGAAAACTAAAAATCAGCAAGACACAGGCACCCCAAAGTTTAGGTCTGCTCTGTTGACAAGAACCTCCACTTCATTACACCTTAAATATCCCAGGAAAGAGAAAAATGGATAAAGAAGTTGTGGTCCTTATGTACAATGGAATATCACTCAGCCATGAAATCAACGTCATAAGGCTAGCAGCAGCATGATGAGTGGATTTAGGTACGACGATTCTAAGTGAAATAAGTCACACAGAAAAAGACACTTATCATAAGATATCACTTATAGAGGGAGTGTAAACACCGCTACCCTTGAACTGAATTACAAAACAGAACAGAGTCACACGTTTAGAAAACACACTATGGCTGCTTAACGGGAAAGGTGAGGTGGGGTGATGCATAAAACAAGGGTTTCAAATTAGCTCAGATACCGTTCCATAAACCCAATAGGTAATAGACAAGACCTACTCCTAGTTCAGTGAATTGGACTCAACACCCCCTATTCACCGCCCAAGAATATATCTGACTAGTAAGAATCTTAAAAGCTATGTATTGATATCTCTCTGTAAGTGAGTCAAGTGGGTGTAAAGCGGCATAAACACAGCAGTGAAAAGCAGCTAAACCCCATTATAAAAATCAATTACTTTTAAAAACCCGTGAAACAAAGACAGTGAAAGAGAGAGAAATTCTTCCAAAATTCGTTCAGGGGCTGTGATGCCACCTGGATTGACCATATCTAGACCCACAGCTGATTGAGACATAAGGGTGGACACTCTTGGGGCTGAGAGGTTTGGTGAGGTTGGGTGAGCAAACGCAGACCCTTTAAAGTAATACTGCGTGGTACCCATCCCATGGGTCCCAAATCTCCAGGTTCAAGGGCATCTTTCTACATCGAAAACATGCATGAGAAACCCAGAAGATGGTACACCGTGTGATCGGGAAAGGTTTCTAAAACGCACCTCATTTCTCATCTCCTTGTGCGCGGATTTGCCATTCCAGCTGCTTTACAAGCAATCTCCCTCCTTGGAGAATCAGCACCTTTAACCTCCTGTTCCGTACAGGTTGCAATTTGTCCTGAGGATGAACGGGAAGAGGGGGAACCAATGAGAGACTAGCTCTAGGTGTTGGGACAGGCACAGGTCACTCTATTTTCCCATCAGGAAGAAGAATTAACCACAGGCTCAGCCTGCCGCCCGGGACCAGAGTAGGGCCTGAAGCAATCCTGCGCTTTTGCGGCCAGCTCCCAAGAAAGCGAGTTGAAAAATGGAGCTCAGGGGCACTGCAATTCACAAACCTGCAGACTTATAAATGATCACTCTCGTACACAAATATATTGAGGGAAGGCAACGAAGAGGATTTGAAAGCAAGGCAGAATTGCAGGAAACAGATTTCAGGAGGGAGATTCGAATCGCCTTTAAAGCACAGGAAAAGCGGCAAAACCTCGACAATGATGCCCTTGGCCAAAAAGGGCGTATGCGTTTTTTCCTGAATATATTCAGGAAAAAACGCATACGCCCTTTTTGGCCAACCAAGCAACCTGGAAAGGCAAATCAGCGCTACAAAGAAGTCTCGCTTCCCATCGGTCAAAAGGGCCATGCTGAATAAAATGTCAAAACCAGAAATGCAGGACAGGCCATGGAGAAACGGGAGCCTTGCTACGCTGATGGACAGGATGTAAATTGACAACAGCCACTCTGGAGAAGTGTACCGTGTGTCCTGAAACATCTAAAAAAATCAGCTTAGAGAGCATAGGGCACTTCCACTTATGGGCGTATAAATTGGGAAAACTAAAAATCAGCAAGACACAGGCACCCCAAAGTTTAGGTCTGCTCTGTTGACAAGAACCTCCACTTCATTACACCTTAAATATCCCAGGAAAGAGAAAAATGGATAAAGAAGTTGTGGTCCTTATGTACAATGGAATATCACTCAGCCATGAAATCAACGTCATAAGGCTAGCAGCAGCATGATGAGTGGATTTAGGTACGACGATTCTAAGTGAAATAAGTCACACAGAAAAACACACTTATCATAAGATATCACTTATAGAGGGAGTGTAAACACCGCTACCCTTGAACTGAATTAGAAAACAGAACAGAGTCACACGTTTAGAAAACACACTATGGCTGCTTAACGGGAAAGGTGAGGTGGGGTGATGCATAAAACAAGGGTTTCAAATTAGCTCAGATACCGTTCCATAAACCCAATAGGTAATAGACAAGACCTACTCCTAGTTCAGTGAATTGGACTCAACACCCCCTATTCACCGCCCAAGAATATATCTGACTAGTAAGAATCTTAAAAGCTATGTATTGATATCTCTCTGTAAGTGAGTCAAGTGGGTGTAAAGCGGCATAAACACAGCAGTGAAAAGCAGCTAAACCCCATTATAAAAATCAATTACTTTTAAAAACCCGTGAAACAAAGACAGTGAAAGAGAGAGAAATTCTTCCAAAATTCGTTCAGGGGCTGTGATGCCACCTGGATTGACCATATCTAGACCCACAGCTGATTGAGACATAAGGGTGGACACTCTTGGGGCTGAGAGGTTTGGTGAGGTTGGGTGAGCAAACGCAGACCCTTTAAAGTAATACTGCGTGGTACCCATCCCATGGGTCCCAAATCTCCAGGTTCAAGGGCATCTTCCTACATCGAAAACATGCATGAGAAACCCAGAAGATGGTACACCGTGTGATCGGGAAAGGTTTCTAAAACGCACCTCATTTCTCATCTCCTTGTGCGCGGATTTGCCATTCCAGCCGCTTTACAAGCAATCTCCCTCCTTGGAGAATCAGCACCTTTAACCTCCTGTTCCGTACAGGTTGCAATTTGTCCTGAGGATGAACGGGAAGAGGGGGAACCAATGAGAGACTAGCTCTAGGTGTTGGGACAGGCACAGGTCACTCTATTTTCCCATCAGGAAGAAGAATTAACCACAGGCTCAGCCTGCCGCCCGGGACCAGAGTAGGGCCTGAAGCAATCCTGCGCTTTTGCGGCCAGCTCCCAAGAAAGCGAGTTGAAAAATGGAGCTCAGGGGCACTGCAATTCACAAACCTGCAGACTTATAAATGATCACTCTCGTACACAAATATATTGAGGGAAGGCAACGAAGAGGATTTGAAAGCAAGGCAGAATTGCAGGAAACAGATTTCAGGAGGGAGATTCGAATCGCCTTTAAAGCACAGGAAAAGCGGCAAAACCTCGACAATGATGCCCTTGGCCAAAAAGGGCGTATGCGTTTTTTCCTGAATATATTCAGGAAAAAACGCATACGCCCTTTTTGGCCAACCAAGCAACCTGGAAAGGCAAATCAGCGCTACAAAGAAGTCTCGCTTCCCATCGGTCAAAAGGGCCATGCTGAATAAAGTGTCAAAACCAGAAATGCAGGACAGGCCATGGAGAAACGGGAGCCTTGCTACGCTGATGGACAGGATGTAAATTGACAACAGCCACTCTGGAGAAGTGTACCGTGTGTCCTGAAACATCTAAAAAACTCAGCTTAGAGAGCATAGGGCACTTCCACTTATGGGCGTATAAAATGGGAAAACTAAAAATCAGCAAGACACAGACACCCCAAAGTTTAGGTCTGCTCTGTTGACAAGAACCTCCACTTCATTACACCTTAAATATCCCAGGAAAGAGAAAAATGGATAAAGAAGTTGTGGTCCTTATGTACAATGGAATATCACTCAGCCATGAAATCAACGTCATAAGGCTAGCAGCAGCATGATGAGTGGATTTAGGTACGACGATTCTAAGTGAAATAAGTCACACAGAAAAAGACACTTATCATAAGATATCACTTATAGAGGGAGTGTAAACACCGCTACCCTTGAACTGAATTACAAAACAGAACAGAGTCACACGTTTAGAAAACACACTATGGCTGCTTAACGGGAAAGGTGAGGTGGGGTGATGCATAAAACAAGGGTTTCAAATTAGCTCAGATACCGTTCCATAAACCCAATAGGTAATAGACAAGACCTACTCCTAGTTCAGTGAATTGGACTCAACACCCCCTATTCACCGCCCAAGAATATATCTGACTAGTAAGAATCTTAAAACCTATGTATTGATATCTCTCTGTAAGTGAGTCAAGTGGGTGTAAAGCGGCATAAACACAGCAGTGAAAAGCAGCTAAACCCCATTATAAAAATCAATTACTTTTAAAAACCCGTGAAACAAAGACAGTGAAAGAGAGAGAAATTCTTCCAAAATTCGTTCAGGGGCTGTGATGCCACCTGGATTGACCATATCTAGACCCACAGCTGATTGAGACATAAGGGTGGACACTCTTGGGGCTGAGAGGTTTGGTGAGGTTGGGTGAGCAAACGCAGACCCTTTAAAGTAATACGGCGTGATACCCATCCCATGGGTCCCAAATCTCCAGGTTCAAGGGCATCTTCCTACATCGAAAACATGCATGAGAAACCCAGAAGATGGTACACCGTGTGATCGGGAAAGGTTTCTAAAACGCACCTCATTTCTCATCTCCTTGTGCGCGGATTTGCCATTCAGCCGCTTTACAAGCAATCTCCCTCCTTGGAGAATCAGCACCTTTAACCTCCTGTTCCGTACAGGTTGCAAATTGTCCTGAGGATGAACGGGAAGAGGGGGAACCAATGAAACACTAGCTCTAGGTGTTGGGACAGGCACAGGTCACTCTATTTTCCCTTCAGGAAGAAGAATTAACCACAGGCTCAGCCTGCAGCCCGGGACCAGAGTAGGGCCTGAAGCAATCCTGCGCCTTTGCGGCCAGCTCCCAAGAAAGCGAGTTGAAAAATGGAGCTCAGGGGCACTGCAATTCACAAACCTGCAGACTTATAAATGATCACTCTCGTACACAAATATATTGAGGGAAGGCAACGAAGAGGATTTGAAAGCAAGGCAGAATTGCAGGAAACAGATTTCAGGAGGGAGATTCGAATCGCCTTTAAAGCACAGGAAAAGCGGCAAAACCTCGACAATGATGGCCTTGGCCAAAAAGGGCGTATGCGTTTTTTCCTGAATATATTCAGGAAAAAACGCATACGCCCTTTTTGGCCAACCAAGCAACCTGGAAAGGCAAATCAGCGCTACAAAGAAGTCTCGCTTCCCATCGGTCAAGAGGGCCATGCTGAATAAAGTGTCAAAAGCAGAAATGCAGGACAGGCCATGGAGAAACGGGAGCCTTGCTACGCTGATGGACAGGATGTAAATTGACAACAGCCACTCTGGAGAAGTGTACCGTGTGTCCTGAAACATCTAAAAAAATCAGCTTAGAGAGCATAGGGCACTTCCACTTATGGGCGTATAAATTGGGAAAACTAAAAATCAGCAAGACACAGGCACCCCAAAGTTTAGGTCTGCTCTGTTGACAAGAACCTCCACTTCATTACACCTTAAATATCCCAGGAAAGAGAAAAATGGATAAAGAAGTTGTGGTCCTTATGTACAATGGAATATCACTCAGCCATGAAATCAACGTCATAAGGCTAGCAGCAGCATGATGAGTGGATTTAGGTACGACGATTCTAAGTGAAATAAGTCACACAGAAAAAGACACTTATCATAAGATATCACTTATAGAGGGAGTGTAAACACCGCTACCCTTGAACTGAATTACAAAACAGAACAGAGTCACACGTTTAGAAAACACACTATGGCTGCTTAACGGGAAAGGTGAGGTGGGGTGATGCATAAAACAAGGGTTTCAAATTAGCTCAGATACCGTTCCATAAACCCAATAGGTAATAGACAAGACCTACTCCTAGTTCAGTGAATTGGACTCAACACCCCCTATTCACCGCCCAAGAATATATCTGACTAGTAAGAATCTTAAAAGCTATGTATTGATATCTCTCTGTAAGTGAGTCAAGTGGGTGTAAAGCGGCATAAACACAGCAGTGAAAAGCAGCTAAACCCCATTATAAAAATCAATTACTTTTAAAAACCCGTGAAACAAAGACAGTGAAAGAGAGAGAAATTCTTCCAAAATTCGTTCAGGGGCTGTGATGCCACCTGGATTGACCATATCTAGACCCACAGCTGATTGAGACATAAGGGTGGACACTCTTGGGGCTGAGAGGTTTGGTGAGGTTGGGTGAGCAAACGCAGACCCTTTAAAGTAATACTGCGTGGTACCCATCCCATGGGTCCCAAATCTCCAGGTTCAAGGGCATCTTTCTACATCGAAAACATGCATGAGAAACCCAGAAGATGGTACACCGTGTGATCGGGAAAGGTTTCTAAAACGCACCTCATTTCTCATCTCCTTGTGCGCGGATTTGCCATTCCAGCCGCTTTACAAGCAATCTCCCTCCTTGGAGAATCAGCACCTTTAACCTCCTGTTCCGTACAGGTTGCAATTTGTCCTGAGGATGAACGGGAAGAGGGGGAACCAATGAGAGACTAGCTCTAGGTGTTGGGACAGGCACAGGTCACTCTATTTTCCCATCAGGAAGAAGAATTAACCACAGGCTCAGCCTGCCGCCCGGGACCAGAGTAGGGCCTGAAGCAATCCTGCGCTTTTGCGGCCAGCTCCCAAGAAAGCGAGTTGAAAAATGGAGCTCAGGGGCACTGCAATTCACAAACCTGCAGACTTATAAATGATCACTCTCGTCCACAAATATATTGAGGGAAGGCAACGAAGAGGATTTGAAAGCAAGGCAGAATTGCAGGAAACAGATTTCAGGAGGGAGATTCGAATCGCCTTTAAAGCACAGGAAAAGCGGCAAAACCTCGACAATGATGCCCTTGGCCAAAAAGGGCGTATGCGTTTTTTCCTGAATATATTCAGGAAAAAACGCATACGCCCTTTTTGGCCAACCAAGCAACCTGGAAAGGCAAATCAGCGCTACAAAGAAGTCTCGCTTCCCATCGGTCAAAAGGGCCATGCTGAATAAAGTGTCAAAACCAGAAATGCAGGACAGGCCATGGAGAAACGGGAGCCTTGCTACGCTGATGGACAGGATGTAAATTGACAACAGCCACTCTGGAGAAGTGTACCGTGTGTCCTGAAACATCTAAAAAAATCAGCTTAGAGAGCATAGGGCACTTCCACTTATGGGCGTATAAATTGGGAAAACTAAAAATCAGCAAGACACAGGCACCCCAAAGTTTAGGTCTGCTCTGTTGACAAGAACCTCCACTTCATTACACCTTAAATATCCCAGGAAAGAGAAAAATGGATAAAGAAGTTGTGGTCCTTATGTACAATGGAATATCACTCAGCCATGAAATCAACGTCATAAGGCTAGCAGCAGCATGATGAGTGGATTTAGGTACGACGATTCTAAGTGAAATAAGTCACACAGAAAAAGACACTTATCATAAGATATCACTCATAGAGGGAGTGTAAACACCGCTACCCTTGAACTGAATTACAAAACAGAACAGAGTCACACGTTTAGAAAACACACTATGGCTGCTTAACGGGAAAGGTGAGGTGGGGTGATGCATAAAACAAGGGTTTCAAATTAGCTCAGATACCGTTCCATAAACCCAATAGGTAATAGACAAGACCTACTCCTAGTTCAGTGAATTGGACTCAACACCCCCTATTCACCGCCCAAGAATATATCTGACTAGTAAGAATCTTAAAAGCTATGTATTGATATCTCTCTGTAAGTGAGTCAAGTGGGTGTAAAGCGGCATAAACACAGCAGTGAAAAGCAGCTAAACCCCATTATAAAAATCAATTACTTTTAAAAACCCGTGAAACAAAGACAGTGAAAGAGAGAGAAATTCTTCCAAAATTCGTCAGGGGCTGTGATGCCACCTGGATTGACCATATCTAGACCCACAGCTGATTGAGACATAAGGGTGGACACTCTTGGGGCTGAGAGGTTTGGTGTGGTTGGGTGAGCAAACGCAGACCCTTTAAAGTAATACTGCGTGGTACCCATCCCATGGGTCCCAAATCTCCAGGTTCAAGGGCATCTTCCTACATCGAAAACATGCATGAGAAACCCAGAAGATGGTACACCGTGTGATCGGGAAAGGTTTCTAAAACGCACCTCATTTCTCATCTCTTTGTGCGCGGATTCGCCATTCCAGCCGCTTTACAAGCAATCTCCCTCCTTGGAGAATCAGCACCTTTAACCTCCTGTTCCGTACAGGTTGCAATTTGTCCTGAGGATGAACGGGAAGAGGGGGAACCAATGAGAGACTAGCTCTAGGTGTTGGGACAGGCACAGGTCACTCTATTTTCCCATCAGGAAGAAGAATTAACCACAGGCTCAGCCTGCCGCCCGGGACCAGAGTAGGGCCTGAAGCAATCCTGCGCTTTTGCGGCCAGCTCCCAAGAAAGCGAGTTGAAAAATGGAGCTCAGGGGCACTGCAATTCACAAACCTGCAGACTTATAAATGATCACTCTCGTACACAAATATATTGAGGGAAGGCAACGAAGAGGATTTGAAAGCAAGGCAGAATTGCAGGAAACAGATTTCAGGAGGGAGATTCGAATCGCCTTTAAAGCACAGGAAAAGCGGCAAAACCTCGACAATGATGCCCTTGGCCAAAAAGGGCGTATGCGTTTTTTCCTGAATATATTCAGGAAAAAACGCATACGCCCTTTTTGGCCAACCAAGCAACCTGGAAAGGCAAATCAGCGCTACAAAGAAGTCTCGCTTCCCATCGGTCAAAAGGGCCATGCTGAATAAAGTGTCAAAACCAGAAATGCAGGACAGGCCATGGAGAAACGGGAGCCTTGCTACGCTGATGGACAGGATGTAAATTGACAACAGCCACTCTGGAGAAGTGTACCGTGTGTCCTGAAACATCTAAAAAAATCAGCTTAGAGAGCATAGGGCACTTCCACTTATGGGCGTATAAATTGGGAAAACTAAAAATCAGCAAGACACAGGCACACCAAAGTTTAGGTCTGCTCTGTTGACAAGAACCTCCACTTCATTACACCTTAAATATCCCAGGAAAGAGAAAAATGGATAAAGAAGTTGTGGTCCTTATGTACAATGGAATATCACTCAGCCATGAAATCAACGTCATAAGGCTAGCAGCAGCATGATGAGTGGATTTAGGTACGACGATTCTAAGTGAAATAAGTCACACAGAAAAAGACACTTATCATAAGATATCACTTATAGAGGGAGTGTAAACACCGCTACCCTTGAACTGAATTACAAAACAGAACAGAGTCACACGTTTAGAAAACACACTATGGCTGCTTAACGGGAAAGGTGAGGTGGGGTGATGCATAAAACAAGGGTTTCAAATTAGCTCAGATACCGTTCCATAAACCCAATAGGTAATAGACAAGACCTACTCCTAGTTCAGTGAATTGGACTCAACACCCCCTATTCACCGCCCAAGAATATATCTGACTAGTAAGAATCTTAAAACCTATGTATTGATATCTCTCTGTAAGTGAGTCAAGTGGGTGTAAAGCGGCATAAACACAGCAGTGAAAAGCAGCTAAACCCCATTATAAAAATCAATTACTTTTAAAAACCCGTGAAACAAAGACAGTGAAAGAGAGAGAAATTCTTCCAAAATTCGTTCAGGGGCTGTGATGCCACCTGGATTGACCATATCTAGACCCACAGCTGATTGAGACATAAGGGTGGACACTCTTGGGGCTGAGAGGTTTGGTGAGGTTGGGTGAGCAAACGCAGACCCTTTAAAGTAATACTGCGTGGTACCCATCCCATGGGTCCCAAATCTCCAGGTTCAAGGGCATCTTTCTACATCGAAAACATGCATGAGAAACCCAGAAGATGGTACACCGTGTGATCGGGAAAGGTTTCTAAAACGCACCTCATTTCTCATCTCCTTGTGCGCGGATTTGCCATTCCAGCCGCTTTACAAGCAATCTCCCTCCTTGGAGAATCAGCACCTTTAACCTCCTGTTCCGTACAGGTTGCAATTTGTCCTGAGGATGAACGGGAAGAGGGGGAACCAATGAGAGACTAGCTCTAGGTGTTGGGACAGGCACAGGTCACTCTATTTTCCCATCAGGAAGAAGAATTAACCACAGGCTCAGCCTGCCGCCCGGGACCAGAGTAGGGCCTGAAGCAATCCTGCGCTTTTGCGGCCAGCTCCCAAGAAAGCGAGTTGAAAAATGGAGCTCAGGGGCACTGCAATTCACAAACCTGCAGACTTATAAATGATCACTCTCGTACACAAATATATTGAGGGAAGGCAACGAAGAGGATTTGAAAGCAAGGCAGAATTGCAGGAAACAGATTTCAGGAGGGAGATTCGAATCGCCTTTAAAGCACAGGAAAAGCGGCAAAACCTCGACAATGATGCCCTTGGCCAAAAAGGGCGTATGCGTTTTTTCCTGAATATATTCAGGAAAAAACGCATACGCCCTTTTTGGCCAACCAAGCAACCTGGAAAGGCAAATCAGCGCTACAAAGAAGTCTCGCTTCCCATCGGTCAAAAGGGCCATGCTGAATAAAGTGTCAAAACCAGAAATGCAGGACAGGCCATGGAGAAACGGGAGCCTTGCTACGCTGATGGACAGGATGTAAATTGACAACAGCCACTCTGGAGAAGTGTACCGTGTGTCCTGAAACATCTAAAAAAATCAGCTTAGAGAGCATAGGGCACTTCCACTTATGGGCGTATAAATTGGGAAAACTAAAAATCAGCAAGACACAGGCACCCCAAAGTTTAGGTCTGCTCTGTTGACAAGAACCTCCACTTCATTACACCTTAAATATCCCAGGAAAGAGAAAAATGGATAAAGAAGTTGTGGTCCTTATGTACAATGGAATATCACTCAGCCATGAAATCAACGTCATAAGGCTAGCAGCAGCATGATGAGTGGATTTAGGTACGACGATTCTAAGTGAAATAAGTCACACAGAAAAAGACACTTATCATAAGATATCACTTATAGAGGGAGTGTAAACACCGCTACCCTTGACCTGAATTACAAAACAGAACAGAGTCACACGTTTAGAAAACACACTATGGCTGCTTAACGGGAAAGGTGAGGTGGGGTGATGCATAAAACAAGGGTTTCAAATTAGCTCAGATACCGTTCCATAAACCCAATAGGTAATAGACAAGACCTACTCCTAGTTCAGTGAATTGGACTCAACACCCCCTATTCACCGCCCAAGAATATATCTGACTAGTAAGAATCTTAAAAGCTATGTATTGATATCTCTCTGTAAGTGAGTCAAGTGGGTGTAAAGCGGCATAAACACAGCAGTGAAAAGCAGCTAAACCCCATTATAAAAATCAATTACTTTTAAAAACCCGTGAAACAAAGACAGTGAAAGAGAGAGAAATTCTTCCAAAATTCGTTCAGGGGCTGTGATGCCACCTGGATTGACCATATCTAGACCCACAGCTGATTGAGACATAAGGGTGGACACTCTTGGGGCTGAGAGGTTTGGTGAGGTTGGGTGAGCAAACGCAGACCCTTTAAAGTAATACTGCGTGGTACCCATCCCATGGGTCCCAAATCTCCAGGTTCAAGGGCATCTTCCTACATCGAAAACATGCATGAGAAACCCAGAAGATGGTACACCGTGTGATCGGGAAAGGTTTCTAAAACGCACCTCATTTCTCATCTCCTTGTGCGTGGGTTCGCCAATCCAGCCGCTTTACAAGCAATCTCCCTCCTTGGAGAATCAGCACCTTTAACCTCCTGTTCCGTACAGGTTGCAATTTGTCCTGAGGATGAACGGGAAGAGGGGGAACCAATGAGAGACTAGCTCTAGGTGTTGGGACAGGCACAGGTCACTCTATTTTCCCATCAGGAAGAAGAATTAACCACAGGCTCAGCCTGCCGCCCGGGACCAGAGTAGGGCCTGAAGCAATCCTGCGCTTTTGCGGCCAGCTCCCAAGAAAGCGAGTTGAAAAATGGAGCTCAGGGGCACTGCAATTCACAAACCTGCAGACTTATAAATGATCACTCTCGTCCACAAATATATTGAGGGAAGGCAACGAAGAGGATTTGAAAGCAAGGCAGAATTGCAGGAAACAGATTTCAGGAGGGAGATTCGAATCGCCTTTAAAGCACAGGAAAAGCAGCAAAACCTCGACAATGATGCCCTTGGCCAAAAAGGGCGTATGCGTTTTTTCCTGAATATATTCAGGAAAAAACGCATACGCCCTTTTTGGCCAACCAAGCAACCTGGAAAGGCAAATCAGCGCTACAAAGAAGTCTCGCTTCCCATCGGTCAAAAGGGCCATGCTGAATAAAGTGTCAAAACCAGAAATGCAGGACAGGCCATGGAGAAACGGGAGCCTTGCTACGCTGATCGACAGGATGTAAATTGACAACAGCCACTCTGGAGAAGTGTACCGTGTGTCCTGAAACATCTAAAAAAATCAGCTTAGAGAGCAAAGGGCACTTCCACTTATGGCCGTATAAATTGGGAAAACTAAAAATCAGCAAGACACAGGCACCCCAAAGTTTAGGTCTGCTCTGTTGACAAGAATCTCCACTTCATTACACCTTAAATATCCCAGGAAAGAGAAAAATGGATAAAGAAGTTGTGGTCCTTATGTACAATGGAATATCATTCAGCCATGAAATCAACGTCATAAGGCTAGCAGCAGCATGATGAGTGGATTTAGGTACGACGATTCTAAGTGAAATAAGTCACACAGAAAAACACACTTATCATAAGATATCACTTATAGAGGGAGTGTAAACACCGCTACCCTTGAACTGAATTACAAAACAGAACAGAGTCACACGTTTAGAAAACACACTATGGCTGCTTAACGGGAAAGGTGAGGTGGGGTGATGCATAAAACAAGGGTTTCAAATTCGCTCAGATACCGTTCCATAAACCCAATAGGTAATAGACAAGACTTACTCCTAGCTCAGTGAATTGGACTCAACACCCCCTATTCACCCCCCAAGAATATATCTGACTAGTAAGAATCTTAAAACCTATGTATTGATATCTCTCTGTAAGTGAGTCAAGTGGGTGTAAAGCGGCATAAACACAGCAGTGAAAAGCAGCTAAATCCCATTATAAAAATCAATTACTTTTAAAAACCCGTGAAACAAAGACAGTGAAAGAGAGAGAAATTCTTCCAAAATTCGTTCACGGGCTGTGATGCCACCTGGATTGACCATATCTAGACCCACAGCTGATTGAGACATAAGGCTGGACACTCTTGGGGCTGAGAGGTTTGGTGAGGTTGGGTGAGCAAACGCAGACCCTTTAAAGTAATACTGCGTGGTACCCATCCCATGGGTCCCAAATCTCCAGGTTCAAGGGCATCTTCCTACATCGAAAACATGCATGAGAAACCCAGAAGATGGTACACCGTGTGATCGGGAAAGGTTTCTAAAACGCACCTCATTTCTCATCTCCTTGTGCGCGGGTTCGCCATTCCAGCCGCTTTACAAGCAATCTCCCTCCTTGGAGAATCAGCACCTTTAACCTCCTGCTCCGTACAGGTTGCAATTTGTCCTGAGGATGAACGGGAAGAGGGGGAACCAATGAGAGACTAGCTCTAGGTGTTGGGACAGGTACAGGTCACTCTATTTTCCCATCAGGAAGAAGAATTAACCACAGGCTCAGCCTGCCGCCCGGGACCAGAGTAGGGCCTGAAGCAATCCTGCGCCTTTGCGGCCAGCTCCCAAGAAAGCGAGTTGAAAAATGGAGCTCAGGGGCACTGCAATTCACAAACCTGCAGACTTATAAATGATCACTCTCGTCCACAAATATATTGAGGGAAGGCAACGAAGAGGATTTGAAAGCCAGGCAGAATTGCAGGAAACAGATTTCAGGAGGGAGATTCGAATCGCCTTTAAAGCACAGGAAAAGCGGCAAAACCTCGACAATGATGCCCTTGGCCAAAAAGGGCGTATGCGTTTTTTCCTGAATATATTCAGGAAAAAACGCATACGCCCTTTTTGGCCAACCAAGCAACCTGGAAAGGCAAATCAGCGCTACAAAGAAGTCTCGCTTCCCATCGGTCAAAAGGGCCATGCTGAATAAAGTGTCAAAACCAGAAATGCAGGACAGGCCATGGAGAAACGGGAGCCTTGCTACGCTGATGGACAGGATGTAAATTGACAACAGCCACTCTGGAGAAGTGTAACGTGTGTCCTGAAACATCTAAAAAACTCAACTTAGAGAGCATAGGGCACTTCCACTTATGGGCTTATAAATTGGGAAAACTAAAAATCAGCAAGACACAGGCACCCCAAAGTTTAGGGCTGCTCTGTTGACAAGAACCTCCACTTTGTTACACCTTAAATATCCCAGGAAAGAGAAAAATGGATAAAGAAGTTGTGGTCCTTATGTACAATGGAATATCACTCAGCCATGAAATCAACGTCATAAGGCTAGCAGCAGGATGATGAGTGGATTTAGGTACGACGATTCTACGTGAAATAAGTCACACAGAAAAAGACACTTATCATAAGATATCACTTATAGAGGGAGTGTAAACACCGCTACCCTTGAACTGAATTACAAAACAGAACAGAGTCACACGTTTAGAAAACACACTATGGCTGCTTAACGGCAAAGGTGAGGTGGGGTGATGCATAAAACAAGGGTTTCAAATTAGCTCAGATACCGTTCCATAAACCCAATAGGTAATAGACAAGACCTACTCCTAGTTCAGTGAATTGGACTCAACACCCCCTATTCACCGCCCAAGAATATATCTGACTAGTAAGAATCTTAAAAGCTATGTATTGATATCTCTCTGTAAGTGAGTCAAGTGGGTGTAAAGCGGCATAAACACAGCAGTGAAAAGCAGCTAAACCCCATTATAAAAATCAATTACTTTTAAAAACCCGTGAAACAAAGACAGTGAAAGAGAGAGAAATTCTTCCAAAATTCGTTCAGGGGCTGTGATGCCACCTGGATTGACCATATCTAGACCCACAGCTGATTGAGACATAAGGGTGGACACTCTTGGGGCTGAGAGGTTTGGTGAGGTTGGGTGAGCAAACGCAGACCCTTTAAAGTAATACTGCGTGGTACCCATCCCATGGGTCCCAAATCTCCAGGTTCAAGGGCATCTTCCTACATCGAAAACATGCATGAGAAACCCAGAAGATGGTACACCGTGTGATCGGGAAAGGTATCTAAAACGCACCTCATTTCTCATCTCCTTGTGCGCGGATTTGCCATTCCAGCCGCTTTACAAGCAATCTCCCTCCTTGGAGAATCAGCACCTTTAACCTCCTGTTCCGTACAGGTTGCAATTTGTCCTGAGGATGAACGGGAAGAGGGGGAACCAATGAGAGAATAGCTCTAGGTGTTGGGACAGGCACAGGTCACTCTATTTTCCCATCAGGAAGAAGAATTAACCACAGGCTCAGCCTGCCGCCCGGGACCAGAGTAGGGCCTGAAGCAATCCTGCGCTTTTGCGGCCAGCTCCCAAGAAAGCGAGTTGAAAAATGGAGCTCAGGGGCACTGCAATTCACAAACCTGCAGACTTATAAATGATCACTCTCGTACACAAATATATTGAGGGAAGGCAACGAAGAGGATTTGAAAGCAAGGCAGAATTGCAGGAAACAGATTTCAGGAGGGAGATTCGAATCGCCTTTAAAGCACAGGAAAAGCGGCAAAACCTCGACAATGATGCCCTTGGCCAAAAAGGGCGTATGCGTTTTTTCCTGAATATATTCAGGAAAAAACGCATACGCCCTTTTTGGCCAACCAAGCAACCTGGAAAGGCAAATCAGCGCTACAAAGAAGTCTCGCTTCCCATCGGTCAAAAGGGCCATGCTGAATAAAGTGTCAAAACCAGAAATGCAGGACAGGCCATGGAGAAACGGGAGCCTTGCTACGCTGATGGACAGGATGTAAATTGACAACAGCCACTCTGGAGAAGTGTACCGTGTGTCCTGAAACATCTAAAAAAATCAGCTTAGAGAGCATAGGGCACTTCCACTTATGGGCGTATAAATTGGGAAAACTAAAAATCAGCAAGACACAGGCACCCCAAAGTTTAGGTCTGCTCTGTTGACAAGAACCTCCACTTCATTACACCTTAAATATCCCAGGAAAGAGAAAAATGGATAAAGAAGTTGTGGTCCTTATGTACAATGGAATATCACTCAGCCATGAAATCAACGTCATAAGGCTAGCAGCAGCATGATGAGTGGATTTAGGTACGACGATTCTAAGTGAAATAAGTCACACAGAAAAAGACACTTATCATAAGATATCACTTATAGAGGGAGTGTAAACACCGCTACCCTTGACCTGAATTACAAAACAGAACAGAGTCACACGTTTAGAAAACACACTATGGCTGCTTAACGGGAAAGGTGAGGTGGGGTGATGCATAAAACAAGGGTTTCAAATTCGCTCAGATACCGTTCCATAAACCCAATAGGTAATAGACAAGACTTACTCCTAGCTCAGTGAATTGGACTCAACACCCCCTATTCACCGCCCAAGAATATATCTGACTAGTAAGAATCTTAAAAGCTATGTATTGATATCTCTCCGTAAGTGAGTCAAGTGGGTGTAAAGCGGCATAAACACAGCAGTGAAAAGCAGCTAAACCCCATTATAAAAATCAATTACTTTTAAAAACCCGTGAAACAAAGACAGTGAAAGAGAGAGAAATTCTTCCAAAATTCGTTCAGGGGCTGTGATGCCACCTGGATTGACCATATCTAGACCCACAGCTGATTGAGACATAAGGGTGGACACTCTTGGGGCTGAGAGGTTTGGTGAGGTTGGGTGAGCAAACGCAGACCCTTTAAAGTAATACTGCGTGGTACCCATCCCATGGGTCCCAAATCTCCAGGTTCAAGGGCATCTTCCTACATCGAAAACATGCATGAGAAACCCAGAAGATGGTACACCGTGTGATCGGGAAAGGTTTCTAAAACGCACCTCATTTCTCATCTCCTTGTGCGTGGGTTCGCCAATCCAGCCGCTTTACAAGCAATCTCCCTCCTTGGAGAATCAGCACCTTTAACCTCCTGTTCCGTACAGGTTGCAATTTGTCCTGAGGATGAACGGGAAGAGGGGGAACCAATGAGAGACTAGCTCTAGGTGTTGGGACAGGCACAGGTCACTCTATTTTCCCATCAGGAAGAAGAATTAACCACAGGCTCAGCCTGCCGCCCGGGACCAGAGTAGGGCCTGAAGCAATCCTGCGCTTTTGCGGCCAGCTCCCAAGAAAGCGAGTTGAAAAATGGAGCTCAGGGGCACTGCAATTCACAAACCTGCAGACTTATAAATGATCACTCTCGTCCACAAATATATTGAGGGAAGGCAACGAAGAGGATTTGAAAGCAAGGCAGAATTGCAGGAAACAGATTTCAGGAGGGAGATTCGAATCGCCTTTAAAGCACAGGAAAAGCAGCAAAACCTCGACAATGATGCCCTTGGCCAAAAAGGGCGTATGCGTTTTTTCCTGAATATATTCAGGAAAAAACGCATACGCCCTTTTTGGCCAACCAAGCAACCTGGAAAGGCAAATCAGCGCTACAAAGAAGTCTCGCTTCCCATCGGTCAAAAGGGCCATGCTGAATAAAGTGTCAAAACCAGAAATGCAGGACAGGCCATGGAGAAACGGGAGCCTTGCTACGCTGATCGACAGGATGTAAATTGACAACAGCCACTCTGGAGAAGTGTACCGTGTGTCCTGAAACATCTAAAAAAATCAGCTTAGAGAGCAAAGGGCACTTCCACTTATGGCCGTATAAATTGGGAAAACTAAAAATCAGCAAGACACAGGCACCCCAAAGTTTAGGTCTGCTCTGTTGACAAGAATCTCCACTTCATTACACCTTAAATATCCCAGGAAAGAGAAAAATGGATAAAGAAGTTGTGGTCCTTATGTACAATGGAATATCACTCAGCCATGAAATCAACGTCATAAGGCTAGCAGCAGCATGATGAGTGGATTTAGGTACGACGATTCTAAGTGAAATAAGTCACACAGAAAAACACACTTATCATAAGATATCACTTATAGAGGGAGTGTAAACACCGCTACCCTTGAACTGAATTACAAAACAGAACAGAGTCACACGTTTAGAAAACACACTATGGCTGCTTAACGGGAAAGGTGAGGTGGGGTGATGCATAAAACAAGGGTTTCAAATTCGCTCAGATACCGTTCCATAAACCCAATAGGTAATAGACAAGACTTACTCCTAGCTCAGTGAATTGGACTCAACACCCCCTATTCACCCCCCAAGAATATATCTGACTAGTAAGAATCTTAAAACCTATGTATTGATATCTCTCTGTAAGTGAGTCAAGTGGGTGTAAAGCGGCATAAACACAGCAGTGAAAAGCAGCTAAATCCCATTATAAAAATCAATTACTTTTAAAAACCCGTGAAACAAAGACAGTGAAAGAGAGAGAAATTCTTCCAAAATTCGTTCACGGGCTGTGATGCCACCTGGATTGACCATATCTAGACCCACAGCTGATTGAGACATAAGGCTGGACACTCTTGGGGCTGAGAGGTTTGGTGAGGTTGGGTGAGCAAACGCAGACCCTTTAAAGTAATACTGCGTGGTACCCATCCCATGGGTCCCAAATCTCCAGGTTCAAGGGCATCTTCCTACATCGAAAACATGCATGAGAAACCCAGAAGATGGTACACCGTGTGATCGGGAAAGGTTTCTAAAACGCACCTCATTTCTCATCTCCTTGTGCGCGGGTTCGCCATTCCAGCCGCTTTACAAGCAATCTCCCTCCTTGGAGAATCAGCACCTTTAACCTCCTGCTCCGTACAGGTTGCAATTTGTCCTGAGGATGAACGGGAAGAGGGGGAACCAATGAGAGACTAGCTCTAGGTGTTGGGACAGGCACAGGTCACTCTATTTTCCCATCAGGAAGAAGAATTAACCACAGGCTCAGCCTGCCGCCCGGGACCAGAGTAGGGCCTGAAGCAATCCTGCGCCTTTGCGGCCAGCTCCCAAGAAAGCGAGTTGAAAAATGGAGCTCAGGGGCACTGCAATTCACAAACCTGCAGACTTATAAATGATCACTCTCGTCCACAAATATATTGAGGGAAGGCAACGAAGAGGATTTGAAAGCCAGGCAGAATTGCAGGAAACAGATTTCAGGAGGGAGATTCGAATCGCCTTTAAAGCACAGGAAAAGCGGCAAAACCTCGACAATGATGCCCTTGGCCAAAAAGGGCGTATGCGTTTTTTCCTGAATATATTCAGGAAAAAACGCATACGCCCTTTTTGGCCAACCAAGCAACCTGGAAAGGCAAATCAGCGCTACAAAGAAGTCTCGCTTCCCATCGGTCAAGAGGGCCATGCTGAATAAAGTGTCAAAACCAGAAATGCAGGACAGGCCATGGAGAAACGGGAGCCTTGCTACGCTGATGGGCAGGATGTAAATTGCCAACAGCCACTCTGGAGAAGTGTACGGTGTGTCCTGAAACATATAAAAAACTCAGCTTAGAGATCATAGGGTACTTCCACTCATGGGCGTATAAATTGGGAAAACTAAAAATCAGCAAGACACAGGCACCCCAAAGTTTAGGGCTGCTCTGTTGACAAGAACCTCCACTTCGTTACACCTTAAATATCCCAGGAAAGAGAAAAATGAATAAAGAAGTTGTGGTCCTTATGTACAATGGAATATCACTCAGCCATGAAATCAACGTCATAAGGCTAGTAGCAGCATGATGAGTGGATTTAGGTACGACGATTCTATGTGAAATAAGTCACACAGAAAAAGACACTTATCATAAGATATCACTTATAGAGGGAGTGTAAACACCGCTACCCTTGAACTGAATTACAAAACAGAACAGAGTCACACGTTTAGAAAACACACTATGGCTGCTTAACGGGAAAGGTGAGGTGGGGTGATGCATAAAACAAGGGTTTCAAATTAGCTCAGATACCGTTCCATAAACCCAATAGGTAATAGACAAGACCTACTCCTAGTTCAGTGAATTGGACTCAACACCCCCTATTCACCGCCCAAGAATATATCTGACTAGTAAGAATCTTAAAACCTATGTATTGATATCTCTCTGTAAGTGAGTCAAGTGGGTGTAAAGCGGCATAAACACAGCAGTGAAAAGCAGCTAAACCCCATTATAAAAATCAATTACTTTTAAAAACCCGTGAAACAAAGACAGTGAAAGAGAGAGAAATTCTTCCAAAATTCGTTCAGGGGCTGTGATGCCACCTGGATTGACCATATCTAGACCCACAGCTGATTGAGACATAAGGGTGGACACTCTTGGGGATGAGAGGTTTGGTGAGGTTGGGTGAGCAAACGCAGACCCTTTAAAGTAATACTGCGTGGTACCCATCCCATGGGTCCCAAATCTCCAGGTTCAAGGGCATCTTCCTACATCGAAAACATGCATGAGAAACCCAGAAGATGGTACACCGTGTGATCGGGAAAGGTTTCTAAAACGCACCTCATTTCTCAATTCCTTGTGCGCGGGTTCGCCATTCCAGCCGCTTTACAAGCAATCTCCCTCCTTGGAGAATCAGCACCTTTAACCTCCTGTTCCGTACAGGTTGCAATTTGTCCTGAGGATGAACGGGAAGAGGGGGAACCAATGAGAGACTAGCTCTAGGTGTTGGGACAGGCACAGGTCACTGTATTTTCCCATCAGGAAGAAGAATTAACCACAGGCTCAGCCTGCCGCCCGGGACCAGAGTAGGGCCTGAAGCAATCCTGCGCTTTTGCGGCCAGCTCCCAAGAAAGCGAGTTGAAAAATGGAGCTCAGGGGCACTGCAATTCACAAACCTGCAGACTTATAAATGATCACTCTCGTCCACAAATATATTGAGGGAAGGCAACGAAGAGGATTTGAAAGCCAGGCAGAATTGCAGGAAACAGATTTCAGGAGGGAGATTCGAATCGCCTTTAAAGCACAGGAAAAGCGGCAAAACCTCGACAATGATGCCCTTGGCCAAAAAGGGCGTATGCGTTTTTTCCTGAATATATTCAGGAAAAAACGCATACGCCCTTTTTGGCCAACCAAGCAACCTGGAAAGGCAAATCAGCGCTACAAAGAAGTCTCGCTTCCCATCGGTCAAAAGGGCCATGCTGAATAAAGTGTCAAAACCAGAAATGCAGGACAGGCCATGGAGAAACGGGAGCCTTGCTACGCTGATGGACAGGATGTAAATTGACAACAGCCACTCTGGAGAAGTGTAACGTGTGTCCTGAAACATCTAAAAAACTCAGCTTAGAGAGCATAGGGCACTTCCACTTATGGGCTTATAAATTGGGAAAACTAAAAATCAGCAAGACACAGGCACCCCAAAGTTTAGGGCTGCTCTGTTGACAAGAACCTCCACTTTGTTACACCTTAAATATCCCAGGAAAGAGAAAAATGGATAAAGAAGTTGTGGTCCTTATGTACAATGGAATATCACTCAGCCATGAAATCAACGTCATAAGGCTAGCAGCAGGATGATGAGTGGATTTAGGTACGACGATTCTACGTGAAATAAGTCACACAGAAAAAGACACTTATCATAAGATATCACTTATAGAGGGAGTGTAAACACCGCTACCCTTGAACTGAATTACAAAACAGAACAGAGTCACACGTTTAGAAAACACACTATGGCTGCTTAACGGCAAAGGTGAGGTGGGGTGATGCATAAAACAAGGGTTTCAAATTAGCTCAGATACCGTTCCATAAACCCAATAGGTAATAGACAAGACCTACTCCTAGTTCAGTGAATTGGACTCAACACCCCCTATTCACCGCCCAAGAATATATCTGACTAGTAAGAATCTTAAAACCTATGTATTGATATCTCTCTGTAAGTGAGTCAAGTGGGTGTAAAGCGGCATAAACACAGCAGTGAAAAGCAGCTAAACCCCATTATAAAAATCAATTACTTTTAAAAACCCGTGAAACAAAGACAGTGAAAGAGAGAGAAATTCTTCCAAAATTCGTTCAGGGGCTGTGATGCCACCTGGATTGACCATATCTAGACCCACAGCTGATTGAGACATAAGGGTGGACACTCTTGGGGCTGAGAGGTTTGGTGAGGTTGGGTGAGCAAACGCAGACCCTTTAAAGTAATACTGCGTGGTACCCATCCCATGGGTCCCAAATCTCCAGGTTCAAGGGCATCGTCCTACATCGAAAACATGCATGAGAAACCCAGAAGATGGTACACCGTGTGATCGGGAAAGGTTTCTAAAACGCACCTCATTTCTCATCTCCTTGTGCGCGGGTTCGCCATTCCAGCCGCTTTACTAGCAATCTCCCTCCTTGGAGAATCAGCACCTTTAACCTCCTGTTCCGTACAGGTTGCAATTTGTCCTGAGGATGAACGGGCAGAGGGGGAACCAATGAGAGACTAGCTCTAGGTGTTGGGACAGACACAGGTCACTCTATTTTCCCATCAGGAAGAAGAATTAACCACAGGCTCAGCCTGCCGCCCGGGACCAGAGTAGGGCCTGAAGCAATCCTGCGCTTTTGCGGCCAGCTCCCAAGAAAGCGAGGTGAAAAATGGAGCTCAGGGACACTGCAATTCACAAACCTGCAGACTTATAAATGATCACTCTCGTCCAAAAATATATTGAGGGAAGGCAACGAAGAGGATTTGAAAGCAAGGCAGAATTGCAGGAAACAGATTTCAGGAGGGAGATTCGAATCGCCTTTAAAGCACAGGAAAAGCGGCAAAACCTCGACAATGATGCCCTTGGCCAAAAAGGGCGTATGCGTTTTTTCCTGAATATATTCAGGAAAAAACGCATACGCCCTTTTTGGCCAACCAAGCAACCTGGAAAGGCAAATCAGCGCTACAAAAAAGTCTCGCTTCCCATCGGTCAAAAGGGCCATGCTGAATAAAGTGTCAAAACCAGAAATGCAGGACAGGCCATGGAGAAACGGGAGCCTTGCTACGCTGATGGGCAGGATGTAAATTGCCAACAGCCACTCTGGAGAAGTGTACGGTGTGTCCTGAAACATATAAAAAACTCAGCTTAGAGATCATAGGGTACTTCCACTCATGGGCGTATAAATTGGGAAAACTAAAAATCAGCAAGACACAGGCACCCCAAAGTTTAGGGCTGCTCTGTTGACAAGAACCTCCACTTCGTTACACCTTAAATATCCCAGGAAAGAGAAAAATGAATAAAGAAGTTGTGGTCCTTATGTACAAAGGAATATCACTCAGCCATGAAATCAACGTCATAAGGCTAGTAGCAGCATGATGAGTGGATTTAGGTACGACGATTCTATGTGAAATAAGTCACACAGAAAAAGACACTTATCATAAGATATCACTTATAGAGGGAGTGTAAACACCGCTACCCTTGAACTGAATTACAAAACAGAACAGAGTCACACGTTTAGAAAACACACTATGGCTGCTTAACGGGAAAGGTGAGGTGGGGTGATGCATAAAACAAGGGTTTCAAATTAGCTCAGATACCGTTCCATAAACCCAATAGGTAATAGACAAGACTTACTCCTAGCTCAGTGAATTGGACTCAACACCCCCTATTCACCGCCCAAGAATATATCTGACTAGTAAGAATCTTAAATCCTATGTATTGATATTTCTCTGTAAGTGAGTCAAGTGGGTGTAAAGCGGCATAAACACAGCAGTGAAAAGCAGCTAAACCCCATTATAAAAATCAATTACTTTTAAAAACCCGTGAAACAAAGACAGTGAAAGAGAGAGAAATTCTTCCAAAATTCGTTCAGGGGCTGTGATGCCACCTGGATTGACCATATCTAGACCCACAGCTGATTGAGACATAAGGCTGGACACTCTTGGGGCTGAGAGGTTTGGTGAGGTTGGGTGAGCAAACGCAGACCCTTTAAAGTAATACTGCGTGGTACCCATCCCATGGGTCCCAAATCTCCAGGTTCAAGGGCATCTTCCTACATCGAAAACATGCATGAGAAACCCAGAAGATGGTACACCGTGTGATCGGGAAAGGTTTCTAAAACGCACCTCATTTCTCATCTCCTTGTGCGCGGGTTCGCCATTCCAGCCGCTTTACAAGCAATCTCCCTCCTTGGAGAATCAGCACCTTTAACCTCCTGTTCCGTACAGGTTGCAATTTGTCCTGAGGATGAACGGGAAGAGGGGGAACCAATGAGAGACTAGCTCTAGGTGTTGGGACAGGCACAGGTCACTCTATTTTCCCATCAGGAAGAAGAATTAACCACAGGCTCAGCCTGCCGCCCGTGACCAGAGGAGGGCCTGAAGCAATCCTGCGCTTTTGCGGCCAGCTCCCAAGAAAGCGAGTTGAAAAATGGAGCTCAGGGGCACTGCAATTCACAAACCTGCAGACTTATAAATGATCACTCTCGTCCACAAATATATTGAGGGAAGGCAACGAAGAGGATTTGAAAGCAAGGCAGAATTGCAGGAAACAGATTTCAGGAGGGAGATTCGAATCGCCTTTAAAGCACAGGAAAAGCGGCAAAACCTCGACAATGATGCCCTTGGCCAAAAAGGGCGTATGCGTTTTTTCCTGAATATATTCAGGAAAAAACGCATACGCCCTTTTTGGCCAACCAAGCAACCTGGAAAGGCAAATCAGCGCTACAAAGAAGTCTCGCTTCCCATCGGTCAAGAGGGCCATGCTGAATAAAGTGTCAAAACCAGAAATGCAGGACAGGCCATGGAGAAACGGGAGCCTTGCTACGCTGATGGGCAGGATGTAAATTGCCAACAGCCACTCTGGAGAAGTGTACGGTGTGTCCTGAAACATATAAAAAACTCAGCTTAGAGATCATAGGGTACTTCCACTCATGGGCGTATAAATTGGGAAAACTAAAAATCAGCAAGACACAGGCACCCCAAAGTTTAGGGCTGCTCTGTTGACAAGAACCTCCACTTCGTTACACCTTAAATATCCCAGGAAAGAGAAAAATGAATAAAGAAGTTGTGGTCCTTATGTACAATGGAATATCACTCAGCCATGAAATCAACGTCATAAGGCTAGTAGCAGCATGATGAGTGGATTTAGGTACGACGATTCTATGTGAAATAAGTCACACAGAAAAAGACACTTATTATAAGATATCACTTATAGAGGGAGTGTAAACACCGCTACCCTTGAACTGAATTACAAAACAGAACCGAGTCACACGTTTAGAAAACACACTATGGCTGCTTAACGGGAAAGGTGAGGTGGGGTGATGCATAAAACAAGGGTTTCAAATTAGCTCAGATACCGTTCCATAAACCCAATAGGTAATAGACAAGACCTACTCCTAGTTCAGTGAATTGGACTCAACACCCCCTATTCACCGCCCAAGAATATATCTGACTAGTAAGAATCTTAAAACCTATGTATTGATATCTCTCTGTAAGTGAGTCAAGTGGGTGTAAAGCGGCATAAACACAGCAGTGAAAAGCAGCTAAACCCCATTATAAAAATCAATTACTTTTAAAAACCCGTGAAACAAAGACAGTGAAAGAGAGAGAAATTCTTCCAAAATTCGTTCAGGGGCTGTGATGCCACCTGGATTGACCATATCTAGACCCACAGCTGATTGAGACATAAGGGTGGACACTCTTGGGGATGAGAGGTTTGGTGAGGTTGGGTGAGGAAACGCAGACCCTTTAAAGTAATACTGCGTGGTACCCATCCCATGGGTCCCAAATCTCCAGGTTCAAGGGCATCTTCCTACATCGAAAACATGCATGAGAAACCCAGAAGATGGTACACCGTGTGATCGGGAAAGGTTTCTAAAACGCACCTCATTTCTCATCTCCTTGTGCGCGGGTTCGCCATTCCAGCCGCTTTACAAGCAATCTCCCTCCTTGGAGAATCAGCACCTTTAACCTCCTGCTCCGTACAGGTTGCAATTTGTCCTGAGGATGAACGGGAAGAGGGGGAACCAATGAGAGACTAGCTCTAGGTGTTGGGACAGGCACAGGTCACTCTATTTTCCCATCAGGAAGAAGAATTAACCACAGGCTCAGCCTGCCGCCCGGGACCAGAGTAGGGCCTGAAGCAATCCTGCGCTTTTGCGGCCAGCTCCCAAGAAAGCGAGTTGAAAAATGGAGCTCAGGGGCACTGCAATTCACAAACCTGCAGACTTATAAATGATCACTCTCGTCCACAAATATATTGAGGGAAGGCAACGAAGAGGATTTGAAAGCCAGGCAGAATTGCAGGAAACAGATTTCAGGAGGGAGATTCGAATCGCCTTTAAAGCACAGGAAAAGCGGCAAAACCTCGACAATGATGCCCTTGGCCAAAAAGGGCGTATGCGTTTTTTCCTGAATATATTCAGGAAAAAACGCATACGCCCTTTTTGGCCAACAAAGCAACCTGGAAAGGCAAATCAGCGCTACAAAGAAGTCTCGCTTCCCATCGGTCAAAAGGGCCATGCTGAATAAAGTGTCAAAACCAGAAATGCAGGACAGGCCATGGAGAAACGGGAGCCTTGCTACGCTGATGGACAGGATGTAAATTGACAACAGCCACTCTGGAGAAGTGTAACGTGTGTCCTGAAACATCTAAAAAACTCAGCTTAGAGAGCATAGGGCACTTCCAATTATGGGCTTATAAATTGGGAAAACTAAAAATCAGCAAGACACAGGCACCCCAAAGTTTAGGGCTGCTCTGTTGACAAGAACCTCCACTTCATTACACCTTAAATATCCCAGGAAAGAGAAAAATGGATAAAGAAGTTGTGGTCCTTATGTACAATGGAATATCACTCAGCCATGAAATCAACGTCATAAGGCTAGCAGCAGGATGATGAGTGGATTTAGGTACGACGATTCTACGTGAAATAAGTCACACAGAAAAAGACACTTATTATAAGATATCACTTATAGAGGGAGTGTAAACACCGCTACCCTTGAACTGAATTACAAAACAGAACCGAGTCACACGTTTAGAAAACACACTATGGCTGCTTAACGGGAAAGGTGAGGTGGGGTGATGCATAAAACAAGGGTTTCAAATTAGCTCAGATACCGTTCCATAAACCCAATAGGTAATAGACAAGACCTACTCCTAGTTCAGTGAATTGGACTCAACACCCCCTATTCACCGCCCAAGAATATATCTGACTAGTAAGAATATTAAAACCTATGTATTGATATCTCTCTGTAAGTGAGTCAAGTGGGTGTAAAGCGGCATAAACACAGCAGTGAAAAGCAGCTAAACCCCATTATAAAAATCAATTACTTTTAAAAACCCGTGAAACAAAGACAGTGAAAGAGAGAGAAATTCTTCCAAAATTCGTTCAGGGGCTGTGATGCCACCTGGATTGACCATATCTAGACCCACAGCTGATTGAGACATAAGGGTGGACACTCTTGGGGATGAGAGGTTTGGTGAGGTTGGGTGAGGAAACGCAGACCCTTTAAAGTAATACTGCGTGGTACCCATCCCATGGGTCCCAAATCTCCAGGTTCAAGGGCATCTTCCTACATCGAAAACATGCATGAGAAACCCAGAAGATGGTACACCGTGTGATCGGGAAAGGTTTCTAAAACGCACCTCATTTCTCATCTCCTTGTGCGCGGGTTCGCCATTCCAGCCGCTTTACAAGCAATCTCCCTCCTTGGAGAATCAGCACCTTTAACCTCCTGCTCCGTACAGGTTGCAATTTGTCCTGAGGATGAACGGGAAGAGGGGGAACCAATGAGAGACTAGCTCTAGGTGTTGGGACAGGCACAGGTCACTCTATTTTCCCATCAGGAAGAAGAATTAACCACAGGCTCAGCCTGCCGCCCGGGACCAGAGTAGGGCCTGAAGCAATCCTGCGCTTTTGCGGCCAGCTCCCAAGAAAGCGAGTTGAAAAATGGAGCTCAGGGGCACTGCAATTCACAAACCTGCAGACTTATAAATGATCACTCTCGTCCACAAATATATTGAGGGAAGGCAACGAAGAGGATTTGAAAGCCAGGCAGAATTGCAGGAAACAGATTTCAGGAGGGAGATTCGAATCGCCTTTAAAGCACAGGAAAAGCGGCAAAACCTCGACAATGATGCCCTTGGCCAAAAAGGGCGTATGCGTTTTTTCCTGAATATATTCAGGAAAAAACGCATACGCCCTTTTTGGCCAACAAAGCAACCTGGAAAGGCAAATCAGCGCTACAAAGAAGTCTCGCTTCCCATCGGTCAAAAGGGCCATGCTGAATAAAGTGTCAAAACCAGAAATGCAGGACAGGCCATGGAGAAACGGGAGCCTTGCTACGCTGATGGACAGGATGTAAATTGACAACAGCCACTCTGGAGAAGTGTAACGTGTGTCCTGAAACATCTAAAAAACTCAGCTTAGAGAGCATAGGGCACTTCCAATTATGGGCTTATAAATTGGGAAAACTAAAAATCAGCAAGACACAGGCACCCCAAAGTTTAGGGCTGCTCTGTTGACAAGAACCTCCACTTCATTACACCTTAAATATCCCAGGAAAGAGAAAAATGGATAAAGAAGTTGTGGTCCTTATGTACAATGGAATATCACTCAGCCATGAAATCAACGTCATAAGGCTAGCAGCAGGATGATGAGTGGATTTAGGTACGACGATTCTACGTGAAATAAGTCACACAGAAAAAGACACTTATTATAAGATATCACTTATAGAGGGAGTGTAAACACCGCTACCCTTGAACTGAATTACAAAACAGAACAGAGTCACACGTTTAGAAAACACACTATGGCTGCTTAACGGGAAAGGTGAGGTGGGGTGATGCATAAAACAAGGGTTTCAAATTAGCTCAGATACCGTTCCATAAACCCAATAGGTAATAGACAAGACTTACTCCTAGCTCAGTGAATTGGACTCAACACCCCCTATTCACCGCCCAAGAATATATCTGACTAGTAAGAATCTTAAAACCTATGTATTGATATTTCTCTGTAAGTGAGTCAAGTGGGTCTAAAGCGGCATAAACACAGCAGTGAAAAGCAGCTAAACCCCATTATAAAAATCAATTACTTTTAAAAACCCGTGAAACAAAGACAGTGAAAGAGAGAGAAATTCTTCCAAAATTCGTTCAGGGGCTGTGATGCCACCTGGATTGACCATATCTAGACCCACAGCTGATTGAGACATAAGGCTGGACACTCTTGGGGCTGAGAGGTTTGGTGAGGTTGGGTGAGCAAACGCAGACCCTTTAAAGTAATACTGCGTCGTACCCATCCCATGGGTCCCAAATCTCCAGGTTCAAGGGCATCTTCCTACATCGAAAACATGCATGAGAAACCCAGAAGATGGTACACCGTGTGATCGGGAAAGGTTTCTAAAACGCACCTCATTTCTCATCTCCTTGTGCGCGGGTTCGCCATTCCAGCCGCTTTACAAGCAATCTCCCTCCTTGGAGAATCAGCACCTTTAACCTCCTGCTCCGTACAGGTTGCAATTTGTCCTGAGGATGAACGGGAAGAGGGGGAACCAATGAGAGACTAGCTCTAGGTGTTGGGACAGGCACAGGTCACTCTATTTTCCCATCAGGAAGAAGAATTAACCACAGGCTCAGCCTGCCGCCCGTGACCAGAGGAGGGCCTGAAGCAATCCTGCGCTTTTGCGGCCAGCTCCCAAGAAAGCGAGTTGAAAAATGGAGCTCAGGGGCACTGCAATTCACAAACCTGCAGACTTATAAATGATCACTCTCGTCCACAAATATATTGAGGGAAGGCAACGAAGAGGATTTGAAAGCAAGGCAGAATTGCAGGAAACAGATTTCAGGAGGGAGATTCGAATCGCCTTTAAAGCACAGGAAAAGCGGCAAAACCTCGACAATGATGCCCTTGGCCAAAAAGGGCGTATGCGTTTTTTCCTGAATATATTCAGGAAAAAACGCATACGCCCTTTTTGGCCAACCAAGCAACCTGGAAAGGCAAATCAGCGCTACAAAGAAGTCTCGCTTCCCATCGGTCAAGAGGGCCATGCTGAATAAAGTGTCAAAACCAGAAATGCAGGACAGGCCATGGAGAAACGGGAGCCTTGCTACGCTGATGGGCAGGATGTAAATTGCCAACAGCCACTCTGGAGAAGTGTACGGTGTGTCCTGAAACATATAAAAAACTCAGCTTAGAGATCATAGGGTACTTCCACTCATGGGCGTATAAATTGGGAAAACTAAAAATCAGCAAGACACAGGCACCCCAAAGTTTAGGGCTGCTCTGTTGACAAGAACCTCCACTTCGTTACACCTTAAATATCCCAGGAAAGAGAAAAATGAATAAAGAAGTTGTGGTCCTTATGTACAATGGAATATCACTCAGCCATGAAATCAACGTCATAAGGCTAGTAGCAGCATGATGAGTGGATTTAGGTACGACGATTCTATGTGAAATAAGTCACACAGAAAAAGACACTTATTATAAGATATCACTTATAGAGGGAGTGTAAACACCGCTACCCTTGAACTGAATTACAAAACAGAACCGAGTCACACGTTTAGAAAACACACTATGGCTGCTTAACGGGAAAGGTGAGGTGGGGTGATGCATAAAACAAGGGTTTCAAATTAGCTCAGATACCGTTCCATAAACCCAATAGGTAATAGACAAGACCTACTCCTAGTTCAGTGAATTGGACTCAACACCCCCTATTCACCGCCCAAGAATATATCTGACTAGTAAGAATCTTAAAACCTATGTATTGATATTTCTCTGTAAGTGAGTCAAGTGGGTGTAAAGCGGCATAAACACAGCAGTGAAAAGCAGCTAAACCCCATTATAAAAATCAATTACTTTTAAAAACCCGTGAAACAAAGACAGTGAAAGAGAGAGAAATTCTTCCAAAATTCGTTCAGGGGCTGTGATGCCACCTGGATTGACCATATCTAGACCCACAGCTGATTGAGACATAAGGCTGGACACTCTTGGGGCTGAGAGGTTTGGTGAGGTTGGGTGAGCAAACGCAGACCCTTTAAAGTAATACTGCGTCGTACCCATCCCATGGGTCCCAAATCTCCAGGTTCAAGGGCATCTTCCTACATCGAAAACATGCATGAGAAACCCAGAAGATGGTACACCGTGTGATCGGGAAAGGTTTCTAAAACGCACCTCATTTCTCATCTCCTTGTGCGCGGGTTCGCCATTCCAGCCGCTTTACAAGCAATCTCCCTCCTTGGAGAATCAGCACCTTTAACCTCCTGCTCCGTACAGGTTGCAATTTGTCCTGAGGATGAACGGGAAGAGGGGGAACCAATGAGAGACTAGCTCTAGGTGTTGGGACAGGCACAGGTCACTCTATTTTCCCATCAGGAAGAAGAATTAACCACAGGCTCAGCCTGCCGCCCGTGACCAGAGGAGGGCCTGAAGCAATCCTGCGCTTTTGCGGCCAGCTCCCAAGAAAGCGAGTTGAAAAATGGAGCTCAGGGGCACTGCAATTCACAAACCTGCAGACTTATAAATGATCACTCTCGTCCACAAATATATTGAGGGAAGGCAACGAAGAGGATTTGAAAGCAAGGCAGAATTGCAGGAAACAGATTTCAGGAGGGAGATTCGAATCGCCTTTAAAGCACAGGAAAAGCGGCAAAACCTCGACAATGATGCCCTTGGCCAAAAAGGGCGTATGCGTTTTTTCCTGAATATATTCAGGAAAAAACGCATACGCCCTTTTTGGCCAACCAAGCAACCTGGAAAGGCAAATCAGCGCTACAAAGAAGTCTCGCTTCCCATCGGTCAAGAGGGCCATGCTGAATAAAGTGTCAAAACCAGAAATGCAGGACAGGCCATGGAGAAACGGGAGCCTTGCTACGCTGATGGGCAGGATGTAAATTGCCAACAGCCACTCTGGAGAAGTGTACGGTGTGTCCTGAAACATATAAAAAACTCAGCTTAGAGATCATAGGGTACTTCCACTCATGGGCGTATAAATTGGGAAAACTAAAAATCAGCAAGACACAGGCACCCCAAAGTTTAGGGCTGCTCTGTTGACAAGAACCTCCACTTCGTTACACCTTAAATATCCCAGGAAAGAGAAAAATGAATAAAGAAGTTGTGGTCCTTATGTACAATGGAATATCACTCAGCCATGAAATCAACGTCATAAGGCTAGTAGCAGCATGATGAGTGGATTTAGGTACGACGATTCTATGTGAAATAAGTCACACAGAAAAAGACACTTATTATAAGATATCACTTATAGAGGGAGTGTAAACACCGCTACCCTTGAACGGAATTACAAAACAGAACCGAGTCACACGTTTAGAAAACACACTATGGCTGCTTAACGGGAAAGGTGAGGTGGGGTGATGCATAAAACAAGGGTTTCAAATTAGCTCAGATACCGTTCCATAAACCCAATAGGTAATAGACAAGACCTACTCCTAGTTCAGTGAATTGGACTCAACACCCCCTATTCACCGCCCAAGAATATATCTGACTAGTAAGAATCTTAAAACCTATGTATTGATATCTCTCTGTAAGTGAGTCAAGTGGGTGTAAAGCGGCATAAACACAGCAGTGAAAAGCAGCTAAACCCCATTATAAAAATCAATTACTTTTAAAAACCCGTGAAACAAAGACAGTGAAAGAGAGAGAAATTCTTCCAAAATTCGTTCAGGGGCTGTGATGCCACCTGGATTGACCATATCTAGACCCACAGCTGATTGAGACATAAGGGTGGACACTCTTGGGGATGAGAGGTTTGGTGAGGTTGGGTGAGGAAACGCAGACCCTTTAAAGTAATACTGCGTGGTACCCATCCCATGGGTCCCAAATCTCCAGGTTCAAGGGCATCTTCCTACATCGAAAACATGCATGAGAAACCCAGAAGATGGTACACCGTGTGATCGGGAAAGGTTTCTAAAACGCACCTCATTTCTCATCTCCTTGTGCGCGGGTTCGCCATTCCAGCCGCTTTACAAGCAATCTCCCTCCTTGGAGAATCAGCACCTTTAACCTCCTGCTCCGTACAGGTTGCAATTTGTCCTGAGGATGAACGGGAAGAGGGGGAACCAATGAGAGACTAGCTCTAGGTGTTGGGACAGGCACAGGTCACTCTATTTTCCCATCAGGAAGAAGAATTAACCACAGGCTCAGCCTGCCGCCCGGGACCAGAGTAGGGCCTGAAGCAATCCTGCGCTTTTGCGGCCAGCTCCCAAGAAAGCGAGTTGAAAAATGGAGCTCAGGGGCACTGCAATTCACAAACCTGCAGACTTATAAATGATCACTCTCGTCCACAAATATATTGAGGGAAGGCAACGAAGAGGATTTGAAAGCCAGGCAGAATTGCAGGAAACAGATTTCAGGAGGGAGATTCGAATCGCCTTTAAAGCACAGGAAAAGCGGCAAAACCTCGACAATGATGCCCTTGGCCAAAAAGGGCGTATGCGTTTTTTCCTGAATATATTCAGGAAAAAACGCATACGCCCTTTTTGGCCAACAAAGCAACCTGGAAAGGCAAATCAGCGCTACAAAGAAGTCTCGCTTCCCATCGGTCAAAAGGGCCATGCTGAATAAAGTGTCAAAACCAGAAATGCAGGACAGGCCATGGAGAAACGGGAGCCTTGCTACGCTGATGGACAGGATGTAAATTGACAACAGCCACTCTGGAGAAGTGTAACGTGTGTCCTGAAACATCTAAAAAACTCAGCTTAGAGAGCATAGGGCACTTCCAATTATGGGCTTATAAATTGGGAAAACTAAAAATCAGCAAGACACAGGCACCCCAAAGTTTAGGGCTGCTCTGTTGACAAGAACCTCCACTTCATTACACCTTAAATATCCCAGGAAAGAGAAAAATGGATAAAGAAGTTGTGGTCCTTATGTACAATGGAATATCACTCAGCCATGAAATCAACGTCATAAGGCTAGCAGCAGGATGATGAGTGGATTTAGGTACGACGATTCTACGTGAAATAAGTCACACAGAAAAAGACACTTATCATAAGATATCACTTAGAGAGGGAGTGTAAACACCGCTACCCTTGAACTGAATTACAAAACAGAACAGAGTCACACGTTTAGAAAACACACTATGGCTGCTTAACGGGAAAGGTGAGGTGGGGTGATGCATAAAACAAGGGTTTCAAATTAGCTCAGATACCGTTCCATAAACCCAATAGGTAATAGACAAGACCTACTCCTAGTTCAGTGAATTGGACTCAACACCCCCTATTCACCGCCCAAGAATATATCTGACTAGTAAGAATCTTAAAACCTATGTATTGATATTTCTCTGTAAGTGAGTCAAGTGGGTGTAAAGCGGCATAAACACAGCAGTGAAAAGCAGCTAAACCCCATTATAAAAATCAATTACTTTTAAAAACCCGTGAAACAAAGACAGTGAAAGAGAGAGAAATTCTTCCAAAATTCGTTCAGGGGCTGTGATGCCACCTGGATTGACCATATCTAGACCCACAGCTGATTGAGACATAAGGGTGGACACTCTTGGGGATGAGAGGTTTGGTGAGGTTGGGTGAGCAAACGCAGACCCTTTAAAGTAATACTGCGTGGTACCCATCCCATGGGTCCCAAATCTCCAGGTTCAAGGGCATCTTCCTACATCGAAAACATGCATGAGAAACCCAGAAGATGGTACACCGTGTGATCGGGAAAGGTTTCTAAAACGCACCTCATTTCTCAATTCCTTGTGCGCGGGTTCGCCATTCCAGCCGCTTTACAAGCAATCTCCCTCCTTGGAGAATCAGCACCTTTAACCTCCTGTTCCTTACAGGTTGCAATTTGTCCTGAGGATGAACGGGAAGAGGGGGAACCAATGAGAGACTAGCTCTAGGTGTTGGGACAGGCACAGGTCACTGTATTTTCCCATCAGGAAGAAGAATTAACCACAGGCTCAGCCTGCCGCCCGGGACCAGAGTAGGGCCTGAAGCAATCCTGCGCTTTTGCGGCCAGCTCCCAAGAAAGCGAGTTGAAAAATGGAGCTCAGGGGCACTGCAATTCACAAACCTGCAGACTTATAAATGATCACTCTCGTCCACAAATATATTGAGGGAAGGCAACGAAGAGGATTTGAAAGCCAGGCAGAATTGCAGGAAACAGATTTCAGGAGGGAGATTCGAATCGCCTTTAAAGCACAGGAAAAGCGGCAAAACCTCGACAATGATGCCCTTGCCCAAAAAGGGCGTATGCGTTTTTTCCTGAATATATTCAGGAAAAAACGCATACGCCCTTTTTGGCCAACCAAGCAACCTGGAAAGGCAAATCAGCGCTACAAAGAAGTCTCGCTTCCCATCGGTCAAAAGGGCCATGCTGAATAAAGTGTCAAAACCAGAAATGCAGGACAGGCCATGGAGAAACGGGAGCCTTGCTACGCTGATGGACAGGATGTAAATTGACAACAGCCACTCTGGAGAAGTGTAACGTGTGTCCTGAAACATCTAAAAAACTCAGCTTAGAGAGCATAGGGCACTTCCACTTATGGGCTTATAAATTGGGAAAACTAAAAATCAGCAAGACACAGGCACCCCAAAGTTTAGGGCTGCTCTGTTGACAAGAACCTCCACTTTGTTACACCTTAAATATCCCAGGAAAGAGAAAAATGGATAAAGAAGTTGTGGTCCTTATGTACAATGGAATATCACTCAGCCATGAAATCAACGTCATAAGGCTAGTAGCAGCATGATGAGTGGATTTAGGTACGACGATTCTATGTGAAATAAGTCACACAGAAAAAGACACTTATTATAAGATATCACTTATAGAGGGAGTGTAAACACCGCTACCCTTGAACTGAATTACAAAACAGAACCGAGTCACACGTTTAGAAAACACACTATGGCTGCTTAACGGGAAAGGTGAGGTGGGGTGATGCATAAAACAAGGGTTTCAAATTAGCTCAGATACCGTTCCATAAACCCAATAGGTAATAGACAAGACCTACTCCTAGTTCAGTGAATTGGACTCAACACCCCCTATTCACCGCCCAAGAATATATCTGACTAGTAAGAATCTTAAAACCTATGTATTGATATCTCTCTGTAAGTGAGTCAAGTGGGTGTAAAGCGGCATAAACACAGCAGTGAAAAGCAGCTAAACCCCATTATAAAAATCAATTACTTTTAAAAACCCGTGAAACAAAGACAGTGAAAGAGAGAGAAATTCTTCCAAAATTCGTTCAGGGGCTGTGATGCCACCTGGATTGACCATATCTAGACCCACAGCTGATTGAGACATAAGGGTGGACACTCTTGGGGATGAGAGGTTTGGTGAGGTTGGGTGAGCAAACGCAGACCCTTTAAAGTAATACTGCGTGGTACCCATCCCATGGGTCCCAAATCTCCAGGTTCAAGGGCATCTTCCTACATCGAAAACATGCATGAGAAACCAAGAAGATGGTACACCGTGTGATCGGGAAAGGTTTCTAAAACGCACCTCATTTCTCATCTCCTTGTGCGCGGGTTCGCCATTCCAGCCGCTTTACAAGCAATCTCCCTCCTTGGAGAATCAGCACCTTTAACCTCCTGCTCCGTACAGGTTGCAATTTGTCCTGAGGATGAACGGGAAGAGGGGGAACCAATGAGAGACTAGCTCTAGGTGTTGGGACAGGCACAGGTCACTCTATTTTCCCATCAGGAAGAAGAATTAACCACAGGCTCAGCCTGCCGCCCGGGACCAGAGTAGGGCCTGAAGCAATCCTGCGCTTTTGCGGCCAGCTCCCAAGAAAGCGAGTTGAAAAATGGAGCTCAGGGGCACTGCAATTCACAAACCTGCAGACTTATAAATGATCACTCTCGTCCACAAATATATTGAGGGAAGGCAACGAAGAGGATTTGAAAGCCAGGCAGAATTGCAGGAAACAGATTTCAGGAGGGAGATTCGAATCGCCTTTAAAGCACAGGAAAAGCGGCAAAACCTCGACAATGATGCCCTTGGCCAAAAAGGGCGTATGCGTTTTTTCCTGAATATATTCAGGAAAAAACGCATACGCCCTTTTTGGCCAACAAAGCAACCTGGAAAGGCAAATCAGCGCTACAAAGAAGTCTCGCTTCCCATCGGTCAAAAGGGCCATGCTGAATAAAGTGTCAAAACCAGAAATGCAGGACAGGCCATGGAGAAACGGGAGCCTTGCTACGCTGATGGACAGGATGTAAATTGACAACAGCCACTCTGGAGAAGTGTAACGTGTGTCCTGAAACATCTAAAAAACTCAGCTTAGAGAGCATAGGGCACTTCCAATTATGGGCTTATAAATTGGGAAAACTAAAAATCAGCAAGACACAGGCACCCCAAAGTTTAGGGCTGCTCTGTTGACAAGAACCTCCACTTCATTACACCTTAAATATCCCAGGAAAGAGAAAAATGGATAAAGAAGTTGTGGTCCTTATGTACAATGGAATATCACTCAGCCATGAAATCAACGTCATAAGGCTAGCAGCAGGATGATGAGTGGATTTAGGTACGACGATTCTACGTGAAATAAGTCACACAGAAAAAGACACTTATCATAAGATATCACTTATAGAGGGAGTGTAAACACCGCTACCCTTGAACTGAATTACAAAACAGAACAGAGTCACACGTTTAGAAAACACACTATGGCTGCTTAACGGGAAAGGTGAGGTGGGGTGATGCATAAAACAAGGGTTTCAAATTAGCTCAGATACCGTTCCATAAACCCAATAGGTAATAGACAAGACTTACTCCTAGCTCAGTGAATTGGACTCAACACCCCCTATTCACCGCCCAAGAATATATCTGACTAGTAAGAATCTTTAAACCTATGTATTGATATTTCTCTGTAAGTGAGTCAAGTGGGTGTAAAGCGGCATAAACACAGCAGTGAAAAGCAGCTAAACCCCATTATAAAAATCAATTACTTTTAAAAACCCGTGAAACAAAGACAGTGAAAGAGAGAGAAATTCTTCCAAAATTCGTTCAGGGGCTGTGATGCCACCTGGATTGACCATATCTAGACCCACAGCTGATTGAGACATAAGGCTGGACACTCTTGGGGCTGAGAGGTTTGGTGAGGTTGGGTGAGCAAACGCAGACCCTTTAAAGTAATACTGCGTGGTACCCATCCCATGGGTCCCAAATCTCCAGGTTCAAGGTCATCTTCCTACATCGAAAACATGCATGAGAAACCCAGAAGATGGTACACCGTGTGATCGGGAAAGGTTTCTAAAACGCACCTCATTTCTCATCTCCTTGTGCGCGGGTTCGCCATTCCAGCCGCTTTACAAGCAATCTCCCTCCTTGGAGAATCAGCACCTTTAACCTCCTGCTCCGTACAGGTTGCAATTTGTCCTGAGGATGAACGGGAAGAGGGGGAACCAATGAGAGACTAGCTCTAGGTGTTGGGACAGGCAGAGGTCACTCTATTTTCCCATCAGGAAGAAGAATTAACCACAGGCTCAGCCTGCCGCCCGTGACCAGAGGAGGGCCTGAAGCAATCCTGCGCTTTTGCGGCCAGCTCCCAAGAAAGCGAGTTGAAAAATGGAGCTCAGGGGCACTGCAATTCACAAACCTGCAGACTTATAAATGATCACTCTCGTCCAAAAATATATTGAGGGAAGGCAACGAAGAGGATTTGAAAGCAAGGCAGAATTGCAGGAAACAGATTTCAGGAGGGAGATTCGAATCGCCTTTAAAGCACAGGAAAAGCGGCAAAACCTCGACAATGATGCCCTTGGCCAAAAAGGGCGTATGCGTTTTTTCCTGAATATATTCAGGAAAAAACGCATACGCCCTTTTTGGCCAACCAAGCAACCTGGAAAGGCAAATCAGCGCTACAAAGAAGTCTCGCTTCCCATCGGTCAAGAGGGCCATGCTGAATAAAGTGTCAAAACCAGAAATGCAGGACAGGCCATGGAGAAACGGGAGCCTTGCTACGCTGATGGGCAGGATGTAAATTGCCAACAGCCACTCTGGAGAAGTGTACGGTGTGTCCTGAAACATATAAAAAACTCAGCTTAGAGATCATAGGGTACTTCCACTCATGGGCGTATAAATTGGGAAAACTAAAAATCAGCAAGACACAGGCACCCCAAAGTTTAGGGCTGCTCTGTTGACAAGAACCTCCACTTCGTTACACCTTAAATATCCCAGGAAAGAGAAAAATGAATAAAGAAGTTGTGGCCCTTATGTACAATGGAATATCACTCAGCCATGAAATCAACGTCATAAGGCTAGTAGCAGCATGATGAGTGGATTTAGGTACGACGATTCTATGTGAAATAAGTCACACAGAAAAAGACACTTATTATAAGATATCACTTATAGAGGGAGTGTAAACACCGCTACCCTTGAACTGAATTACAAAACAGAACAGAGTCACACGTTTAGAAAACACACTATGGCTGCTTAACGGGAAAGGTGAGGTGGGGTGATGCATAAAACAAGGGTTTCAAATTAGCTCAGATACCGTTCCATAAACCCAATAGGTAATAGACAAGACCTACTCCTAGTTCAGTGAATTGGACTCAACACCCCCTATTCACCGCCCAAGAATATATCTGACTAGTAAGAATCTTAAAACCTATGTATTGATATCTCTCTGTAAGTGAGTCAAGTGGGTGTAAAGCGGCATAAACACAGCAGTGAAAAGCAGCTAAACCCCATTATAAAAATCAATTACTTTTAAAAACCCGTGAAACAAAGACAGTGAAAGAGAGAGAAATTCTTCCAAAATTCGTTCAGGGGCTGTGATGCCACCTGGATTGACCATATCTAGACCCACAGCTGATTGAGACATAAGGGTGGACACTCTTGGGGATGAGAGGTTTGGTGAGGTTGGGTGAGCAAACGCAGACCCTTTAAAGTAATACTGCGTGGTACCCATCCCATGGGTCCCAAATCTCCAGGTTCAAGGGCATCTTCCTACATCGAAAACATGCATGAGAAACCCAGAAGATGGTACACCGTGTGATCGGGAAAGGTTTCTAAAACGCACCTCATTTCTCATCTCCTTGTGCGCGGGTTCGCCATTCCAGCCGCTTTACAAGCAATCTCCCTCCTTGGAGAATCAGCACCTTTAACCTCCTGTTCCGTACAGGTTGCAATTTGTCCTGAGGATGAACGGGAAGAGGGGGAACCAATGAGAGACTAGCTCTAGGTGTTGGGACAGGCCCAGGTCACTCTATTTTCCCATCAGGAAGAAGAATTAACCACAGGCTCAGCCTGCCGCCCGGGACCAGAGTAGGGCCTGAAGCAATCCTGCGCTTTTGCGGCCAGCTCCCAAGAAAGCGAGTTGAAAAATGGAGCTCAGGGGCACTGCAATTCACAAACCTGCAGACTTATAAATGATCACTCTCGTCCACAAATATATTGAGGGAAGGCAACGAAGAGGATTTGAAAGCCAGGCAGAATTGCAGGAAACAGATTTCAGGAGGGAGATTCGAATCGCCTTTAAAGCACAGGAAAAGCGGCAAAACCTCGACAATGATGCCCTTGGCCAAAAAGGGCGTATGCGTTTTTTCCTGAATATATTCAGGAAAAAACGCATACGCCCTTTTTGGCCAACCAAGCAACCTGGAAAGGCAAATCAGCGCTACAAAGAAGTCTCGCTTCCCATCGGTCAAAAGGGCCATGCTGAATAAAGTGTCAAAACCAGAAATGCAGGACAGGCCATGGAGAAACGGGAGCCTTGCTACGCTGATGGACAGGATGTAAATTGACAACAGCCACTCTGGAGAGGTGTAACGTGTGTCCTGAAACATCTAAAAAACTCAGCTTAGAGAGCATAGGGCACTTCCAATTATGGGCTTATAAATTGGGAAAACTAAAAATCAGCAAGACACAGGCACCCCAAAGTTTAGGGCTGCTCTGTTGACAAGAACCTCCACTTCGTTACACCTTAAATATCCCAGGAAAGAGAAAAATGGATAAAGAAGTTGTGGTCCTTATGTACAATGGAATATCACTCAGCCATGAAATCAACGTCATAAGGCTAGCAGCAGGATGATGAGTGGATTTAGGTACGACGATTCTACGTGAAATAAGTCACACAGAAAAAGACACTTATCATAAGATATCACTTATAGAGGGAGTGTAAACACCGCTACCCTTGAACTGAATTACAAAACAGAACAGAGTCACACGTTTAGAAAACACACTATGGCTGCTTAACGGGAAAGGTGAGGTGGGGTGATGCATAAAACAAGGGTTTCAAATTAGCTCAGATACCGTTCCATAAACCCAATAGGTAATAGACAAGACTTACTCCTAGCTCAGTGAATTGGACTCAACACCCCCTATTCACCGCCCAAGAATATATCTGACTAGTAAGAATCTTAAAACCTATGTATTGATATTTCTCTGTAAGTGAGTCAAGTGGGTGTAAAGCGGCATAAACACAGCAGTGAAAAGCAGCTAAACCCCATTATAAAAATCAATTACTTTTAAAAACCCGTGAAACAAAGACAGTGAAAGAGAGAGAAATTCTTCCAAAATTCGTTCAGGGGCTGTGATGCCACCTGGATTGACCATATCTAGACCCACAGCTGATTGAGACATAAGGCTGGACACTCTTGGGGCTGAGAGGTTTGGTGAGGTTGGGTGAGCAAACGCAGACCCTTTAAAGTAATACTGCGTGGTACCCATCCCATGGGTCCCAAATCTCCAGGTTCAAGGGCATCTTCCTACATCGAAAACATGCATGAGAAACCCAGAAGATGGTACACCGTGTGATCGGGAAAGGTTTCTAAAATGCACCTCATTTCTCATCTCCTTGTGCGCGGGTTCGCCATTCCAGCCGCTTTACTAGCAATCTCCCTCCTTGGAGAATCAGCACCTTTAACCTCCTGTTCCGTACAGGTTGCAATTTGTCCTGAGGATGAACGGGCAGAGGGGGAACCAATGAGAGACTAGCTCTAGGTGTTGGGACAGACACAGGTCACTCTATTTTCCCATCAGGAAGAAGAATTAACCACAGGCTCAGCCTGCCGCCCGGGACAAGAGTAGGGCCTGAAGCAATCCTGCGCTTTTGCGGCCAGCTCCCAAGAAAGCGAGTTGAAAAATGGAGCTCAGGGGCACTGCAATTCACAAACCTGCAGACTTATAAATGATCACTCTCGTCCACAAATATATTGAGGGAAGGCAACGAAGAGGATTTGAAAGCAAGGCAGAATTGCAGGAAACAGATTTCAGGAGGGAGATTCGAATCGCCTTTAAAGCACAGGAAAAGCGGCAAAACCTCGACAATGATGCCCTTGGCCAAAAGGGGCGTATGCGTTTTTTCCTGAATATATTCAGGAAAAAACGCATACGCCCTTTTTGGCCAACCAAGCAACCTGGAAAGGCAAATCAGCGCTACAAAGAAGTCTCGCTTCCCATCGGTCAAAAGGGCCATGCTGAATAAAGTGTCAAAACCAGAAATGCAGGACAGGCCATGGAGAAACGGGAGCCTTGCTACGCTGATGGACAGGATGTAAATTGACAACAGCCACTCTGGAGAAGTGTAACGTGTGTCCTGAAACATCTAAAAAACTCAGCTTAGAGAGCATAGGGCACTTCCACTTATGGGCTTATAAATTGGGAAAACTAAAAATCAGCAAGACACAGGCACCCCAAAGTTTAGGGCTGCTCTGTTGACAAGAACCTCCACTTCGTTACACCTTAAATATCCCAGGAAAGAGAAAAATGGATAAAGAAGTTGTGGTCCTTATGTACAATGGAATATCACTCAGCCATGAAATCAACGTCATAAGGCTAGCAGCAGGATGATGAGTGGATTTAGGTACGACGATTCTACGTGAAATAAGTCACACAGAAAAAGACAATTATCATAAGATATCACTTATAGAGGGAGTGTAAACACCGCTACCCTTGAACTGAATTACAAAACAGAACAGAGTCACACGTTTAGAAAACACACTATGGCTGCTTAACGGGAAAGGTGAGGTGGGGTGATGCATAAAACAAGGGTTTCAAATTAGCTCAGATACCGTTCCATAAACCCAATAGGTAATAGACAAGACTTACTCCTAGCTCAGTGAATTGGACTCAACACCCCCTATTCACCGCCCAAGAATATATCTGACTAGTAAGAATCTTAAAACCTATGTATTGATATTTCTCTGTAAGTGAGTCAAGTGGGTCTAAAGCGGCATAAACACAGCAGTGAAAAGCAGCTAAACCCCATTATAAAAATCAATTACTTTTAAAAACCCGTGAAACAAAGACAGTGAAAGAGAGAGAAATTCTTCCAAAATTCGTTCAGGGGCTGTGATGCCACCTGGATTGACCATATCTAGACCCACAGCTGATTGAGACATAAGGCTGGACACTCTTGGGGCTGAGAGGTTTGGTGAGGTTGGGTGAGCAAACGCAGACCCTTTAAAGTAATACTGCGTGGTACCCATCCCATGGGTCCCAAATCTCCAGGTTCAAGGGCATCTTCCTACATCGAAAACATGCATGAGAAACCCAGAAGATGGTACACCGTGTGATCGGGAAAGGTTTCTAAAACGCACCTCATTTCTCATCTCCTTGTGCGCGGGTTCGCCATTCCAGCCGCTTTACAAGCAATCTCCCTCCTTGGAGAATCAGCACCTTTAACCTCCTGTTCCGTACAGGTTGCAATTTGTCCTGAGGATGAACGGGAAGAGGGGGAACCAATGAGAGACTAGCTCTAGGTGTTGGGACAGGCACAGGTCACTCTATTTTCCCATCAGGAAGAAGAATTAACCACAGGCTCAGCCTGCCGCCCGGGACCAGAGTAGGGCCTGAAGCAATCCTGCGCTTTTGCGGCCAGCTCCCAAGAAAGCGAGTTGAAAAATGGAGCTCAGGGGCACTGCAATTCACAAACCTGCAGACTTATAAATGATCACTCTCGTCCACAAATATATTGAGGGAAGGCAACGAAGAGGATTTGAAAGCCAGGCAGAATTGCAGGAAACAGATTTCAGGAGGGAGATTCGAATCGCCTTTAAAGCACAGGAAAAGCGGCAAAACCTCGACAATGATGCCCTTGGCCAAAAAGGGCGTATGCGTTTTTTCCTGAATATATTCAGGAAAAAACGCATACGCCCTTTTTGGCCAACCAAGCAACCTGGAAAGGCAAATCAGCGCTACAAAGAAGTCTCGCTTCCCATCGGTCAAAAGGGCCATGCTGAATAAAGTGTCAAAACCAGAAATGCAGGACAGGCCATGGAGAAACGGGAGCCTTGCTACGCTGATGGACAGGATGTAAATTGACAACAGCCACTCTGGAGAAGTGTAACGTGTGTCCTGAAACATCTAAAAAACTCAGCTTAGAGAGCATAGGGCACTTCCAATTATGGGCTTATAAATTGGGAAAACTAAAAATCAGCAAGACACAGGCACCCCAAAGTTTAGGGCTGCTCTGTTGACAAGAACCTCCACTTCGTTACACCTTAAATATCCCAGGAAAGAGAAAAATGGATAAAGAAGTTGTGGTCCTTATGTACAATGGAATATCACTCAGCCATGAAATCAACGTCATAAGGCTAGCAGCAGGATGATGAGTGGATTTAGGTACGACGATTCTACGTGAAATAAGTCACACAGAAAAAGACACTTATCATAAGATATCACTTATAGAGGGAGTGTAAACACCGCTACCCTTGAACTGAATTACAAAACAGAACAGAGTCACACGTTTAGAAAACACACTATGGCTGCTTAACGGGAAAGGTGAGGTGGGGTGATGCATAAAACAAGGGTTTCAAATTAGCTCAGATACTGTTCCATAAACCCAATAGGTAATAGACAAGACTTACTCCTAGCTCAGTGAATTGGACTCAACACCCCCTATTCACCGCCAAAGAATATATCTGACTAGTAAGAATCTTAAAACCTATTTATTGATATTTCTCTGTAAGTGAGTCAAGTGGGGTAAAGCGGCATAAACACAGCAGTGAAAAGCAGCTAAACCCCATTATAAAAATCAATTACTTTTAAAAACCCGTGAAACAAAGACAGTGAAAGAGAGAGAAATTCTTCCAAAATTCGTTCAGGGGCTGTGATGCCACCTGGATTGACCATATCTAGACCCACAGCTGATTGAGACATAAGGCTGGACACTCTTGCGGCTGAGAGGTTTGGTGAGGTTGGGTGAGCAAACGCAGACCCTTTAAAGTAATACTGCGTGGTACCCATCCCATGGGTCCCAAATCTCCAGGTTCAAGGGCATCTTCCTACATCGAAAACATGCATGAGAAACCCAGAAGATGGTACACCGTGTGATCGGGAAAGGTTTCTAAAACGCACCTCATTTCTCATCTCCTTGTGCGCGGGTTCGCCATTCCAGCCGCTTTACAAGCAATCTCCCTCCTTGGAGAATCAGCACCTTTAACCTCCTGTTCCGTACAGGTTGCAATTTGTCCTGAGGATGAACGGGAAGAGGGGGAACCAATGAGAGACTAGCTCTAGGTGTTGGGACAGGCACAGGTCACTCTATTTTCCCATCAGGAAGAAGAATTAACCACAGGCTCAGCCTGCCGCCCGGGACCAGAGTAGGGCCTGAAGCAATCCTGCGCTTTTGCGGCCAGCTCCCAAGAAAGCGAGGTGAAAAATGGAGCTCAGGGACACTGCAATTCACAAACCTGCAGACTTATAAATGATCACTCTCGTCCAAAAATATATTGAGGGAAGGCAACGAAGAGGATTTGAAAGCAAGGCAGAATTGCAGGAAACAGATTTCAGGAGGGAGATTCGAATCGCCTTTAAAGCACAGGAAAAGCGGCAAAACCTCGACAATGATGCCCTTGGCCAAAAAGGGCGTATGCGTTTTTTCCTGAATATATTCAGGAAAAAACGCATACGCCCTTTTTGGCCAACCAAGCAACCTGGAAAGGCAAATCAGCGCTACAAAGAAGTCTCGCTTCCCTTCGGTCAAAAGGGCCATGCTGAATAAAGTGTCAAAACCAGAAATGCAGGACAGGCCATGGAGAAACGGGAGCCTTGCTACGCTGATGGGCAGGATGTAAATTGCCAACAGCCACTCTGGAGAAGTGTACGGTGTGTCCTGAAACATATAAAAAACTCAGCTTAGAGATCATAGGGTACTTCCACTCATGGGCGTATAAATTGGGAAAACTAAAAATCAGCAAGACACAGGAACCCCAAAGTTTAGGGCTGCTCTGTTGACAAGAACCTCCACTTCGTTACACCTTAAATATCCCAGGAAAGAGAAAAATGAATAAAGAAGTTGTGGTCCTTATGTACAATGGAATATCACTCAGCCATGAAATCAACGTCATAAGGCTAGTAGCAGCATGATGAGTGGATTTAGGTACGACGATTCTATGTGAAATAAGTCACACAGAAAAAGACACTTATCATAAGATATCACTTATAGAGGGAGTGTAAACACCGCTACCCTTGAACTGAATTACAAAACAGAACAGAGTCACACGTTTAGAAAACACACTATGGCTGCTTAACGGGAAACGTGAGGTGGGGTGATGCATAAAACAAGGGTTTCAAATTAGCTCAGATACCGTTCCATAAACCCAATAGGTAATAGACAAGACTTACTCCTAGCTCAGTGAATTGGACTCAACACCCCCTATTCACCGCCCAAGAATATATCTGACTAGTAAGAATCTTAAATCCTATGTATTGATATTTCTCTGTAAGTGAGTCAAGTGGGTGTAAAGCGGCATAAACACAGCAGTGAAAAGCAGCTAAACCCCATTATAAAAATCAATTACTTTTAAAAACCCGTGAAACAAAGACAGTGAAAGAGAGAGAAATTCTTCCAAAATTCGTTCAGGGGCTGTGATGCCACCTGGATTGACCATATCTAGACCCACAGCTGATTGAGACATAAGGCTGGACACTCTTGGGGCTGAGAGGTTTGGTGAGGTTGGGTGAGCAAACGCAGACCCTTTAAAGTAATACTGCGTGGTACCCATCCCATGGGTCCCAAATCTCCAGGTTCAAGGGCATCTTCCTACATCGAAAACATGCATGAGAAACCCAGAAGATGGTACACCGTGTGATCGGGAAAGGTTTCTAAAACGCACCTCATTTCTCATCTCCTTGTGCGCGGGTTCGCCATTCCAGCCGCTTTACAAGCAATCTCCCTCCTTGGAGAATCAGCACCTTTAACCTCCTGCTCCGTACAGGTTGCAATTTGTCCTGAGGATGAACGGGAAGAGGGGGAACCAATGAGAGACTAGCTCTAGGTGTTGGGACAGGCACAGGTCACTCTATTTTCCCATCAGGAAGAAGAATTAACCACAGGCTCAGCCTGCCGCCCGTGACCAGAGGAGGGCCTGAAGCAATCCTGCGCTTTTGCGGCCAGCTCCCAAGAAAGCGAGTTGAAAAATGGAGCTCAGGGGCACTGCAATTCACAAACCTGCAGACTTATAAATGATCACTCTCGTCCACAAATATATTGAGGGAAGGCAACGAAGAGGATTTGAAAGCAAGGCAGAATTGCAGGAAACAGATTTCAGGAGGGAGATTCGAATCGCCTTTAAAGCACAGGAAAAGCGGCAAAACCTCGACAATGATGCCCTTGGCCAAAAAGGGCGTATGCGTTTTTTCCTGAATATATTCAGGAAAAAACGCATACGCCCTTTTTGGCCAACCAAGCAACCTGGAAAGGCAAATCAGCGCTACAAAGAAGTCTCGCTTCCCATCGGTCAAGAGGGCCATGCTGAATAAAGTGTCAAAACCAGAAATGCAGGACAGGCCATGGAGAAACGGGAGCCTTGCTACGCTGATGGGCAGGATGTAAATTGCCAACAGCCACTCTGGAGAAGTGTACGGTGTGTCCTGAAACATATAAAAAACTCAGCTTAGAGATCATAGGGTACTTCCACTCATGGGCGTATAAATTGGGAAAACTAAAAATCAGCAAGACACAGGCACCCCAAAGTTTAGGGCTGCTCTGTTGACAAGAACCTCCACTTCGTTACACCTTAAATATCCCAGGAAAGAGGAAAATGAATAAAGAAGTTGTGGTCCTTATGTACAATGGAATATCACTCAGCCATGAAATCAACGTCATAAGGCTAGTAGCAGCATGATGAGTGGATTTAGGTACGACGATTCTATGTGAAATAAGTCACACAGAAAAAGACACTTATTATAAGATATCACTTATAGAGGGAGTGTAAACACCGCTACCCTTGAACTGAATTACAAAACAGAACCGAGTCACACGTTTAGAAAACACACTATGGCTGCTTAACGGGAAAGGTGAGGTGGGGTGATGCATAAAACAAGGGTTTCAAATTAGCTCAGATACCGTTCCATAAACCCAATAGGTAATAGACAAGACCTACTCCTAGTTCAGTGAATTGGACTCAACACCCCCTATTCACCGCCCAAGAATATATCTGACTAGTAAGAATCTTAAAACCTATGTATTGATATCTCTCTGTAAGTGAGTCAAGTGGGTGTAAAGCGGCATAAACACAGCAGTGAAAAGCAGCTAAACCCCATTATAAAAATCAATTACTTTTAAAAACCCGTGAAACAAAGACAGTGAAAGAGAGAGAAATTCTTCCAAAATTCGTTCAGGGGCTGTGATGCCACCTGGATTGACCATATCTAGACCCACAGCTGATTGAGACATAAGGGTGGACACTCTTGGGGATGAGAGGTTTGGTGAGGTTGGGTGAGGAAACGCAGACCCTTTAAAGTAATACTGCGTGGTACCCATCCCATGGGTCCCAAATCTCCAGGTTCAAGGGCATCTTCCTACATCGAAAACATGCATGAGAAACCCAGAAGATGGTACACCGTGTGATCGGGAAAGGTTTCTAAAACGCACCTCATTTCTCATCTCCTTGTGCGCGGGTTCGCCATTCCAGCCGCTTTACAAGCAATCTCCCTCCTTGGAGAATCAGCACCTTTAACCTCCTGCTCCGTACAGGTTGCAATTTGTCCTGAGGATGAACGGGAAGAGGGGGAACCAATGAGAGACTAGCTCTAGGTGTTGGGACAGGCACAGGTCACTCTATTTTCCCATCAGGAAGAAGAATTAACCACAGGCTCAGCCTGCCGCCCGGGACCAGAGTAGGGCCTGAAGCAATCCTGCGCTTTTGCGGCCAGCTCCCAAGAAAGCGAGTTGAAAAATGGAGCTCAGGGGCACTGCAATTCACAAACCTGCAGACTTATAAATGATCACTCTCGTCCACAAATATATTGAGGGAAGGCAACGAAGAGGATTTGAAAGCCAGGCAGAATTGCAGGAAACAGATTTCAGGAGGGAGATTCGAATCGCCTTTAAAGCACAGGAAAAGCGGCAAAACCTCGACAATGATGCCCTTGGCCAAAAAGGGCGTATGCGTTTTTTCCTGAATATATTCAGGAAAAAACGCATACGCCCTTTTTGGCCAACAAAGCAACCTGGAAAGGCAAATCAGCGCTACAAAGAAGTCTCGCTTCCCATCGGTCAAAAGGGCCATGCTGAATAAAGTGTCAAAACCAGAAATGCAGGACAGGCCATGGAGAAACGGGAGCCTTGCTACGCTGATGGACAGGATGTAAATTGACAACAGCCACTCTGGAGAAGTGTAACGTGTGTCCTGAAACATCTAAAAAACTCAGCTTAGAGAGCATAGGGCACTTCCAATTATGGGCTTATAAATTGGGAAAACTAAAAATCAGCAAGACACAGGCACCCCAAAGTTTAGGGCTGCTCTGTTGACAAGAACCTCCACTTCATTACACCTTAAATATCCCAGGAAAGAGAAAAATGGATAAAGAAGTTGTGGTCCTTATGTACAATGGAATATCACTCAGCCATGAAATCAACGTCATAAGGCTAGCAGCAGGATGATGAGTGGATTTAGGTACGACGATTCTACGTGAAATAAGTCACACAGAAAAAGACACTTATCATAAGATATCACTTATAGAGGGAGTGTAAACACCGCTACCCTTGAACTGAATTACAAAACAGAACAGAGTCACACGTTTAGAAAACACACTATGGCTGCTTAACGGGAAAGGTGAGGTGGGGTGATGCATAAAACAAGGGTTTCAAATTCGCTCAGATACCGTTCCATAAACCCAATAGGTAATAGACAAGACTTACTCCTAGCTCAGTGAATTGGACTCAACACCCCCTATTCACCGCCCAAGAATATATCTGACTAGTAAGAATCTTCAAACCTATGTATTGATATCTCTCTGTAAGTGAGTCAAGTGGGTGTAAAGCGGCATAAACACAGCAGTGAAAAGCAGCTAAACCCCATTATAAAAATCAATTACTTTTAAAAACCCGTGAAACAAAGACAGTGAAAGAGAGAGAAATTCTTCCAAAATTCGTTCAGGGGCTGTGATGCCACCTGGATTGACCATATCTAGACCCACAGCTGATTGAGACATAAGGCTGGACACTCTTGGGGCTGAGAGGTTTGGTGAGGTTGGGTGAGCAAACGCAGACCCTTTAAAGTAATACTGCGTGGTACCCATCCCATGGGTCCCAAATCTCCAGGTTCAAGGGCATCTTCCTACATCGAAAACATGCATGAGAAACCCAGAAGATGGTACACCGTGTGATCGGGAAAGGTTTCTAAAACGCACCTCATTTCTCATCTCCTTGTGCGCGGGTTCGCCATTCCAGCCGCTTTACAAGCAATCTCCCTCCTTGGAGAATCAGCACCTTTAACCTCCTGCTCCGTACAGGTTGCAATTTGTCCTGAGGATGAACGGGAGGAGGGGGAACCAATGAGAGACTAGCTCTAGGTGTTGGGACAGGCACAGGTCACTCTATTTTCCCATCAGGAAGAAGAATTAACCACAGGCTCAGCCTGCCGCCCGTGACCAGAGGAGGGCCTGAAGCAATCCTGCGCTTTTGCGGCCAGCTCCCAAGAAAGCGAGTTGAAAAATGGAGCTCAGGGGCACTGCAATTCACAAACCTGCAGACTTATAAATGATCACTCTCGTCCAAAAATATATTGAGGGAAGGCAACGAAGAGGATTTGAAAGCAAGGCAGAATTGCAGGAAACAGATTTCAGGAGGGAGATTCGAATCGCCTTTAAAGCACAGGAAAAGCGGCAAAACCTCGACAATGATGCCCTTGGCCAAAAAGGGCGTATGCGTTTTTTCCTGAATATATTCAGGAAAAAACGCATACGCCCTTTTTGGCCAACCAAGCAACCTGGAAAGGCAAATCAGCGCTACAAAGAAGTCTCGCTTCCCATCGGTCAAGAGGGCCATGCTGAATAAAGTGTCAAAACCAGAAATGCAGGACAGGCCATGGAGAAACGGGAGCCTTGCTACGCTGATGGGCAGGATGTAAATTGCCAACAGCCACTCTGGAGAAGTGTACGGTGTGTCCTGAAACATATAAAAAACTCAGCTTAGAGATCATAGGGTACTTCCACTCATGGGCGTATAAATTGGGAAAACTAAAAATCAGCAAGACACAGGCACCCCAAAGTTTAGGGCTGCTCTGTTGACAAGAACCTCCACTTCGTTACACCTTAAATATCCCAGGAAAGAGAAAAATGAATAAAGAAGTTGTGGTCCTTATGTACAATGGAATATCACTCAGCCATGAAATCAACGTCATAAGGCTAGTAGCAGCATGATGAGTGGATTTAGGTACGACGATTCTATGTGAAATAAGTCACACAGAAAAAGACACTTATTATAAGATATCACTTATAGAGGGAGTGTAAACACCGCTACCCTTGAACTGAATTACAAAACAGAACCGAGTCACACGTTTAGAAAACACACTATGGCTGCTTAACGGGAAAGGTGAGGTGGGGTGATGCATAAAACAAGGGTTTCAAATTAGCTCAGATACCGTTCCATAAACCCAATAGGTAATAGACAAGACCTACTCCTAGTTCAGTGAATTGGACTCAACACCCCCTATTCACCGCCCAAGAATATATCTGACTAGTAAGAATCTTAAAACCTATGTATTGATATCTCTCTGTAAGTGAGTCAAGTGGGTGTAAAGCGGCATAAACACAGCAGTGAAAAGCAGCTAAACCCCATTATAAAAATCAATTACTTTTAAAAACCCGTGAAACAAAGACAGTGAAAGAGAGAGAAATTCTTCCAAAATTCGTTCAGGGGCTGTGATGCCACCTGGATTGACCATATCTAGACCCACAGCTGATTGAGACATAAGGGTGGACACTCTTGGGGATGAGAGGTTTGGTGAGGTTGGGTGAGCAAACGCAGACCCTTTAAAGTAATACTGCGTGGTACCCATCCCATGGGTCCCAAATCTCCAGGTTCAAGGGCATCTTCCTACATCGAAAACATGCATGAGAAACCCAGAAGATGGTACACCGTGTGATCGGGAAAGGTTTCTAAAACGCACCTCATTTCTCATCTCCTTGTGCGCGGGTTCGCCATTCCAGCCGCTTTACAAGCAATCTCCCTCCTTGGAGAATCAGCACCTTTAACCTCCTGCTCCGTACAGGTTGCAATTTGTCCTGAGGATGAACGGGAAGAGGGGGAACCAATGAGAGACTAGCTCTAGGTGTTGGGACAGGCACAGGTCACTCTATTTTCCCATCAGGAAGAAGAATTAACCACAGGCTCAGCCTGCCGCCCGGGACCAGAGTAGGGCCTGAAGCAATCCTGCGCTTTTGCGGCCAGCTCCCAAGAAAGCGAGTTGAAAAATGGAGCTCAGGGGCACTGCAATTCACAAACCTGCAGACTTATAAATGATCACTCTCGTCCACAAATATATTGAGGGAAGGCAACGAAGAGGATTTGAAAGCCAGGCAGAATTGCAGGAAACAGATTTCAGGAGGGAGATTCGAATCGCCTTTAAAGCACAGGAAAAGCGGCAAAACCTCGACAATGATGCCCTTGGCCAAAAAGGGCGTATGCGTTTTTTCCTGAATATATTCAGGAAAAAACGCATACGCCCTTTTTGGCCAACAAAGCAACCTGGAAAGGCAAATCAGCGCTACAAAGAAGTCTCGCTTCCCATCGGTCAAAAGGGCCATGCTGAATAAAGTGTCAAAACCAGAAATGCAGGACAGGCCATGGAGAAACGGGAGCCTTGCTACGCTGATGGACAGGATGTAAATTGACAACAGCCACTCTGGAGAAGTGTAACGTGTGTCCTGAAACATCTAAAAAACTCAGCTTAGAGAGCATAGGGCACTTCCAATTATGGGCTTATAAATTGGGAAAACTAAAAATCAGCAAGACACAGGCACCCCAAAGTTTAGGGCTGCTCTGTTGACAAGAACCTCCACTTCATTACACCTTAAATATCCCAGGAAAGAGAAAAATGGATAAAGAAGTTGTGGTCCTTATGTACAATGGAATATCACTCAGCCATGAAATCAACGTCATAAGGCTAGCAGCAGGATGATGAGTGGATTTAGGTACGACGATTCTACGTGAAATAAGTCACACAGAAAAAGACACTTATCATAAGATATCACTTATAGAGGGAGTGTAAACACCGCTACCCTTGAACTGAATTACAAAACAGAACAGAGTCACACGTTTAGAAAACACACTATGGCTGCTTAACGGGAAAGGTGAGGTGGGGTGATGCATAAAACAAGTGTTTCAAATTAGCTCAGATACCGTTCCATAAACCCAATAGGTAATAGACAAGACTTACTCCTAGCTCAGTGAATTGGACTCAACACCCCCTATTCACCGCCCAAGAATATATCTGACTAGTAAGAATCTTAAAACCTATGTATTGATATTTCTCTGTAAGTGAGTCAAGTGGGTGTAAAGCGGCATAAACACAGCAGGTAAAAGCAGCTAAACCCCATTATAAAAATCAATTACTTTTAAAAACCCGTGAAACAAAGACAGTGAAAGAGAGAGAAATTCTTCCAAAATTCGTTCAGGGGCTGTGATGCCACCTGGATTGACCATATCTAGACCCACAGCTGATTGAGACATAAGGCTGGACACTCTTGGGGCTGAGAGGTTTGGTGAGGTTGGGTGAGCAAACGCAGACCCTTTAAAGTAATACTGCGTGGTACCCATCCCATGGGTCCCAAATCTCCAGGTTCAAGGTCATCTTCCTACATCGAAAACATGCATGAGAAACCCAGAAGATGGTACACCGTGTGATCGGGAAAGGTTTCTAAAACGCACCTCATTTCTCATCTCCTTGTGCGCGGGTTCGCCATTCCAGCCGCTTTACAAGCAATCTCCCTCCTTGGAGAATCAGCACCTTTAACCTCCTGCTCCGTACAGGTTGCAATTTGTCCTGAGGATGAACGGGAAGAGGGGGAACCAATGAGAGACTAGCTCTAGGTGTTGGGACAGGCAGAGGTCACTCTATTTTCCCATCAGGAAGAAGAATTAACCACAGGCTCAGCCTGCCGCCCGTGACCAGAGGAGGGCCTGAAGCAATCCTGCGCTTTTGCGGCCAGCTCCCAAGAAAGCGAGTTGAAAAATGGAGCTCAGGGGCACTGCAATTCACAAACCTGCAGACTTATAAATGATCACTCTCGTCCAAAAATATATTGAGGGAAGGCAACGAAGAGGATTTGAAAGCAAGGCAGAATTGCAGGAAACAGATTTCAGGAGGGAGATTCGAATCGCCTTTAAAGCACAGGAAAAGCGGCAAAACCTCGACAATGATGCCCTTGGCCAAAAAGGGCGTATGCGTTTTTTCCTGAATATATTCAGGAAAAAACGCATACGCCCTTTTTGGCCAACCAAGCAACCTGGAAAGGCAAATCAGCGCTACAGAGAAGTCTCGCTTCCCATCGGTCAAGAGGGCCATGCTGAATAAAGTGTCAAAACCAGAAATGCAGGACAGGCCATGGAGAAACGGGAGCCTTGCTACGCTGATGGGCAGGATGTAAATTGCCAACAGCCACTCTGGAGAAGTGTACGGTGTGTCCTGAAACATATAAAAAACTCAGCTTAGAGATCATAGGGTACTTCCACTCATGGGCGTATAAATTGGGAAAACTAAAAATCAGCAAGACACAGGCACCCCAAAGTTTAGGGCTGCTCTGTTGACAAGAACCTCCACTTCGTTACACCTTAAATATCCCAGGAAAGAGAAAAATGGATAAAGAAGTTGTGGTCCTTATGTACAATGGAATATCACTCAGCCATGAAATCAACGTCATAAGGCTAGCAGCAGGATGATGAGTGGATTTAGGTACGACGATTCTACGTGAAATAAGTCACACAGAAAAAGACACTTATCATAAGATATCACTTATAGAGGGAGTGTAAACACCGCTACCCTTGAACTGAATTACAAAACAGAACAGAGTCACACGTTTAGAAAACACACTATGGCTGCTTAACGGGAAAGGTGAGGTGGGGTGATGCATAAAACAAGGGTTTCAAATTAGCTCAGATACTGTTCCATAAACCCAGTAGGTAATAGACAAGACTTACTCCTAGCTCAGTGAATTGGACTCAACACCCCCTATTCACCGCCCAAGAATATATCTGACTAGTAAGAATCTTAAAACCTATGTATTGATATTTCTCTGTAAGTGAGTCAAGTGGGGTAAAGCGGCATAAACACAGCAGTGAAAAGCAGCTAAACCCCATTATAAAAATCAATTACTTTTAAAAACCCGTGAAACAAAGACAGTGAAAGAGAGAGAAATTCTTCCAAAATTCGTTCAGGGGCTGTGATGCCACCTGGATTGACCATATCTAGACCCACAGCTGATTGAGACATAAGGCTGGACACTCTTGCGGCTGAGAGGTTTGGTGAGGTTGGGTGAGCAAACGCAGACCCTTTAAAGTAATACTGCGTGGTACCCATCCCATGGGTCCCAAATCTCCAGGTTCAAGGGCATCTTCCTACATCGAAAACATGCATGAGAAACCCAGAAGATGGTACACCGTGTGATCGGGAAAGGTTTCTAAAACGCACCTCATTTCTCATCTCCTTGTGCGCGGGTTCGCCATTCCAGTTGCTTTACAAGCAATCTCCCTCCTTGGAAAATCAGCACCTTTAACCTCCTGTTCCGTACAGGTTGCAATTTGTCCTGAGGATGAACGGGAAGAGGGGGAACCAATGAGAGACTAGCTCTAGGTGTTGGGACAGGCACAGGTCACTCTATTTTCCCATCAGGAAGAAGAATTAACCACAGGCTCAGCCTGCCGCCCGGGACCAGAGTAGGGCCTGAAGCAATCCTGCGCTTTTGCGGCCAGCTCCCAAGAAAGCGAGTTGAAAAATGGAGCTCAGGGGCACTGCAATTCACAAACCTGCAGACTTATAAATGATCACTCTCGTCCACAAATATATTGAGGGAAGGCAACGAAGAGGATTTGAAAGCCAGGCAGAATTGCAGGAAACAGATTTCAGGAGGGAGGTTCGAATCGCCTTTAAAGCACAGGAAAAGCGGCAAAACCTCGACAATGATGCCCTTGGCCAAAAAGGGCGTATGCGTTTTTTCCTGAATATATTCAGGAAAAAACGCATACGCCCTTTTTGGCAAACCAAGCAACCTGGAAAGGCAAATCAGCGCTACAAAGAAGTCTCGCTTCCCATCGGTCAAAAGGGCCATGCTGAATAAAGTGTCAAAACCAGAAATGCAGGACAGGCCATGGAGAAACGGGAGCCTTGCTACGCTGATGGACAGGATGTAAATTGACAACAGCCACTCTGGAGAAGTGTAACGTGTGTCCTGAAACATCTAAAAAACTCAGCTTAGAGAGCATAGGGCACTTCCACTTATGGGCTTATAAATTGGGAAAACTAAAAATCAGCAAGACACAGGCACCCCAAAGTTTAGGGCTGCTCTGTTGACAAGAACCTCCACTTCGTTACACCTTAAATATCCCAGGAAAGAGAAAAATGGATAAAGAAGTTGTGGTCCTTATGTACAATGGAATATCACTCAGCCATGAAATCAACGTCATAAGGCTAGCAGCAGGATGATGAGTGGATTTAGGTACGACGATTCTACGTGAAATAAGTCACACAGAAAAAGACACTTATCATAAGATATCACTTATAGAGGGAGTGTAAACACCGCTACCCTTGAACTGAATTACAAAACAGAACCGAGTCACACGTTTAGAAAACACACTATGGCTGCTTAACGGGAAAGGTGAGGTGGGGTGATGCATAAAACAAGGGTTTCAAATTAGCTCAGATACCGTTCCATAAACCCAATAGGTAATAGACAAGACTTACTCCTACCTCAGTGAATTGGACTCAACACCCCCTATTCACCGCCCAAGAATATATCTGACTAGTAAGAATCTTAAAACCTATGTATTGATATCTCTCTGTAAGTGAGTCAAGTGGGTGTAAAGCGGCATAAACACAGCAGTGAAAAGCAGCTAAACCCCATTATAAAAATCAATTACTTTTAAAAACCCGTGAAACAAAGACAGTGAAAGAGAGAGAAATTCTTCCAAAATTCGTTCACGGGCTGTGATGCCACCTGGATTGACCATATCTAGACCCACAGCTGATTGAGACATAAGGCTGGACACTCTTGGGGCTGAGAGGTTTGGTGAGGTTGGGTGAGCAAACGCAGACCTTTTAAAGTAAAACTGCGTGGTACCCATCCCATGGGTCCCAAATCTCCAGGTTCAAGGGCATCTTCCTACATCGAAAACATGCATGAGAAACCCAGAAGATGGTACACCGTGTGATCGGGAAAGGTTTCTAAAACGCACCTCATTTCTCATCTCCTTGTGCGCGGGTTCGCCATTCCAGCCGCTTTACAAGCAATCTCCCTCCTTGGAGAATCAGCACCTTTAACCTCCTGTTCCGTACAGGTTGCAATTTGTCCTGAGGATGAACGGGAAGAGGGGGAACCAATGAGAGACTAGCTCTAGGTGTTGGGACAGGCACAGGTCACTGTATTTTCCCATCAGGAAGAAGAATTAACCACAGGCTCAGCCTGCCGCCCGGGACCAGAGGAGGGCCTGAAGCAATCCTGCGCTTTTGCGGCCAGCTCCCAAGAAAGCGAGTTGAAAAATGGAGCTCAGGGGCACTGCAATTCACAAACCTGCAGACTTATAAATGATCACTCTCGTCCACAAATATATTGAGGGAAGGCAACGAAGAGGATTTGAAAGCCAGGCAGAATTGCAGGAAACAGATTTCAGGAGGGAGATTCGAATCGCCTTTAAAGCACAGGAAAAGCGGCAAAACCTCGACAATGATGCCCTTGGCCAAAAAGGGCGTATGCGTTTTTTCCTGAATATATTCAGGAAAAAACGCATACGCCCTTTTTGGCCAACCAAGCAACCTGGAAAGGCAAATCAGCGCTACAAAGAAGTCTCGCTTCCCATCGGTCAAAAGGGCCATGCTGAATAAAGTGTCAAAACCAGAAATGCAGGACAGGCCATGGAGAAACGGGAGCCTTGATACGCTGATGGACAGGATGTAAATTGACAACAGCCACTCTGGAGAAGTGTAACGTGTGTCCTGAAACATCTAAAAAACTCAGCTTAGAGAGCATAGGGCACTTCCACTTATGGGCTTATAAATTGGGAAAACTAAAAATCAGCAAGACACAGGCACCCCAAAGTTTAGGGCTGCTCTGTTGACAAGAACCTCCACTTCGTTACACCTTAAATATCCCAGGAAAGAGAAAAATGGATAAAGAAGTTGTGGTCCTTATGTACAATGGAATATCACTCAGCCATGAAATCAACGTCATAAGGCTAGCAGCAGGATGATGAGTGGATTTAGGTACGACGATTCTACGTGAAATAAGTCACACAGAAAAAGACACTTATCATAAGATATCACTTATAGAGGGAGTGTAAACACCGCTACCCTTGAACTGAATTACAAAACAGAACAGAGTCACACGTTTAGAAAACACACTATGGCTGCTTAACGGGAAAGGTGAGGTGGGGTGATGCATAAAACAAGGGTTTCAAATTAGCTCAGATACCGTTCCATAAACCCAATAGGTAATAGACAAGACTTACTCCTAGCTCAGTGAATTGGACTCAACACCCCCTATTCACCGCCCAAGAATATATCTGACTAGTAAGAATCTTAAAACCTATGTATTGATATTTCTCTGTAAGTGAGTCAAGTGGGTGTAAAGCGGCATAAACACAGCAGTGAAAAGCAGCTAAACCCCATTATAAAAATCAATTACTTTTAAAAACCCGTGAAACAAAGACAGTGAAAGAGAGAGAAATTCTTCCAAAATTCGTTCAGGGGCTGTGATGCCACCTGGATTGACCATATCTAGACCCACAGCTGATTGAGACATAAGGCTGGACACTCTTGGGGCTGAGAGGTTTGGTGAGGTTGGGTGAGCAAACGCAGACCCTTTAAAGTAATACTGCGTGGTACCCATCCCATGGGTCCCAAATCTCCAGGTTCAAGGGCATCTTCCTACATCGAAAACATGCATGAGAAACCCAGAAGATGGTACACCGTGTGATCGGGAAAGGTTTCTAAAACGCACCTCATTTCTCATCTCCTTGTGCGCGGGTTCGCCATTCCAGCCGCTTTACTAGCAATCTCCCTCCTTGGAGAATCAGCACCTTTAACCTCCTGTTCCGTACAGGTTGCAATTTGTCCTGAGGATGAACGGGCAGAGGGGGAACCAATGAGAGACTAGCTCTAGGTGTTGGGACAGACACAGGTCACTCTATTTTCCCATCAGGAAGAAGAATTAACCACAGGCTCAGCCTGCCGCCCGGGACAAGAGTAGGGCCTGAAGCAATCCTGCGCTTTTGCGGCCAGCTCCCAAGAAAGCGAGTTGAAAAATGGAGCTCAGGGGCACTGCAATTCACAAACCTGCAGACTTATAAATGATCACTCTCGTCCACAAATATATTGAGGGAAGGCAACGAAGAGGATTTGAAAGCAAGGCAGAATTGCAGGAAACAGATTTCAGGAGGGAGATTCGAATCGCCTTTAAAGCACAGGAAAAGCGGCAAAACCTCGACAATGATGCCCTTGGCCAAAAGGGGCGTATGCGTTTTTTCCTGAATATATTCAGGAAAAAACGCATACGCCCTTTTTGGCCAACCAAGCAACCTGGAAAGGCAAATCAGCGCTACAAAGAAGTCTCGCTTCCCATCGGTCAAAAGGGCCATGCTGAATAAAGTGTCAAAACCAGAAATGCAGGACAGGCCATGGAGAAACGGGAGCCTTGCTACGCTGATGGACAGGATGTAAATTGACAACAGCCACTCTGGAGAAGTGTAACGTGTGTCCTGAAACATCTAAAAAACTCAGCTTAGAGAGCATAGGGCACTTCCACTTATGGGCTTATAAATTGGGAAAACTAAAAATCAGCAAGACACAGGCACCCCAAAGTTTAGGGCTGCTCTGTTGACAAGAACCTCCACTTCGTTACACCTTAAATATCCCAGGAAAGAGAAAAATGGATAAAGAAGTTGTGGTCCTTATGTACAATGGAATATCACTCAGCCATGAAATCAACGTCATAAGGCTAGCAGCAGGATGATGAGTGGATTTAGGTACGACGATTCTACGTGAAATAAGTCACACAGAAAAAGACACTTATCATAAGATATCACTTATAGAGGGAGTGTAAACACCGCTACCCTTGAACTGAATTACAAAACAGAACAGAGTCACACGTTTAGAAAACACACTATGGCTGCTTAACGGGAAAGGTGAGGTGGGGTGATGCATAAAACAAGGGTTTCAAATTAGCTCAGATACCGTTCCATAAACCCAATAGGTAATAGACAAGACTTACTCCTAGCTCAGTGAATTGGACTCAACACCCCCTATTCACCGCCCAAGAATATATCTGAGTAGTAAGAATCTTAAAACCTATGTATTGATATTTCTCTGTAAGTGAGTCAAGTGGGTGTAAAGCGGCATAAACACAGCAGTGAAAAGCAGCTAAACCCCATTATAAAAATCAATTACTTTTAAAAACCCGTGAAACAAAGACAGTGAAAGAGAGAGAAATTCTTCCAAAATTCGTTCACGGGCTGTGATGCCACCTGGATTGACCATATCTAGACCCACAGCTGATTGAGACATAAGGCTGGACACTCTTGGGGCTGAGAGGTTTGGTGAGGTTGGGTGAGCAAACACAGACACTTTAAAGAAATACTGCGTGGTACCCATCCCATGGGTCCCAAATCTCCAGGTTCAAGGGCATCTTCCTACATCGAAAACATGCATGAGAAACCCAGAAGATGGTACACCGTGTGATCGGGAAAGGTTTCTAAAACGCACCTCATTTCTCATCTCCTTGTGCGCGGGTTCGCCATTCCAGCCGCTTTACAAGCAATCTCCCTCCTTGGAGAATCAGCACCTTTAACCTCCTGTTCCGTACAGGTTGCAATTTGTCCTGAGGATGAACGGGAAGAGGGGGAACCAATGAGAGACTAGCTCTAGGTGTTGGGACAGGCACAGGTCACTCTATTTTCCCATCAGGAAGAAGAATTAACCACAGGCTCAGCCTGCCGCCCGTGACCAGAGGAGGGCCTGAAGCAATCCTGCGCTTTTGCGGCCAGGTCCCAAGAAAGCGAGTTGAAAAATGGAGCTCAGGGGCACTGCAATTCACAAACCTGCAGACTTATAAATGATCACTCTCGTCCAAAAATATATTGAGGGAAGGCAACGAAGAGGATTTGAAAGCAAGGCAGAATTGCAGGAAACAGATTTCAGGAGGGAGATTCGAATCGCCTTTAAAGCACAGGAAAAGCGGCAAAACCTCGACAATGATGCCGTTGGCCAAAAAGGGCGTATGCGTTTTTTCCTGAATATATTCAGGAAAAAACGCATACGCCCTTTTAGGCCAACCAAGCAACCTGGAAAGGCAAATCAGCGCTACAAAGAAGTCTCGCTTCCCTTCGGTCAAAAGGGCCATGCTGAATAAAGTGTCAAAACCAGAAATGCAGGACAGGCCATGGAGAAACGGGAGCCTTGCTACGCTGATGGACAGGATGTAAATTGACAACAGCCACTCTGGAGAAGTGTACCGTGTGTCCTGAAACATCTAAAAAACTCAGCTTAGAGAGCATAGGGCACTTCCACTTATGGGCTTATAAATTGGGAAAACTAAAAATCAGCAAGACACAGGCACCCCAAAGTTTAGGGCTGCTCTGTTGACAAGAACCTCCACTTCGTTACACCTTAAATATCCCAGCAAAGAGAAAAATGGATAAAGAAGTTGTGGTCCTTATGTACAATGGAATATCACTCAGCCATGAAATCAATGTCATAAGGCTAGTAGCAGCATGATGAGTGGATTTAGGTACGACGATTCTATGTGAAATAAGTCACACAGAAAAAGACACTTATCATAAGATATCACTTATAGAGGGAGTGTAAACACCGCTACCCTTGAACTGAATTACAAAACAGAACCGAGTCACACGTTTAGAAAACACACTATGGCTGCTTAACGGGAAAGGTGAGGTGGGGTGATGCATAAAACAAGGGTTTCAAATTAGCTCAGATACCGTTCCATAAACCCAATATGTAATAGACAAGACTTACTCCTAGCTCAGTGAATTGGACTCAACACCCCCTATTCACCGCCCAAGAATATATCTGACTAGTAAGAATCTTAAAACCTATGTATTGATATCTCTCTGTAAGTGAGTCAAGTGGGTGTAAAGCGGCATAAACACAGCAGTGAAAAGCAGCTAAACCCCATTATAAAAATCAATTACTTTTAAAAACCCGTGAAACAAAGACAGTGAAAGAGAGAAATTCTTCCAAAATTCGTTCACGGGCTGTGATGCCACCTGGATTGACCATATCTAGACCCACAGCTGATTGAGACATAAGGCTGGACACTCTTGGGGCTGAGAGGTTTGGTGAGGTTGGGTGAGCAAACGCAGACCCTTTAAAGTAATACTGCGTGGTACCCATCCCATGGGTCCCAAATCTCCAGGTTCAAGGGCATCTTCCTACATCGAAAACATGCATGAGAAACCCAGAAGATGGTACACCGTGTGATCGGGAAAGGTTTCTAAAACGCACCTCATTTCTCATCTCCTTGTGCGCGGGTTCGCCATTCCAGCCGCTTTACTAGCAATCTCCCTCCTTGGAGAATCAGCACCTTTAACCTCCTGTTCCGTACAGGTTGCAATTTGTCCTGAGGATGGATGAACGGGCAGAGGGGGAACCAATGAGAGACTAGCTCTAGGTGTTGGGACAGACACAGGTCACTCTATTTTCCCATCAGGAAGAAGAATTAACCACAGGCTCAGCCTGCCGCCCGGGACAAGAGTAGGGCCTGAAGCAATCCTGCGCTTTTGCGGCCAGCTCCCAAGAAAGCGAGTTGAAAAATGGAGCTCAGGGGCACTGCAATTCACAAACCTGCAGACTTATAAATGATCACTCTCGTCCACAAATATATTGAGGGAAGGCAACGAAGAGGATTTGAAAGCAAGGCAGAATTGCAGGAAACAGATTTCAGGAGGGAGATTCGAATCGCCTTTAAAGCACAGGAAAAGCGGCAAAACCTCGACAATGATGCCGTTGGCCAAAAAGGGCGTATGCGTTTTTTCCTGAATATATTCAGGAAAAAACGCATACGCCCTTTTTGGCCAACCAAGCAACCTGGAAAAGCAAATCAGCGCTACAAAGAAGTCTCGCTTCCCTTCGGTCAAAAGGGCCATGCTGAATAAAGTGTCAAAACCAGAAATGCAGGACAGGCCATGGAGAAACGGGAGCCTTGCTACGCAGATGGACAGGATGTAAATTGACAACAGCCACTCTGGAGAAGTGTACCGTGTGTCCTGAAACATCTAAAAAACTCAGCTTAGAGAGCATAGGGCACTTCCACTTATGGGCTTATAAATTGGGAAAACTAAAAATCAGCAAGACACAGGCACCCCAAAGTTTAGGGCTGCTCTGTTGACAAGAACCTCCACTTCGTTACACCTTAAATATCCCAGCAAAGAGAAAAATGGATAAAGAAGTTGTGGTCCTTATGTACAATGGAATATCACTCAGCCATGAAATCAACGTCATAAGGCTAGTAGCAGCATGATGAGTGGATTTAGGTACGACGATTCTATGTGAAATAAGTCACACAGAAAAAGACACTTATCATAAGATATCACTTATAGAGGGAGTGTAAACACCGCTACCCTTGAACTGAATTACAAAACAGAACCGAGTCACACGTTTAGAAAACACACTATGGCTGCTTAACGGGAAAGGTGAGGTGGGGTGATGGATAAAACAAGGGTTTCAAATTAGCTCAGATACCGTTCCATAAACCCAATATGTAATAGACAAGACTTACTCCTAGCTCAGTGAATTGGACTCAACACCCCCTATTCACCGCCCAAGAATATATCTGACTAGTAAGAATCTTAAAACCTATGTATTGATATCTCTCTGTAAGTGAGTCAAGTGGGTGTAAAGCGGCATAAACACAGCAGTGAAAAGCAGCTAAACCCCATTATAAAAATCAATTACTTTTAAAAACCCGTGAAACAAAGACAGTGAAAGAGAGAGAAATTCTTCCAAAATTCGTTCACGGGCTGTGATGCCACCTGGATTGACCATATCTAGACCCACAGCTGATTGAGACATAAGGCTGGACACTCTTGGGGCTGAGAGGTTTGGTGAGGTTGGGTGAGCAAACACAGACACTTTAAAGAAATACTGCGTGGTACCCATCCCATGGGTCCCAAATCTCCAGGTTCAAGGGCATCTTCCTACATCGAAAACATGCATGAGAAACCCAGAAGATGGTACACCGTGTGATCGGGAAAGGTTTCTAAAACGCACCTCATTTCTCATCTCCTTGTGCGCGGGTTCGCCATTCCAGCCGCTTTACAAGCAATCTCCCTCCTTGGAGAATCAGCACCTTTAACCTCCTGTTCCGTACAGGTTGCAATTTGTCCTGAGGATGAACGGGAAGAGGGGGAACCAATGAGAGACTAGCTCTAGGTGTTGGGACAGGCACAGGTCACTCTATTTTCCCATCAGGAAGAAGAATTAACCACAGGCTCAGCCTGCCGCCCGTGACCAGAGGAGGGCCTGAAGCAATCCTGCGCTTTTGCGGCCAGCTCCCAAGAAAGCGAGTTGAAAAATGGAGCTCAGGGGCACTGCAATTCACAAACCTGCAGACTTATAAATGATCACTCTCGTCCACAAATATATTGAGGGAAGGCAACGAAGAGGATTTGAAAGCAAGGCAGAATTGCAGGAAACAGATTTCAGGAGGGAGATTCGAATCGCCTTTAAAGCACAGGAAAAGCGGCAAAACCTCGACAATGATGCCGTTGGCCAAAAAGGGCGTATGCGTTTTTTCCTGAATATATTCAGGAAAAAACGCATACGCCCTTTTTGGCCAACCAAGCAACCTGGAAAAGCAAATCAGCGCTACAAAGAAGTCTCGCTTCCCTTCGGTCAAAAGGGCCATGCTGAATAAAGTGTCAAAACCAGAAATGCAGGACAGGCCATGGAGAAACGGGAGCCTTGCTACGCAGATGGACAGGATGTAAATTGACAACAGCCACTCTGGAGAAGTGTACCGTGTGTCCTGAAACATCTAAAAAACTCAGCTTAGAGAGCATAGGGCACTTCCACTTATGGGCTTATAAATTGGGAAAACTAAAAATCAGCAAGACACAGGCACCCCAAAGTTTAGGGCTGCTCTGTTGACAAGAACCTCCACTTCGTTACACCTTAAATATCCCAGCAAAGAGAAAAATGGATAAAGAAGTTGTGGTCCTTATGTACAATGGAATATCACTCAGCCATGAAATCAACGTCATAAGGCTAGTAGCAGCATGATGAGTGGATTTAGGTACGACGATTCTATGTGAAATAAGTCACACAGAAAAAGACACTTATCATAAGATATCACTTATAGAGGGAGTGTAAACACCGCTACCCTTGAACTGAATTACAAAACAGAACCGAGTCACACGTTTAGAAAACACACTATGGCTGCTTAACGGGAAAGGTGAGGTGGGGTGATGGATAAAACAAGGGTTTCAAATTAGCTCAGATACCGTTCCATAAACCCAATATGTAATAGACAAGACTTACTCCTAGCTCAGTGAATTGGACTCAACACCCCCTATTCACCGCCCAAGAATATATCTGACTAGTAAGAATCTTAAAACCTATGTATTGATATCTCTCTGTAAGTGAGTCAAGTGGGTGTAAAGCGGCATAAACACAGCAGTGAAAAGCAGCTAAACCCCATTATAAAAATCAATTACTTTTAAAAACCCGTGAAACAAAGACAGTGAAAGAGAGAGAAATTCTTCCAAAATTCGTTCACGGGCTGTGATGCCACCTGGATTGACCATATCTAGACCCACAGCTGATTGAGACATAAGGCTGGACACTCTTGGGGCTGAGAGGTTTGGTGAGGTTGGGTGAGCAAACACAGACACTTTAAAGAAATACTGCGTGGTACCCATCCCATGGGTCCCAAATCTCCAGGTTCAAGGGCATCTTCCTACATCGAAAACATGCATGAGAAACCCAGAAGATGGTACACCGTGTGATCGGGAAAGGTTTCTAAAACGCACCTCATTTCTCATCTCCTTGTGCGCGGGTTCGCCATTCCAGCCGCTTTACAAGCAATCTCCCTCCTTGGAGAATCAGCACCTTTAACCTCCTGTTCCGTACAGGTTGCAATTTGTCCTGAGGATGAACGGGAAGAGGGGGAACCAATGAGAGACTAGCTCTAGGTGTTGGGACAGGCACAGGTCACTCTAATTTCCCATCAGGAAGAAGAATTAACCACAGGCTCAGCCTGCCGCCCGTGACCAGAGGAGGGCCTGAAGCAATCCTGCGCTTTTGCGGCCAGCTCCCAAGAAAGCGAGTTGAAAAATGGAGCTCAGGGGCACTGCAATTCACAAACCTGCAGACTTATAAATGATCACTCTCGTCCAAAAATATATTGAGGGAAGGCAACGAAGAGGATTTGAAAGCAAGGCAGAATTGCAGGAAACAGATTTCAGGAGGGAGATTCGAATCGCCTTTAAAGCACAGGAAAAGCGGCAAAACCTCGACAATGATGCCCTTGGCCAAAAAGGGCGTATGCGTTTTTTCCTGAATATATTCAGGAAAAAACGCATACGCCCTTTTTGGCCAACCAAGCAACCTGGAAAAGCAAATCAGCGCTACAAAGAAGTCTCGCTTCCCTTCGGTCAAAAGGGCCATGCTGAATAAAGTGTCAAAACCAGAAATGCAGGACAGGCCATGGAGAAACGGGAGCCTTGCTACGCAGATGGACAGGATGTAAATTGACAACAGCCACTCTGGAGAAGTGTACCGTGTGTCCTGAAACATCTAAAAAACTCAGCTTAGAGAGCATAGGGCACTTCCACTTATGGGCTTATAAATTGGGAAAACTAAAAATCAGCAAGACACAGGCACCCCAAAGTTTAGGGCTGCTCTGTTGACAAGAACCTCCACTTCGTTACACCTTAAATATCCCAGCAAAGAGAAAAATGGATAAAGAAGTTGTGGTCCTTATGTACAATGGAATATCACTCAGCCATGAAATCAACGTCATAAGGCTAGTAGCAGCATGATGAGTGGATTTAGGTACGACGATTCTATGTGAAATAAGTCACACAGAAAAAGACACTTATCATAAGATATCACTTATAGAGGGAGTGTAAACACCGCTACCCTTGAACTGAATTACAAAACAGAACCGAGTCACACGTTTAGAAAACACACTATGGCTGCTTAACGGGAAAGGTGAGGTGGGGTGATGCATAAAACAAGGGTTTCAAATTAGCTCAGATACCGTTCCATAAACCCAATATGTAATAGACAAGACTTACTCCTAGCTCAGTGAATTGGACTCAACACCCCCTATTCACCGCCCAAGAATATATCTGACTAGTAAGAATCTTAAAACCTATGTATTGATATCTCTCTGTAAGTGAGTCAAGTGGGTGTAAAGCGGCATAAACACAGCAGTGAAAAGCAGCTAAACCCCATTATAAAAATCAATTACTTTTAAAAACCCGTGAAACAAAGACAGTGAAAGAGAGAGAAATTCTTCCAAAATTCGTTCACGGGCTGTGATGCCACCTGGATTGACCATATCTAGACCCACAGCTGATTGAGACATAAGGCTGGACACTCTTGGGGCTGAGAGGTTTGGTGAGGTTGGGTGAGCAAACACAGACACTTTAAAGAAATACTGCGTGGTACCCATCCCATGGGTCCCAAATCTCCAGGTTCAAGGGCATCTTCCTACATCGAAAACATGCATGAGAAACCCAGAAGATGGTACACCGTGTGATCGGGAAAGGTTTCTAAAACGCACCTCATTTCTCATCTCCTTGTGCGCGGGTTCGCCATTCCAGCCGCTTTACAAGCAATCTCCCTCCTTGGAGAATCAGCACCTTTAACCTCCTGTTCCGTACAGGTTGCAATTTGTCCTGAGGATGAACGGGAAGAGGGGGAACCAATGAGAGACTAGCTCTAGGTGTTGGGACAGGCACAGGTCACTCTATTTTCCCATCAGGAAGAAGAATTAACCACAGGCTCAGCCTGCCGCCCGGGACAAGAGTAGGGCCTGAAGCAATCCTGCGCTTTTGCGGCCAGCTCCCAAGAAAGCGAGTTGAAAAATGGAGCTCAGGGGCACTGCAATTCACAAACCTGCAGACTTATAAATGATCACTCTCGTCCACAAATATATTGAGGGAAGGCAACGAAGAGGATTTGAAAGCAAGGCAGAATTGCAGGAAACAGATTTCAGGAGGGAGATTCGAATCGCCTTTAAAGCACAGGAAAAGCGGCAAAACCTCGACAATGATGCCCTTGGCCAAAAAGGGCGTATGCGTTTTTTCCTGAATATATTCAGGAAAAAACGCATACGCCCTTTTTGGCCAACCAAGCAACCTGGAAAAGCAAATCAGCGCTACAAAGAAGTCTCGCTTCCCTTCGGTCAAAAGGGCCATGCTGAATAAAGTGTCAAAACCAGAAATGCAGGACAGGCCATGGAGAAACGGGAGCCTTGCTACGCAGATGGACAGGATGTAAATTGACAACAGCCACTCTGGAGAAGTGTACCGTGTGTCCTGAAACATCTAAAAAACTCAGCTTAGAGAGCATAGGGCACTTCCACTTATGGGCTTATAAATTGGGAAAACTAAAAATCAGCAAGACACAGGCACCCCAAAGTTTAGGGCTGCTCTGTTGACAAGAACCTCCACTTCGTTACACCTTAAATATCCCAGCAAAGAGAAAAATGGATAAAGAAGTTGTGGTCCTTATGTACAATGGAATATCACTCAGCCATGAAATCAACGTCATAAGGCTAGTAGCAGCATGATGAGTGGATTTAGGTACGACGATTCTATGTGAAATAAGTCACACAGAAAAAGACACTTATCATAAGATATCACTTATAGAGGGAGTGTAAACACCGCTACCCTTGAACTGAATTACAAAACAGAACAGAGTCACACGTTTAGAAAACACACTATGGCTGCTTAACGGGAAAGGTGAGGTGGGGTGATGCATAAAACAAGGGTTTCAAATTAGCTCAGATACCGTTCCATAAACCCAATAGGTAATAGACAAGACTTACTCCTACCTCAGTGAATTGGACTCAACACCCCCTATTCACCGCCCAAGAATATATCTGACTAGTAAGAATCTTAAAACCTATGTATTGATATATCTCTGTAAGTGAGTCAAGTGGGTGTAAAGCGGCATAAACACAGCAGTGAAAAGCAGCTAAACCCCATTATAAAAATCAATTACTTTTAAAAACCCGTGAAACAAAGACAGTGAAAGAGAGAGAAATTCTTCCAAAATTCGTTCACGGGCTGTGATGCCACCTGGATTGACCATATCTAGACCCACAGCTGATTGAGACATAAGGCTGGACACTCTTGGGGCTGAGAGGTTTGGTGAGGTTGGGTGAGCAAACGCAGACCTTTTAAAGTAAAACTGCGTGGTACCCATCCCATGGGTCCCAAATCTCCAGGTTCAAGGGCATCTTCCTACATCGAAAACATGCATGAGAAACCCAGAAGATGGTACACCGTGTGATCGGGAAAGGTTTCTAAAACGCACCTCATTTCTCATCTCCTTGTGCGCGGGTTCGCCATTCCAGCCGCTTTACAAGCAATCTCCCTCCTTGGAGAATCAGCACCTTTAACCTCCTGTTCCGTACAGGTTGCAATTTGTCCTGAGGATGAACGGGAAGAGGGGGAACCAATGAGAGACTAGCTCTAGGTGTTGGGACAGGCACAGGTCACTGTATTTTCCCATCAGGAAGAAGAATTAACCACAGGCTCAGCCTGCCGCCCGGGACCAGAGGAGGGCCTGAAGCAATCCTGCGCTTTTGCGGCCAGCTCCCAAGAAAGCGAGTTGAAAAATGGAGCTCAGGGGCACTGCAATTCACAAACCTGCAGACTTATAAATGATCACTCTCGTCCACAAATATATTGAGGGAAGGCAACGAAGAGGATTTGAAAGCCAGGCAGAATTGCAGGAAACAGATTTCAGGAGGGAGATTCGAATCGCCTTTAAAGCACAGGAAAAGCGGCAAAACCTCGACAATGATGCCCTTGGCCAAAAAGGGCGTATGCGTTTTTTCCTGAATATATTCAGGAAAAAACGCATACGCCCTTTTTGGCCAACCAAGCAACCTGGAAAGGCAAATCAGCGCTACAAAGAAGTCTCGCTTCCCATCGATCAAAAGGGCCATGCTGAATAAAGTGTCAAAACCAGAAATGCAGGACAGGCCATGGAGAAACGGGAGCCTTGCTACGCTGATGGACAGGATGTAAATTGACAACAGCCACTCTGGAGAAGTGTAACGTGTGTCCTGAAACATCTAAAAAACTCAGCTTAGAGAGCATAGGGCACTTCCACTTATGGGCTTATAAATTGGGAAAACTAAAAATCAGCAAGACACAGGCACCCCAAAGTTTAGGGCTGCTCTGTTGACAAGAACCTCCACTTCGTTACACCTTAAATATCCCAGGAAAGAGAAAAATGGATAAAGAAGTTGTGGTCCTTATGTACAATGGAATATCACTCAGCCATGAAATCAACGTCATAAGGCTAGCAGCAGGATGATGAGTGGATTTAGGTACGACGATTCTACGTGAAATAAGTCACACAGAAAAAGACACTTATCATAAGATATCACTTATAGAGGGAGTGTAAACACCGCTACCCTTGAACTGAATTACAAAACAGAACAGAGTCACACGTTTAGAAAACACACTATGGCTGCTTAACGGGAAAGGTGAGGTGGGGTGATGCATAAAACAAGGGTTTCAAATTAGCTCAGATACCGTTCCATAAACCCAATAGGTAATAGACAAGACTTACTCCTAGCTCAGTGAATTGGACTCAACACCCCCTATTCACCGCCCAAGAATATATCTGACTAGTAAGAATCTTAAAACCTATGTATTGATATCTCTCTGTAAGTGAGTCAAGTGGGTGTAAAGCGGCATAAACACAGCAGTGAAAAGCAGCTAAACCCCATTATAAAAATCAATTACTTTTAAAAACCCGTGAAACAAAGACAGTGAAAGAGAGAGAAATTCTTCCAAAATTCGTTCAGGGGCTGTGATGCCACCTGGATTGACCATATCTAGACCCACAGCTGATTGAGACATAAGGCTGGACACTCTTGGGGCTGAGAGGTTTGGTGAGGTTGGGTGAGCAAACGCAGACCCTTTAAAGTAATACTGCGTGGTACCCATCCCATGGGTCCCAAATCTCCAGGTTCAAGGGCATCTTCCTACATCGAAAACATGCATGAGAAACCCAGAAGATGGTACACCGTGTGATCGGGAAAGGTTTCTAAAACGCACCTCATTTCTCATCTCCTTGTGCGCGGGTTCGCCATTCCAGCCGCTTTACTAGCAATCTCCCTCCTTGGAGAATCAGCACCTTTAACCTCCTGTTCCGTACAGGTTGCAATTTGTCCTGAGGATGAACGGGCAGAGGGGGAACCAATGAGAGACTAGCTCTAGGTGTTGGGACAGACACAGGTCACTCTATTTTCCCATCAGGAAGAAGAATTAACCACAGGCTCAGCCTGCCGCCCGGGACAAGAGTAGGGCCTGAAGCAATCCTGCGCTTTTGCGGCCAGCTCCCAAGAAAGCGAGTTGAAAAATGGAGCTCAGGGGCACTGCAATTCACAAACCTGAAGACTTATAAATGATCACTCTCGTCCACAAATATATTGAGGGAAGGCAACGAAGAGGATTTGAAAGCAAGGCAGAATTGCAGGAAACAGATTTCAGGAGGGAGATTCGAATCGCCTTTAAAGCACAGGAAAAGCGGCAAAACCTCGACAATGATGCCCTTGGCCAAAAGGGGCGTATGCGTTTTTTCCTGAATATATTCAGGAAAAAACGCATACGCCCTTTTTGGCCAACCAAGCAACCTGGAAAGGCAAATCAGCGCTACAAAGAAGTCTCGCTTCCCATCGGTCAAAAGGGCCATGCTGAATAAAGTGTCAAAACCAGAAATGCAGGACAGGCCATGGAGAAACGGGAGCCTTGCTACGCTGATGGACAGGATGTAAATTGACAACAGCCACTCTGGAGAAGTGTAACGTGTGTCCTGAAACATCTAAAAAACTCAGCTTAGAGAGCATAGGGCACTTCCACTTATGGGCTTATAAATTGGGAAAACTAAAAATCAGCAAGACTCAGGCACCCCAAAGTTTAGGGCTGCTCTGTTGACAAGAACCTCCACTTCGTTACACCTTAAATATCCCAGCAAAGAGAAAAATGGATAAAGAAGTTGTGGTCCTTATGTACAATGGAATATCACTCAGCCATGAAATCAACGTCATAAGGCTAGTAGCAGCATGATGAGTGGATTTAGGTACGACGATTCTATGTGAAATAAGTCACACAGAAAAAGACACTTATCATAAGATATCACTTATAGAGGGAGTGTAAACACCGCTACCCTTGAACTGAATTACAAAACAGAACCGAGTCACACGTTTAGAAAACACACTATGGCTGCTTAACGGGAAAGGTGAGGTGGGGTGATGGATAAAACAAGGGTTTCAAATTAGCTCAGATACCGTTCCATAAACCCAATATGTAATAAACAAGACTTACTCCTAGCTCAGTGAATTGGACTCAACACCCCCTATTCACCGCCCAAGAATATATCTGACTAGTAAGAATCTTAAAACCTATGTATTGATATCTCTCTGTAAGTGAGTCAAGTGGGTGTAAAGCGGCATAAACACAGCAGTGAAAAGCAGCTAAACCCCATTATAAAAATCAATTACTTTTAAAAACCCGTGAAACAAAGACAGTGAAAGAGAGAGAAATTCTTCCAAAATTCGTTCACGGGCTGTGATGCCACCTGGATTGACCATATCTAGACCCACAGCTGATTGAGACATAAGGCTGGACACTCTTGGGGCTGAGAGGTTTGGTGAGGTTGGGTGAGCAAACACAGACACTTTAAAGAAATACTGCGTGGTACCCATCCCATGGGTCCCAAATCTCCAGGTTCAAGGGCATCTTCCTACATCGAAAACATGCATGAGAAACCCAGAAGATGGTACACCGTGTGATCGGGAAAGGTTTCTAAAACGCACCTCATTTCTCATCTCCTTGTGCGCGGGTTCGCCATTCCAGCCGCTTTACAAGCAATCTCCCTCCTTGGAGAATCAGCACCTTTAACCTCCTGTTCCGTACAGGTTGCAATTTGTCCTGAGGATGAACGGGAAGAGGGGGAACCAATGAGAGACTAGCTCTAGGTGTTGGGACAGGCACAGGTCACTCTATTTTCCCATCAGGAAGAAGAATTAACCACAGGCTCAGCCTGCCGCCCGTGACCAGAGGAGGGCCTGAAGCAATCCTGCGCTTTTGCGGCCAGCTCCCAAGAAAGCGAGTTGAAAAATGGAGCTCAGGGGCACTGCAATTCACAAACCTGCAGACTTATAAATGATCACTCTCGTCCAAAAATATATTGAGGGAAGGCAACGAAGAGGATTTGAAAGCAAGGCAGAATTGCAGGAAACAGATTTCAGGAGGGAGATTCGAATCGCCTTTAAAGCACAGGAAAAGCGGCAAAACCTCGACAATGATGCCCTTGGCCAAAAAGGGCGTATGCGTTTTTTCCTGAATATATTCAGGAAAAAACGCATACGCCCTTTTTGGCCAACCAAGCAACCTGGAAAGGCAAATCAGCGCTACAAAGAAGTCTCGCTTCCCATCGGTCAAAAGGGCCATGCTGAATAAAGTGTCAAAACCAGAAATGCAGGACAGGCCATGGAGAAACGGGAGCCTTGCTACGCTGATGGACAGGATGTAAATTGACAACAGCCACTCTGGAGAAGTGTACCGTGTGTCCTGAAACATCTAAAAAACTCAGCTTAGAGAGCATAGGGCACTTCCACTTATGGGCTTATAAATTGGGAAAACTAAAAATCAGCAAGACACAGGCACCCCAAAGTTTAGGGCTGCTCTGTTGACAAGAACCTCCACTTCGTTACACCTTAAATATCCCAGCAAAGAGAAAAATGGATAAAGAAGTTGTGGTCCTTATGTACAATGGAATATCACTCAGCCATGAAATCAACGTCATAAGGCTAGTAGCAGCATGATGAGTGGATTTAGGTACGACGATTCTATGTGAAATAAGTCACACAGAAAAAGACACTTATCATAAGATATCACTTATAGAGGGAGTGTAAACACCGCTACCCTTGAACTGAATTACAAAACAGAACCGAGTCACACGTTTAGAAAACACACTATGGCTGCTTAACGGGAAAGGTGAGGTGGGGTGATGCATAAAACAAGGGTTTCAAATTAGCTCAGATACCGTTCCATAAACCCAATATGTAATAGACAAGACTTACTCCTAGCTCAGTGAATTGGACTCAACACCCCCTATTCACCGCCCAAGAATATATCTGACTAGTAAGAATCTTAAAACCTATGTATTGATATCTCTCTGTAAGTGAGTCAAGTGGGTGTAAAGCGGCATAAACACAGCAGTGAAAAGCAGCTAAACCCCATTATAAAAATCAATTACTTTTAAAAACCCGTGAAACAAAGACAGTGAAAGAGAGAGAAATTCTTCCAAAATTCGTTCACGGGCTGTGATGCCACCTGGATTGACCATATCTAGACCCACAGCTGATTGAGACATAAGGCTGGACACTCTTGGGGCTGAGAGGTTTGGTGAGGTTGGGTGAGCAAACACAGACACTTTAAAGAAATACTGCGTGGTACCCATCCCATGGGTCCCAAATCTCCAGGTTCAAGGGCATCTTCCTACATCGAAAACATGCATGAGAAACCCAGAAGATGGTACACCGTGTGATCGGGAAAGGTTTCTAAAACGCACCTCATTTCTCATCTCCTTGTGCGCGGGTTCGCCATTCCAGCCGCTTTACAAGCAATCTCCCTCCTTGGAGAATCAGCACCTTTAACCTCCTGTTCCGTACAGGTTGCAATTTGTCCTGAGGATGAACGGGAAGAGGGGGAACCAATGAGAGACTAGCTCTAGGTGTTGGGACAGGCACAGGTCACTCTATTTTCCCATCAGGAAGAAGAATTAACCACAGGCTCAGCCTGCCGCCCGGGACAAGAGTAGGGCCTGAAGCAATCCTGCGCTTTTGCGGCCAGCTCCCAAGAAAGCGAGTTGAAAAATGGAGCTCAGGGGCACTGCAATTCACAAACCTGCAGACTTATAAATGATCACTCTCGTCCACAAATATATTGAGGGAAGGCAACGAAGAGGATTTGAAAGCAAGGCAGAATTGCAGGAAACAGATTTCAGGAGGGAGATTCGAATCGCCTTTAAAGCACAGGAAAAGCGGCAAAACCTCGACAATGATGCCCTTGGCCAAAAAGGGCGTATGCGTTTTTTCCTGAATATATTCAGGAAAAAACGCATACGCCCTTTTTGGCCAACCAAGCAACCTGGAAAAGCAAATCAGCGCTACAAAGAAGTCTCGCTTCCCTTCGGTCAAAAGGGCCATGCTGAATAAAGTGTCAAAACCAGAAATGCAGGACAGGCCATGGAGAAACGGGAGCCTTGCTACGCAGATGGACAGGATGTAAATTGACAACAGCCACTCTGGAGAAGTGTACCGTGTGTCCTGAAACATCTAAAAAACTCAGCTTAGAGAGCATAGGGCACTTCCACTTATGGGCTTATAAATTGGGAAAACTAAAAATCAGCAAGACACAGGCACCCCAAAGTTTAGGGCTGCTCTGTTGACAAGAACCTCCACTTCGTTACACCTTAAATATCCCAGCAAAGAGAAAAATGGATAAAGAAGTTGTGGTCCTTATGTACAATGGAATATCACTCAGCCATGAAATCAACGTCATAAGGCTAGTAGCAGCATGATGAGTGGATTTAGGTACGACGATTCTATGTGAAATAAGTCACACAGAAAAAGACACTTATCATAAGATATCACTTATAGAGGGAGTGTAAACACCGCTACCCTTGAACTGAATTACAAAACAGAACAGAGTCACACGTTTAGAAAACACACTATGGCTGCTTAACGGGAAAGGTGAGGTGGGGTGATGCATAAAACAAGGGTTTCAAATTAGCTCAGATACCGTTCCATAAACCCAATAGGTAATAGACAAGACTTACTCCTACCTCAGTGAATTGGACTCAACACCCCCTATTCACCGCCCAAGAATATATCTGACTAGTAAGAATCTTAAAACCTATGTATTGATATATCTCTGTAAGTGAGTCAAGTGGGTGTAAAGCGGCATAAACACAGCAGTGAAAAGCAGCTAAACCCCATTATAAAAATCAATTACTTTTAAAAACCCGTGAAACAAAGACAGTGAAAGAGAGAGAAATTCTTCCAAAATTCGTTCACGGGCTGTGATGCCACCTGGATTGACCATATCTAGACCCACAGCTGATTGAGACATAAGGCTGGACACTCTTGGGGCTGAGAGGTTTGGTGAGGTTGGGTGAGCAAACGCAGACCTTTTAAAGTAAAACTGCGTGGTACCCATCCCATGGGTCCCAAATCTCCAGGTTCAAGGGCATCTTCCTACATCGAAAACATGCATGAGAAACCCAGAAGATGGTACACCGTGTGATCGGGAAAGGTTTCTAAAACGCACCTCATTTCTCATCTCCTTGTGCGCGGGTTCGCCATTCCAGCCGCTTTACAAGCAATCTCCCTCCTTGGAGAATCAGCACCTTTAACCTCCTGTTCCGTACAGGTTGCAATTTGTCCTGAGGATGAACGGGAAGAGGGGGAACCAATGAGAGACTAGCTCTAGGTGTTGGGACAGGCACAGGTCACTGTATTTTCCCATCAGGAAGAAGAATTAACCACAGGCTCAGCCTGCCGCCCGGGACCAGAGGAGGGCCTGAAGCAATCCTGCGCTTTTGCGGCCAGCTCCCAAGAAAGCGAGTTGAAAAATGGAGCTCAGGGGCACTGCAATTCACAAACCTGCAGACTTATAAATGATCACTCTCGTCCACAAATATATTGAGGGAAGGCAACGAAGAGGATTTGAAAGCCAGGCAGAATTGCAGGAAACAGATTTCAGGAGGGAGATTCGAATCGCCTTTAAAGCACAGGAAAAGCGGCAAAACCTCGACAATGATGCCCTTGGCCAAAAAGGGCGTATGCGTTTTTTCCTGAATATATTCAGGAAAAAACGCATACGCCCTTTTTGGCCAACCAAGCAACCTGGAAAGGCAAATCAGCGCTACAAAGAAGTCTCGCTTCCCATCGATCAAAAGGGCCATGCTGAATAAAGTGTCAAAACCAGAAATGCAGGACAGGCCATGGAGAAACGGGAGCCTTGCTACGCTGATGGACAGGATGTAAATTGACAACAGCCACTCTGGAGAAGTGTAACGTGTGTCCTGAAACATCTAAAAAACTCAGCTTAGAGAGCATAGGGCACTTCCACTTATGGGCTTATAAATTGGGAAAACTAAAAATCAGCAAGACACAGGCACCCCAAAGTTTAGGGCTGCTCTGTTGACAAGAACCTCCACTTCGTTACACCTTAAATATCCCAGGAAAGAGAAAAATGGATAAAGAAGTTGTGGTCCTTATGTACAATGGAATATCACTCAGCCATGAAATCAACGTCATAAGGCTAGCAGCAGGATGATGAGTGGATTTAGGTACGACGATTCTACGTGAAATAAGTCACACAGAAAAAGACACTTATCATAAGATATCACTTATAGAGGGAGTGTAAACACCGCTACCCTTGAACTGAATTACAAAACAGAACAGAGTCACACGTTTAGAAAACACACTATGGCTGCTTAACGGGAAAGGTGAGGTGGGGTGATGCATAAAACAAGGGTTTCAAATTAGCTCAGATACCGTTCCATAAACCCAATAGGTAATAGACAAGACTTACTCCTAGCTCAGTGAATTGGACTCAACACCCCCTATTCACCGCCCAAGAATATATCTGACTAGTAAGAATCTTAAAACCTATGTATTGATATCTCTCTGTAAGTGAGTCAAGTGGGTGTAAAGCGGCATAAACACAGCAGTGAAAAGCAGCTAAACCCCATTATAAAAATCAATTACTTTTAAAAACCCGTGAAACAAAGACAGTGAAAGAGAGAGAAATTCTTCCAAAATTCGTTCAGGGGCTGTGATGCCACCTGGATTGACCATATCTAGACCCACAGCTGATTGAGACATAAGGCTGGACACTCTTGGGGCTGAGAGGTTTGGTGAGGTTGGGTGAGCAAACGCAGACCCTTTAAAGTAATACTGCGTGGTACCCATCCCATGGGTCCCAAATCTCCAGGTTCAAGGGCATCTTCCTACATCGAAAACATGCATGAGAAACCCAGAAGATGGTACACCGTGTGATCGGGAAAGGTTTCTAAAACGCACCTCATTTCTCATCTCCTTGTGCGCGGGTTCGCCATTCCAGCCGCTTTACTAGCAATCTCCCTCCTTGGAGAATCAGCACCTTTAACCTCCTGTTCCGTACAGGTTGCAATTTGTCCTGAGGATGAACGGGCAGAGGGGGAACCAATGAGAGACTAGCTCTAGGTGTTGGGACAGACACAGGTCACTCTATTTTCCCATCAGGAAGAAGAATTAACCACAGGCTCAGCCTGCCGCCCGGGACAAGAGTAGGGCCTGAAGCAATCCTGCGCTTTTGCGGCCAGCTCCCAAGAAAGCGAGTTGAAAAATGGAGCTCAGGGGCACTGCAATTCACAAACCTGAAGACTTATAAATGATCACTCTCGTCCACAAATATATTGAGGGAAGGCAACGAAGAGGATTTGAAAGCAAGGCAGAATTGCAGGAAACAGATTTCAGGAGGGAGATTCGAATCGCCTTTAAAGCACAGGAAAAGCGGCAAAACCTCGACAATGATGCCCTTGGCCAAAAGGGGCGTATGCGTTTTTTCCTGAATATATTCAGGAAAAAACGCATACGCCCTTTTTGGCCAACCAAGCAACCTGGAAAGGCAAATCAGCGCTACAAAGAAGTCTCGCTTCCCATCGGTCAAAAGGGCCATGCTGAATAAAGTGTCAAAACCAGAAATGCAGGACAGGCCATGGAGAAACGGGAGCCTTGCTACGCTGATGGACAGGATGTAAATTGACAACAGCCACTCTGGAGAAGTGTAACGTGTGTCCTGAAACATCTAAAAAACTCAGCTTAGAGAGCATAGGGCACTTCCACTTATGGGCTTATAAATTGGGAAAACTAAAAATCAGCAAGACTCAGGCACCCCAAAGTTTAGGGCTGCTCTGTTGACAAGAACCTCCACTTCGTTACACCTTAAATATCCCAGGAAAGAGAAAAATGGATAAAGAAGTTGTGGTCCTTATGTACAATGGAATATCACTCAGCCATGAAATCAACGTCATAAGGCTAGCAGCAGGATGATGAGTGGATTTAGGTACGACGATTCTACGTGAAATAAGTCACACAGAAAAAGACACTTATCATAAGATATCACTTATAGAGGGAGTGTAAACACCGCTACCCTTGAACTGAATTACAAAACAGAACAGAGTCACACGTTTAGAAAACACACTATGGCTGCTTAACGGGAAAGGTGAGGTGGGGTGATGCATAAAACAAGGGTTTCAAATTAGCTCAGATACCGTTCTATAAACCCAATAGGTAATAGACAAGACTTACTCCTAGCTCAGTGAATTGGACTCAACACCCCCTATTCACCGCCCAAGAATATATCTGAGTAGTAAGAATCTTAAAACCTATGTATTGATATTTCTCTGTAAGTGAGTCAAGTGGGTGTAAAGCGGCATAAACACAGCAGTGAAAAGCAGCTAAACCCCATTATAAAAATCAATTACTTTTAAAAACCCGTGAAACAAAGACAGTGAAAGAGAGAGAAATTCTTCCAAAATTCGTTCAGGGGCTGTGATGCCACCTGGATTGACCATATCTAGACCCACAGCTGATTGAGACATAAGGCTGGACACTCTTGGGGCTGAGAGGTTTGGTGAGGTTGGGTGAGCAAACGCAGACCCTATAAAGTAATACTGCGTGGTACCCATCCCATGGGTCCCAAATCTCCAGGTTCAAGGGCATCTTCCTACATCGAAAACATGCATGAGAAACCCAGAAGATGGTACACCGTGTGATCGGGAAAGGTTTCTAAAACGCACCTCATTTCTCATCTCCTTGTGCGCGGGTTCGCCATTCCAGCCGCTTTACTAGCAATCTCCCTCCTTGGAGAATCAGCACCTTTAACCTCCTGTTCCGTACAGGTTGCAATTTGTCCTGAGGATGGATGAACGGGCAGAGGGGGAACCAATGAGAGACTAGCTCTAGGTGTTGGGACAGACACAGGTCACTCTATTTTCCCATCAGGAAGAAGAATTAACCACAGGCTCAGCCTGCCGCCCGGGACAAGAGTAGGGCCTGAAGCAATCCTGCGCTTTTGCGGCCAGCTCCCAAGAAAGCGAGTTGAAAAATGGAGCTCAGGGGCACTGCAATTCACAAACCTGCAGACTTATAAATGATCACTCTCGTCCACAAATATATTGAGGGAAGGCAACGAAGAGGATTTGAAAGCAAGGCAGAATTGCAGGAAACAGATTTCAGGAGGGAGATTCGAATCGCCTTTAAAGCACAGGAAAAGCAGCAAAACCTCGACAATGATGCCCTTGGCCAAAAAGGGCGTATGCGTTTTTTCCTGAATATATTCAGGAAAAAACGCATACGCCCTTTTTGGCCAACCAAGCAACCTGGAAAGGCAAATCAGCGCTACAAAGAAGTCTCCCTTCCCATCGGTCAAAAGGGCCATGCTGAATAAAGTGTCAAAACCAGAAATGCAGGACAGGCCATGGAGAAACGGGAGCCTTGCTACGCTGATGGACAGGATGTAAATTGACAACAGCCACTCTGGAGAAGTGTACCGTGTGTCCTGAAACATCTAAAAAAATCAGCTTAGAGAGCATAGGGCACTTCCACTTATGGGCGTATAAATTGGGAAAACTAAAAATCAGCAAGACACAGGCACCCCAAAGTTTAGGTCTGCTCTGTTGACAAGAATCTCCACTTCATTACACCTTAAATATCCCAGGAAAGAGAAAAATGGATAAAGAAATTGTGGTCCTTATGTACAATGGAATATCACTCAGCCATGAAATCAACGTCATAAGGCTAGCAGCAGCATGATGAGTGGATTTAGGTACGACGATTCTAAGTGAAATAAGTCACACAGAAAAACACACTTATCATAAGATATCACTTATAGAGGGAGTGTAAACACCGCTACCCTTGAACTGAATTACAAAACAGAACAGAGTCACACGTTTAGAAAACACACTATGGCTGCTTAACGGGAAAGGTGAGGTGGGGTGATGCATAAAACAAGGGTTTCAAATTAGCTCAGATACCGTTCCATAAACCCAATATGTAATAGACAAGACTTACTCCTAGCTCAGTGAATTGGACTCAACACCCCCTATTCACCGCCCAAGAATATATCTGACTAGTAAGAATCTTAAAAGCTATGTATTGATATCTCTCTGTAAGTGAGTCAAGTGGGTGTAAAGCGGCATAAACACAGCAGTGAAAAGCAGCTAAACCCCATTATAAAAATCAATTACTTTTAAAAACCCGTGAAACAAAGACAGTGAAAGAGAGAGAAATTCTTCCAAAATTCGTTCACGGGCTGTGATGCCACCTGGATTGACCATATCTAGACCCACAGCTGATTGAGACATAAGGCTGGACACTCTTGGGGCTGAGAGGTTTGGTGAGGTTGGGTGAGCAAACACAGACACTTTAAAGAAATACTGCGTGGTACCCATCCCATGGGTCCCAAATCTCCAGGTTCAAGGGCATCTTCCTACATCGAAAACATGCATGAGAAACCCAGAAGATGGTACACCGTGTGATCGGGAAAGGTTTCTAAAACGCACCTCATTTCTCATCTCCTTGTGCGCGGGTTCGCCATTCCAGCCGCTTTACAAGCAATCTCCCTCCTTGGAGAATCAGCACCTTTAACCTCCTGTTCCGTACAGGTTGCAATTTGTCCTGAGGATGAACGGGAAGAGGGGGAACCAATGAGAGACTAGCTCTAGGTGTTGGGACAGGCACAGGTCACTCTATTTTCCCATCAGGAAGAAGAATTAACCACAGGCTCAGCCTGCCGCCCGTGACCAGAGGAGGGCCTGAAGCAATCCTGCGCTTTTGCGGCCAGGTCCCAAGAAAGCGAGTTGAAAAATGGAGCTCAGGGGCACTGCAATTCACAAACCTGCAGACTTATAAATGATCACTCTCGTCCAAAAATATATTGAGGGAAGGCAACGAAGAGGATTTGAAAGCAAGGCAGAATTGCAGGAAACAGATTTCAGGAGGGAGATTCGAATCGCCTTTAAAGCACAGGAAAAGCGGCAAAACCTCGACAATGATGCCGTTGGCCAAAAAGGGCGTATGCGTTTTTTCCTGAATATATTCAGGAAAAAACGCATACGCCCTTTTAGGCCAACCAAGCAACCTGGAAAGGCAAATCAGCGCTACAAAGAAGTCTCGCTTCCCTTCGGTCAAAAGGGCCATGCTGAATAAAGTGTCAAAACCAGAAATGCAGGACAGGCCATGGAGAAACGGGAGCCTTGCTACGCTGAAGGACAGGATGTAAATTGACAACAGCCACTCTGGAGAAGTGTACCGTGTGTCCTGAAACATCTAAAAAACTCAGCTTAGAGAGCATAGGGCACTTCCACTTATGGGCGTATAAATTGGGAAAACTAAAAATCAGCAAGACACAGGCACCCCAAAGTTTAGGGCTGCTCTGTTGACAAGAACCTCCACTTCGTTACACCTTAAATATCCCAGCAAAGAGAAAAATGGATAAAGAAGTTGTGGTCCTTATGTACAATGGAATATCACTCAGCCATGAAATCAATGTCATAAGGCTAGTAGCAGCATGATGAGTGGATTTAGGTACGACGATTCTATGTGAAATAAGTCACACAGAAAAAGACACTTATCATAAGATATCACTTATAGAGGGAGTGTAAACACCGCTACCCTTGAACTGAATTACAAAACAGAACCGAGTCACACGTTTAGAAAACACACTATGGCTGCTTAACGGGAAAGGTGAGGTGGGGTGATGCATAAAACAAGGGTTTCAAATTAGCTCAGATACCGTTCCATAAACCCAATATGTAATAGACAAGACTTACTCCTAGCTCAGTGAATTGGACTCAACACCCCCTATTCACCGCCCAAGAATATATCTGACTAGTAAGAATCTTAAAACCTATGTATTGATATCTCTCTGTAAGTGAGTCAAGTGGGTGTAAAGCGGCATAAACACAGCAGTGAAAAGCAGCTAAACCCCATTATAAAAATCAATTACTTTTAAAAACCCGTGAAACAAAGACAGTGAAAGAGAGAGAAATTCTTCCAAAATTCGTTCACGGGCTGTGATGCCACCTGGATTGACCATATCTAGACCCACAGCTGATTGAGACATAAGGCTGGACACTCTTGGGGCTGAGAGGTTTGGTGAGGTTGGGTGAGCAAACACAGACACTTTAAAGTAATACTGCGTGGTACCCATCCCATGGGTCCCAAATCTCCAGGTTCAAGGGCATCTTCCTACATCGAAAACATGCATGAGAAACCCAGAAGATGATACACCGTGTGATCGGGAAAGGTTTCTAAAACGCACCTCATTTCTCATCTCCTTGTGCGCGGGTTCGCCATTCCAGCCGCTTTACAAGCAATCTCCCTCCTTGGAGAATCAGCACCTTTAACCTCCTGTTCCGTACAGGTTGCAATTTGTCCTGAGGATGAACGGGAAGAGGGGGAACCAATGAGAGACTAGCTCTAGGTGTTGGGACAGGCACAGGTCACTCTATTTTCCCATCAGGAAGAAGAATTAACCACAGGCTCAGCCTGCCGCCCGTGACCAGAGGAGGGCCTGAAGCAATCCTGCGCTTTTGCGGCCAGCTCCCAAGAAAGCGAGTTGAAAAATGGAGCTCAGGGGCACTGCAATTCACAAACCTGCAGACTTATAAATGATCACTCTCGTCCAAAAATATATTGAGGGAAGGCAACGAAGAGGATTTGAAAGCAAGGCAGAATTGCAGGAAACAGATTTCAGGAGGGAGATTCGAATCGCCTTTAAAGCACAGGAAAAGCGGCAAAACCTCGACAATGATGCCCTTGGCCAAAAAGGGCGTATGCGTTTTTTCCTGAATATATTCAGGAAAAAACGCATACGCCCTTTTAGGCCAACCAAGCAACCTGGAAAGGCAAATCAGCGCTACAAAGAAGTCTCGCTTCCCTTCGGTCAAAAGGGCCATGCTGAATAAAGTGTCAAAACCAGAAATGCAGGACAGGCCATGGAGAAACGGGAGCCTTGCTACGCTGATGGACAGTATGTAAATTGACAACAGCCACTCTGGAGAAGTGTACCGTGTGTCCTGAAACATCTAAAAAACTCAGCTTAGAGAGCATAGGGCACTTCCACTTATGGGCTTATAAATTGGGAAAACTAAAAATCAGCAAGACACAGGCACCCCAAAGTTTAGGGCTGCTCTGTTGACAAGAACCTCCACTTCGTTACACCTTAAATATCCCAGCAAAGAGAAAAATGGATAAAGAAGTTGTGGTCCTTATGTACAATGGAATATCACTCAGCCATGAAATCAACGTCATAAGGCTAGTAGCAGCATGATGAGTGGATTTAGGTACGACGATTCTATGTGAAATAAGTCACACAGAAAAAGACACTTATCATAAGATATCACTTATAGAGGGAGTGTAAACACCGCTACCCTTGAACTGAATTACAAAACAGAACCGAGTCACACGTTTAGAAAACACACTATGGCTGCTTAACGGGAAAGGTGAGGTGGGGTGATGCATAAAACAAGGGTTTCAAATTAGCTCAGATACCGTTCCATAAACCCAATATGTAATAGACAAGACTTACTCCTAGCTCAGTGAATTGGACTCAACACCCCCTATTCACCGCCCAAGAATATATCTGACTAGTAAGAATCTGAAAACCTATGTATTGATATCTCTCTGTAAGTGAGTCAAGTGGGTGTAAAGCGGCATAAACACAGCAGTGAAAAGCAGCTAAACCCCATTATAAAAATCAATTACTTTTAAAAACCCGTGAAACAAAGACAGTGAAAGAGAGAGAAATTCTTCCAAAATTCGTTCACGGGCTGTGATGCCACCTGGATTGACCATATCTAGACCCACAGCTGATTGAGACATAAGGCTGGACACTCTTGGGGCTGAGAGGTTTGGTGAGGTTGGGTGAGCAAACACAGACACTTTAAAGTAATACTGCGTGGTACCCATCCCATGGGTCCCAAATCTCCAGGTTCAAGGGCATCTTCCTACATCGAAAACATGCATGAGAAACCCAGAAGATGGTACACCGTGTGATCGGGAAAGGTTTCTAAAACGCACCTCATTTCTCATCTCCTTGTGCGCGGGTTCGCCATTCCAGCCGCTTTACAAGCAATCTCCCTCCTTGGAGAATCAGCACCTTTAACCTCCTGTTCCGTACAGGTTGCAATTTGTCCTGAGGATGAACGGGAAGAGGGGGAACCAATGAGAGACTAGCTCTAGGTGTTGGGACAGGCACAGGTCACTCTATTTTCCCATCAGGAAGAAGAATTAACCACAGGCTCAGCCTGCCGCCCGTGACCAGAGGAGGGCCTGAAGCAATCCTGCGCTTTTGCGGCCAGCTCCCAAGAAAGCGAGTTGAAAAATGGAGCTCAGGGGCACTGCAATTCACAAACCTGCAGACTTATAAATGATCACTCTCGTCCACAAATATATTGAGGGAAGGCAACGAAGAGGATTTGAAAGCAAGGCAGAATTGCAGGAAACAGATTTCAGGAGGGAGATTCGAATCGCCTTTAAAGCACAGGAAAAGCGGCAAAACCTCGACAATGATGCCCTTGGCCAAAAAGGGCGTATGCGTTTTTTCCTGAATATATTCAGGAAAAAACGCATACGCCCTTTTAGGCCAACCAAGCAACCTGGAAAGGCAAATCAGCGCTACAAAGAAGTCTCGCTTCCCTTCGGTCAAAAGGGCCATGCTGAATAAAGTGTCAAAACCAGAAATGCAGGACAGGCCATGGAGAAACGGGAGCCTTGCTACGCTGATGGACAGGATGTAAATTGACAACAGCCACTCTGGAGAAGTGTACCGTGTGTCCTGAAACATCTAAAAAACTCAGCTTAGAGAGCATAGGGCACTTCCACTTATGGGCTTATAAATTGGGAAAACTAAAAATCAGCAAGACACAGGCACCCCAAAGTTTAGGGCTGCTCTGTTGACAAGAACCTCCACTTCGTTACACCTTAAATATCCCAGCAAAGAGAAAAATGGATAAAGAAGTTGTGGTCCTTATGTACAATGGAATATCACTCAGCCATGAAATCAACGTCATAAGGCTAGTAGCAGCATGATGAGTGGATTTAGGTACGACGATTCTATGTGAAATAAGTCACACAGAAAAAGACACTTATCATAAGATATCACTTATAGAGAGAGTGTAAACACCGCTACCCTTGAACTGAATTACAAAACAGAACAGAGTCACACGTTTAGAAAACACACTATGGCTGCTTAACGGGAAAGGTGAGGTGGGGTGATGCATAAAACAAGGGTTTCAAATTCGCTCAGATACCGTTCCATAAACCCAATAGGTAATAGACAAGACTTACTCCTAGCTCAGTGAATTGGACTCAACACCCCCTATTCACCGCCCAAGAATATATCTGACTAGTAAGAATCTTAAAACCTATGTATTGATATCTCTCTGTAAGTGAGTCAAGTGGGTGTAAAGCGGCATAAACACAGCAGTGAAAAGCAGCTAAACCCCATTATAAAAATCAATTACTTTTAAAAACCCGTGAAACAAAGACAGTGAAAGAGAGAGAAATTCTTCCAAAATTCGTTCAGGGGCTGTGATGCCACCTGGCTTGACCATATCTAGACCCACAGCTGATTGAGACATAAGGCTGGACACTCTTGGGGCTGAGAGGTTTGGTGAGGTTGGGTGAGCAAACGCAGACCCTTTAAAGTAATACTGCGTGGTACCCATCCCATGGGTCCCAAATCTCCAGGTTCAAGGGCATCTTCCTACATCGAAAACATGCATGAGAAACCCAGAAGATGGTACACCGTGTGATCGGGAAAGGTTTCTAAAACGCACCTCATTTCTCATCTCCTTGTGCGCGGGTTCGCCATTCCAGCCGCTTTACTAGCAATCTCCCTCCTTGGAGAATCAGCACCTTTAACCTCCTGTTCCGTACAGGTTGCAATTTGTCCTGAGGATGGATGAACGGGCAGAGGGGGAACCAATGAGAGACTAGCTCTAGGTGTTGGGACAGACACAGGTCACTCTATTTTCCCATCAGGAAGAAGAATTAACCACAGGCTCAGCCTGCCGCCCGGGACAAGAGTAGGGCCTGAAGCAATCCTGCGCTTTTGCGGCCAGCTCCCAAGAAAGCGAGTTGAAAAATGGAGCTCAGGGGCACTGCAATTCACAAACCTGCAGACTTATAAATGATCACTCTCGTCCAAAAATATATTGAGGGAAGGCAACGAAGAGGATTTGAAAGCAAGGCAGAATTGCAGGAAACAGATTTCAGGAGGGAGATTCGAATCGCCTTTAAAGCACAGGAAAAGCGGCAAAACCTCGACAATGATGCCCTTGGCCAAAAAGGGCGTATGCGTTTTTTCCTGAATATATTCAGGAAAAAACGCATACGCCCTTTTTGGCCAACCAAGCAACCTGGAAAGGCAAATCAGCGCTACAAAGAAGTCTCGCTTCCCATCGGTCAAAAGGGCCATGCTGAATAAAGTGTCAAAACCAGAAATGCAGGACAGGCCATGGAGAAACGGGAGCCTTGCTACGCTGATGGACAGGATGTAAATTGACAACAGCCACTCTGGAGAAGTGTACCGTGTGTCCTGAAACATCTAAAAAACTCAGCTTAGAGAGCATAGGGCACTTCCACTTATGGGCTTATAAATTGGGAAAACTAAAAATCAGCAAGACACAGGCACCCCAAAGTTTAGGGCTGCTCTGTTGACAAGAACCTCCACTTCGTTACACCTTAAATATCCCAGCAAAGAGAAAAATGGATAAAGAAGTTGTGGTCCTTATGTACAATGGAATATCACTCAGCCATGAAATCAACGTCATAAGGCTAGTAGCAGCATGATGAGTGGATTTAGGTACGACGATTCTATGTGAAATAAGTCACACAGAAAAAGACACTTATCATAAGATATCACTTATAGAGGGAGTGTAAACACCGCTACCCTTGAACTGAATTACAAAACAGAACCGAGTCACACGTTTAGAAAACACACTATGGCTGCTTAACGGGAAAGGTGAGGTGGGGTGATGCATAAAACAAGGGTTTCAAATTAGCTCAGATACCGTTCCATAAACCCAATATGTAATAGACAAGACTTACTCCTAGCTCAGTGAATTGGACTCAACACCCCCTATTCACCGCCCAAGAATATATCTGACTAGTAAGAATCTTAAAACCTATGTATTGATATCTCTCTGTAAGTGAGTCAAGTGGGTGTAAAGCGGCATAAACACAGCAGTGAAAAGCAGCTAAACCCCATTATAAAAATCAATTACTTTTAAAAACCCGTGAAACAAAGACAGTGAAAGAGAGAGAAATTCTTCCAAAATTCGTTCACGGGCTGTGATGCCACCTGGATTGACCATATCTAGACCCACAGCTGATTGAGACATAAGGCTGGACACTCTTGGGGCTGAGAGGTTTGGTGAGGTTGGGTGAGCAAACACAGACACTTTAAAGAAATACTGCGTGGTACCCATCCCATGGGTCCCAAATCTCCAGGTTCAAGGGCATCTTCCTACATCGAAAACATGCATGAGAAACCCAGAAGATGGTACACCGTGTGATCGGGAAAGGTTTCTAAAACGCACCTCATTTCTCATCTCCTTGTGCGCGGGTTCGCCATTCCAGCCGCTTTACTAGCAATCTCCCTCCTTGGAGAATCAGCACCTTTAACCTCCTGTTCCGTACAGGTTGCAATTTGTCCTGAGGATGGATGAACGGGCAGAGGGGGAACCAATGAGAGACTAGCTCTAGGTGTTGGGACAGACACAGGTCACTCTATTTTCCCATCAGGAAGAAGAATTAACCACAGGCTCAGCCTGCCGCCCGGGACAAGAGTAGGGCCTGAAGCAATCCTGCGCTTTTGCGGCCAGCTCCCAAGAAAGCGAGTTGAAAAATGGAGCTCAGGGGCACTGCAATTCACAAACCTGCAGACTTATAAATGATCACTCTCGTCCAAAAATATATTGAGGGAAGGCAACGAAGAGGATTTGAAAGCAAGGCAGAATTGCAGGAAACAGATTTCAGGAGGGAGATTCGAATCGCCTTTAAAGCACAGGAAAAGCGGCAAAACCTCGACAATGATGCCCTTGGCCAAAAAGGGCGTATGCGTTTTTTCCTGAATATATTCAGGAAAAAACGCATACGCCCTTTTTGGCCAACCAAGCAACCTGGAAAGGCAAATCAGCGCTACAAAGAAGTCTCGCTTCCCATCGGTCAAAAGGGCCATGCTGAATAAAGTGTCAAAACCAGAAATGCAGGACAGGCCATGGAGAAACGGGAGCCTTGCTACGCTGATGGACAGGATGTAAATTGACAACAGCCACTCTGGAGAAGTGTACCGTGTGTCCTGAAACATCTAAAAAACTCAGCTTAGAGAGCATAGGGCACTTCCACTTATGGGCTTATAAATTGGGAAAACTAAAAATCAGCAAGACACAGGCACCCCAAAGTTTAGGGCTGCTCTGTTGACAAGAACCTCCACTTCGTTACACCTTAAATATCCCAGCAAAGAGAAAAATGGATAAAGAAGTTGTGGTCCTTATGTACAATGGAATATCACTCAGCCATGAAATCAACGTCATAAGGCTAGTAGCAGCATGATGAGTGGATTTAGGTACGACGATTCTATGTGAAATAAGTCACACAGAAAAAGACACTTATCATAAGATATCACTTATAGAGGGAGTGTAAACACCGCTACCCTTGAACTGAATTACAAAACAGAACCGAGTCACACGTTTAGAAAACACACTATGGCTGCTTAACGGGAAAGGTGAGGTGGGGTGATGCATAAAACAAGGGTTTCAAATTAGCTCAGATACCGTTCCATAAACCCAATATGTAATAGACAAGACTTACTCCTAGCTCAGTGAATTGGACTCAACACCCCCTATTCACCGCCCAAGAATATATCTGACTAGTAAGAATCTTAAAACCTATGTATTGATATCTCTCTGTAAGTGAGTCAAGTGGGTGTAAAGCGGCATAAACACAGCAGTGAAAAGCAGCTAAACCCCATTATAAAAATCAATTACTTTTAAAAACCCGTGAAACAAAGACAGTGAAAGAGAGAGAAATTCTTCCAAAATTCGTTCACGGGCTGTGATGCCACCTGGATTGACCATATCTAGACCCACAGCTGATTGAGACATAAGGCTGGACACTCTTGGGGCTGAGAGGTTTGGTGAGGTTGGGTGAGCAAACACAGACACTTTAAAGAAATACTGCGTGGTACCCATCCCATGGGTCCCAAATCTCCAGGTTCAAGGGCATCTTCCTACATCGAAAACATGCATGAGAAACCCAGAAGATGGTACACCGTGTGATCGGGAAAGGTTTCTAAAACGCACCTCATTTCTCATCTCCTTGTGCGCGGGTTCGCCATTCCAGCCGCTTTACAAGCAATCTCCCTCCTTGGAGAATCAGCACCTTTAACCTCCTGTTCCGTACAGGTTGCAATTTGTCCTGAGGATGAACGGGAAGAGGGGGAACCAATGAGAGACTAGCTCTAGGTGTTGGGACAGGCACAGGTCACTCTATTTTCCCATCAGGAAGAAGAATTAACCACAGGCTCAGCCTGCCGCCCGTGACCAGAGGAGGGCCTGAAGCAATCCTGCGCTTTTGCGGCCAGCTCCCAAGAAAGCGAGTTGAAAAATGGAGCTCAGGGGCACTGCAATTCACAAACCTGCAGACTTATAAATGATCACTCTCGTCCAAAAATATATTGAGGGAAGGCAACGAAGAGGATTTGAAAGCAAGGCAGACTTGCAGGAAACAGATTTCAGGAGGGAGATTCGAATCGCCTTTAAAGCACAGGAAAAGCGGCAAAACCTCGACAATGATGCCCTTGGCCAAAAAGGGCGTATGCGTTTTTTCCTGAATATATTCAGGAAAAAACGCATACGCCCTTTTTGGCCAACCAAGCAACCTGGAAAGGCAAATCAGCGCTACAAAGAAGTCTCGCTTCCCATCGGTCAAAAGGGCCATGCTGAATAAAGTGTCAAAACCAGAAATGCAGGACAGGCCATGGAGAAACGGGAGCCTTGCTACGCTGATGGACAGGATGTAAATTGACAACAGCCACTCTGGAGAAGTGTAACGTGTGTCCTGAAACATCTAAAAAACTCAGCTTAGAGAGCATAGGGCACTTCCACTTATGGGCTTATAAATTGGGAAAACGAAAAATCAGCAAGACACAGGCACCCCAAAGTTTAGGGCTGCTCTGTTGACAAGAACCTCCACTTCGTTACACCTTAAATATCCCAGCAAAGAGAAAAATGGATAAAGAAGTTGTGGTCCTTATGTACAATGGAATATCACTCAGCCATGAAATCAACGTCATAAGGCTAGTAGCAGCATGATGAGTGGATTTAGGTACGACGATTCTATGTGAAATAAGTCACACAGAAAAAGACACTTATCATAAGATATCACTTATAGAGGGAGTGTAAACACCGCTACCCTTGAACTGAATTACAAAACAGAACCGAGTCACACGTTTAGAAAACACACTATGGCTGCTTAACGGGAAAGGTGAGGTGGGGTGATGGATAAAACAAGGGTTTCAAATTAGCTCAGATACCGTTCCATAAACCCAATAGGTAATAGACAAGACTTACTCCTAGCTCAGTGAATTGGACTCAACACCCCCTATTCACCGCCCAAGAATATATCTGACTAGTAAGAATCTTAAAACCTATGTATTGATATCTCTCTGTAAGTGAGTCAAGTGGGTGTAAAGCGGCATAAACACAGCAGTGAAAAGCAGCTAAACCCCATTATAAAAATCAATTACTTTTAAAAACCCGTGAAACAAAGACAGTGAAAGAGAGAGAAATTCTTCCAAAATTCGTTCACGGGCTGTGATGCCACCTGGATTGACCATATCTAGACCCACAGCTGATTGAGACATAAGGCTGGACACTCTTGGGGCTGAGAGGTTTGGTGAGGTTGGGTGAGCAAACACAGACACTTTAAAGAAATACTGCGTGGTACCCATCCCATGGGTCCCAAATCTCCAGGTTCAAGGGCATCTTCCTACATCGAAAACATGCATGAGAAACCCAGAAGATGGTACACCGTGTGATCGGGAAAGGTTTCTAAAACGCACCTCATTTCTCATCTCCTTGTGCGCGGGTTCGCCATTCCAGCCGCTTTACAAGCAATCTCCCTCCTTGGAGAATCAGCACCTTTAACCTCCTGTTCCGTACAGGTTGCAATTTGTCCTGAGGATGAACGGGAAGAGGGGGAACCAATGAGAGACTAGCTCTAGGTGTTGGGACAGGCACAGGTCACTCTATTTTCCCATCAGGAAGAAGAATTAACCACAGGCTCAGCCTGCCGCCCGTGACCAGAGGAGGGCCTGAAGCAATCCTGCGCTTTTGCGGCCAGCTCCCAAGAAAGCGAGTTGAAAAATGGAGCTCAGGGGCACTGCAATTCACAAACCTGCAGACTTATAAATGATCACTCTCGTCCACAAATATATTGAGGGAAGGCAACGAAGAGGATTTGAAAGCAAGGCAGAATTGCAGGAAACAGATTTCAGGAGGGAGATTCGAATCGCCTTTAAAGCACAGGAAAAGCGGCAAAACCTCGACAATGATGCCCTTGGCCAAAAAGGGCGTATGCGTTTTTTCCTGAATATATTCAGGAAAAAACGCATACGCCCTTTTTGGCCAACCAAGCAACCTGGAAAGGCAAATCAGCGCTACAAAGAAGTCTCGCTTCCCATCGGTCAAAAGGGCCATGCTGAATAAAGTGTCAAAACCAGAAATGCAGGACAGGCCATGGAGAAACGGGAGCCTTGCTACGCTGATGGACAGGATGTAAATTGACAACAGCCACTCTGGAGAAGTGTAACGTGTGTCCTGAAACATCTAAAAAACTCAGCTTAGAGAGCATAGGGCACTTCCACTTATGGGCTTATAAATTGGGAAAACGAAAAATCAGCAAGACACAGGCACCCCAAAGTTTAGGGCTGCTCTGTTGACAAGAACCTCCACTTCGTTACACCTTAAATATCCCAGCAAAGAGAAAAATGGATAAAGAAGTTGTGGTCCTTATGTACAATGGAATATCACTCAGCCATGAAATCAACGTCATAAGGCTAGCAGCAGGATGATGAGTGGATTTAGGTACGACGATTCTACGTGAAATAAGTCACACAGAAAAAGACACTTATCATAAGATATCACTTATAGAGGGAGTGTAAACACTGCTTCCCTTGAACTGAATTACAAAACAGAACAGAGTCACACGTTTAGAAAACACACTATGGCTGCTTAACGGGAAAGGTGAGGTGGGGTGATGCATAAAACAAGGGTTTCAAATTAGCTCAGATACCGTTCCATAAACCCAATAGGTAATAGACAAGACTTACTCCTAGCTCAGTGAATTGGACTCAACACCCCCTATTCACCGCCCAAGAATATATCTGACTAGTAAGAATCTGAAAACCTATGTATTGATATCTCTCTGTAAGTGAGACAAGTGGGTGTAAAGCGGCATAAACACAGCAGTGAAAAGCAGCTAAACCCCATTATAAAAATCAATTACTTTTAAAAACCCGTGAAACAAAGACAGTGAAAGAGAGAGAAATTCTTCCAAAATTCGTTCACGGGCTGTGATGCCACCTGGATTGACCATATCTAGACCCACAGCTGATTGAGACATAAGGCTGGACACTCTTGGGGCTGAGAGGTTTGGTGAGGTTGGGTGAGCAAACACAGACACTTTAAAGTAATACTGCGTGGTACCCATCCCATGGGTCCCAAATCTCCAGGTTCAAGGGCATCTTCCTACATCGAAAACATGCATGAGAAACCCAGAAGATGGTACACCGTGTGATCGGGAAAGGTTTCTAAAACGCACCTCATTTCTCATCTCCTTGTGCGCGGGTTCGCCATTCCAGCCGCTTTACAAGCAATCTCCCTCCTTGGAGAATCAGCACCTTTAACCTCCTGTTCCGTACAGGTTGCAATTTGTCCTGAGGATGAACGGGAAGAGGGGGAACCAATGAGAGACTAGCTCTAGGTGTTGGGACAGGCACAGGTCACTCTATTTTCCCATCAGGAAGAAGAATTAACCACAGGCTCAGCCTGCCGCCCGTGACCAGAGGAGGGCCTGAAGCAATCCTGCGCTTTTGCGGCCAGCTCCCAAGAAAGCGAGTTGAAAAATGGAGCTCAGGGGCACTGCAATTCACAAACCTGCAGACTTATAAATGATCACTCTCGTCCACAAATATATTGAGGGAAGGCAACGAAGAGGATTTGAAAGCAAGGCAGAATTGCAGGAAACAGATTTCAGGAGGGAGATTCGAATCGCCTTTAAAGCACAGGAAAAGCGGCAAAACCTCGACAATGATGCCCTTGGCCAAAAAGGGCGTATGCGTTTTTTCCTGAATATATTCAGGAAAAAACGCATACGCCCTTTTAGGCCAACCAAGCAACCTGGAAAGGCAAATCAGCGCTACAAAGAAGTCTCGCTTCCCTTCGGTCAAAAGGGCCATGCTGAATAAAGTGTCAAAACCAGAAATGCAGGACAGGCCATGGAGAAACGGGAGCCTTGCTACGCTGATGGACAGGATGTAAATTGACAACAGCCACTCTGGAGAAGTGTACCGTGTGTCCTGAAACATCTAAAAAACTCAGCTTAGAGAGCATAGGGCACTTCCACTTATGGGCTTATAAATTGGGAAAACTAAAAATCAGCAAGACACAGGCACCCCAAAGTTTAGGGCTGCTCTGTTGACAAGAACCTCCACTTCGTTACACCTTAAATATCCCAGCAAAGAGAAAAATGGATAAAGAAGTTGTGGTCCTTATGTACAATGGAATATCACTCAGCCATGAAATCAACGTCATAAGGCTAGTAGCAGCATGATGAGTGGATTTAGGTACGACGATTCTATGTGAAATAAGTCACACAGAAAAAGACACTTATCATAAGATATCACTTATAGAGGGAGTGTAAACACCGCTACCCTTGAACTGAATTACAAAACAGAACCGAGTCACACGTTTAGAAAACACACTATGGCTGCTTAACGGGAAAGGTGAGGTGGGGTGATGCATAAAACAAGGGTTTCAAATTAGCTCAGATACCGTTCCATAAACCCAATATGTAATAGACAAGACTTACTCCTAGCTCAGTGAATTGGACTCAACACCCCCTATTCACCGCCCAAGAATATATCTGACTAGTAAGAATCTTAAAACCTATGTATTGATATCTCTCTGTAAGTGAGTCAAGTGGGTGTAAAGCGGCATAAACACAGCAGTGAAAAGCAGCTAAACCCCATTATAAAAATCAATTACTTTTAAAAACCCGTGAAACAAAGACAGTGAAAGAGAGAGAAATTCTTCCAAAATTCGTTCACGGGCTGTGATGCCACCTGGATTGACCATATCTAGACCCACAGCTGATTGAGACATAAGGCTGGACACTCTTGGGGCTGAGAGGTTTGGTGAGGTTGGGTGAGCAAACACAGACACTTTAAAGTAATACTGCGTGGTACCCATCCCATGGGTCCCAAATCTCCAGGTTCAAGGGCATCTTCCTACATCGAAAACATGCATGAGAAACCCAGAAGATGGTACACCGTGTGATCGGGAAAGGTTTCTAAAACGCACCTCATTTCTCATCTCCTTGTGCGCGGGTTCGCCATTCCAGCCGCTTTACAAGCAATCTCCCTCCTTGGAGAATCAGCACCTTTAACCTCCTGTTCCGTACAGGTTGCAATTTGTCCTGAGGATGAACGGGAAGAGGGGGAACCAATGAGAGACTAGCTCTAGGTGTTGGGACAGGCACAGGTCACTCTATTTTCCCATCAGGAAGAAGAATTAACCACAGGCTCAGCCTGCCGCCCGTGACCAGAGGAGGGCCTGAAGCAATCCTGCGCTTTTGCGGCCAGCTCCCAAGAAAGCGAGTTGAAAAATGGAGCTCAGGGGCACTGCAATTCACAAACCTGCAGACTTATAAATGATCACTCTCGTCCACAAATATATTGAGGGAAGGCAACGAAGAGGATTTGAAAGCAAGGCAGAATTGCAGGAAACAGATTTCAGGAGGGAGATTCGAATCGCCTTTAAAGCACAGGAAAAGCGGCAAAACCTCGACAATGATGCCCTTGGCCAAAAAGGGCGTATGCGTTTTTTCCTGAATATATTCAGGAAAAAACGCATACGCCCTTTTTGGCCAACCAAGCAACCTGGAAAGGCAAATCAGCGCTACAAAGAAGTCTCGCTTCCCTTCGGTCAAAAGGGCCATGCTGAATAAAGTGTCAAAACCAGAAATGCAGGACAGGCCATGGAGAAACGGGAGCCTTGCTACGCTGATGGACAGGATGTAAATTGACAACAGCCACTCTGGAGAAGTGTACCGTGTGTCCTGAAACATCTAAAAAACTCAGCTTAGAGAGCATAGGGCACTTCCACTTATGGGCTTATAAATTGGGAAAACTAAAAATCAGCAAGACACAGGCACCCCAAAGTTTAGGGCTGCTCTGTTGACAAGAACCTCCACTTCGTTACACCTTAAATATCCCAGGAAAGAGAAAAATGGATAAAGAAGTTGTGGTCCTTATGTACAATGGAATATCACTCAGCCATGAAATCAACGTCATAAGGCTAGTAGCAGCATGATGAGTGGATTTAGGTACGACGATTCTATGTGAAATAAGTCACACAGAAAAAGACACTTATCATAAGATATCACTTATAGAGGGAGTGTAAACACCGCTACCCTTGAACTGAATTACAAAACAGAACCGAGTCACACGTTTAGAAAACACACTATGGCTGCTTAACGGGAAAGGTGAGGTGGGGTGATGGATAAAACAAGGGTTTCAAATTAGCTCAGATACCGTTCCATAAACCCAATATGTAATAGACAAGACTTACTCCTAGCTCAGTGAATTGGACTCAACACCCCCTATTCACCGCCCAAGAATATATCTGACTAGTAAGAATCTTAAAACCTATGTATTGATATCTCTCTGTAAGTGAGTCAAGTGGGTGTAAAGCGGCATAAACACAGCAGTGAAAAGCAGCTAAACCCCATTATAAAAATCAATTACTTTTAAAAACCCGTGAAACAAAGACAGTGAAAGAGAGAGAAATTCTTCCAAAATTCGTTCACGGGCTGTGATGCCACCTGGATTGACCATATCTAGACCCACAGCTGATTGAGACATAAGGCTGGACACTCTTGGGGCTGAGAGGTTTGGTGAGGTTGGGTGAGCAAACACAGACACTTTAAAGAAATACTGCGTGGTACCCATCCCATGGGTCCCAAATCTCCAGGTTCAAGGGCATCTTCCTACATCGAAAACATGCATGAGAAACCCAGAAGATGGTACACCGTGTGATCGGGAAAGGTTTCTAAAACGCACCTCATTTCTCATCTCCTTGTGCGCGGGTTCGCCATTCCAGCCGCTTTACAAGCAATCTCCCTCCTTGGAGAATCAGCACCTTTAACCTCCTGTTCCGTACAGGTTGCAATTTGTCCTGAGGATGAACGGGAAGAGGGGGAACCAATGAGAGACTAGCTCTAGGTGTTGGGACAGGCACAGGTCACTCTATTTTCCCATCAGGAAGAAGAATTAACCACAGGCTCAGCCTGCCGCCCGTGACCAGAGGAGGGCCTGAAGCAATCCTGCGCTTTTGCGGCCAGCTCCCAAGAAAGCGAGTTGAAAAATGGAGCTCAGGGGCACTGCAATTCACAAACCTGCAGACTTATAAATGATCACTCTCGTCCAAAAATATATTGAGGGAAGGCAACGAAGAGGATTTGAAAGCAAGGCAGAATTGCAGGAAACAGATTTCAGGAGGGAGATTCGAATCGCCTTTAAAGCACAGGAAAAGCGGCAAAACCTCGACAATGATGCCCTTGGCCAAAAACGGCGTATGCGTTTTTTCCTGAATATATTCAGGAAAAAACGCATACGCCCTTTTTGGCCAACCAAGCAACCTGGAAAGGCAAATCAGCGCTACAAAGAAGTCTCGCTTCCCATCGGTCAAAAGGGCCATGCTGAATAAAGTGTCAAAACCAGAAATGCAGGACAGGCCATGGAGAAACGGGAGCCTTGCTACGCTGATGGACAGGATGTAAATTGACAACAGCCACTCTGGAGAAGTGTACCGTGTGTCCTGAAACATCTAAAAAACTCAGCTTAGAGAGCATAGGGCACTTCCACTTATGGGCTTATAAATTGGGAAAACTAAAAATCAGCAAGACACAGGCACCCCAAAGTTTAGGGCTGCTCTGTTGACAAGAACCTCCACTTCGTTACACCTTAAATATCCCAGCAAAGAGAAAAATGGATAAAGAAGTTGTGGTCCTTATGTACAATGGAATATCACTCAGCCATGAAATCAACGTCATAAGGCTAGTAGCAGCATGATGAGTGGATTTAGGTACGACGATTCTATGTGAAATAAGTCACACAGAAAAAGACACTTATCATAAGATATCACTTATAGAGGGAGTGTAAACACCGCTACCCTTGAACTGAATTACAAAACAGAACCGAGTCACACGTTTAGAAAACACACTATGGCTGCTTAACGGGAAAGGTGAGGTGGGGTGATGCATAAAACAAGGGTTTCAAATTAGCTCAGATACCGTTCCATAAACCCAATATGTAATAGACAAGACTTACTCCTAGCTCAGTGAATTGGACTCAACACCCCCTATTCACCGCCCAAGAATATATCTGACTAGTAAGAATCTTAAAACCTATGTATTGATATCTCTCTGTAAGTGAGTCAAGTGGGTGTAAAGCGGCATAAACACAGCAGTGAAAAGCAGCTAAACCCCATTATAAAAATCAATTACTTTTAAAAACCCGTGAAACAAAGACAGTGAAAGAGAGAGAAATTCTTCCAAAATTCGTTCACGGGCTGTGATGCCACCTGGATTGACCATATCTAGACCCACAGCTGATTGAGACATAAGGCTGGACACTCTTGGGGCTGAGAGGTTTGGTGAGGTTGGGTGAGCAAACACAGACACTTTAAAGAAATACTGCGTGGTACCCATCCCATGGGTCCCAAATCTCCAGGTTCAAGGGCATCTTCCTACATCGAAAACATGCATGAGAAACCCAGAAGATGGTACACCGTGTGATCGGGAAAGGTTTCTAAAACGCACCTCATTTCTCATCTCCTTGTGCGCGGGTTCGCCATTCCAGCTGCTTTACAAGCAATCTCCCTCCTTGGAGAATCAGCACCTTTAACCTCCTGTTCCGTACAGGTTGCAATTTGTCCTGAGGATGAACGGGAAGAGGGGGAACCAATGAGAGACTAGCTCTAGGTGTTGGGACAGGCACAGGTCACTCTATTTTCCCATCAGGAAGAAGAATTAACCACAGGCTCAGCCTGCCGCCCGTGACCAGAGGAGGGCCTGAAGCAATCCTGCGCTTTTGCGGCCAGCTCCCAAGAAAGCGAGTTGAAAAATGGAGCTCAGGGGCACTGCAATTCACAAACCTGCAGACTTATAAATGATCACTCTCGTCCAAAAATATATTGAGGGAAGGCAACGAAGAGGATTTGAAAGCAAGGCAGAATTGCAGGAAACAGATTTCAGGAGGGAGATTCGAATCGCCTTTAAAGCACAGGAAAAGCGGCAAAACCTCGACAATGATGCCCTTGGCCAAAAAGGGCGTATGCGTTTTTTCCTGAATATATTCAGGAAAAAACGCATACGCCCTTTTTGGCCAACCAAGCAACCTGGAAAGGCAAATCAGCGCTACAAAGAAGTCTCGCTTCCCATCGGTCAAAAGGGCCATGCTGAATAAAGTGTCAAAACCAGAAATGCAGGACAGGCCATGGAGAAATGGGAGCCTTGCTACGCTGATGGACAGGATGTAAATTGACAAGAGCCACTCTGGAGAAGTGTAACGTGTGTCCTGAAACATCTAAAAAACTCAGCTTAGAGAGCATAGGGCACTTCCACTTATGGGCTTATAAATTGGGAAAACGAAAAATCAGCAAGACACAGGCACCCCAAAGTTTAGGGCTGCTCTGTTGACAAGAACCTCCACTTCGTTACACCTTAAATATCCCAGGAAAGAGAAAAATGGATAAAGAAGTTGTGGTCCTTATGTACAATGGAATATCACTCAGCCATGAAATCAACGTCATAAGGCTAGCAGCAGGATGATGAGTGGATTTAGGTACGACGATTCTACGTGAAATAAGTCACACAGAAAAAGACACTTATCATAAGATATCACTTATAGAGGGAGTGTAAACACTGCTTCCCTTGAACTGAATTACAAAACAGAACAGAGTCACACGTTTAGAAAACACACTATGGCTGCTTAACGGGAAAGGTGAGGTGGGGTGATGCATAAAACAAGGGTTTCAAATTAGCTCAGATACCGTTCCATAAACCCAATAGGTAATAGACAAGACTTACTCCTAGCTCAGTGAATTGGACTCAACACCCCCTATTCACCGCCCAAGAATATATCTGACTAGTAAGAATCTTAAAACCTATGTATTGATATTTCTCTGTAAGTGAGTCAAGTGGGTGTAAAGCGGCATAAACACAGCAGTGAAAAGCAGCTAAACCCCATTATAAAAATCAATTACTTTTAAAAACCCGTGAAACAAAGACAGTGAAAGAGAGAGAAATTCTTCCAAAATTCGTTCAGGGGCTGTGATGCCACCTGGATTGACCATATCTAGACCCACAGCTGATTGAGACATAAGGCTGGACACTCTTGGGGCTGAGAGGTTTGGTGAGGTTGGGTGAGCAAACGCAGACCCTTTAAAGTAATACTGCGTGGTACCCATCCCATGGGTCCCAAATCTCCAGGTTCAAGGGCATCTTCCTACATCGAAAACATGCATGAGAAACCCAGAAGATGGTACACCGTGTGATCGGGAAAGGTTTCTAAAACGCACCTCATTTCTCATCTCCTTGTGCGCGGGTTCGCCATTCCAGCCGCTTTACTAGCAATCTCCCTCCTTGGAGAATCAGCACCTTTAACCTCCTGTTCCGTACAGGTTGCAATTTGTCCTGAGGATGAACGGGAAGAGGGGGAACCAATGAGAGACTAGCTCTAGGTGTTGGGACAGGCACAGGTCACTCTATTTTCCCATCAGGAAGAAGAATTAACCACAGGCTCAGCCTGCCGCCCGGGACCAGAGTAGGGCCTGAAGCAATCCTGCGCTTTTGCGGCCAGCTCCCAAGAAAGCGAGTTGAAAAATGGAGCTCAGGGGCACTGCAATTCACAAACCTGCAGACTTATAAATGATCACTCTCGTCCACAAATATATTGAGGGAAGGCAACGAAGAGGATTTGAAAGCCAGGCAGAATTGCAGGAAACAGATTTCAGGAGGGAGATTCGAATCGCCTTTAAAGCACAGGAAAAGCGGCAAAACCTCGACAATGATGCCCTTGGCCAAAAAGGGCGTATGCGTTTTTTCCTGAATATATTCAGGAAAAAACGCATACGCCCTTTTTGGTCAACCAAGCAACCTGGAAAGGCAAATCAGCGCTACAATGAAGTCTCGCTTCCCATCGGTCAAGAGGGCCATGCTGAATAAAGTGTCAAAACCAGAAATGCAGGACAGGCCATGGAGAAACGGGAGCCTTGCTACGCTGATGCTCAGGATGTAAATTGCCAACATCCACTCTGGAGAAGTGTACGGTGTGTCCTGAAACATATAAAAAACTCAGCTTAGAGATCATAGGGTACTTCCACTCATGGGCGTATAAATTGGGAAAACTAAAAATCAGCAAGACACAGGCACCCCAAAGTTTAGGGCTGCTCTGTTGACAAGAACCTCCACTTCGTTACACCTTAAATATCCCAGGAAAGAGAAAAATGAATAAAGAAGTTGTGGTCCTTATGTACAATGGAATATCACTCAGCCATGAAATCAACGTCATAAGGCTAGTAGCAGCATGATGAGTGGATTTAGGTACGACGATTCTATGTGAAATAAGTCACACAGAAAAAGACACTTATCATAAGATATCACTTATAGAGGGAGTGTAAACACCGCTACCCTTGAACTGAATTACAAAACAGAACCGAGTCACACGTTTAGAAAACACACTATGGCTGCTTAACGGGAAAGGTGAGGTGGGGTGATGCATAAAACAAGGGTTTCAAATTAGCTCAGATACCGTTCCATAAACCCAATAGGTAATAGACAAGACCTACTCCTAGTTCAGTGAATTGGACTCAACACCCCCTATTCACCGCCCAAGAATATATCTGACTAGTAAGAATCTTCAAACCTATGTATTGATATCTCTCTGTAAGTGAGTCAAGTGGGTGTAAAGCGGCATAAACACAGCAGTGAAAAGCAGCTAAACCCCATTATAAAAATCAATTACTTTTAAAAACCCGTGAAACAAAGACAGTGAAAGAGAGAGAAATTCTTCCAAAATTCGTTCAGGGGCTGTGATGCCACCTGGATTGACCATATCTAGACCCACAGCTGATTCAGACATAAGGGTGGACACTCTTGGGGATGAGAGGTTTGGTGAGGTTGGGTGAGCAAACGCAGACCCTTTAAAGTAATACTGCGTGGTACCCATCCCATGGGTCCCAAATCTCCAGGTTCAAGGGCATCTTCCTACATCGAAAACATGCATGAGAAACCCAGAAGATGGTACACCGTGTGATCGGGAAAGGTTTCTAAAACGCACCTCATTTCTCATCTCCTTGTGCGCGGGTTCGCCATTCCAGCCGCTTTACAAGCAATCTCCCTCCTTGGAGAATCAGCACCTTTAACCTCCTGTTCCGTACAGGTTGCAATTTGTCCTGAGGATGAACGGGAAGAGGGGGAACCAATGAGAGACTAGCTCTAGGTGTTGGGACAGGCACAGGTCACTCTATTTTCCCATCAGGAAGAAGAATTAACCACAGGCTCAGCCTGCCGCCCGGGACCAGAGTAGGGCCTGAAGCAATCCTGCGCTTTTGCGGCCAGCTCCCAAGAAAGCGAGTTGAAAAATGGAGCTCAGTGGCACTGCAATTCACAAACCTGCAGACTTATAAATGATCACTCTCGTCCACAAATATATTGAGGGAAGGCAACGAAGAGGATTTGAAAGCCAGGCAGAATTGCAGGAAACAGATTTCAGGAGGGAGATTCGAATCGCCTTTAAAGCACAGGAAAAGCGGCAAAACCTCGACAATGATGCCCTTGGCCAAAAAGGGCGTATGCGTTTTTTCCTGAATATATTCAGGAAAAAACGCATACGCCCTTTTTGGCCAACCAAGCAACCTGGAAAGGCAAATCAGCGCTACAAAGAAGTCTCGCTTCCCATCGGTCAAAAGGGCCATGCTGAATAAAGTGTCAAAACCAGAAATGCAGGACAGGCCATGGAGAAACGGGAGCCTTGCTACGCTGATGGACAGGATGTAAATTGCCAACAGCCACTCTGGAGAAGTGTAACGTGTGTCCTGAAACATCTAAAAAACTCAGCTTAGAGAGCATAGGGCACTTCCACTTATGGGCTTATAAATTGGGAAAACTAAAAATCAGCAAGACACAGGCACCCCAAAGTTTAGGGCTGCTCTGTTGACAAGAACCTCCACTTCGTTACACCTTAAATATCCCAGGAAAGAGAAAAATGGATAAAGAAGTTGTGGTCCTTATGTACAATGGAATATCACTCAGCCATGAAATCAACGTCATAAGGCTAGCAGCAGCATGATGAGTGGATTTAGGTACGACGATTCTAAGTGAAATAAGTCACACAGAGAAAGACAATTATCATAAGATATCACTTATAGAGGGAGTGTAAACACCGCTACCCTTGAACTGAATTACAAAACAGAACAGAGTCACACGTTTAGAAAACACACTATGGCTGCTTAACGGGACAGGTGAGGTGGGGTGATGCATAAAACAAGGGTTTCAAATTAGCTCAGATACCGTTCCATAAACCCAATATGTAATAGACAAGACTTACTCCTAGCTCAGTGAATTGGACTCAACACCCCCTATTCACCGCCCAAGAATATATCTGACTAGTAAGAATCTTAAAACCTATGTATTGATATCTCTCTGTAAGTGAGTCAAGTGGGTGTAAAGCGGCATAAACACAGCAGTGAAAAGCAGCTAAACCCCATTATAAAAATCAATTACTTTTAAAAACCCGTGAAACAAAGACAGTGAAAGAGAGAGAAATTCTTCCAAAATTCGTTCAGGGGCTGTGATGCCACCTGGATTGACCATATCTAGACCCACAGCTGATTGAGACATAAGGCTGGACACTCTTGGGGCTGAGAGGTTTGGTGAGGTTGGGTGAGCAAACGCAGACCCTTTAAAGTAATACTGCGTTGTACCCATCCCATGGGTCCCAAATCTCCAGGTTCAAGGGCATCTTCCTACATCGAAAACATGCATGAGAAACCCAGAAGATGGTACACCGTGTGATCGGGAAAGGTTTCTAAAACGCACCTCATTTCTCATCTCCTTGTGCGCGGGTTCGCCATTCCAGCCGCTTTACAAGCAATCTCCCTCCTTGGAGAATCAGCACCTTTAACCTCCTGTTCCGTACAGGTTGCAATTTGTCCTGAGGATGAACGGGAAGAGGGGGAACCAATGAGAGACTAGCTCTAGGTGTTGGGACAGGCACAGGTCACTCTATTTTCCCATCAGGAAGAAGAATTAACCACAGGCTCAGCCTGCCGCCCGTGACCAGAGGAGGGCCTGAAGCAATCCTGCGCTTTTGCGGCCAGCTCCCAAGAAAGCGAGTTGAAAAATGGAGCTCAGGGGCACTGCAATTCACAAACCTGCAGACTTATAAATGATCACTCTCGTCCAAAAATATATTGAGGGAAGGCAACGAAGAGGATTTGAAAGCAAGGCAGAATTGCAGGAAACAGATTTCAGGAGGGAGATTCGAATCGCCTTTAAAGCACAGGAAAAGCGGCAAAACCTCGACAATGATGCCCTTGGCCAAAAACGGCGTATGCGTTTTTTCCTGAATATATTCAGGAAAAAACGCATACGCCCTTTTTGGCCAACCAAGCAACCTGGAAAGGCAAATCAGCGCTACAAAGAAGTCTCGCTTCCCATCGGTCAAGAGGGCCATGCTGAATAAAGTGTCAAAACCAGAAATGCAGGACAGGCCATGGAGAACGGGAGCCTTGCTACGCTGATGGGCAGGATGTAAATTGTCAACAGCCACTCTGGAGAAGTGTACGGTGTGTCCTGAAACATATAAAAAACTCAGCTTAGAGATCATAGGGTACTTCCACTCATGGGCGTATAAATTGGGAAAACTAAAAATCAGCAAGACACAGGCACCCCAAAGTTTAGGGCTGCTCTGTTGACAAGCACCTCTACTTCGTTACACCTGAAATATCCCAGGAAAGAGAAAAATGAATAAAGAAGTTGTGGTCCTTATGTACAATGGAATATCACTCAGCCATGAAATCAACGTCATAAGGCTAGTAGCAGCATGATGAGTGGATTTAGGTACGACGATTCTATGTGAAATAAGTCACACAGAAAAAGACACTTATCATAAGATATCACTTATAGAGGGAGTGTAAACACCGCTACCCTTGAACTGAATTACAAAACAGAACAGAGTCACACGTTTAGAAAACACACTATGGCTGCTTAACGGGAAAGGTGAGGTGGGGTGATGCATAAAACAAGGGTTTCAAATTAGCTCAGATACCGTTCCATAAACCCAATAGGTAATAGACAAGACCTACTCCTAGTTCAGTGAATGGGACTCAACACCCCCTATTCACCGCCCAAGAATATATCTGACTAGTAAGAATCTTAAAACCTATGTATTGATATCTCTCTGTAAGTGAGTCAAGTGGGTGTAAAGCGGCATAAACACAGCAGTGAAAAGCAGCTAAACCCCATTATAAAAATCAATTACTTTTAAAAACCCGTGAAACAAAGACAGTGAAAGAGAGAGAAATTCTTCCAAAATTCGTTCAGGGGCTGTGATGCCACCTGGATTGACCATATCTAGACCCACAGCTGATTGAGACATAAGGCTGGACACTCTTGGGGATGAGAGGTTTGGTGAGGTTGGGTGAGCAAACGCAGACCCTTTAAAGTAATACTGCGTGGTACCCATCCCATGGGTCCCAAATCTCCAGGTTCAAGGGCATCTTCCTACATCGAAAACATGCATGAGAAACCCAGAAGATGGTACACCGTGTGATCGGGAAAGGTTTCTAAAACGCACCTCATTTCTCATCTCCTTGTGCGCGGGTTCGCCATTCCAGCCTCTTTACAAGCAATCTCCCTCCTTGGAGAATCAGCACCTTTAACCTCCTGTTCCGTACAGGTTGCAATTTGTCCTGAGGATGAACGGGAAGAGGGGGAACCAATGAGAGACTAGCTCTAGGTGTTGGGACAGGCACAGGTCACTCTATTTTCCCATCAGGAAGAAGAATTAACCACAGGCTCAGCCTGCCGCCCGTGACCAGAGGAGGGCCTGAAGCAATCCTGCGCTTTTGCGGCCAGCTCCCAAGAAAGCGAGTTGAAAAATGGAGCTCAGGGGCACTGCAATTCACAAACCTGCAGACTTATAAATGATCACTCTCGTCCACAAATATATTGAGGGAAGGCAACGAAGAGGATTTGAAAGCAAGGCAGAATTGCAGGAAACAGATTTCAGGAGGGAGATTCGAATCGCCTTTAAAGCACAGGAAAAGCGGCAAAACCTCGACAATGATGCCCTTGGCCAAAAAGGGCGTATGCGTTTTTTCCTGAATATATTCAGGAAAAAACGCATACGCCCTTTTTGGCCAACCAAGCAACCTGGAAAGGCAAATCAGCGCTACAAAGAAGTCTCGCTTCCCATCGGTCAAGAGGGCCATGCTGAATAAAGTGTCAAAACCAGAAATGCAGGACAGGCCATGGAGAAACGGGAGCCTTGCTACGCTGATGGGCAGGATGTAAATTGCCAACAGCCACTCTGGAGAAGTGTACGGTGTGTCCTGAAACATATAAAAAACTCAGCTTAGAGATCATAGGGTACTTCCACTCATGGGCGTATAAATTGGGAAAACTAAAAATCAGCAAGACACAGGCACCCCAAAGTTTAGGGCTGCTCTGTTGACAAGAACCTCCACTTCGTTACACCTTAAATATCCCAGGAAAGAGAAAAATGAATAAAGAAGTTGTGGTCCTTATGTACAATGGAATATCACTCAGCCATGAAATCAACGTCATAAGGCTAGTAGCAGCATGATGAGTGGATTTAGGTACGACGATTCTATGTGAAATAAGTCACACAGAAAAAGACACTTATCATAAGATATCACTTATAGAGGGAGTGTAAACACCGCTACCCTTGAACTGAATTACAAAACAGAACCGAGTCACACGTTTAGAAAACACACTATGGCTGCTTAACGGGAAAGGTGAGGTGGGGTGATGCATAAAACAAGGGTTTCAAATTAGCTCAGATACCGTTCCATAAACCCAATAGGTAATAGACAAGACCTACTCCTAGCTCAGTGAATTGGACTCAACACCCCCTATTCACCGCCCAAGAATATATCTGACTAGTAAGAATCTTCAAACCTATGTATTGATATCTCTCTGTAAGTGAGTCAAGTGGGTGTAAAGCGGCATAAACACAGCAGTGAAAAGCAGCTAAACCCCATTATAAAAATCAATTACTTTTAAAAACCCGTGAAACAAAGACAGTGAAAGAGAGAGAAATTCTTCCAAAATTCGTTCAGGGGCTGTGATGCCACCTGGATTGACCATATCTAGACCCACAGCTGATTGAGACATAAGGGTGGACACTCTTGGAGATGAGAGGTTTGGTGAGGTTGGGTGAGCAAACGCAGACCCTTTAAAGTAATACTGCGTGGTACCCATCCCATGGGTCCCAAATCTCCAGGTTCAAGGGCATCTTCCTACATCGAAAACATGCATGAGAAACCCAGAAGATGGTACACCGTGTGATCGGGAAAGGTTTCTAAAACGCACCTCATTTCTCATCTCCTTGTGCGCGGGTTCGCCATTCCAGCCGCTTTACAAGCAATCTCCCTCCTTGGAGAATCAGCACCTTTAACCTCCTGTTCCGTACAGGTTGCAATTTGTCCTGAGGATGAACGGGAAGAGGGGGAACCAATGAGAGACTAGCTCTAGGTGTTGGGACAGGCACAGGTCACTCTATTTTCCCATCAGGAAGAAGAATTAACCACAGGCTCAGCCTGCCGCCCGGGACCAGAGTAGGGCCTGAAGCAATCCTGCGCTTTTGCGGCCAGCTCCCAAGAAAGCGAGTTGAAAAATGGAGCTCAGGGGCACTGCAATTCACAAACCTGCAGACTTATAAATGATCACTCTCGTCCACAAATATATTGAGGGAAGGCAACGAAGAGGATTTGAAAGCCAGGCAGAATTGCAGGAAACAGATTTCAGGAGGGAGATTCGAATCGCCTTTAAAGCACAGGAAAAGCGGCAAAACCTCGACAATGATGCCCTTGGCCAAAAAGGGCGTATGCGTTTTTTCCTGAATATATTCAGGAAAAAACGCATACGCCCTTTTTGGCCAACCAAGCAACCTGGAAAGGCAAATCAGCGCTACAAAGAAGTCTCGCTTCCCATCGGTCAAGAGGGCCATGCTGAATAAAGTGTCAAAACCAGAAATGCAGGACAGGCCATGGAGAAACGGGAGCCTTGCTACGCTGATGGACAGGATGTAAATTGCCAACAGCCACTCTGGAGAAGTGTAACGTGTGTCCTGAAACATCTAAAAAACTCAGCTTAGAGAGCATAGGGCACTTCCACTTATGGGCTTATAAATTGGGAAAACTAAAAATCAGCAAGACACAGGCACCCCAAAGTTTAGGGCTGCTCTGTTGACAAGAACCTCCACTTCGTTACACCTTAAATATTCCAGGAAAGAGAAAAATGGATAAAGAAGTTGTGGTCCTTATGTACAATGGAATATCACTCAGCCATGAAATCAACGTCATAAGGCTAGCAGCAGCATGATGAGTGGATTTAGGTACGACGATTCTAAGTGAAATAAGTCACACAGAGAAAGACAATTATCATAAGATATCACTTATAGAGGGAGTGTAAACACCGCTACCCTTGAACTGAATTAAAAAACAGAACAGAGTCACACGTTTAGAAAACACACTATGGCTGCTTAACGGGACAGGTGAGGTGGGGTGATGCATAAAACAAGGGTTTCAAATTAGCTCAGATACCGTTCCATAAACCCAATATGTAATAGACAAGACTTACTCCTAGCTCAGTGAATTGGACTCAACACCCCCTATTCACCGCCCAAGAATATATCTGACTAGTAAGAATCTTAAAACCTATGTATTGATATCTCTCTGTAAGTGAGTCAAGTGGGTGTAAAGCGGCATAAACACAGCAGTGAAAAGCAGCTAAACCCCATTATAAAAATCAATTACTTTTAAAAACCCGTGAAACAAAGACAGTGAAAGAGAGAGAAATTCTTCCAAAATTCGTTCAGGGGCTGTGATGCCACCTGGATTGACCATATCTAGACCCACAGCAGATTGAGACATAAGGCTGGACACTCTTGGGGCTGAGAGGTTTGGTGAGGTTGGGTGAGCAAACGCAGACCCTTTAAAGTAATACTGCGTGGTACCCATCCCATGGGTCCCAAATCTCCAGGTTCAAGGGCATCTTCCTACATCGAAAACATGCATGAGAAACCCAGAAGATGGTACACCGTGTGATCGGGAAAGGTTTCTAAAACGCACCTCATTTCTCATCTCCTTGTGCGCGGGTTCGCCATTCCAGCCGCTTTACAAGCAATCTCCCTCCTTGGAGAATCAGCACCTTTAACCTCCTGTTCCGTACAGGTTGCAATTTGTCCTGAGGATGAACGGGAAGAGGGGGAACCAATGAGAGACTAGCTCTAGGTGTTGGGACAGGCACAGGTCACTCTATTTTCCCATCAGGAAGAAGAATTAACCACAGGCTCAGCCTGCCGCCCGTGACCAGAGGAGGGCCTGAAGCAATCCTGCGCTTTTGCGGCCAGCTCCCAAGAAAGCGAGTTGAAAAATGGAGCTCAGGGGCACTGCAATTCACAAACCTGCAGACTTATAAATGATCACTCTCGTCCAAAAATATATTGAGGGAAGGCAACGAAGAGGATTTGAAAGCAAGGCAGAATTGCAGGAAACAGATTTCAGGAGGGAGATTCGAATCGCCTTTAAAGCACAGGAAAAGCGGCAAAACCTCGACAATGATGCCCTTGGCCAAAAAGGGCGTATGCGTTTTTTCCTGAATATATTCAGGAAAAAACGCATACGCCCTTTTTGGCCAACCAAGCAACCTGGAAAGGCAAATCAGCGCTACAAAGAAGTCTCGCTTCCCATCGGTCAAGAGGGCCATGCTGAATAAAGTGTCAAAACCAGAAATGCAGGACAGGCCATGGAGAACGGGAGCCTTGCTACGCTGATGGGCAGGATGTAAATTGCCAACAGCCACTCTGGAGAAGTGTACGGTGTGTCCTGAAACATATAAAAAACTCAGCTTAGAGATCATAGGGTACTTCCACTCATGGGCGTATAAATTGGGAAAACTAAAAATCAGCAAGACACAGGCACCCCAAAGTTTAGGGCTGCTCTGTTGACAAGAACCTCCACTTCGTTACACCTTAAATATCCCAGGAAAGAGAAAAATGAATAAAGAAGTTGTGGTCCTTATGTACAATGGAATATCACTCAGCCATGAAATCAACGTCATAAGGCTAGTAGCAGCATGATGAGTGGATTTAGGTACGACGATTCTATGTGAAATAAGTCACACAGAAAAAGACACTTATCATAAGATATCACTTATAGAGGGAGTGTAAACACCACTACCCTTGAACTGAATTACAAAACAGAACAGAGTCACACGTTTAGAAAACACACTATGGCTGCTTAACGGGAAAGGTGAGGTGGGGTGATGCATAAAACAAGGGTTTCAAATTAGCTCAGATACCGTTCCATAAACCCAATAGGTAATAGACAAGACCTACTCCTAGTTCAGTGAATTGGACTCAACACCCCCTATTCACCGCCCAAGAATATATCTGACTAGTAAGAATCTTAAAACCTATGTATTGATATCTCTCTGTAAGTGAGTCAAGTGGGTGTAAAGCGGCATAAACACAGCAGTGAAAAGCAGCTAAACCCCATTATAAAAATCAATTACTTTTAAAAACCCGTGAAACAAAGACAGTGAAAGAGAGAGAAATTCTTCCAAAATTCGTTCAGGGGCTGTGATGCCACCTGGATTGACCATATCTAGACCCACAGCTGATTGAGACATAAGGCTGGACACTCTTGGGGCTGAGAGGTTTGGTGAGGTTGGGTGAGCAAACGCAGACCCTTTAAAGTAATACTGCGTGGTACCCATCCCATGGGTCCCAAATCTCCAGGTTCAAGGGCATCTTCCTACATCGAAAACATGCATGAGAAACCCAGAAGATGGTACACCGTGTGATCGGGAAAGGTTTCTAAAACGCACCTCATTTCTCATCTCCTTGTGCGCGGGTTCGCCATTCCAGCCTCTTTACAAGCAATCTCCCTCCTTGGAGAATCAGCACCTTTAACCTCCTGTTCCGTACAGGTTGCAATTTGTCCTGAGGATGAACGGGACGAGGGGGAACCAATGAGAGACTAGCTCTAGGTGTTGGGACAGGCACAGGTCACTCTATTTTCCCATCAGGAAGAAGAATTAACCACAGGCTCAGCCTGCCGCCCGTGACCAGAGGAGGGCCTGAAGCAATCCTGCGCTTTTGCGGCCAGCTCCCAAGAAAGCGAGTTGAAAAATGGAGCTCAGGGGCACTGCAATTCACAAACCTGCAGACTTATAAATGATCACTCTCGTCCAAAAATATATTGAGGGAAGGCAACGAAGAGGATTTGAAAGCAAGGCAGAATTGCAGGAAACAGATTTCAGGAGGGAGATTCGAATCGCCTTTAAAGCACAGGAAAAGCGGCAAAACCTCGACAATGATGCCCTTGGCCAAAAAGGGCGTATGCGTTTTTTCCTGAATATATTCAGGAAAAAACGCATACGCCCTTTTTGGCCAACCAAGCAACCTGGAAAGGCAAATCAGCGCTACAAAGAAGTCTCGCTTCCCATCGGTCAAGAGGGCCATGCTGAATAAAGTGTCAAAACCAGAAATGCAGGACAGGCCATGGAGAACGGGAGCCTTGCTACGCTGATGGGCAGGATGTAAATTGCCAACAGCCACTCTGGAGAAGTGTACGGTGTGTCCTGAAACATATAAAAAACTCAGCTTAGAGATCATAGGGTACTTCCACTCATGGGCGTATAAATTGGGAAAACTAAAAATCAGCAAGACACAGGCACCCCAAAGTTTAGGGCTGCTCTGTTGACAAGAACCTCCACTTCGTTACACCTTAAATATCCCAGGAAAGAGAAAAATGAATAAAGAAGTTGTGGTCCTTATGTACAATGGAATATCACTCAGCCATGAAATCAACGTCATAAGGCTAGTAGCAGCATGATGAGTGGATTTAGGTACGACGATTCTATGTGAAATAAGTCACACAGAAAAAGACACTTATCATAAGATATCACTTATAGAGGGAGTGTAAACACCGCTACCCTTGAACTGAATTACAAAACAGAACAGAGTCACACGTTTAGAAAACACACTATGGCTGCTTAACGGGAAAGGTGAGGTGGGGTGATGCATAAAACAAGGGTTTCAAATTAGCTCAGATACCGTTCCATAAACCCAATAGGTAATAGACAAGACCTACTCCTAGTTCAGTGAATTGGACTCAACACCCCCTATTCACCGCCCAAGAATATATCTGACTAGTAAGAATCTTAAAACCTATGTATTGATATCTCTCTGTAAGTGAGTCAAGTGGGTGTAAAGCGGCATAAACACAGCAGTGAAAAGCAGCTAAACCCCATTATAAAAATCAATTACTTTTAAAAACCCGTGAAACAAAGACAGTGAAAGAGAGAGAAATTCTTCCAAAATTCGTTCAGCGGCTGTGATGCCACCTGGATTGACCATATCTAGACCCACAGCTGATTGAGACATAAGGCTGGACACTCTTGGGGATGAGAGGTTTGGTGAGGTTGGGTGAGCAAACGCAGACCCTTTAAAGTAATACTGCGTGGTACCCATCCCATGGGTCCCAAATCTCCAGGTTCAAGGGCATCTTCCTACATCGAAAACATGCATGAGAAACCCAGAAGATGGTACACCGTGTCATCGGGAAAGGTTTCTAAAACGCACCTCATTTCTCATCTCCTTGTGCGCGGGTTCGCCATTCCAGCCGCTTTACAAGCAATCTCCCTCCTTGGAGAATCAGCACCTTTAACCTCCTGTTCCGTACAGGTTGCAATTTGTCCTGAGGATGAACGGGAAGAGGGGGAACCAATGAGAGACTAGCTCTAGGTGTTGGGACAGGCACAGGTCACTCTATTTTCCCATCAGGAAGAAGAATTAACCACAGGCTCAGCCTGCCGCCCGGGACCAGAGTAGGGCCTGAAGCAATCCTGCGCTTTTGCGGCCAGCTCCCAAGAAAGCGAGTTGAAAAATGGAGCTCAGGGGCACTGCAATTCACAAACCTGCAGACTTATAAATGATCACTCTCGTCCACAAATATATTGAGGGAAGGCAACGAAGAGGATTTGAAAGCAAGGCAGAATTGCAGGAAACAGATTTCAGGAGGGAGATTCGAATCGCCTTTAAAGCACAGGAAAAGCGGCAAAACCTCGACAATGATGCCCTTGGCCAAAAAGGGCGTATGCGTTTTTTCCTGAATATATTCAGGAAAAAACGCATACGCCCTTTTTGGCCAACCAAGCAACCTGGAAAGGCAAATCAGCGCTACAATGAAGTCTCGCTTCCCTTCGGTCAAGAGGGCCATGCTGAATAAAGTGTCAAAACCAGAAATGCAGGACAGGCCATGGAGAAACGGGAGCCTTGCTACGCTGATGGACAGGATGTAAATTGACAACAGCCACTCTGGAGAAGTGTACCGTGTGTCCTGAAACATCTAAAAAACTCAGCTTAGAGAGCATAGGGCACTTCCACTTATGGGCTTATAAATTGGGAAAACTAAAAATCAGCAAGACACAGGCACCCCAAAGTTTAGGGCTGCTCTGTTGACAAGAACCTCCACTTCGTTACACCTTAAATATCCCAGCAAAGAGAAAAATGGATAAAGAAGTTGTGGTCCTTATGTACAATGGAATATCACTCAGCCATGAAATCAACGTCATAAGGCTAGCAGCAGCATGATGAGTGGATTTAGGTACGACGATTCTAAGTGAAATAAGTCACACAGAAAAAGACAATTATCATAAGATATCACTTATAGAGGGAGTGTAAACACCGCTACCCTTGAACTGAATTACAAAACAGAACCGAGTCACACGTTTAGAAAACACACTATGGCTGCTTAACGGGAAAGGTGAGGTGGGGTGATGCATAAAACAAGGGTTTCAAATTAGCTCAGATACCGTTCCATAAACCCAATAGGTAATAGACAAGACCTACTCCTAGTTCAGTGAATTGGACTCAACACCCCCTATTCACCGCCCAAGAATATATCTGACTAGTAAGAATCTTAAAACCTATGTATTGATATCTCTCTGTAAGTGAGTCAAGTGGGTGTAAAGCGGCATAAACACAGCAGTGAAAAGCAGCTAAACCCCATTATAAAAATCAATTACTTTTAAAAACCCGTGAAACAAAGACAGTGAAAGAGAGAGAAATTCTTCCAAAATTCGTTCAGGGGCTGTGATGCCACCTGGATTGACCATATCTAGACCCACAGCTGATTGAGACATAAGGGTGGACACTCTTGGGGATGAGAGGTTTGGTGAGGTTGGGTGAGCAAACGCAGACCCTTTAAAGTAATACTGCGTGGTACCCATCCCATGGGTCCCAAATCTCCAGGTTCAAGGGCATCTTCCTACATCGAAAACATGCATGAGAAACCCAGAAGATGGTACACCATGTGATCGGGAAAGGTTTCTAAAACGCACCTCATTTCTCATCTCCTTGTGCGCGGGTTCGCCATTCCAGCCGCTTTACAAGCAATCTCCCTCCTTGGAGAATCAGCACCTTTAACCTCCTGTTCCGTACAGGTTGCAATTTGTCCTGAGGATGAACGGGAAGAGGGGGAACCAATGAGAGACTAGCTCTAGGTGTTGGGACAGGCACAGGTCACTCTATTTTCCCATCAGGAAGAAGAATTAACCACAGGCTCAGCCTGCCGCCCGGGACCAGAGTAGGGCCTGAAGCAATCCTGCGCTTTTGCGGCCAGCTCCAAAGAAAGCGAGTTGAAAAATGGAGCTCAGGGGCACTGCAATTCACAAACCTGCAGACTTATAAATGATCACTCTCGTCCACAAATATATTGAGGGAAGGCAACGAAGAGGATTTGAAAGCCAGGCAGAATTGCAGGAAACAGATTTCAGGAGGGAGATTCGAATCGCTTTAAAGCACAGGAAAAGCGGCAAAACCTCGACAATGATGCCCTTGGCCAAAAAGGGCGTATGCGTTTTTTCCTGAATATATTCAGGAAAAAACGCATACGCCCTTTTTGATCAACCAAGCAACCTGGAAAGGCAAATCAGCGCTACAAAGAAGTCTCGCTTCCCATCGGTCAAGAGGGCCATGCTGAATAAAGTGTCAAAACCAGAAATGCAGGACAGGCCATGGAGAAACGGGAGCCTTGCTACGCTGATGGGCAGGATGTAAATTGCCAACAGCCACTCTGGAGAAGTGTACCGTGTGTCCTGAAACATATAAAAAACTCAGCTTAGAGATCATAGGGTACTTCCACTCATGGGCGTATAAATTGGGAAAACTAAAAATCAGCAAGACACAGGCACCCCAAAGTTTAGGGCTGCTCTGTTGACAAGAACCTCCACTTCGTTACACCTTTAATATCCCAGGAAAGAGAAAAATGGATAAAGAAGTTGTGGTCCTTATGTACAATGGAATATCACTCAGCCATGAAATCAACGTCATAAGGCTAGCAGCAGGATGATGAGTGGATTTAGGTACGACGATTCTACGTGAAATAAGTCACACAGAAAAAGACACTTATCATAAGATATCACTTATAGAGGGAGTGTAAACACCGCTACCCTTGAACTGAATTACAAAACGGAACAGAGTCACACGTTTAGAAAACACACTATGGCTGCTTAACGGGAAAGGTGAGGTGGGGTGATGCATAAAACAAGGGTTTCAAATTAGCTCAGATACCGTTCCATAAACCCAATAGGTAATAGACAAGACCTACTCCTAGTTCAGTGAATTGGACTCAACACCCCCTATTCACCGCCCAAGAATATATCTGACTAGTAAGAATCTTAAAACCTATGTATTGATATCTCTCTGTAAGTGAGTCAAGTGGGTGTAAAGCGGCATAAACACAGCAGTGAAAAGCAGCTAAACCCCATTATAAAAATCAATTACTTTTAAAAACCCGTGAAACAAAGACAGTGAAAGAGAGAGAAATTCTTCCAAAATTCGTTCAGGGGCTGTGATGCCACCTGGATTGACCATATCTAGACCCACAGCTGATTGAGACATAAGGGTGGACACTCTTGGGGATGAGAGGTTTGGTGAGGTTGGGTGAGCAAACGCAGACCCTTTAAAGTAATACTGCGTGGTACCCATCCCATGGGTCCCAAATCTCCAGGTTCAAGGGCATCTTCCTACATCGAAAACATGCATGAGAAACCCAGAAGATGGTACACCGTGTGATCGGGAAAGGTTTCTAAAACGCACCTCATTTCTCATCTCCTTGTGCGCGGGTTCGCCATTCCAGCCGCTTTACAAGCAATCTCCCTCCTTGGAGAATCAGCACCTTTAACCTCCTGTTCCGTACAGGTTGCAATTTGTCCTGAGGATGAACGGGAAGAGGGGGAACCAATGAGAGACTAGCTCTAGGTGTTGGGACAGGCACAGGTCACTCTATTTTCCCATCAGGAAGAAGAATTAACCACAGGCTCAGCCTGCCGCCCGGGACCAGAGTAGGGCCTGAAGCAATCCTGCGCTTTTGCGGCCAGCTCCCAAGAAAGCGAGTTGAAAAATGGAGCTCAGGGGCACTGCAATTCACAAACCTGCAGACTTATAAATGATCACTCTCGTCCACAAATATATTGAGGGAAGGCAACGAAGAGGATTTGAAAGCCAGGCAGAATTGCAGGAAACAGATTTCAGGAGGGAGATTCGAATCGCCTTTAAAGCACAGGAAAAGCGGCAAAACCTCGACAATGATGCCCTTGGCCAAAAAGGGCGTATGCGTTTTTTCCTGAATATATTCAGGAAAAAACGCATACGCCCTTTTTGGCCAACCAAGCAACCTGGAAAAGCAAATCAGCGCTACAAAGAAGTCTCGCTTCCCATCGGTCAAAAGGGCCATGCTGAATAAAGTGTCAAAACCAGAAATGCAGGACAGGCCATGGAGAAACGGGAGCCTTGATACGCTGATGGACAGGATGTAAATTGCCAACAGCCACTCTGGAGAAGTGTAACGTGTGTCCTGAAACATCTAAAAAACTCAGCTTAGAGAGCATAGGGCACTTCCACTTATGGGCTTATAAATTGGGAAAACTAAAAATCAGCAAGACACAGGCACCCCAAAGTTTAGGGCTGCTCTGTTGACAAGAACCTCCACTTCGTTACACCTTAAATATCCCAGGAAAGAGAAAAATGGATAAAGAAGTTGTGGTCCTTATGTACAATGGAATATCACTCAGCCATGAAATCAACGTCATAAGGCTAGCAGCAGCATGATGAGTGGATTTAGGTACGACGATTCTAAGTGAAATAAGTCACACAGAGAAAGACAATTATCATAAGATATCACTTATAGAGGGAGTGTAAACACCGCTACCCTTGAACTGAATTACAAAACAGAACAGAGTCACACGTTTAGAAAACACACTATGGCTGCTTAACGGGAAAGGTGAGGTGGGGTGATGCATAAAACAAGGGTTTCAAATTAGCTCAGATACCGTTCCATAAACCCAATATGTAATAGACAAGACTTACTCCTAGCTCAGTGAATTGGACTCAACACCCCCTATTCACCGCCCAAGAATATATCTGACTAGTAAGAATCTTAAAACCTATGTATTGATATCTCTCTGTAAGTGAGTCAAGTGGGTGTAAAGCGGCATAAACACAGCAGTGAAAAGCAGCTAAACCCCATTATAAAAATCAATTACTTTTAAAAACGCGTGAAACAAAGACAGTGAAAGAGAGAGAAATTCTTCCAAAATTCGTTCAGGGGCTGTGATGCCACCTGGATTGACCATATCTAGACCCACAGCTGATTGAGACATAAGGCTGGACACTCTTGGGGCTGAGAGGTTTGGTGAGGTTGGGTGAGCAAACGCAGACCCTTTAAAGTAATACTGCGTGGTACCCATCCCATGGGTCCCAAATCTCCAGGTTCAAGGGCATCTTCCTACATCGAAAACATGCATGAGAAACCCAGAAGATGGTACACCGTGTGATCGGGAAAGGTTTCTAAAACGCACCTCATTTCTCATCTCCTTGTGCGCGGGTTCGCCATTCCAGCCGCTTTACAAGCAATCTCCCTCCTTGGAGAATCAGCACCTTTAACCTCCTGTTCCGTACAGGTTGCAATTTGTCCTGAGGATGAACGGGAAGAGGGGGAACCAATGAGAGACTAGCTCTAGGTGTTGGGACAGGCACAGGTCACTCTATTTTCCCATCAGGAAGAAGAATTAACCACAGGCTCAGCCTGCCGCCCGGGACCAGAGTAGGGCCTGAAGCAATCCTGCGCTTTTGCGGCCAGCTCCAAAGAAAGCGAGTTGAAAAATGGAGCTCAGGGGCACTGCAATTCACAAACCTGCAGACTTATAAATGATCACTCTCGTCCACAAATATATTGAGGGAAGGCAACGAAGAGGATTTGAAAGCCAGGCAGAATTGCAGGAAACAGATTTCAGGAGGGAGATTCGAATCGCCTTTAAAGCACAGGAAAAGCGGCAAAACCTCGACAATGATGCCCTTGGCCAAAAACGGCGTATGCGTTTTTTCCTGAATATATTCAGGAAAAAACGCATACGCCCTTTTTGATCAACCAAGCAACCTGGAAAGGCAAATCAGCGCTACAAAGAAGTCTCGCTTCCCATCGGTCAAGAGGGCCATGCTGAATAAAGTGTCAAAACCAGAAATGCAGGACAGGCCATGGAGAAACGGGAGCCTTGCTACGCTGATGGGCAGGATGTAAATTGCCAAGAGCCACTCTGGAGAAGTGTACCGTGTGTCCTGAAACATATAAAAAACTCAGCTTAGAGATCATAGGGTACTTCCACTCATGGGCGTATAAATTGGGAAAACTAAAAATCAGCAAGACACAGGCACCCCAAAGTTTAGGGCTGCTCTGTTGACAAGAACCTCCACTTCGTTACACCTTTAATATCCCAGGAAAGAGAAAAATGGATAAAGAAGTTGTGGTCCTTATGTACAATGGAATATCACTCAGCCATGAAATCAACGTCATAAGGCTAGCAGCAGGATGATGAGTGGATTTAGGTACGACGATTCTACGTGAAATAAGTCACACAGAAAAAGACACTTATCATAAGATATCACTTATAGAGGGAGTGTAAACACCGCTACCCTTGAACTGAATTACAAAACGGAACAGAGTCACACGTTTAGAAAACACACTATGGCTGCTTAACGGGAAAGGTGAGGTGGGGTGATGCATAAAACAAGGGTTTCAAATTAGCTCAGATACCGTTCCATAAACCCAATAGGTAATAGACAAGACCTACTCCTAGTTCAGTGAATTGGACTCAACACCCCCTATTCACCGCCCAAGAATATATCTGACTAGTAAGAATCTTAAAACCTATGTATTGATATCTCTCTGTAAGTGAGTCAAGTGGGTGTAAAGCGGCATAAACACAGCAGTGAAAAGCAGCTAAACCCCATTATAAAAATCAATTACTTTTAAAAACCCGTGAAACAAAGACAGTGAAAGAGAGAGAAATTCTTCCAAAATTCGTTCAGGGGCTGTGATGCCACCTGGATTGACCATATCTAGACCCACAGCTGATTGAGACATAAGGGTGGACACTCTTGGGGATGAGAGGTTTGGTGAGGTTGGGTGAGCAAACGCAGACCCTTTAAAGTAATACTGCGTGGTACCCATCCCATGGGTCCCAAATCTCCAGGTTCAAGGGCATCTTCCTACATCGAAAACATGCATGAGAAACCCAGAAGATGGTACACCGTGTGATCGGGAAAGGTTTCTAAAACGCACCTCATTTCTCATCTCCTTGTGCGCGGGTTCGCCATTCCAGCCGCTTTACAAGCAATCTCCCTCCTTGGAGAATCAGCACCTTTAACCTCCTGTTCCGTACAGGTTGCAATTTGTCCTGAGGATGAACGGGAAGAGGGGGAACCAATGAGAGACTAGCTCTAGGTGTTGGGACAGGCACAGGTCACTCTATTTTCCCATCAGGAAGAAGAATTAACCACAGGCTCAGCCTGCCGCCCGTGACCAGAGTAGGGCCTGAAGCAATCCTGCGCTTTTGCGGCCAGCTCCCAAGAAAGCGAGTTGAAAAATGGAGCTCAGGGGCACTGCAATTCACAAACCTGCAGACTTATAAATGATCACTCTCGTCCACAAATATATTGAGGGAAGGCAACGAAGAGGATTTGAAAGCCAGGCAGAATTGCAGGAAACAGATTTCAGGAGGGAGATTCGAATCGCCTTTAAAGCACAGGAAAAGCGGCAAAATCTCGACAATGATGCCCTTGGCCAAAAAGGGCGTATGCGTTTTTTCCTGAATATATTCAGGAAAAAACGCATACGCCCTTTTTGGCCAACCAAGCAACCTGGAAAGGCAAATCAGCGCTACAAAGAAGTCTCGCTTCCCATCGGTCAAGAGGGCCATGCTGAATAAAGTGTCAAAACCAGAAATGCAGGACAGGCCATGGAGAAACGGGAGCCTTGCTACGCTGATGGGCAGGATGTAAATTGCCAACAGCCACTCTGGAGAAGTGTAACGTGTGTCCTGAAACATCTAAAAAACACAGCTTAGAGAGCATAGGGCACTTCCACTTATGGGCTTATAAATTGGGAAAACTAAAAATCAGCAAGACACAGGCACCCCAAAGTTTAGGGCTGCTCTGTTGACAAGAACCTCCACTTCGTTACACCTTAAATATCCCAGGAAAGAGAAAAATGGATAAAGAAGTTGTGGTCCTTATGTACAATGGAATATCACTCAGCCATGAAATCAACGTCATAAGGCTAGTAGCAGCATGATGAGTGGATTTAGGTACGACGATTCTAAGTGAAATAAGTCACACAGAGAAAGACAATTATCATAAGATATCACTTATAGAGGGAGTGTAAACACCGCTACCCTTGAACTGAATTACAAAACAGAACAGAGTCACACGTTTAGAAAACACACTATGGCTGCTTAACGGGAAAGGTGAGGTGGGGTGATGCATAAAACAAGGGTTTCAAATTAGCTCAGATACCGTTCCATAAACCCAATATGTAATAGACAAGACTTACTCCTAGCTCAGTGAATTGGACTCAACACCCCCTATTCACCGCCCAAGAATATATCTGACTAGTAAGAATCTTAAAACCTATGTATTGATATCTCTCTGTAAGTGAGTCAAGTGGGTGTAAAGCGGCATAAACACAGCAGTGAAAAGCAGCTAAACCCCATTATAAAAATCAATTACTTTTAAAAACGCGTGAAACAAAGACAGTGAAAGAGAGAGAAATTCTTCCAAAATTCGTTCAGGGGCTGTGATGCCACCTGGATTGACCATATCTAGACCCACAGCTGATTGAGACATAAGGCTGGACACTCTTGGGGCTGAGAGGTTTGGTGAGGTTGGGTGAGCAAACGCAGACCCTTTAAAGTAATACTGCGTGGTACCCATCCCATGGGTCCCAAATCTCCAGGTTCAAGGGCATCTTCCTACATCGAAAACATGCATGAGAAACCCAGAAGATGGTACACCGTGTGATCGGGAAAGGTTTCTAAAACGCACCTCATTTCTCATCTCCTTGTGCGCGGGTTCGCCATTCCAGCCGCTTTACAAGCAATCTCCCTCCTTGGAGAATCAGCACCTTTAACCTCCTGTTCCGTACAGGTTGCAATTTGTCCTGAGGATGAACGGGAAGAGGGGGAACCAATGAGAGACTAGCTCTAGGTGTTGGGACAGGCACAGGTCACTCTATTTTCCCATCAGGAAGAAGAATTAACCACAGGCTCAGCCTGCCGCCCGTGACCAGAGGAGGGCCTGAAGCAATCCTGCGCTTTTGCGGCCAGCTCCCAAGAAAGCGAGTTGAAAAATGGAGCTCAGGGGCACTGCAATTCACAAACCTGCAGACTTATAAATGATCACTCTCGTCCAAAAATATATTGAGGGAAGGCAACGAAGAGGATTTGAAAGCAAGGCAGAATTGCAGGAAACAGATTTCAGGAGGGAGATTCGAATCGCCTTTAAAGCACAGGAAAAGCGGCAAAACCTCGACAATGATGCCCTTGGCCAAAAAGGGCGTATGCGTTTTTTCCTGAATATATTCAGGAAAAAACGCATACGCCCTTTTTGGCCAACCAAGCAACCTGGAAAGGCAAATCAGCGCTACAAAGAAGTCTCGCTTCCCATCGGTCAAGAGGGCCATGCTGAATAAAGTGTCAAAACCAGAAATGCAGGACAGGCCATGGAGAACGGGAGCCTTGCTACGCTGATGGGCAGGATGTAAATTGCCAACAGCCACTCTGGAGAAGTGTACGGTGTGTCCTGAAACATATAAAAAACTCAGCTTAGAGATCATAGGGTACTTCCACTCATGGGCGTATAAATTGGGAAAACTAAAAATCAGCAAGACACAGGCACCCCAAAGTTTAGGGCTGCTCTGTTGACAAGAACCTCCACTTCGTTACACCTTAAATATCCCAGGAAAGAGAAAAATGAATAAAGAAGTTGTGGTCCTTATGTACAATGGAATATCACTCAGCCATGAAATCAACGTCATAAGGCTAGTAGCAGCATGATGAGTGGATTTAGGTACGACGATTCTATGTGAAATAAGTCACACAGAAAAAGACACTTATCATAAGATATCACTTATAGAGGGAGTGTAAACACCGCTACCCTTGAACTGAATTACAAAACAGAACAGAGTCACACGTTTAGAAAACACACTATGGCTGCTTAACGGGAAAGGTGAGGTGGGGTGATGCATAAAACAAGGGTTTCAAATTAGCTCAGATACCGTTCCATAAACCCAATAGGTAATAGACAAGACCTACTCCTAGTTCAGTGAATTGGACTCAACACCCCCTATTCACCGCCCAAGAATATATCTGACTAGTAAGAATCTTAAAACCTATGTATTGATATCTCTCTGTAAGTGAGTCAAGTGGGTGTAAAGCGGCATAAACACAGCAGTGAAAAGCAGCTAAACCCCATTATAAAAATCAATTACTTTTAAAAACCCGTGAAACAAAGACAGTGAAAGAGAGAGAAATTCTTCCAAAATTCGTTCAGGGGCTGTGATGCCACCTGGATTGACCATATCTAGACCCACAGCTGATTGAGACATAAGGGTGGACACTCTTGGGGATGAGAGGTTTGGTGAGGTTGGGTGAGCAAACGCAGACCCTTTAAAGTAATACTGCGTGGTACCCATCCCATGGGTCCCAAATCTCCAGGTTCAAGGGCATCTTCCTACATCGAAAACATGCATGAGAAACCCAGAAGATGGTACACCGTGTGATCGGGAAAGGTTTCTAAAACGCACCTCATTTCTCATCTCCTTGTGCGCGGGTTCGCCATTCCAGCCGCTTTACAAGCAATCTCCCTCCTTGGAGAATCAGCACCTTTAACCTCCTGTTCCGTACAGGTTGCAATTTGTCCTGAGGATGAACGGGAAGAGGGGGAACCAATGAGAGACTAGCTCTAGGTTTTGGGACAGGCACAGGTCACTCTATTTTCCCATCAGGAAGAAGAATTAACCACAGGCTCAGCCTGCCGCCCGTGACCAGAGTAGGGCCTGAAGCAATCCTGCGCTTTTGCGGCCAGCTCCCAAGAAAGCGAGTTGAAAAATGGAGCTCAGGGGCACTGCAATTCACAAACCTGCAGACTTATAAATGATCACTCTCGTCCACAAATATATTGAGGGAAGGCAACGAAGAGGATTTGAAAGCCAGGCAGAATTGCAGGAAACAGATTTCAGGAGGGAGATTCGAATCGCCTTTAAAGCACAGGAAAAGCGGCAAAACCTCGACAATGATGCCCTTGGCCAAAAAGGGCGTATGCGTTTTTTCCTGAATATATTCAGGAAAAAACGCATACGCCCTTTTTGGCCAACCAAGCAACCTGGAAAGGCAAATCAGCGCTACAAAGAAGTCTCGCTTCCCATCGGTCAAAAGGGCCATGCTGAATAAAGTGTCAAAACCAGAAATGCAGGACAGGCCATGGAGAAACGGGAGCCTTGATACGCTGATGGACAGGATGTAAATTGCCAACAGCCACTCTGGAGAAGTGTAACGTGTGTCCTGAAACATCTAAAAAACTCAGCTTAGAGAGCATAGGGCACTTCCACTTATGGGCTTATAAATTGGGAAAACTAAAAATCAGCAAGACACAGGCACCCCAAAGTTTAGGGCTGCTCTGTTGACAAGAACCTCCACTTCGTTACACCTTAAATATCCCAGGAAAGAGAAAAATGGATAAAGAAGTTGTGGTCCTTATGTACAATGGAATATCACTCAGCCATGAAATCAACGTCATAAGGCTAGCAGCAGCATGATGAGTGGATTTAGGTACGACGATTCTAAGTGAAATAAGTCACACAGAGAAAGACAATTATCATAAGATATCACTTATAGAGGGAGTGTAAACACCGCTACCCTTGAACTGAATTACAAAACAGAACAGAGTCACACGTTTAGAAAACACACTATGGCTGCTTAACGGGAAAGGTGAGGTGGGGTGATGCATAAAACAAGGGTTTCAAATTAGCTCAGATACCGTTCCATAAACCCAATAGGTAATAGACAAGACCTACTCCTAGTTCAGTGAATTGGACTCAACACCCCCTATTCACCGCCCAAGAATATATCTGACTAGTAAGAATCTTAAAACCTATGTATTGATATCTCTCTGTAAGTGAGTCAAGTGGGTGTAAAGCGGCATAAACACAGCAGTGAAAAGCAGCTAAACCCCATTATAAAAATCAATTACTTTTAAAAACCCGTGAAACAAAGACAGTGAAAGAGAGAGAAATTCTTCCAAAATTCGTTCAGGGGCTGTGATGCCACCTGGATTGACCATATCTAGACCCACAGCTGATTGAGACATAAGGGTGGACACTCTTGGGGATGAGAGGTTTGGTGAGGTTGGGTGAGCAAACGCAGACCCTTTAAAGTAATACTGCGTGGTACCCATCCCATGGGTCCCAAATCTCCAGGTTCAAGGGCATCTTCCTACATCGAAAACATGCATGAGAAACCCAGAAGATGGTACACCGTGTGATCGGGAAAGGTTTCTAAAACGCACCTCATTTCTCATCTCCTTGTGCGCGGGTTCGCCATTCCAGCCGCTTTACAAGCAATCTCCCTCCTTGGAGAATCAGCACCTTTAACCTCCTGTTCCGTACAGGTTGCAATTTGTCCTGAGGATGAACGGGAAGAGGGGGAACCAATGAGAGACTAGCTCTAGGTGTTGGGACAGGCACAGGTCACTCTATTTTCCCATCAGGAAGAAGAATTAACCACAGGCTCAGCCTGCCGCCCGTGACCAGAGTAGGGCCTGAAGCAATCCTTCGCTTTTGCGGCCAGCTCCCAAGAAAGCGAGTTGAAAAATGGAGCTCAGGGGCACTGCAATTCACAAACCTGCAGACTTATAAATGATCACTCTCGTCCACAAATATATTGAGGGAAGGCAACGAAGAGGATTTGAAAGCCAGGCAGAATTGCAGGAAACAGATTTCAGGAGGGAGATTCGAATCGCCTTTAAAGCACAGGAAAAGCGGCAAAACCTCGACAATGATGCCCTTGGCCAAAAAGGGCGTATGCGTTTTTTCCTGAATATATTCAGGAAAAAACGCATACGCCCTTTTTGGCCAACCAAGCAACCTGGAAAGGCAAATCAGCGCTACAAAGAAGTCTCGCTTCCCATCGGTCAAAAGGGCCATGCTGAATAAAGTGTCAAAACCAGAAATGCAGGACAGGCCATGGAGAAACGGGAGCCTTGATACGCTGATGGACAGGATGTAAATTGCCAACAGCCACTCTGGAGAAGTGTAACGTGTGTCCTGAAACATCTAAAAAACTCAGCTTAGAGAGCATAGGGCACTTCCACTTATGGGTTTATAAATTGGGAAAACTAAAAATCAGCAAGACACAGGCACCCCAAAGTTTAGGGCTGCTCTGTTGACAAGAACCTCCACTTCGTTACACCTTAAATATCCCAGGAAAGAGAAAAATGGATAAAGAAGTTGTGGTCCTTATGTACAATGGAATATCACTCAGCCATGAAATCAACGTCATAAGGCTAGCAGCAGCATGATGAGTGGATTTAGGTACGACGATTCTAAGTGAAATAAGTCACACAGAGAAAGACAATTATCATAAGATATCACTTATAGAGGGAGTGTAAACACCGCTACCCTTGAACTGAATTACAAAACAGAACAGAGTCACACGTTTAGAAAACACACTATGGCTGCTTAACGGGAAAGGTGAGGTGGGGTGATGCATAAAACAAGGGTTTCAAATTAGCTCAGATACCGTTCCATAAACCCAATATGTAATAGACAAGACTTACTCCTAGCTCAGTGAATTGGACTCAACACCCCCTATTCACCGCCCAAGAATATATCTGACTAGTAAGAATCTTAAAACCTATGTATTGATATCTCTCTGTAAGTGAGTCAAGTGGGTGTAAAGCGGCATAAACACAGCAGTGAAAAGCAGCTAAACCCCATTATAAAAATCAATTACTTTTAAAAACCCGTGAAACAAAGACAGTGAAAGAGAGAGAAATTCTTCCAAAATTCGTTCAGGGGCTGTGATGCCACCTGGATTGACCATATCTAGACCCACAGCTGATTGAGACATAAGGCTGGACACTCTTGGAGATGAGAGGTTTGGTGAGGTTGGGTGAGCAAACGCAGACCCTTTAAAGTAATACTGCGTGGTACCCATCCCATGGGTCCCAAATCTCCAGGTTCAAGGGCATCTTCCTACATCGAAAACATGCATGAGAAACCCAGAAGATGGTACACCGTGTGATCGGGAAAGGTTTCTAAAACGCACCTCATTTCTCATCTCCTTGTGCGCGGGTTCGCCATTCCAGCCGCTTTACAAGCAATCTCCCTCCTTGGAGAATCAGCACCTTTAACCTCCTGTTCCGTACAGGTTGCAATTTGTCCTGAGGATGAACGGGAAGAGGGGGAACCAATGAGAGACTAGCTCTAGGTGTTGGGACAGGCACAGGTCACTCTATTTTCCCATCAGGAAGAAGAATTAACCACAGGCTCAGCCTACCGCCCGTGACCAGAGTAGGGCCTGAAGCAATCCTGCGCTTTTGCGGCCAGCTCCCAAGAAAGCGAGTTGAAAAATGGAGCTCAGGGGCACTGCAATTCACAAACCTGCAGACTTATAAATGATCACTCTCGTCCACAAATATATTGAGGGAAGGCAACGAAGAGGATTTGAAAGCCAGGCAGAATTGCAGGAAACAGATTTCAGGAGGGAGATTCGAATCGCCTTTAAAGCACAGGAAAAGCGGCAAAATCTCGACAATGATGCCCTTGGCCAAAAAGGGCGTATGCGTTTTTTCCTGAATATATTCAGGAAAAAACGCATACGCCCTTTTTGGCCAACCAAGCAACCTGGAAAGGCAAATCAGCGCTACAAAGAAGTCTCGCTTCCCATCGGTCAAGAGGGCCATGCTGAATAAAGTGTCAAAACCAGAAATGCAGGACAGGCCATGGAGAAACGGGAGCCTTGCTACGCTGATGGACAGGATGTAAATTGCCAACAGCCACTCTGGAGAAGTGTAACGTGTGTCCTGAAACATCTAAAAAACACAGCTTAGAGAGCATAGGGCACTTCCACTTATGGGCTTATAAATTGGGAAAACTAAAAATCAGCAAGACACAGGCACCCCAAAGTTTAGGGCTGCTCTGTTGACAAGAACCTCCACTTCGTTACACCTTAAATATCCCAGGAAAGAGAAAAATGGATAAAGAAGTTGTGGTCCTTATGTACAATGGAATATCACTCAGCCATGAAATCAACGTCATAAGGCTAGTAGCAGCATGATGAGTGGATTTAGGTACGACGATTCTAAGTGAAATAAGTCACACAGAGAAAGACAATTATCATAAGATATCACTTATAGAGGGAGTGTAAACACCGCTACCCTTGAACTGAATTACAAAACAGAACAGAGTCACACGTTTAGAAAACACACTATGGCTGCTTAACGGGAAAGGTGAGGTGGGGTGATGCATAAAACAAGGGTTTCAAATTAGCTCAGATACCGTTCCATAAACCCAATATGTAATAGACAAGACTTACTCCTAGCTCAGTGAATTGGACTCAACACCCCCTATTCACCGCCCAAGAATATATCTGACTAGTAAGAATCTTAAAACCTATGTATTGATATCTCTCTGTAAGTGAGTCAAGTGGGTGTAAAGCGGCATAAACACAGCAGTGAAAAGCAGCTAAACCCCATTATAAAAATCAATTACTTTTAAAAACGCGTGAAACAAAGACAGTGAAAGAGAGAGAAATTCTTCCAAAATTCGTTCAGGGGCTGTGATGCCACCTGGATTGACCATATCTAGACCCACAGCTGATTGAGACATAAGGCTGGACACTCTTGGGGCTGAGAGGTTTGGTGAGGTTGGGTGAGCAAACGCAGACCCTTTAAAGTAATACTGCGTGGTACCCATCCCATGGGTCCCAAATCTCCAGGTTCAAGGGCATCTTCCTACATCGAAAACATGCATGAGAAACCCAGAAGATGGTACACCGTGTGATCGGGAAAGGTTTCTAAAACGCACCTCATTTCTCATCTCCTTGTGCGCGGGTTCGCCATTCCAGCCGCTTTACAAGCAATCTCCCTCCTTGGAGAATCAGCACCTTTAACCTCCTGTTCCGTACAGGTTGCAATTTGTCCTGAGGATGAACGGGAAGAGGGGGAACCAATGAGAGACTAGCTCTAGGTGTTGGGACAGGCACAGGTCACTCTATTTTCCCATCAGGAAGAAGAATTAACCACAGGCTCAGCCTGCCGCCCGTGACCAGAGGAGGGCCTGAAGCAATCCTGCGCTTTTGCGGCCAGCTCCCAAGAAAGCGAGTTGAAAAATGGAGCTCAGGGGCACTGCAATTCACAAACCTGCAGACTTATAAATGATCACTCTCGTCCAAAAATATATTGAGGGAAGGCAACGAAGAGGATTTGAAAGCAAGGCAGAATTGCAGGAAACAGATTTCAGGAGGGAGATTCGAATCGCCTTTAAAGCACAGGAAAAGCGGCAAAACCTCGACAATGATGCCCTTGGCCAAAAAGGGCGTATGCGTTTTTTCCTGAATATATTCAGGAAAAAACGCATACGCCCTTTTTGGCCAACCAAGCAACCTGGAAAGGCAAATCAGCGCTACAAAGAAGTCTCGCTTCCCATCGGTCAAGAGGGCCATGCTGAATAAAGTGTCAAAACCAGAAATGCAGGACAGGCCATGGAGAACGGGAGCCTTGCTACGCTGATGGGCAGGATGTAAATTGCCAACAGCCACTCTGGAGAAGTGTACGGTGTGTCCTGAAACATATAAAAAACTCAGCTTAGAGATCATAGGGTACTTCCACTCATGGGCGTATAAATTGGGAAAACTAAAAATCAGCAAGACACAGGCACCCCAAAGTTTAGGGCTGCTCTGTTGACAAGAACCTCCACTTCGTTACACCTTAAATATCCCAGGAAAGAGAAAAATGAATAAAGAAGTTGTGGTCCTTATGTACAATGGAATATCACTCAGCCATGAAATCAACGTCATAAGGCTAGTAGCAGCATGATGAGTGGATTTAGGTACGACGATTCTATGTGAAATAAGTCACACAGAAAAAGACACTTATCATAAGATATCACTTATAGAGGGAGTGTAAACACCGCTACCCTTGAACTGAATTACAAAACAGAACAGAGTCACACGTTTAGAAAACACACTATGGCTGCTTAACGGGAAAGGTGAGGTGGGGTGATGCATAAAACAAGGGTTTCAAATTAGCTCAGATACCGTTCCATAAACCCAATAGGTAATAGACAAGACCTACTCCTAGTTCAGTGAATTGGACTCAACACCCCCTATTCACCGCCCAAGAATATATCTGACTAGTAAGAATCTTAAAACCTATGTATTGATATCTCTCTGTAAGTGAGTCAAGTGGGTGTAAAGCGGCATAAACACAGCAGTGAAAAGCAGCTAAACCCCATTATAAAAATCAATTACTTTTAAAAACCCGTGAAACAAAGACAGTGAAAGAGAGAGAAATTCTTCCAAAATTCGTTCAGGGGCTGTGATGCCACCTGGATTGACCATATCTAGACCCACAGCTGATTGAGACATAAGGGTGGACACTCTTGGGGATGAGAGGTTTGGTGAGGTTGGGTGAGCAAACGCAGACCCTTTAAAGTAATACTGCGTGGTACCCATCCCATGGGTCCCAAATCTCCAGGTTCAAGGGCATCTTCCTACATCGAAAACATGCATGAGAAACCCAGAAGATGGTACACCGTGTGATCGGGAAAGGTTTCTAAAACGCACCTCATTTCTCATCTCCTTGTGCGCGGGTTCGCCATTCCAGCCGCTTTACAAGCAATCTCCCTCCTTGGAGAATCAGCACCTTTAACCTCCTGTTCCGTACAGGTTGCAATTTGTCCTGAGGATGAACGGGAAGAGGGGGAACCAATGAGAGACTAGCTCTAGGTGTTGGGACAGGCACAGGTCACTCTATTTTCCCATCAGGAAGAAGAATTAACCACAGGCTCAGCCTGCCGCCCGTGACCAGAGGAGGGCCTGAAGCAATCCTGCGCTTTTGCGGCCAGCTCCCAAGAAAGCGAGTTGAAAAATGGAGCTCAGGGGCACTGCAATTCACAAACCTGCAGACTTATAAATGATCACTCTCGTCCAAAAATATATTGAGGGAAGGCAACGAAGAGGATTTGAAAGCAAGGCAGAATTGCAGGAAACAGATTTCAGGAGGGAGATTCGAATCGCCTTTAAAGCACAGGAAAAGCGGCAAAACCTCGACAATGATGCCCTTGGCCAAAAAGGGCGTATGCGTTTTTTCCTGAATATATTCAGGAAAAAACGCATACGCCCTTTTTGGCCAACCAAGCAACCTGGAAAGGCAAATCAGCGCTACAAAGAAGTCTCGCTTCCCATCGGTCAAGAGGGCCATGCTGAATAAAGTGTCAAAACCAGAAATGCAGGACAGGCCATGGAGAACGGGAGCCTTGCTACGCTGATGGGCAGGATGTAAATTGCCAACAGCCACTCTGGAGAAGTGTACGGTGTGTCCTGAAACATATAAAAAACTCAGCTTAGAGATCATAGGGTACTTCCACTCATGGGCGTATAAATTGGGAAAACTAAAAATCAGCAAGACACAGGCACCCCAAAGTTTAGGGCTGCTCTGTTGACAAGAACCTCCACTTCGTTACACCTTAAATATCCCAGGAAAGAGAAAAATGAATAAAGAAGTTGTGGTCCTTATGTACAATGGAATATCACTCAGCCATGAAATCAACGTCATAAGGCTAGTAGCAGCATGATGAGTGGATTTAGGTACGACGATTCTATGTGAAATAAGTCACACAGAAAAAGACACTTATCATAAGATATCACTTATAGAGGGAGTGTAAACACCGCTACCCTTGAACTGAATTACAAAACAGAACAGAGTCACACGTTTAGAAAACACACTATGGCTGCTTAACGGGAAAGGTGAGGTGGGGTGATGCATAAAACAAGGGTTTCAAATTAGCTCAGATACCGTTCCATAAACCCAATAGGTAATAGACAAGACCTACTCCTAGTTCAGTGAATTGGACTCAACACCCCCTATTCACCGCCCAAGAATATATCTGACTAGTAAGAATCTTAAAACCTATGTATTGATATCTCTCTGTAAGTGAGTCAAGTGGGTGTAAAGCGGCATAAACACAGCAGTGAAAAGCAGCTAAACCCCATTATAAAAATCAATTACTTTTAAAAACCCGTGAAACAAAGACAGTGAAAGAGAGAGAAATTCTTCCAAAATTCGTTCAGGGGCTGTGATGCCACCTGGATTGACCATATCTAGACCCACAGCTGATTGAGACATAAGGGTGGACACTCTTGGGGATGAGAGGTTTGGTGAGGTTGGGTGAGCAAACGCAGACCCTTTAAAGTAATACTGCGTGGTACCCATCCCATGGGTCCCAAATCTCCAGGTTCAAGGGCATCTTCCTACATCGAAAACATGCATGAGAAACCCAGAAGATGGTACACCGTGTGATCGGGAAAGGTTTCTAAAACGCACCTCATTTCTCATCTCCTTGTGCGCGGGTTCGCCATTCCAGCCTCTTTACAAGCAATCTCCCTCCTTGGAGAATCAGCACCTTTAACCTCCTGTTCCGTACAGGTTGCAATTTGTCCTGAGGATGAACGGGAAGAGGGGGAACCAATGAGAGACTAGCTCTAGGTGTTGGGACAGGCACAGGTCACTCTATTTTCCCATCAGGAAGAAGAATTAACCACAGGCTCAGCCTGCCGCCCGTGACCAGAGGAGGGCCTGAAGCAATCCTGCGCTTTTGCGGCCAGCTCCCAAGAAAGCGAGTTGAAAAATGGAGCTCAGGGGCACTGCAATTCACAAACCTGCAGACTTATAAATGATCACTCTCGTCCAAAAATATATTGAGGGAAGGCAACGAAGAGGATTTGAAAGCAAGGCAGAATTGCAGGAAACAGATTTCAGGAGGGAGATTCGAATCGCCTTTAAAGCACAGGAAAAGCGGCAAAACCTCGACAATGATGCCCTTGGCCAAAAAGGGCGTATGCGTTTTTTCCTGAATATATTCAGGAAAAAACGCATACGCCCTTTTTGGCCAACCAAGCAACCTGGAAAGGCAAATCAGCGCTACAAAGAAGTCTCGCTTCCCATCGGTCAAGAGGGCCATGCTGAATAAAGTGTCAAAACCAGAAATGCAGGACAGGCCATGGAGAAACGGGAGCCTTGCTACGCTGATGGGCAGGATGTAAATTGCCCACAGCCACTCTGGAGAAGTGTACGGTGTGTCCTGAAACATATAAAAAACTCAGCTTAGAGATCATAGGGTACTTCCACTCATGGGCGTATAAATTGGGAAAACTAAAAATCAGCAAGACACAGGCACCCCAAAGTTTAGGGCTGCTCTGTTGACAAGAACCTCCACTTCGTTACACCTTAAATATCCCAGGAAAGAGAAAATGAATAAAGAAGTTGTGGTCCTTATGTACAATGGAATATCACTCAGCCATGAAATCAACGTCATAAGGCTAGTAGCAGCATGATGAGTGGATTTAGGTACGACGATTCTATGTGAAATAAGTCACACAGAAAAAGACACTTATCATAAGATATCACTTATAGAGGGAGTGTAAACACCGCTACCCTTGAACTGAATTACAAAACAGAACCGAGTCACACGTTTAGAAAACACACTATGGCTGCTTAACGGGAAAGGTGAGGTGGGGTGATGCATAAAACAAGGGTTTCAAATTAGCTCAGATACCGTTCCATAAACCCAATAGGTAATAGACAAGACCTACTCCTAGTTCAGTGAATTGGACTCAACACCCCCTATTCACCGCCCAAGAATATATCTGACTAGTAAGAATCTTAAAACCTATGTATTGATATCTCTCTGTAAGTGAGTCAAGTGGGTGTAAAGTGGCATAAACACAGCAGTGAAAAGCAGCTAAACCCCATTATAAAAATCAATTACTTTTAAAAACCCGTGAAACAAAGACAGGGAAAGAGAGAGAAATTCTTCCAAAATTCGTTCAGGGGCTGTGATGCCACCTGGATTGACCATATCTAGACCCACAGCTGATTGAGACATAAGGGTGGACACTCTTGGGGATGAGAGGTTTGGTGAGGTTGGGTGAGCAAACGCAGACCCTTTAAAGTAATACTGCGTGGTACCCATCCCATGGGTCCCAAATCTCCAGGTTCAAGGGCATCTTCCTACATCGAAAACATGCATGAGAAACCCAGAAGATGGTACACCGTGTGATCGGGAAAGGTTTCTAAAACGCACCTCATTTCTCATCTCCTTGTGCGCGGGTTCGCCATTCCAGCCGCTTTACAAGCAATCTCCCTCCTTGGAGAATCAGCACCTTTAACCTCCTGTTCCGTACAGGTTGCAATTTGTCCTGAGGATGAACGGGAAGAGGGGGAACCAATGAGAGACTAGCTCTAGGTGTTGGGACAGGCACAGGTCACTGTATTTTCCCATCAGGAAGAAGAATTAACCACAGGCTCAGCCTGCCGCCCGGGACCAGAGTAGGGCCTGAAGCAATCCTGCGCTTTTGCGGCCAGCTCCCAAGAAAGCGAGTTGAAAAATGGAGCTCAGGGGCACTGCAATTCACAAACCTGCAGACTTATAAATGATCACTCTCGTCCACAAATATATTGAGGGAAGGCAACGAAGAGGATTTGAAAGCAAGGCAGAATTGCAGGAAACAGATTTCAGGAGGGAGATTCGAATCGCCTTTAAAGCACAGGAAAAGCGGCAAAACCTCGACAATGATGCCCTTGGCCAAAAAGGGCGTATGCGTTTTTTCCTGAATATATTCAGGAAAAAACGCATACGCCCTTTTTGGCCAACCAAGCAACCTGGAAAGGCAAATCAGCGCTACAATGAAGTCTCGCTTCCCTTCGGTCAAGAGGGCCATGCTGAATAAAGTGTCAAAACCAGAAATGCAGGACAGGCCATGGAGAAACGGGAGCCTTGCTACGCTGATGGACAGGATGTAAATTGACAACAGCCACTCTGGAGAAGTGTACCGTGTGTCCTGAAACATCTAAAAAACTCAGCTTAGAGAGCATAGGGCACTTCCACTTATGGGCGTATAAATTGGGAAAACTAAAAATCAGCAAGACACAGGCACCCCAAAGTTTAGGGCTGCTCTGTTGACAAGAACCTCCACTTCGTTACACCTTAAATATCCCAGGAAAGAGAAAAATGAATAAAGAAGTTGTGGTCCTTATGTACAATGGAATATCACTCAGCCATGAAATCAACGTCATAAGGCTAGTAGCAGCATGATGAGTGGATTTAGGTACGACGATTCTATGTGAAATAAGTCACACAGAAAAAGACACTTATCATAAGATATCACTTATAGAGGGAGTGTAAACACCGCTACCCTTGAACTGAATTACAAAACAGAACCGAGTCACACGTTTAGAAAACACACTATGGCTGCTTAACGGGAAAGGTGAGGTGGGGTGATGCATAAAACAAGGGTTTCAAATTAGCTCAGATACCGTTCCATAAACCCAATAGGTAATAGACAAGACCTACTCCTAGTTCAGTGAATTGGACTCAACACCCCCTATTCACCGCCCAAGAATATATCTGACTAGTAAGAATCTTCAAACCTATGTATTGATATCTCTCTGTAAGTGAGTCAAGTGGGTGTAAAGCGGCATAAACACAGCAGTGAAAAGCAGCTAAACCCCATTATAAAAATCAATTACTTTTAAAAACCCGTGAAACAAAGACAGTGAAAGAGAGAGAAATTCTTCCAAAATTCGTTCAGGGGCTGTGATGCCACCTGGATTGACCATATCTAGACCCACAGCTGATTGAGACATAAGGGTGGACACTCTTGGGGCTGAGAGGTATGGTGAGGTTGGGTGAGCAAACGCAGACCCTTTAAAGTAATACTGCGTGGTACCCATCCCATGGGTCCCAAATCTCCAGGTTCAAGGGCATCTTCCTACATCGAAAACATGCATGAGAAACCCAGAAGATGGTACACCGTGTGATCGGGAAAGGTTTCTAAAACGCACCTCATTTCTCATCTCCTTGTGCGCGGGTTCGCCATTCCAGCCTCTTTACAAGCAATCTCCCTCCTTGGAGAATCAGCACCTTTAACCTCCTGTTCCGTACAGGTTGCAATTTGTCCTGAGGATGAACGGGAAGAGGGGGAACCAATGAGAGACTAGCTCTAGGTGTTGGGACAGGCACAGGTCACTCTAATTTCCCATCAGGAAGAAGAATTAACCACAGGCTCAGCCTGCCGCCCGTGACCAGAGGAGGGCCTGAAGCAATCCTGCGCTTTTGCGGCCAGCTCCCAAGAAAGCGAGTTGAAAAATGGAGCTCAGGGGCACTGCAATTCACAAACCTGCAGACTTATAAATGATCACTCTCGTCCACAAATATATTGAGGGAAGGCAACGAAGAGGATTTGAAAGCAAGGCAGAATTGCAGGAAACAGATTTCAGGAGGGAGATTCGAATCGCCTTTAAAGCACAGGAAAAGCGGCAAAACCTCGACAATGATGCCCTTGGCCAAAAAGGGCGTATGCGTTTTTTCCTGAATATATTCAGGAAAAAACGCATACGCCCTTTTTGGCCAACCAAGCAACCTGGAAAGGCAAATCAGCGCTACAAAGAAGTCTCGCTTCCCATCGGTCAAGAGGGCCATGCTGAATAAAGTGTCAAAACCAGAAATGCAGGACAGGCCATGGAGAAACGGGAGCCTTGCTACGCTGATGGGCAGGATGTAAATTGCCAACAGCCACTCTGGAGAAGTGTACGGTGTGTCCTGAAACATATAAAAAACTCAGCTTAGAGATCATAGGGTACTTCCACTCATGGGCGTATAAATTGGGAAAACTAAAAATCAGCAAGACACAGGCACCCCAAAGTTTAGGGCTGCTCTGTTGACAAGAACCTCCACTTCGTTACACCTTAAATATCCAAGGAAAGAGAAAAATGAATAAAGAAGTTGTGGTCCTTATGTACAACGGAATATCTCTCAGCCATGAAATCAACGTCATAAGGCTAGTAGCAGCATGATGAGTGGATTTAGGTACGACGATTCTATGTGAAATAAGTCACACAGAAAAAGACACTTATCATAAGATATCACTTATAGAGGGAGTGTAAACACCGCTACCCTTGAACTGAATTACAAAACAGAACAGAGTCACACGTTTAGAAAACACACTATGGCTGCTTAACGGGAAAGGTGAGGTGGGGTGATGCATAAAACAAGGGTTTCAAATTAGCTCAGATACCGTTCCATAAACCCAATATGTAATAGACAAGACTTACTCCTAGCTCAGTGAATTGGACTCAACACCCCCTATTCACCGCCCAAGAATATATCTGACTAGTAAGAATCTTAAAACCTATGTATTGATATCTCTCTGTAAGTGAGTCAAGTGGGTGTAAAGCGGCATAAACACAGCAGTGAAAAGCAGCTAAACCCCATTATAAAAATCAATTACTTTTAAAAACCCGTGAAACAAAGACAGTGAAAGAGAGAGAAATTCTTCCAAAATTCGTTCAGGGGCTGTGATGCCACCTGGATTGACCATATCTAGACCCACAGCTGATTGAGACATAAGGCTGGACACTCTTGGAGATGAGAGGTTTGGTGAGGTTGGGTGAGCAAACGCAGACCCTTTAAAGTAATACTGCGTGGTACCCATCCCATGGGTCCCAAATCTCCAGGTTCAAGGGCATCTTCCTACATCGAAAACATGCATGAGAAACCCAGAAGATGGTACACCGTGTGATCGGGAAAGGTTTCTAAAACGCACCTCATTTCTCATCTCCTTGTGCGCGGGTTCGCCATTCCAGCCGCTTTACAAGCAATCTCCCTCCTTGGAGAATCAGCACCTTTAACCTCCTGTTCCGTACAGGTTGCAATTTGTCCTGAGGATGAACGGGAAGAGGGGGAACCAATGAGAGACTAGCTCTAGGTGTTGGGACAGGCACAGGTCACTCTATTTTCCCATCAGGAAGAAGAATTAACCACAGGCTCAGCCTGCCGCCCGTGACCAGAGTAGGGCCTGAAGCAATCCTGCGCTTTTGCGGCCAGCTCCCAAGAAAGCGAGTTGAAAAATGGAGCTCAGGGGCACTGCAATTCACAAACCTGCAGACTTATAAATGATCACTCTCGTCCACAAATATATTGAGGGAAGGCAACGAAGAGGATTTGAAAGCCAGGCAGAATTGCAGGAAACAGATTTCAGGAGGGAGATTCGAATCGCCTTTAAAGCACAGGAAAAGCGGCAAAATCTCGACAATGATGCCCTTGGCCAAAAAGGGCGTATGCGTTTTTTCCTGAATATATTCAGGAAAAAACGCATACGCCCTTTTTGGCCAACCAAGCAACCTGGAAAGGCAAATCAGCGCTACAAAGAAGTCTCGCTTCCCATCGGTCAAGAGGGCCATGCTGAATAAAGTGTCAAAACCAGAAATGCAGGACAGGCCATGGAGAAACGGGAGCCTTGCTACGCTGATGGACAGGATGTAAATTGCCAACAGCCACTCTGGAGAAGTGTAACGTGTGTCCTGAAACATCTAAAAAACACAGCTTAGAGAGCATAGGGCACTTCCACTTATGGGCTTATAAATTGGGAAAACTAAAAATCAGCAAGACACAGGCACCCCAAAGTTTAGGGCTGCTCTGTTGACAAGAACCTCCACTTCGTTACACCTTAAATATCCCAGGAAAGAGAAAAATGGATAAAGAAGTTGTGGTCCTTATGTACAATGGAATATCACTCAGCCATGAAATCAACGTCATAAGGCTAGCAGCAGCATGATGAGTGGATTTAGGTACGACGATTCTAAGTGAAATAAGTCACACAGAGAAAGACAATTATCATAAGATATCACTTATAGAGGGAGTGTAAACACCGCTACCCTTGAACTGAATTACAAAACAGAACAGAGTCACACGTTTAGAAAACACACTATGGCTGCTTAACGGGAAAGGTGAGGTGGGGTGATGCATAAAACAAGGGTTTCAAATTAGCTCAGATACCGTTCCATAAACCCAATATGTAATAGACAAGACTTACTCCTAGCTCAGTGAATTGGACTCAACACCCCCTATTCACCGCCCAAGAATATATCTGACTAGTAAGAATCTTAAAACCTATGTATTGATATCTCTCTGTAAGTGAGTCAAGTGGGTGTAAAGCGGCATAAACACAGCAGTGAAAAGCAGCTAAACCCCATTATAAAAATCAATTACTTTTAAAAACGCGTGAAACAAAGACAGTGAAAGAGAGAGAAATTCTTCCAAAATTCGTTCAGGGGCTGTGATGCCACCTGGATTGACCATATCTAGACCCACAGCTGATTGAGACATAAGGCTGGACACTCTTGGGGCTGAGAGGTTTGGTGAGGTTGGGTGAGCAAACGCAGACCCTTTAAAGTAATACTGCGTGGTACCCATCCCATGGGTCCCAAATCTCCAGGTTCAAGGGCATCTTCCTACATCGAAAACATGCATGAGAAACCCAGAAGATGGTACACCGTGTGATCGGGAAAGGTTTCTAAAACGCACCTCATTTCTCATCTCCTTGTGCGCGGGTTCGCCATTCCAGCCGCTTTACAAGCAATCTCCCTCCTTGGAGAATCAGCACCTTTAACCTCCTGTTCCGTACAGGTTGCAATTTGTCCTGAGGATGAACGGGAAGAGGGGGAACCAATGAGAGACTAGCTCTAGGTGTTGGGACAGGCACAGGTCACTCTATTTTCCCATCAGGAAGAAGAATTAACCACAGGCTCAGCCTGCCGCCCGTGACCAGAGGAGGGCCTGAAGCAATCCTGCGCTTTTGCGGCCAGCTCCCAAGAAAGCGAGTTGAAAAATGGAGCTCAGGGGCACTGCAATTCACAAACCTGCAGACTTATAAATGATCACTCTCGTCCAAAAATATATTGAGGGAAGGCAACGAAGAGGATTTGAAAGCAAGGCAGAATTGCAGGAAACAGATTTCAGGAGGGAGATTCGAATCGCCTTTAAAGCACAGGAAAAGCGGCAAAACCTCGACAATGATGCCCTTGGCCAAAAAGGGCGTATGCGTTTTTTCCTGAATATATTCAGGAAAAAACGCATACGCCCTTTTTGGCCAACCAAGCAACCTGGAAAGGCAAATCAGCGCTACAAAGAAGTCTCGCTTCCCATCGGTCAAGAGGGCCATGCTGAATAAAGTGTCAAAACCAGAAATGCAGGACAGGCCATGGAGAACGGGAGCCTTGCTACGCTGATGGGCAGGATGTAAATTGCCAACAGCCACTCTGGAGAAGTGTACGGTGTGTCCTGAAACATATAAAAAACTCAGCTTAGAGATCATAGGGTACTTCCACTCATGGGCGTATAAATTGGGAAAACTAAAAATCAGCAAGACACAGGCACCCCAAAGTTTAGGGCTGCTCTGTTGACAAGAACCTCCACTTCGTTACACCTTAAATATCCCAGGAAAGAGAAAAATGAATAAAGAAGTTGTGGTCCTTATGTACAATGGAATATCACTCAGCCATGAAATCAACGTCATAAGGCTAGTAGCAGCATGATGAGTGGATTTAGGTACGACGATTCTATGTGAAATAAGTCACACAGAAAAAGACACTTATCATAAGATATCACTTATAGAGGGAGTGTAAACACCGCTACCCTTGAACTGAATTACAAAACAGAACCGAGTCACACGTTTAGAAAACACACTATGGCTGCTTAACGGGAAAGGTGAGGTGGGGTGATGCATAAAACAAGGGTTTCAAATTAGCTCAGATACCGTTCCATAAACCCAATAGGTAATAGACAAGACCTACTCCTAGTTCAGTGAATTGGACTCAACACCCCCTATTCACCGCCCAAGAATATATCTGACTAGTAAGAATCTTAAAACCTATGTATTGATATCTCTCTGTAAGTGAGTCAAGTGGGTGTAAAGCGGCATAAACACAGCAGTGAAAAGCAGCTAAACCCCATTATAAAAATCAATTACTTTTAAAAACCCATGAAACAAAGACAGTGAAAGAGAGAGAAATTCTTCCAAAATTCGTTCAGGGGCTGTGATGCCACCTGGATTGACCATATCTAGACCCACAGCTGATTGAGACATAAGGGTGGACACTCTTGGGGATGAGAGGTTTGGTGAGGTTGGGTGAGCAAACGCAGACCCTTTAAAGTAATACTGCGTGGTACCCATCCCATGGGTCCCAAATCTCCAGGTTCAAGGGCATCTTCCTACATCGAAAACATGCATGAGAAACCCAGAAGATGGTACACCGTGTGATCGGGAAAGGTTTCTAAAACGCACCTCATTTCTCATCTCCTTGTGCGCGGGTTCGCCATTCCAGCCGCTTTACAAGCAATCTCCCTCCTTGGAGAATCAGCACCTTTAACCTCCTGTTCCGTACAGGTTGCAATTTGTCCTGAGGATGAACGGGAAGAGGGGGAACCAATGAGAGACTAGCTCTAGGTGTTGGGACAGGCACAGGTCACTCTATTTTCCCATCAGGAAGAAGAATTAACCACAGGCTCAGCCTGCCGCCCGGGACCAGAGTAGGGCCTGAAGCAATCCTGCGCTTTTGCGGCCAGCTCCAAAGAAAGCGAGTTGAAAAATGGAGCTCAGGGGCACTGCAATTCACAAACCTGCAGACTTATAAATGATCACTCTCGTCCACAAATATATTGAGGGAAGGCAACGAAGAGGATTTGAAAGCCAGGCAGAATTGCAGGAAACAGATTTCAGGAGGGAGATTCGAATCGCCTTTAAAGCACAGGAAAAGCGGCAAAACCTCGACAATGATGCCCTTGGCCAAAAACGGCGTATGCGTTTTTTCCTGAATATATTCAGGAAAAAACGCATACGCCCTTTTTGATCAACCAAGCAACCTGGAAAGGCAAATCAGCGCTACAAAGAAGTCTCGCTTCCCATCGGTCAAGAGGGCCATGCTGAATAAAGTGTCAAAACCAGAAATGCAGGACAGGCCATGGAGAAACGGGAGCCTTGCTACGCTGATGGGCAGGATGTAAATTGCCAAGAGCCACTCTGGAGAAGTGTACCGTGTGTCCTGAAACATATAAAAAACTCAGCTTAGAGATCATAGGGTACTTCCACTCATGGGCGTATAAATTGGGAAAACTAAAAATCAGCAAGACACAGGCACCCCAAAGTTTAGGGCTGCTCTGTTGACAAGAACCTCCACTTCGTTACACCTTTAATATCCCAGGAAAGAGAAAAATGGATAAAGAAGTTGTGGTCCTTATGTACAATGGAATATCACTCAGCCATGAAATCAACGTCATAAGGCTAGCAGCAGGATGATGAGTGGATTTAGGTACGACGATTCTACGTGAAATAAGTCACACAGAAAAAGACACTTATCATAAGATATCACTTATAGAGGGAGTGTAAACACCGCTACCCTTGAACTGAATTACAAAACGGAACAGAGTCACACGTTTAGAAAACACACTATGGCTGCTTAACGGGAAAGGTGAGGTGGGGTGATGCATAAAACAAGGGTTTCAAATTAGCTCAGATACCGTTCCATAAACCCAATAGGTAATAGACAAGACCTACTCCTAGTTCAGTGAATTGGACTCAACACCCCCTATTCACCGCCCAAGAATATATCTGACTAGTAAGAATCTTAAAACCTATGTATTGATATCTCTCTGTAAGTGAGTCAAGTGGGTGTAAAGCGGCATAAACACAGCAGTGAAAAGCAGCTAAACCCCATTATAAAAATCAATTACTTTTAAAAACCCGTGAAACAAAGACAGTGAAAGAGAGAGAAATTCTTCCAAAATTCGTTCAGGGGCTGTGATGCCACCTGGATTGACCATATCTAGACCCACAGCTGATTGAGACATAAGGGTGGACACTCTTGGGGATGAGAGGTTTGGTGAGGTTGGGTGAGCAAACGCAGACCCTTTAAAGTAATACTGCGTGGTACCCATCCCATGGGTCCCAAATCTCCAGGTTCAAGGGCATCTTCCTACATCGAAAACATGCATGAGAAACCCAGAAGATGGTACACCGTGTGATCGGGAAAGGTTTCTAAAACGCACCTCATTTCTCATCTCCTTGTGCGCGGGTTCGCCATTCCAGCCGCTTTACAAGCAATCTCCCTCCTTGGAGAATCAGCACCTTTAACCTCCTGTTCCGTACAGGTTGCAATTTGTCCTGAGGATGAACGGGAAGAGGGGGAACCAATGAGAGACTAGCTCTAGGTGTTGGGACAGGCACAGGTCACTCTATTTTCCCATCAGGAAGAAGAATTAACCACAGGCTCAGCCTGCCGCCCGTGACCAGAGTAGGGCCTGAAGCAATCCTGCGCTTTTGCGGCCAGCTCCCAAGAAAGCGAGTTGAAAAATGGAGCTCAGGGGCACTGCAATTCACAAACCTGCAGACTTATAAATGATCACTCTCGTCCACAAATATATTGAGGGAAGGCAACGAAGAGGATTTGAAAGCCAGGCAGAATTGCAGGAAACAGATTTCAGGAGGGAGATTCGAATCGCCTTTAAAGCACAGGAAAAGCGGCAAAATCTCGACAATGATGCCCTTGGCCAAAAAGGGCGTATGCGTTTTTTCCTGAATATATTCAGGAAAAAACGCATACGCCCTTTTTGGCCAACCAAGCAACCTGGAAAGGCAAATCAGCGCTACAAAGAAGTCTCGCTTCCCATCGGTCAAGAGGGCCATGCTGAATAAAGTGTCAAAACCAGAAATGCAGGACAGGCCATGGAGAAACGGGAGCCTTGCTACGCTGATGGGCAGGATGTAAATTGCCAACAGCCACTCTGGAGAAGTGTAACGTGTGTCCTGAAACATCTAAAAAACACAGCTTAGAGAGCATAGGGCACTTCCACTTATGGGCTTATAAATTGGGAAAACTAAAAATCAGCAAGACACAGGCACCCCAAAGTTTAGGGCTGCTCTGTTGACAAGAACCTCCACTTCGTTACACCTTAAATATCCCAGGAAAGAGAAAAATGGATAAAGAAGTTGTGGTCCTTATGTACAATGGAATATCACTCAGCCATGAAATCAACGTCATAAGGCTAGTAGCAGCATGATGAGTGGATTTAGGTACGACGATTCTAAGTGAAATAAGTCACACAGAGAAAGACAATTATCATAAGATATCACTTATAGAGGGAGTGTAAACACCGCTACCCTTGAACTGAATTACAAAACAGAACAGAGTCACACGTTTAGAAAACACACTATGGCTGCTTAACGGGAAAGGTGAGGTGGGGTGATGCATAAAACAAGGGTTTCAAATTAGCTCAGATACCGTTCCATAAACCCAATATGTAATAGACAAGACTTACTCCTAGCTCAGTGAATTGGACTCAACACCCCCTATTCACCGCCCAAGAATATATCTGACTAGTAAGAATCTTAAAACCTATGTATTGATATCTCTCTGTAAGTGAGTCAAGTGGGTGTAAAGCGGCATAAACACAGCAGTGAAAAGCAGCTAAACCCCATTATAAAAATCAATTACTTTTAAAAACGCGTGAAACAAAGACAGTGAAAGAGAGAGAAATTCTTCCAAAATTCGTTCAGGGGCTGTGATGCCACCTGGATTGACCATATCTAGACCCACAGCTGATTGAGACATAAGGCTGGACACTCTTGGGGCTGAGAGGTTTGGTGAGGTTGGGTGAGCAAACGCAGACCCTTTAAAGTAATACTGCGTGGTACCCATCCCATGGGTCCCAAATCTCCAGGTTCAAGGGCATCTTCCTACATCGAAAACATGCATGAGAAACCCAGAAGATGGTACACCGTGTGATCGGGAAAGGTTTCTAAAACGCACCTCATTTCTCATCTCCTTGTGCGCGGGTTCGCCATTCCAGCCGCTTTACAAGCAATCTCCCTCCTTGGAGAATCAGCACCTTTAACCTCCTGTTCCGTACAGGTTGCAATTTGTCCTGAGGATGAACGGGAAGAGGGGGAACCAATGAGAGACTAGCTCTAGGTGTTGGGACAGGCACAGGTCACTCTATTTTCCCATCAGGAAGAAGAATTAACCACAGGCTCAGCCTGCCGCCCGTGACCAGAGGAGGGCCTGAAGCAATCCTGCGCTTTTGCGGCCAGCTCCCAAGAAAGCGAGTTGAAAAATGGAGCTCAGGGGCACTGCAATTCACAAACCTGCAGACTTATAAATGATCACTCTCGTCCAAAAATATATTGAGGGAAGGCAACGAAGAGGATTTGAAAGCAAGGCAGAATTGCAGGAAACAGATTTCAGGAGGGAGATTCGAATCGCCTTTAAAGCACAGGAAAAGCGGCAAAACCTCGACAATGATGCCCTTGGCCAAAAAGGGCGTATGCGTTTTTTCCTGAATATATTCAGGAAAAAACGCATACGCCCTTTTTGGCCAACCAAGCAACCTGGAAAGGCAAATCAGCGCTACAAAGAAGTCTCGCTTCCCATCGGTCAAGAGGGCCATGCTGAATAAAGTGTCAAAACCAGAAATGCAGGACAGGCCATGGAGAACGGGAGCCTTGCTACGCTGATGGGCAGGATGTAAATTGCCAACAGCCACTCTGGAGAAGTGTACGGTGTGTCCTGAAACATATAAAAAACTCAGCTTAGAGATCATAGGGTACTTCCACTCATGGGCGTATAAATTGGGAAAACTAAAAATCAGCAAGACACAGGCACCCCAAAGTTTAGGGCTGCTCTGTTGACAAGAACCTCCACTTCGTTACACCTTAAATATCCCAGGAAAGAGAAAAATGAATAAAGAAGTTGTGGTCCTTATGTACAATGGAATATCACTCAGCCATGAAATCAACGTCATAAGGCTAGTAGCAGCATGATGAGTGGATTTAGGTACGACGATTCTATGTGAAATAAGTCACACAGAAAAAGACACTTATCATAAGATATCACTTATAGAGGGAGTGTAAACACCGCTACCCTTGAACTGAATTACAAAACAGAACAGAGTCACACGTTTAGAAAACACACTATGGCTGCTTAACGGGAAAGGTGAGGTGGGGTGATGCATAAAACAAGGGTTTCAAATTAGCTCAGATACCGTTCCATAAACCCAATAGGTAATAGACAAGACCTACTCCTAGTTCAGTGAATTGGACTCAACACCCCCTATTCACCGCCCAAGAATATATCTGACTAGTAAGAATCTTAAAACCTATGTATTGATATCTCTCTGTAAGTGAGTCAAGTGGGTGTAAAGCGGCATAAACACAGCAGTGAAAAGCAGCTAAACCCCATTATAAAAATCAATTACTTTTAAAAACCCGTGAAACAAAGACAGTGAAAGAGAGAGAAATTCTTCCAAAATTCGTTCAGGGGCTGTGATGCCACCTGGATTGACCATATCTAGACCCACAGCTGATTGAGACATAAGGGTGGACACTCTTGGGGATGAGAGGTTTGGTGAGGTTGGGTGAGCAAACGCAGACCCTTTAAAGTAATACTGCGTGGTACCCATCCCATGGGTCCCAAATCTCCAGGTTCAAGGGCATCTTCCTACATCGAAAACATGCATGAGAAACCCAGAAGATGGTACACCGTGTGATCGGGAAAGGTTTCTAAAACGCACCTCATTTCTCATCTCCTTGTGCGCGGGTTCGCCATTCCAGCCGCTTTACAAGCAATCTCCCTCCTTGGAGAATCAGCACCTTTAACCTCCTGTTCCGTACAGGTTGCAATTTGTCCTGAGGATGAACGGGAAGAGGGGGAACCAATGAGAGACTAGCTCTAGGTTTTGGGACAGGCACAGGTCACTCTATTTTCCCATCAGGAAGAAGAATTAACCACAGGCTCAGCCTGCCGCCCGTGACCAGAGTAGGGCCTGAAGCAATCCTGCGCTTTTGCGGCCAGCTCCCAAGAAAGCGAGTTGAAAAATGGAGCTCAGGGGCACTGCAATTCACAAACCTGCAGACTTATAAATGATCACTCTCGTCCACAAATATATTGAGGGAAGGCAACGAAGAGGATTTGAAAGCCAGGCAGAATTGCAGGAAACAGATTTCAGGAGGGAGATTCGAATCGCCTTTAAAGCACAGGAAAAGCGGCAAAACCTCGACAATGATGCCCTTGGCCAAAAAGGGCGTATGCGTTTTTTCCTGAATATATTCAGGAAAAAACGCATACGCCCTTTTTGGCCAACCAAGCAACCTGGAAAGGCAAATCAGCGCTACAAAGAAGTCTCGCTTCCCATCGGTCAAAAGGGCCATGCTGAATAAAGTGTCAAAACCAGAAATGCAGGACAGGCCATGGAGAAACGGGAGCCTTGATACGCTGATGGACAGGATGTAAATTGCCAACAGCCACTCTGGAGAAGTGTAACGTGTGTCCTGAAACATCTAAAAAACTCAGCTTAGAGAGCATAGGGCACTTCCACTTATGGGCTTATAAATTGGGAAAACTAAAAATCAGCAAGACACAGGCACCCCAAAGTTTAGGGCTGCTCTGTTGACAAGAACCTCCACTTCGTTACACCTTAAATATCCCAGGAAAGAGAAAAATGGATAAAGAAGTTGTGGTCCTTATGTACAATGGAATATCACTCAGCCATGAAATCAACGTCATAAGGCTAGCAGCAGCATGATGAGTGGATTTAGGTACGACGATTCTAAGTGAAATAAGTCACACAGAGAAAGACAATTATCATAAGATATCACTTATAGAGGGAGTGTAAACACCGCTACCCTTGAACTGAATTACAAAACAGAACAGAGTCACACGTTTAGAAAACACACTATGGCTGCTTAACGGGAAAGGTGAGGTGGGGTGATGCATAAAACAAGGGTTTCAAATTAGCTCAGATACCGTTCCATAAACCCAATAGGTAATAGACAAGACCTACTCCTAGTTCAGTGAATTGGACTCAACACCCCCTATTCACCGCCCAAGAATATATCTGACTAGTAAGAATCTTAAAACCTATGTATTGATATCTCTCTGTAAGTGAGTCAAGTGGGTGTAAAGCGGCATAAACACAGCAGTGAAAAGCAGCTAAACCCCATTATAAAAATCAATTACTTTTAAAAACCCGTGAAACAAAGACAGTGAAAGAGAGAGAAATTCTTCCAAAATTCGTTCAGGGGCTGTGATGCCACCTGGATTGACCATATCTAGACCCACAGCTGATTGAGACATAAGGGTGGACACTCTTGGGGATGAGAGGTTTGGTGAGGTTGGGTGAGCAAACGCAGACCCTTTAAAGTAATACTGCGTGGTACCCATCCCATGGGTCCCAAATCTCCAGGTTCAAGGGCATCTTCCTACATCGAAAACATGCATGAGAAACCCAGAAGATGGTACACCGTGTGATCGGGAAAGGTTTCTAAAACGCACCTCATTTCTCATCTCCTTGTGCGCGGGTTCGCCATTCCAGCCGCTTTACAAGCAATCTCCCTCCTTGGAGAATCAGCACCTTTAACCTCCTGTTCCGTACAGGTTGCAATTTGTCCTGAGGATGAACGGGAAGAGGGGGAACCAATGAGAGACTAGCTCTAGGTGTTGGGACAGGCACAGGTCACTCTATTTTCCCATCAGGAAGAAGAATTAACCACAGGCTCAGCCTGCCGCCCGTGACCAGAGTAGGGCCTGAAGCAATCCTGCGCTTTTGCGGCCAGCTCCCAAGAAAGCGAGTTGAAAAATGGAGCTCAGGGGCACTGCAATTCACAAACCTGCAGACTTATAAATGATCACTCTCGTCCACAAATATATTGAGGGAAGGCAACGAAGAGGATTTGAAAGCCAGGCAGAATTGCAGGAAACAGATTTCAGGAGGGAGATTCGAATCGCCTTTAAAGCACAGGAAAAGCGGCAAAACCTCGACAATGATGCCCTTGGCCAAAAAGGGCGTATGCGTTTTTTCCTGAATATATTCAGGAAAAAACGCATACGCCCTTTTTGGCCAACCAAGCAACCTGGAAAGGCAAATCAGCGCTACAAAGAAGTCTCGCTTCCCATCGGTCAAAAGGGCCATGCTGAATAAAGTGTCAAAACCAGAAATGCAGGACAGGCCATGGAGAAACGGGAGCCTTGATACGCTGATGGACAGGATGTAAATTGCCAACAGCCACTCTGGAGAAGTGTAACGTGTGTCCTGAAACATCTAAAAAACTCAGCTTAGAGAGCATAGGGCACTTCCACTTATGGGTTTATAAATTGGGAAAACTAAAAATCAGCAAGACACAGGCACCCCAAAGTTTAGGGCTGCTCTGTTGACAAGAACCTCCACTTCGTTACACCTTAAATATCCCAGGAAAGAGAAAAATGGATAAAGAAGTTGTGGTCCTTATGTACAATGGAATATCACTCAGCCATGAAATCAACGTCATAAGGCTAGCAGCAGCATGATGAGTGGATTTAGGTACGACGATTCTAAGTGAAATAAGTCACACAGAGAAAGACAATTATCATAAGATATCACTTATAGAGGGAGTGTAAACACCGCTACCCTTGAACTGAATTACAAAACAGAACAGAGTCACACGTTTAGAAAACACACTATGGCTGCTTAACGGGAAAGGTGAGGTGGGGTGATGCATAAAACAAGGGTTTCAAATTAGCTCAGATACCGTTCCATAAACCCAATATGTAATAGACAAGACTTACTCCTAGCTCAGTGAATTGGACTCAACACCCCCTATTCACCGCCCAAGAATATATCTGACTAGTAAGAATCTTAAAACCTATGTATTGATATCTCTCTGTAAGTGAGTCAAGTGGGTGTAAAGCGGCATAAACACAGCAGTGAAAAGCAGCTAAACCCCATTATAAAAATCAATTACTTTTAAAAACCCGTGAAACAAAGACAGTGAAAGAGAGAGAAATTCTTCCAAAATTCGTTCAGGGGCTGTGATGCCACCTGGATTGACCATATCTAGACCCACAGCTGATTGAGACATAAGGCTGGACACTCTTGGAGATGAGAGGTTTGGTGAGGTTGGGTGAGCAAACGCAGACCCTTTAAAGTAATACTGCGTGGTACCCATCCCATGGGTCCCAAATCTCCAGGTTCAAGGGCATCTTCCTACATCGAAAACATGCATGAGAAACCCAGAAGATGGTACACCGTGTGATCGGGAAAGGTTTCTAAAACGCACCTCATTTCTCATCTCCTTGTGCGCGGGTTCGCCATTCCAGCCGCTTTACAAGCAATCTCCCTCCTTGGAGAATCAGCACCTTTAACCTCCTGTTCCGTACAGGTTGCAATTTGTCCTGAGGATGAACGGGAAGAGGGGGAACCAATGAGAGACTAGCTCTAGGTGTTGGGACAGGCACAGGTCACTCTATTTTCCCATCAGGAAGAAGAATTAACCACAGGCTCAGCCTACCGCCCGTGACCAGAGTAGGGCCTGAAGCAATCCTGCGCTTTTGCGGCCAGCTCCCAAGAAAGCGAGTTGAAAAATGGAGCTCAGGGGCACTGCAATTCACAAACCTGCAGACTTATAAATGATCACTCTCGTCCACAAATATATTGAGGGAAGGCAACGAAGAGGATTTGAAAGCCAGGCAGAATTGCAGGAAACAGATTTCAGGAGGGAGATTCGAATCGCCTTTAAAGCACAGGAAAAGCGGCAAAATCTCGACAATGATGCCCTTGGCCAAAAAGGGCGTATGCGTTTTTTCCTGAATATATTCAGGAAAAAACGCATACGCCCTTTTTGGCCAACCAAGCAACCTGGAAAGGCAAATCAGCGCTACAAAGAAGTCTCGCTTCCCATCGGTCAAGAGGGCCATGCTGAATAAAGTGTCAAAACCAGAAATGCAGGACAGGCCATGGAGAAACGGGAGCCTTGCTACGCTGATGGACAGGATGTAAATTGCCAACAGCCACTCTGGAGAAGTGTAACGTGTGTCCTGAAACATCTAAAAAACACAGCTTAGAGAGCATAGGGCACTTCCACTTATGGGCTTATAAATTGGGAAAACTAAAAATCAGCAAGACACAGGCACCCCAAAGTTTAGGGCTGCTCTGTTGACAAGAACCTCCACTTCGTTACACCTTAAATATCCCAGGAAAGAGAAAAATGGATAAAGAAGTTGTGGTCCTTATGTACAATGGAATATCACTCAGCCATGAAATCAACGTCATAAGGCTAGTAGCAGCATGATGAGTGGATTTAGGTACGACGATTCTAAGTGAAATAAGTCACACAGAGAAAGACAATTATCATAAGATATCACTTATAGAGGGAGTGTAAACACCGCTACCCTTGAACTGAATTACAAAACAGAACAGAGTCACACGTTTAGAAAACACACTATGGCTGCTTAACGGGAAAGGTGAGGTGGGGTGATGCATAAAACAAGGGTTTCAAATTAGCTCAGATACCGTTCCATAAACCCAATATGTAATAGACAAGACTTACTCCTAGCTCAGTGAATTGGACTCAACACCCCCTATTCACCGCCCAAGAATATATCTGACTAGTAAGAATCTTAAAACCTATGTATTGATATCTCTCTGTAAGTGAGTCAAGTGGGTGTAAAGCGGCATAAACACAGCAGTGAAAAGCAGCTAAACCCCATTATAAAAATCAATTACTTTTAAAAACGCGTGAAACAAAGACAGTGAAAGAGAGAGAAATTCTTCCAAAATTCGTTCAGGGGCTGTGATGCCACCTGGATTGACCATATCTAGACCCACAGCTGATTGAGACATAAGGCTGGACACTCTTGGGGCTGAGAGGTTTGGTGAGGTTGGGTGAGCAAACGCAGACCCTTTAAAGTAATACTGCGTGGTACCCATCCCATGGGTCCCAAATCTCCAGGTTCAAGGGCATCTTCCTACATCGAAAACATGCATGAGAAACCCAGAAGATGGTACACCGTGTGATCGGGAAAGGTTTCTAAAACGCACCTCATTTCTCATCTCCTTGTGCGCGGGTTCGCCATTCCAGCCGCTTTACAAGCAATCTCCCTCCTTGGAGAATCAGCACCTTTAACCTCCTGTTCCGTACAGGTTGCAATTTGTCCTGAGGATGAACGGGAAGAGGGGGAACCAATGAGAGACTAGCTCTAGGTGTTGGGACAGGCACAGGTCACTCTATTTTCCCATCAGGAAGAAGAATTAACCACAGGCTCAGCCTGCCGCCCGTGACCAGAGGAGGGCCTGAAGCAATCCTGCGCTTTTGCGGCCAGCTCCCAAGAAAGCGAGTTGAAAAATGGAGCTCAGGGGCACTGCAATTCACAAACCTGCAGACTTATAAATGATCACTCTCGTCCACAAATATATTGAGGGAAGGCAACGAAGAGGATTTGAAAGCCAGGCAGAATTGCAGGAAACAGATTTCAGGAGGGAGATTCGAATCGCCTTTAAAGCACAGGAAAAGCGGCAAAATCTCGACAATGATGCCCTTGGCCAAAAAGGGCGTATGCGTTTTTTCCTGAATATATTCAGGAAAAAACGCATACGCCCTTTTTGGCCAACCAAGCAACCTGGAAAGGCAAATCAGCGCTACAAAGAAGTCTCGCTTCCCATCGGTCAAGAGGGCCATGCTGAATAAAGTGTCAAAACCAGAAATGCAGGACAGGCCATGGAGAAACGGGAGCCTTGCTACGCTGATGGGCAGGATGTAAATTGCCAACAGCCACTCTGGAGAAGTGTAACGTGTGTCCTGAAACATCTAAAAAACACAGCTTAGAGAGCATAGGGCACTTCCACTTATGGGCTTATAAATTGGGAAAACTAAAAATCAGCAAGACACAGGCACCCCAAAGTTTAGGGCTGCTCTGTTGACAAGAACCTCCACTTCGTTACACCTTAAATATCCCAGGAAAGAGAAAAATGGATAAAGAAGTTGTGGTCCTTATGTACAATGGAATATCACTCAGCCATGAAATCAACGTCATAAGGCTAGTAGCAGCATGATGAGTGGATTTAGGTACGACGATTCTAAGTGAAATAAGTCACACAGAGAAAGACAATTATCATAAGATATCACTTATAGAGGGAGTGTAAACACCGCTACCCTTGAACTGAATTACAAAACAGAACAGAGTCACACGTTTAGAAAACACACTATGGCTGCTTAACGGGAAAGGTGAGGTGGGGTGATGCATAAAACAAGGGTTTCAAATTAGCTCAGATACCGTTCCATAAACCCAATATGTAATAGACAAGACTTACTCCTAGCTCAGTGAATTGGACTCAACACCCCCTATTCACCGCCCAAGAATATATCTGACTAGTAAGAATCTTAAAACCTATGTATTGATATCTCTCTGTAAGTGAGTCAAGTGGGTGTAAAGCGGCATAAACACAGCAGTGAAAAGCAGCTAAACCCCATTATAAAAATCAATTACTTTTAAAAACGCGTGAAACAAAGACAGTGAAAGAGAGAGAAATTCTTCCAAAATTCGTTCAGGGGCTGTGATGCCACCTGGATTGACCATATCTAGACCCACAGCTGATTGAGACATAAGGCTGGACACTCTTGGGGCTGAGAGGTTTGGTGAGGTTGGGTGAGCAAACGCAGACCCTTTAAAGTAATACTGCGTGGTACCCATCCCATGGGTCCCAAATCTCCAGGTTCAAGGGCATCTTCCTACATCGAAAACATGCATGAGAAACCCAGAAGATGGTACACCGTGTGATCGGGAAAGGTTTCTAAAACGCACCTCATTTCTCATCTCCTTGTGCGCGGGTTCGCCATTCCAGCCGCTTTACAAGCAATCTCCCTCCTTGGAGAATCAGCACCTTTAACCTCCTGTTCCGTACAGGTTGCAATTTGTCCTGAGGATGAACGGGAAGAGGGGGAACCAATGAGAGACTAGCTCTAGGTGTTGGGACAGGCACAGGTCACTCTATTTTCCCATCAGGAAGAAGAATTAACCACAGGCTCAGCCTGCCGCCCGTGACCAGAGGAGGGCCTGAAGCAATCCTGCGCTTTTGCGGCCAGCTCCCAAGAAAGCGAGTTGAAAAATGGAGCTCAGGGGCACTGCAATTCACAAACCTGCAGACTTATAAATGATCACTCTCGTCCAAAAATATATTGAGGGAAGGCAACGAAGAGGATTTGAAAGCAAGGCAGAATTGCAGGAAACAGATTTCAGGAGGGAGATTCGAATCGCCTTTAAAGCACAGGAAAAGCGGCAAAACCTCGACAATGATGCCCTTGGCCAAAAAGGGCGTATGCGTTTTTTCCTGAATATATTCAGGAAAAAACGCATACGCCCTTTTTGGCCAACCAAGCAACCTGGAAAGGCAAATCAGCGCTACAAAGAAGTCTCGCTTCCCATCGGTCAAGAGGGCCATGCTGAATAAAGTGTCAAAACCAGAAATGCAGGACAGGCCATGGAGAACGGGAGCCTTGCTACGCTGATGGGCAGGATGTAAATTGCCAACAGCCACTCTGGAGAAGTGTACGGTGTGTCCTGAAACATATAAAAAACTCAGCTTAGAGATCATAGGGTACTTCCACTCATGGGCGTATAAATTGGGAAAACTAAAAATCAGCAAGACACAGGCACCCCAAAGTTTAGGGCTGCTCTGTTGACAAGAACCTCCACTTCGTTACACCTTAAATATCCCAGGAAAGAGAAAAATGAATAAAGAAGTTGTGGTCCTTATGTACAATGGAATATCACTCAGCCATGAAATCAACGTCATAAGGCTAGTAGCAGCATGATGAGTGGATTTAGGTACGACGATTCTATGTGAAATAAGTCACACAGAAAAAGACACTTATCATAAGATATCACTTATAGAGGGAGTGTAAACACCGCTACCCTTGAACTGAATTACAAAACAGAACAGAGTCACACGTTTAGAAAACACACTATGGCTGCTTAACGGGAAAGGTGAGGTGGGGTGATGCATAAAACAAGGGTTTCAAATTAGCTCAGATACCGTTCCATAAACCCAATAGGTAATAGACAAGACCTACTCCTAGTTCAGTGAATTGGACTCAACACCCCCTATTCACCGCCCAAGAATATATCTGACTAGTAAGAATCTTAAAACCTATGTATTGATATCTCTCTGTAAGTGAGTCAAGTGGGTGTAAAGCGGCATAAACACAGCAGTGAAAAGCAGCTAAACCCCATTATAAAAATCAATTACTTTTAAAAACCCGTGAAACAAAGACAGTGAAAGAGAGAGAAATTCTTCCAAAATTCGTTCAGGGGCTGTGATGCCACCTGGATTGACCATATCTAGACCCACAGCTGATTGAGACATAAGGGTGGACACTCTTGGGGATGAGAGGTTTGGTGAGGTTGGGTGAGCAAACGCAGACCCTTTAAAGTAATACTGCGTGGTACCCATCCCATGGGTCCCAAATCTCCAGGTTCAAGGGCATCTTCCTACATCGAAAACATGCATGAGAAACCCAGAAGATGGTACACCGTGTGATCGGGAAAGGTTTCTAAAACGCACCTCATTTCTCATCTCCTTGTGCGCGGGTTCGCCATTCCAGCCGCTTTACAAGCAATCTCCCTCCTTGGAGAATCAGCACCTTTAACCTCCTGTTCCGTACAGGTTGCAATTTGTCCTGAGGATGAACGGGAAGAGGGGGAACCAATGAGAGACTAGCTCTAGGTTTTGGGACAGGCACAGGTCACTCTATTTTCCCATCAGGAAGAAGAATTAACCACAGGCTCAGCCTGCCGCCCGTGACCAGAGTAGGGCCTGAAGCAATCCTGCGCTTTTGCGGCCAGCTCCCAAGAAAGCGAGTTGAAAAATGGAGCTCAGGGGCACTGCAATTCACAAACCTGCAGACTTATAAATGATCACTCTCGTCCACAAATATATTGAGGGAAGGCAACGAAGAGGATTTGAAAGCCAGGCAGAATTGCAGGAAACAGATTTCAGGAGGGAGATTCGAATCGCCTTTAAAGCACAGGAAAAGCGGCAAAACCTCGACAATGATGCCCTTGGCCAAAAAGGGCGTATGCGTTTTTTCCTGAATATATTCAGGAAAAAACGCATACGCCCTTTTTGGCCAACCAAGCAACCTGGAAAGGCAAATCAGCGCTACAAAGAAGTCTCGCTTCCCATCGGTCAAAAGGGCCATGCTGAATAAAGTGTCAAAACCAGAAATGCAGGACAGGCCATGGAGAAACGGGAGCCTTGATACGCTGATGGACAGGATGTAAATTGCCAACAGCCACTCTGGAGAAGTGTAACGTGTGTCCTGAAACATCTAAAAAACTCAGCTTAGAGAGCATAGGGCACTTCCACTTATGGGCTTATAAATTGGGAAAACTAAAAATCAGCAAGACACAGGCACCCCAAAGTTTAGGGCTGCTCTGTTGACAAGAACCTCCACTTCGTTACACCTTAAATATCCCAGGAAAGAGAAAAATGGATAAAGAAGTTGTGGTCCTTATGTACAATGGAATATCACTCAGCCATGAAATCAACGTCATAAGGCTAGCAGCAGCATGATGAGTGGATTTAGGTACGACGATTCTAAGTGAAATAAGTCACACAGAGAAAGACAATTATCATAAGATATCACTTATAGAGGGAGTGTAAACACCGCTACCCTTGAACTGAATTACAAAACAGAACAGAGTCACACGTTTAGAAAACACACTATGGCTGCTTAACGGGAAAGGTGAGGTGGGGTGATGCATAAAACAAGGGTTTCAAATTAGCTCAGATACCGTTCCATAAACCCAATAGGTAATAGACAAGACCTACTCCTAGTTCAGTGAATTGGACTCAACACCCCCTATTCACCGCCCAAGAATATATCTGACTAGTAAGAATCTTAAAACCTATGTATTGATATCTCTCTGTAAGTGAGTCAAGTGGGTGTAAAGCGGCATAAACACAGCAGTGAAAAGCAGCTAAACCCCATTATAAAAATCAATTACTTTTAAAAACCCGTGAAACAAAGACAGTGAAAGAGAGAGAAATTCTTCCAAAATTCGTTCAGGGGCTGTGATGCCACCTGGATTGACCATATCTAGACCCACAGCTGATTGAGACATAAGGGTGGACACTCTTGGGGATGAGAGGTTTGGTGAGGTTGGGTGAGCAAACGCAGACCCTTTAAAGTAATACTGCGTGGTACCCATCCCATGGGTCCCAAATCTCCAGGTTCAAGGGCATCTTCCTACATCGAAAACATGCATGAGAAACCCAGAAGATGGTACACCGTGTGATCGGGAAAGGTTTCTAAAACGCACCTCATTTCTCATCTCCTTGTGCGCGGGTTCGCCATTCCAGCCGCTTTACAAGCAATCTCCCTCCTTGGAGAATCAGCACCTTTAACCTCCTGTTCCGTACAGGTTGCAATTTGTCCTGAGGATGAACGGGAAGAGGGGGAACCAATGAGAGACTAGCTCTAGGTGTTGGGACAGGCACAGGTCACTCTATTTTCCCATCAGGAAGAAGAATTAACCACAGGCTCAGCCTGCCGCCCGTGACCAGAGTAGGGCCTGAAGCAATCCTGCGCTTTTGCGGCCAGCTCCCAAGAAAGCGAGTTGAAAAATGGAGCTCAGGGGCACTGCAATTCACAAACCTGCAGACTTATAAATGATCACTCTCGTCCACAAATATATTGAGGGAAGGCAACGAAGAGGATTTGAAAGCCAGGCAGAATTGCAGGAAACAGATTTCAGGAGGGAGATTCGAATCGCCTTTAAAGCACAGGAAAAGCGGCAAAACCTCGACAATGATGCCCTTGGCCAAAAAGGGCGTATGCGTTTTTTCCTGAATATATTCAGGAAAAAACGCATACGCCCTTTTTGGCCAACCAAGCAACCTGGAAAGGCAAATCAGCGCTACAAAGAAGTCTCGCTTCCCATCGGTCAAAAGGGCCATGCTGAATAAAGTGTCAAAACCAGAAATGCAGGACAGGCCATGGAGAAACGGGAGCCTTGATACGCTGATGGACAGGATGTAAATTGCCAACAGCCACTCTGGAGAAGTGTAACGTGTGTCCTGAAACATCTAAAAAACTCAGCTTAGAGAGCATAGGGCACTTCCACTTATGGGTTTATAAATTGGGAAAACTAAAAATCAGCAAGACACAGGCACCCCAAAGTTTAGGGCTGCTCTGTTGACAAGAACCTCCACTTCGTTACACCTTAAATATCCCAGGAAAGAGAAAAATGGATAAAGAAGTTGTGGTCCTTATGTACAATGGAATATCACTCAGCCATGAAATCAACGTCATAAGGCTAGCAGCAGCATGATGAGTGGATTTAGGTACGACGATTCTAAGTGAAATAAGTCACACAGAGAAAGACAATTATCATAAGATATCACTTATAGAGGGAGTGTAAACACCGCTACCCTTGAACTGAATTACAAAACAGAACAGAGTCACACGTTTAGAAAACACACTATGGCTGCTTAACGGGAAAGGTGAGGTGGGGTGATGCATAAAACAAGGGTTTCAAATTAGCTCAGATACCGTTCCATAAACCCAATATGTAATAGACAAGACTTACTCCTAGCTCAGTGAATTGGACTCAACACCCCCTATTCACCGCCCAAGAATATATCTGACTAGTAAGAATCTTAAAACCTATGTATTGATATCTCTCTGTAAGTGAGTCAAGTGGGTGTAAAGCGGCATAAACACAGCAGTGAAAAGCAGCTAAACCCCATTATAAAAATCAATTACTTTTAAAAACCCGTGAAACAAAGACAGTGAAAGAGAGAGAAATTCTTCCAAAATTCGTTCAGGGGCTGTGATGCCACCTGGATTGACCATATCTAGACCCACAGCTGATTGAGACATAAGGCTGGACACTCTTGGAGATGAGAGGTTTGGTGAGGTTGGGTGAGCAAACGCAGACCCTTTAAAGTAATACTGCGTGGTACCCATCCCATGGGTCCCAAATCTCCAGGTTCAAGGGCATCTTCCTACATCGAAAACATGCATGAGAAACCCAGAAGATGGTACACCGTGTGATCGGGAAAGGTTTCTAAAACGCACCTCATTTCTCATCTCCTTGTGCGCGGGTTCGCCATTCCAGCCGCTTTACAAGCAATCTCCCTCCTTGGAGAATCAGCACCTTTAACCTCCTGTTCCGTACAGGTTGCAATTTGTCCTGAGGATGAACGGGAAGAGGGGGAACCAATGAGAGACTAGCTCTAGGTGTTGGGACAGGCACAGGTCACTCTATTTTCCCATCAGGAAGAAGAATTAACCACAGGCTCAGCCTACCGCCCGTGACCAGAGTAGGGCCTGAAGCAATCCTGCGCTTTTGCGGCCAGCTCCCAAGAAAGCGAGTTGAAAAATGGAGCTCAGGGGCACTGCAATTCACAAACCTGCAGACTTATAAATGATCACTCTCGTCCACAAATATATTGAGGGAAGGCAACGAAGAGGATTTGAAAGCCAGGCAGAATTGCAGGAAACAGATTTCAGGAGGGAGATTCGAATCGCCTTTAAAGCACAGGAAAAGCGGCAAAATCTCGACAATGATGCCCTTGGCCAAAAAGGGCGTATGCGTTTTTTCCTGAATATATTCAGGAAAAAACGCATACGCCCTTTTTGGCCAACCAAGCAACCTGGAAAGGCAAATCAGCGCTACAAAGAAGTCTCGCTTCCCATCGGTCAAGAGGGCCATGCTGAATAAAGTGTCAAAACCAGAAATGCAGGACAGGCCATGGAGAAACGGGAGCCTTGCTACGCTGATGGACAGGATGTAAATTGCCAACAGCCACTCTGGAGAAGTGTAACGTGTGTCCTGAAACATCTAAAAAACACAGCTTAGAGAGCATAGGGCACTTCCACTTATGGGCTTATAAATTGGGAAAACTAAAAATCAGCAAGACACAGGCACCCCAAAGTTTAGGGCTGCTCTGTTGACAAGAACCTCCACTTCGTTACACCTTAAATATCCCAGGAAAGAGAAAAATGGATAAAGAAGTTGTGGTCCTTATGTACAATGGAATATCACTCAGCCATGAAATCAACGTCATAAGGCTAGTAGCAGCATGATGAGTGGATTTAGGTACGACGATTCTAAGTGAAATAAGTCACACAGAGAAAGACAATTATCATAAGATATCACTTATAGAGGGAGTGTAAACACCGCTACCCTTGAACTGAATTACAAAACAGAACAGAGTCACACGTTTAGAAAACACACTATGGCTGCTTAACGGGAAAGGTGAGGTGGGGTGATGCATAAAACAAGGGTTTCAAATTAGCTCAGATACCGTTCCATAAACCCAATATGTAATAGACAAGACTTACTCCTAGCTCAGTGAATTGGACTCAACACCCCCTATTCACCGCCCAAGAATATATCTGACTAGTAAGAATCTTAAAACCTATGTATTGATATCTCTCTGTAAGTGAGTCAAGTGGGTGTAAAGCGGCATAAACACAGCAGTGAAAAGCAGCTAAACCCCATTATAAAAATCAATTACTTTTAAAAACGCGTGAAACAAAGACAGTGAAAGAGAGAGAAATTCTTCCAAAATTCGTTCAGGGGCTGTGATGCCACCTGGATTGACCATATCTAGACCCACAGCTGATTGAGACATAAGGCTGGACACTCTTGGGGCTGAGAGGTTTGGTGAGGTTGGGTGAGCAAACGCAGACCCTTTAAAGTAATACTGCGTGGTACCCATCCCATGGGTCCCAAATCTCCAGGTTCAAGGGCATCTTCCTACATCGAAAACATGCATGAGAAACCCAGAAGATGGTACACCGTGTGATCGGGAAAGGTTTCTAAAACGCACCTCATTTCTCATCTCCTTGTGCGCGGGTTCGCCATTCCAGCCGCTTTACAAGCAATCTCCCTCCTTGGAGAATCAGCACCTTTAACCTCCTGTTCCGTACAGGTTGCAATTTGTCCTGAGGATGAACGGGAAGAGGGGGAACCAATGAGAGACTAGCTCTAGGTGTTGGGACAGGCACAGGTCACTCTATTTTCCCATCAGGAAGAAGAATTAACCACAGGCTCAGCCTGCCGCCCGTGACCAGAGGAGGGCCTGAAGCAATCCTGCGCTTTTGCGGCCAGCTCCCAAGAAAGCGAGTTGAAAAATGGAGCTCAGGGGCACTGCAATTCACAAACCTGCAGACTTATAAATGATCACTCTCGTCCAAAAATATATTGAGGGAAGGCAACGAAGAGGATTTGAAAGCAAGGCAGAATTGCAGGAAACAGATTTCAGGAGGGAGATTCGAATCGCCTTTAAAGCACAGGAAAAGCGGCAAAACCTCGACAATGATGCCCTTGGCCAAAAAGGGCGTATGCGTTTTTTCCTGAATATATTCAGGAAAAAACGCATACGCCCTTTTTGGCCAACCAAGCAACCTGGAAAGGCAAATCAGCGCTACAAAGAAGTCTCGCTTCCCATCGGTCAAGAGGGCCATGCTGAATAAAGTGTCAAAACCAGAAATGCAGGACAGGCCATGGAGAACGGGAGCCTTGCTACGCTGATGGGCAGGATGTAAATTGCCAACAGCCACTCTGGAGAAGTGTACGGTGTGTCCTGAAACATATAAAAAACTCAGCTTAGAGATCATAGGGTACTTCCACTCATGGGCGTATAAATTGGGAAAACTAAAAATCAGCAAGACACAGGCACCCCAAAGTTTAGGGCTGCTCTGTTGACAAGAACCTCCACTTCGTTACACCTTAAATATCCCAGGAAAGAGAAAAATGAATAAAGAAGTTGTGGTCCTTATGTACAATGGAATATCACTCAGCCATGAAATCAACGTCATAAGGCTAGTAGCAGCATGATGAGTGGATTTAGGTACGACGATTCTATGTGAAATAAGTCACACAGAAAAAGACACTTATCATAAGATATCACTTATAGAGGGAGTGTAAACACCGCTACCCTTGAACTGAATTACAAAACAGAACAGAGTCACACGTTTAGAAAACACACTATGGCTGCTTAACGGGAAAGGTGAGGTGGGGTGATGCATAAAACAAGGGTTTCAAATTAGCTCAGATACCGTTCCATAAACCCAATAGGTAATAGACAAGACCTACTCCTAGTTCAGTGAATTGGACTCAACACCCCCTATTCACCGCCCAAGAATATATCTGACTAGTAAGAATCTTAAAACCTATGTATTGATATCTCTCTGTAAGTGAGTCAAGTGGGTGTAAAGCGGCATAAACACAGCAGTGAAAAGCAGCTAAACCCCATTATAAAAATCAATTACTTTTAAAAACCCGTGAAACAAAGACAGTGAAAGAGAGAGAAATTCTTCCAAAATTCGTTCAGGGGCTGTGATGCCACCTGGATTGACCATATCTAGACCCACAGCTGATTGAGACATAAGGGTGGACACTCTTGGGGCTGAGAGGTATGGTGAGGTTGGGTGAGCAAACGCAGACCCTTTAAAGTAATACTGCGTGGTACCCATCCCATGGGTCCCAAATCTCCAGGTTCAAGGGCATCTTCCTACATCGAAAACATGCATGAGAAACCCAGAAGATGGTACACCGTGTGATCGGGAAAGGTTTCTAAAACGCACCTCATTTCTCATCTCCTTGTGCGCGGGTTCGCCATTCCAGCCTCTTTACAAGCAATCTCCCTCCTTGGAGAATCAGCACCTTTAACCTCCTGTTCCGTACAGGTTGCAATTTGTCCTGAGGATGAACGGGAAGAGGGGGAACCAATGAGAGACTAGCTCTAGGTGTTGGGACAGGCACAGGTCACTCTAATTTCCCATCAGGAAGAAGAATTAACCACAGGCTCAGCCTGCCGCCCGTGACCAGAGGAGGGCCTGAAGCAATCCTGCGCTTTTGCGGCCAGCTCCCAAGAAAGCGAGTTGAAAAATGGAGCTCAGGGGCACTGCAATTCACAAACCTGCAGACTTATAAATGATCACTCTCGTCCACAAATATATTGAGGGAAGGCAACGAAGAGGATTTGAAAGCAAGGCAGAATTGCAGGAAACAGATTTCAGGAGGGAGATTCGAATCGCCTTTAAAGCACAGGAAAAGCGGCAAAACCTCGACAATGATGCCCTTGGCCAAAAAGGGCGTATGCGTTTTTTCCTGAATATATTCAGGAAAAAACGCATACGCCCTTTTTGGCCAACCAAGCAACCTGGAAAGGCAAATCAGCGCTACAAAGAAGTCTCGCTTCCCATCGGTCAAGAGGGCCATGCTGAATAAAGTGTCAAAACCAGAAATGCAGGACAGGCCATGGAGAAACGGGAGCCTTGCTACGCTGATGGGCAGGATGTAAATTGCCAACAGCCACTCTGGAGAAGTGTACGGTGTGTCCTGAAACATATAAAAAACTCAGCTTAGAGATCATAGGGTACTTCCACTCATGGGCGTATAAATTGGGAAAACTAAAAATCAGCAAGACACAGGCACCCCAAAGTTTAGGGCTGCTCTGTTGACAAGAACCTCCACTTCGTTACACCTTAAATATCCAAGGAAAGAGAAAAATGAATAAAGAAGTTGTGGTCCTTATGTACAACGGAATATCTCTCAGCCATGAAATCAACGTCATAAGGCTAGTAGCAGCATGATGAGTGGATTTAGGTACGACGATTCTATGTGAAATAAGTCACACAGAAAAAGACACTTATCATAAGATATCACTTATAGAGGGAGTGTAAACACCGCTACCCTTGAACTGAATTACAAAACAGAACAGAGTCACACGTTTAGAAAACACACTATGGCTGCTTAACGGGAAAGGTGAGGTGGGGTGATGCATAAAACAAGGGTTTCAAATTAGCTCAGATACCGTTCCATAAACCCAATATGTAATAGACAAGACTTACTCCTAGCTCAGTGAATTGGACTCAACACCCCCTATTCACCGCCCAAGAATATATCTGACTAGTAAGAATCTTAAAACCTATGTATTGATATCTCTCTGTAAGTGAGTCAAGTGGGTGTAAAGCGGCATAAACACAGCAGTGAAAAGCAGCTAAACCCCATTATAAAAATCAATTACTTTTAAAAACCCGTGAAACAAAGACAGTGAAAGAGAGAGAAATTCTTCCAAAATTCGTTCAGGGGCTGTGATGCCACCTGGATTGACCATATCTAGACCCACAGCTGATTGAGACATAAGGCTGGACACTCTTGGAGATGAGAGGTTTGGTGAGGTTGGGTGAGCAAACGCAGACCCTTTAAAGTAATACTGCGTGGTACCCATCCCATGGGTCCCAAATCTCCAGGTTCAAGGGCATCTTCCTACATCGAAAACATGCATGAGAAACCCAGAAGATGGTACACCGTGTGATCGGGAAAGGTTTCTAAAACGCACCTCATTTCTCATCTCCTTGTGCGCGGGTTCGCCATTCCAGCCGCTTTACAAGCAATCTCCCTCCTTGGAGAATCAGCACCTTTAACCTCCTGTTCCGTACAGGTTGCAATTTGTCCTGAGGATGAACGGGAAGAGGGGGAACCAATGAGAGACTAGCTCTAGGTGTTGGGACAGGCACAGGTCACTCTATTTTCCCATCAGGAAGAAGAATTAACCACAGGCTCAGCCTGCCGCCCGTGACCAGAGTAGGGCCTGAAGCAATCCTGCGCTTTTGCGGCCAGCTCCCAAGAAAGCGAGTTGAAAAATGGAGCTCAGGGGCACTGCAATTCACAAACCTGCAGACTTATAAATGATCACTCTCGTCCACAAATATATTGAGGGAAGGCAACGAAGAGGATTTGAAAGCCAGGCAGAATTGCAGGAAACAGATTTCAGGAGGGAGATTCGAATCGCCTTTAAAGCACAGGAAAAGCGGCAAAATCTCGACAATGATGCCCTTGGCCAAAAAGGGCGTATGCGTTTTTTCCTGAATATATTCAGGAAAAAACGCATACGCCCTTTTTGGCCAACCAAGCAACCTGGAAAGGCAAATCAGCGCTACAAAGAAGTCTCGCTTCCCATCGGTCAAGAGGGCCATGCTGAATAAAGTGTCAAAACCAGAAATGCAGGACAGGCCATGGAGAAACGGGAGCCTTGCTACGCTGATGGACAGGATGTAAATTGCCAACAGCCACTCTGGAGAAGTGTAACGTGTGTCCTGAAACATCTAAAAAACACAGCTTAGAGAGCATAGGGCACTTCCACTTATGGGCTTATAAATTGGGAAAACTAAAAATCAGCAAGACACAGGCACCCCAAAGTTTAGGGCTGCTCTGTTGACAAGAACCTCCACTTCGTTACACCTTAAATATCCCAGGAAAGAGAAAAATGGATAAAGAAGTTGTGGTCCTTATGTACAATGGAATATCACTCAGCCATGAAATCAACGTCATAAGGCTAGCAGCAGCATGATGAGTGGATTTAGGTACGACGATTCTAAGTGAAATAAGTCACACAGAGAAAGACAATTATCATAAGATATCACTTATAGAGGGAGTGTAAACACCGCTACCCTTGAACTGAATTACAAAACAGAACAGAGTCACACGTTTAGAAAACACACTATGGCTGCTTAACGGGAAAGGTGAGGTGGGGTGATGCATAAAACAAGGGTTTCAAATTAGCTCAGATACCGTTCCATAAACCCAATATGTAATAGACAAGACTTACTCCTAGCTCAGTGAATTGGACTCAACACCCCCTATTCACCGCCCAAGAATATATCTGACTAGTAAGAATCTTAAAACCTATGTATTGATATCTCTCTGTAAGTGAGTCAAGTGGGTGTAAAGCGGCATAAACACAGCAGTGAAAAGCAGCTAAACCCCATTATAAAAATCAATTACTTTTAAAAACGCGTGAAACAAAGACAGTGAAAGAGAGAGAAATTCTTCCAAAATTCGTTCAGGGGCTGTGATGCCACCTGGATTGACCATATCTAGACCCACAGCTGATTGAGACATAAGGCTGGACACTCTTGGGGCTGAGAGGTTTGGTGAGGTTGGGTGAGCAAACGCAGACCCTTTAAAGTAATACTGCGTGGTACCCATCCCATGGGTCCCAAATCTCCAGGTTCAAGGGCATCTTCCTACATCGAAAACATGCATGAGAAACCCAGAAGATGGTACACCGTGTGATCGGGAAAGGTTTCTAAAACGCACCTCATTTCTCATCTCCTTGTGCGCGGGTTCGCCATTCCAGCCGCTTTACAAGCAATCTCCCTCCTTGGAGAATCAGCACCTTTAACCTCCTGTTCCGTACAGGTTGCAATTTGTCCTGAGGATGAACGGGAAGAGGGGGAACCAATGAGAGACTAGCTCTAGGTGTTGGGACAGGCACAGGTCACTCTATTTTCCCATCAGGAAGAAGAATTAACCACAGGCTCAGCCTGCCGCCCGTGACCAGAGGAGGGCCTGAAGCAATCCTGCGCTTTTGCGGCCAGCTCCCAAGAAAGCGAGTTGAAAAATGGAGCTCAGGGGCACTGCAATTCACAAACCTGCAGACTTATAAATGATCACTCTCGTCCAAAAATATATTGAGGGAAGGCAACGAAGAGGATTTGAAAGCAAGGCAGAATTGCAGGAAACAGATTTCAGGAGGGAGATTCGAATCGCCTTTAAAGCACAGGAAAAGCGGCAAAACCTCGACAATGATGCCCTTGGCCAAAAAGGGCGTATGCGTTTTTTCCTGAATATATTCAGGAAAAAACGCATACGCCCTTTTTGGCCAACCAAGCAACCTGGAAAGGCAAATCAGCGCTACAAAGAAGTCTCGCTTCCCATCGGTCAAGAGGGCCATGCTGAATAAAGTGTCAAAACCAGAAATGCAGGACAGGCCATGGAGAACGGGAGCCTTGCTACGCTGATGGGCAGGATGTAAATTGCCAACAGCCACTCTGGAGAAGTGTACGGTGTGTCCTGAAACATATAAAAAACTCAGCTTAGAGATCATAGGGTACTTCCACTCATGGGCGTATAAATTGGGAAAACTAAAAATCAGCAAGACACAGGCACCCCAAAGTTTAGGGCTGCTCTGTTGACAAGAACCTCCACTTCGTTACACCTTAAATATCCCAGGAAAGAGAAAAATGAATAAAGAAGTTGTGGTCCTTATGTACAATGGAATATCACTCAGCCATGAAATCAACGTCATAAGGCTAGTAGCAGCATGATGAGTGGATTTAGGTACGACGATTCTATGTGAAATAAGTCACACAGAAAAAGACACTTATCATAAGATATCACTTATAGAGGGAGTGTAAACACCGCTACCCTTGAACTGAATTACAAAACAGAACCGAGTCACACGTTTAGAAAACACACTATGGCTGCTTAACGGGAAAGGTGAGGTGGGGTGATGCATAAAACAAGGGTTTCAAATTAGCTCAGATACCGTTCCATAAACCCAATAGGTAATAGACAAGACCTACTCCTAGTTCAGTGAATTGGACTCAACACCCCCTATTCACCGCCCAAGAATATATCTGACTAGTAAGAATCTTAAAACCTATGTATTGATATCTCTCTGTAAGTGAGTCAAGTGGGTGTAAAGCGGCATAAACACAGCAGTGAAAAGCAGCTAAACCCCATTATAAAAATCAATTACTTTTAAAAACCCATGAAACAAAGACAGTGAAAGAGAGAGAAATTCTTCCAAAATTCGTTCAGGGGCTGTGATGCCACCTGGATTGACCATATCTAGACCCACAGCTGATTGAGACATAAGGGTGGACACTCTTGGGGATGAGAGGTTTGGTGAGGTTGGGTGAGCAAACGCAGACCCTTTAAAGTAATACTGCGTGGTACCCATCCCATGGGTCCCAAATCTCCAGGTTCAAGGGCATCTTCCTACATCGAAAACATGCATGAGAAACCCAGAAGATGGTACACCGTGTGATCGGGAAAGGTTTCTAAAACGCACCTCATTTCTCATCTCCTTGTGCGCGGGTTCGCCATTCCAGCCGCTTTACAAGCAATCTCCCTCCTTGGAGAATCAGCACCTTTAACCTCCTGTTCCGTACAGGTTGCAATTTGTCCTGAGGATGAACGGGAAGAGGGGGAACCAATGAGAGACTAGCTCTAGGTGTTGGGACAGGCACAGGTCACTCTATTTTCCCATCAGGAAGAAGAATTAACCACAGGCTCAGCCTGCCGCCCGGGACCAGAGTAGGGCCTGAAGCAATCCTGCGCTTTTGCGGCCAGCTCCAAAGAAAGCGAGTTGAAAAATGGAGCTCAGGGGCACTGCAATTCACAAACCTGCAGACTTATAAATGATCACTCTCGTCCACAAATATATTGAGGGAAGGCAACGAAGAGGATTTGAAAGCCAGGCAGAATTGCAGGAAACAGATTTCAGGAGGGAGATTCGAATCGCCTTTAAAGCACAGGAAAAGCGGCAAAACCTCGACAATGATGCCCTTGGCCAAAAACGGCGTATGCGTTTTTTCCTGAATATATTCAGGAAAAAACGCATACGCCCTTTTTGATCAACCAAGCAACCTGGAAAGGCAAATCAGCGCTACAAAGAAGTCTCGCTTCCCATCGGTCAAGAGGGCCATGCTGAATAAAGTGTCAAAACCAGAAATGCAGGACAGGCCATGGAGAAACGGGAGCCTTGCTACGCTGATGGGCAGGATGTAAATTGCCAAGAGCCACTCTGGAGAAGTGTACCGTGTGTCCTGAAACATATAAAAAACTCAGCTTAGAGATCATAGGGTACTTCCACTCATGGGCGTATAAATTGGGAAAACTAAAAATCAGCAAGACACAGGCACCCCAAAGTTTAGGGCTGCTCTGTTGACAAGAACCTCCACTTCGTTACACCTTTAATATCCCAGGAAAGAGAAAAATGGATAAAGAAGTTGTGGTCCTTATGTACAATGGAATATCACTCAGCCATGAAATCAACGTCATAAGGCTAGCAGCAGGATGATGAGTGGATTTAGGTACGACGATTCTACGTGAAATAAGTCACACAGAAAAAGACACTTATCATAAGATATCACTTATAGAGGGAGTGTAAACACCGCTACCCTTGAACTGAATTACAAAACGGAACAGAGTCACACGTTTAGAAAACACACTATGGCTGCTTAACGGGAAAGGTGAGGTGGGGTGATGCATAAAACAAGGGTTTCAAATTAGCTCAGATACCGTTCCATAAACCCAATAGGTAATAGACAAGACCTACTCCTAGTTCAGTGAATTGGACTCAACACCCCCTATTCACCGCCCAAGAATATATCTGACTAGTAAGAATCTTAAAACCTATGTATTGATATCTCTCTGTAAGTGAGTCAAGTGGGTGTAAAGCGGCATAAACACAGCAGTGAAAAGCAGCTAAACCCCATTATAAAAATCAATTACTTTTAAAAACCCGTGAAACAAAGACAGTGAAAGAGAGAGAAATTCTTCCAAAATTCGTTCAGGGGCTGTGATGCCACCTGGATTGACCATATCTAGACCCACAGCTGATTGAGACATAAGGGTGGACACTCTTGGGGATGAGAGGTTTGGTGAGGTTGGGTGAGCAAACGCAGACCCTTTAAAGTAATACTGCGTGGTACCCATCCCATGGGTCCCAAATCTCCAGGTTCAAGGGCATCTTCCTACATCGAAAACATGCATGAGAAACCCAGAAGATGGTACACCGTGTGATCGGGAAAGGTTTCTAAAACGCACCTCATTTCTCATCTCCTTGTGCGCGGGTTCGCCATTCCAGCCGCTTTACAAGCAATCTCCCTCCTTGGAGAATCAGCACCTTTAACCTCCTGTTCCGTACAGGTTGCAATTTGTCCTGAGGATGAACGGGAAGAGGGGGAACCAATGAGAGACTAGCTCTAGGTGTTGGGACAGGCACAGGTCACTCTATTTTCCCATCAGGAAGAAGAATTAACCACAGGCTCAGCCTGCCGCCCGTGACCAGAGTAGGGCCTGAAGCAATCCTGCGCTTTTGCGGCCAGCTCCCAAGAAAGCGAGTTGAAAAATGGAGCTCAGGGGCACTGCAATTCACAAACCTGCAGACTTATAAATGATCACTCTCGTCCACAAATATATTGAGGGAAGGCAACGAAGAGGATTTGAAAGCCAGGCAGAATTGCAGGAAACAGATTTCAGGAGGGAGATTCGAATCGCCTTTAAAGCACAGGAAAAGCGGCAAAATCTCGACAATGATGCCCTTGGCCAAAAAGGGCGTATGCGTTTTTTCCTGAATATATTCAGGAAAAAACGCATACGCCCTTTTTGGCCAACCAAGCAACCTGGAAAGGCAAATCAGCGCTACAAAGAAGTCTCGCTTCCCATCGGTCAAGAGGGCCATGCTGAATAAAGTGTCAAAACCAGAAATGCAGGACAGGCCATGGAGAAACGGGAGCCTTGCTACGCTGATGGGCAGGATGTAAATTGCCAACAGCCACTCTGGAGAAGTGTAACGTGTGTCCTGAAACATCTAAAAAACACAGCTTAGAGAGCATAGGGCACTTCCACTTATGGGCTTATAAATTGGGAAAACTAAAAATCAGCAAGACACAGGCACCCCAAAGTTTAGGGCTGCTCTGTTGACAAGAACCTCCACTTCGTTACACCTTAAATATCCCAGGAAAGAGAAAAATGGATAAAGAAGTTGTGGTCCTTATGTACAATGGAATATCACTCAGCCATGAAATCAACGTCATAAGGCTAGTAGCAGCATGATGAGTGGATTTAGGTACGACGATTCTAAGTGAAATAAGTCACACAGAGAAAGACAATTATCATAAGATATCACTTATAGAGGGAGTGTAAACACCGCTACCCTTGAACTGAATTACAAAACAGAACAGAGTCACACGTTTAGAAAACACACTATGGCTGCTTAACGGGAAAGGTGAGGTGGGGTGATGCATAAAACAAGGGTTTCAAATTAGCTCAGATACCGTTCCATAAACCCAATATGTAATAGACAAGACTTACTCCTAGCTCAGTGAATTGGACTCAACACCCCCTATTCACCGCCCAAGAATATATCTGACTAGTAAGAATCTTAAAACCTATGTATTGATATCTCTCTGTAAGTGAGTCAAGTGGGTGTAAAGCGGCATAAACACAGCAGTGAAAAGCAGCTAAACCCCATTATAAAAATCAATTACTTTTAAAAACGCGTGAAACAAAGACAGTGAAAGAGAGAGAAATTCTTCCAAAATTCGTTCAGGGGCTGTGATGCCACCTGGATTGACCATATCTAGACCCACAGCTGATTGAGACATAAGGCTGGACACTCTTGGGGCTGAGAGGTTTGGTGAGGTTGGGTGAGCAAACGCAGACCCTTTAAAGTAATACTGCGTGGTACCCATCCCATGGGTCCCAAATCTCCAGGTTCAAGGGCATCTTCCTACATCGAAAACATGCATGAGAAACCCAGAAGATGGTACACCGTGTGATCGGGAAAGGTTTCTAAAACGCACCTCATTTCTCATCTCCTTGTGCGCGGGTTCGCCATTCCAGCCGCTTTACAAGCAATCTCCCTCCTTGGAGAATCAGCACCTTTAACCTCCTGTTCCGTACAGGTTGCAATTTGTCCTGAGGATGAACGGGAAGAGGGGGAACCAATGAGAGACTAGCTCTAGGTGTTGGGACAGGCACAGGTCACTCTATTTTCCCATCAGGAAGAAGAATTAACCACAGGCTCAGCCTGCCGCCCGTGACCAGAGGAGGGCCTGAAGCAATCCTGCGCTTTTGCGGCCAGCTCCCAAGAAAGCGAGTTGAAAAATGGAGCTCAGGGGCACTGCAATTCACAAACCTGCAGACTTATAAATGATCACTCTCGTCCAAAAATATATTGAGGGAAGGCAACGAAGAGGATTTGAAAGCAAGGCAGAATTGCAGGAAACAGATTTCAGGAGGGAGATTCGAATCGCCTTTAAAGCACAGGAAAAGCGGCAAAACCTCGACAATGATGCCCTTGGCCAAAAAGGGCGTATGCGTTTTTTCCTGAATATATTCAGGAAAAAACGCATACGCCCTTTTTGGCCAACCAAGCAACCTGGAAAGGCAAATCAGCGCTACAAAGAAGTCTCGCTTCCCATCGGTCAAGAGGGCCATGCTGAATAAAGTGTCAAAACCAGAAATGCAGGACAGGCCATGGAGAACGGGAGCCTTGCTACGCTGATGGGCAGGATGTAAATTGCCAACAGCCACTCTGGAGAAGTGTACGGTGTGTCCTGAAACATATAAAAAACTCAGCTTAGAGATCATAGGGTACTTCCACTCATGGGCGTATAAATTGGGAAAACTAAAAATCAGCAAGACACAGGCACCCCAAAGTTTAGGGCTGCTCTGTTGACAAGAACCTCCACTTCGTTACACCTTAAATATCCCAGGAAAGAGAAAAATGAATAAAGAAGTTGTGGTCCTTATGTACAATGGAATATCACTCAGCCATGAAATCAACGTCATAAGGCTAGTAGCAGCATGATGAGTGGATTTAGGTACGACGATTCTATGTGAAATAAGTCACACAGAAAAAGACACTTATCATAAGATATCACTTATAGAGGGAGTGTAAACACCGCTACCCTTGAACTGAATTACAAAACAGAACAGAGTCACACGTTTAGAAAACACACTATGGCTGCTTAACGGGAAAGGTGAGGTGGGGTGATGCATAAAACAAGGGTTTCAAATTAGCTCAGATACCGTTCCATAAACCCAATAGGTAATAGACAAGACCTACTCCTAGTTCAGTGAATTGGACTCAACACCCCCTATTCACCGCCCAAGAATATATCTGACTAGTAAGAATCTTAAAACCTATGTATTGATATCTCTCTGTAAGTGAGTCAAGTGGGTGTAAAGCGGCATAAACACAGCAGTGAAAAGCAGCTAAACCCCATTATAAAAATCAATTACTTTTAAAAACCCGTGAAACAAAGACAGTGAAAGAGAGAGAAATTCTTCCAAAATTCGTTCAGGGGCTGTGATGCCACCTGGATTGACCATATCTAGACCCACAGCTGATTGAGACATAAGGGTGGACACTCTTGGGGATGAGAGGTTTGGTGAGGTTGGGTGAGCAAACGCAGACCCTTTAAAGTAATACTGCGTGGTACCCATCCCATGGGTCCCAAATCTCCAGGTTCAAGGGCATCTTCCTACATCGAAAACATGCATGAGAAACCCAGAAGATGGTACACCGTGTGATCGGGAAAGGTTTCTAAAACGCACCTCATTTCTCATCTCCTTGTGCGCGGGTTCGCCATTCCAGCCGCTTTACAAGCAATCTCCCTCCTTGGAGAATCAGCACCTTTAACCTCCTGTTCCGTACAGGTTGCAATTTGTCCTGAGGATGAACGGGAAGAGGGGGAACCAATGAGAGACTAGCTCTAGGTTTTGGGACAGGCACAGGTCACTCTATTTTCCCATCAGGAAGAAGAATTAACCACAGGCTCAGCCTGCCGCCCGTGACCAGAGTAGGGCCTGAAGCAATCCTGCGCTTTTGCGGCCAGCTCCCAAGAAAGCGAGTTGAAAAATGGAGCTCAGGGGCACTGCAATTCACAAACCTGCAGACTTATAAATGATCACTCTCGTCCACAAATATATTGAGGGAAGGCAACGAAGAGGATTTGAAAGCCAGGCAGAATTGCAGGAAACAGATTTCAGGAGGGAGATTCGAATCGCCTTTAAAGCACAGGAAAAGCGGCAAAACCTCGACAATGATGCCCTTGGCCAAAAAGGGCGTATGCGTTTTTTCCTGAATATATTCAGGAAAAAACGCATACGCCCTTTTTGGCCAACCAAGCAACCTGGAAAGGCAAATCAGCGCTACAAAGAAGTCTCGCTTCCCATCGGTCAAAAGGGCCATGCTGAATAAAGTGTCAAAACCAGAAATGCAGGACAGGCCATGGAGAAACGGGAGCCTTGATACGCTGATGGACAGGATGTAAATTGCCAACAGCCACTCTGGAGAAGTGTAACGTGTGTCCTGAAACATCTAAAAAACTCAGCTTAGAGAGCATAGGGCACTTCCACTTATGGGCTTATAAATTGGGAAAACTAAAAATCAGCAAGACACAGGCACCCCAAAGTTTAGGGCTGCTCTGTTGACAAGAACCTCCACTTCGTTACACCTTAAATATCCCAGGAAAGAGAAAAATGGATAAAGAAGTTGTGGTCCTTATGTACAATGGAATATCACTCAGCCATGAAATCAACGTCATAAGGCTAGCAGCAGCATGATGAGTGGATTTAGGTACGACGATTCTAAGTGAAATAAGTCACACAGAGAAAGACAATTATCATAAGATATCACTTATAGAGGGAGTGTAAACACCGCTACCCTTGAACTGAATTACAAAACAGAACAGAGTCACACGTTTAGAAAACACACTATGGCTGCTTAACGGGAAAGGTGAGGTGGGGTGATGCATAAAACAAGGGTTTCAAATTAGCTCAGATACCGTTCCATAAACCCAATAGGTAATAGACAAGACCTACTCCTAGTTCAGTGAATTGGACTCAACACCCCCTATTCACCGCCCAAGAATATATCTGACTAGTAAGAATCTTAAAACCTATGTATTGATATCTCTCTGTAAGTGAGTCAAGTGGGTGTAAAGCGGCATAAACACAGCAGTGAAAAGCAGCTAAACCCCATTATAAAAATCAATTACTTTTAAAAACCCGTGAAACAAAGACAGTGAAAGAGAGAGAAATTCTTCCAAAATTCGTTCAGGGGCTGTGATGCCACCTGGATTGACCATATCTAGACCCACAGCTGATTGAGACATAAGGGTGGACACTCTTGGGGATGAGAGGTTTGGTGAGGTTGGGTGAGCAAACGCAGACCCTTTAAAGTAATACTGCGTGGTACCCATCCCATGGGTCCCAAATCTCCAGGTTCAAGGGCATCTTCCTACATCGAAAACATGCATGAGAAACCCAGAAGATGGTACACCGTGTGATCGGGAAAGGTTTCTAAAACGCACCTCATTTCTCATCTCCTTGTGCGCGGGTTCGCCATTCCAGCCGCTTTACAAGCAATCTCCCTCCTTGGAGAATCAGCACCTTTAACCTCCTGTTCCGTACAGGTTGCAATTTGTCCTGAGGATGAACGGGAAGAGGGGGAACCAATGAGAGACTAGCTCTAGGTGTTGGGACAGGCACAGGTCACTCTATTTTCCCATCAGGAAGAAGAATTAACCACAGGCTCAGCCTGCCGCCCGTGACCAGAGTAGGGCCTGAAGCAATCCTGCGCTTTTGCGGCCAGCTCCCAAGAAAGCGAGTTGAAAAATGGAGCTCAGGGGCACTGCAATTCACAAACCTGCAGACTTATAAATGATCACTCTCGTCCACAAATATATTGAGGGAAGGCAACGAAGAGGATTTGAAAGCCAGGCAGAATTGCAGGAAACAGATTTCAGGAGGGAGATTCGAATCGCCTTTAAAGCACAGGAAAAGCGGCAAAACCTCGACAATGATGCCCTTGGCCAAAAAGGGCGTATGCGTTTTTTCCTGAATATATTCAGGAAAAAACGCATACGCCCTTTTTGGCCAACCAAGCAACCTGGAAAGGCAAATCAGCGCTACAAAGAAGTCTCGCTTCCCATCGGTCAAAAGGGCCATGCTGAATAAAGTGTCAAAACCAGAAATGCAGGACAGGCCATGGAGAAACGGGAGCCTTGATACGCTGATGGACAGGATGTAAATTGCCAACAGCCACTCTGGAGAAGTGTAACGTGTGTCCTGAAACATCTAAAAAACTCAGCTTAGAGAGCATAGGGCACTTCCACTTATGGGTTTATAAATTGGGAAAACTAAAAATCAGCAAGACACAGGCACCCCAAAGTTTAGGGCTGCTCTGTTGACAAGAACCTCCACTTCGTTACACCTTAAATATCCCAGGAAAGAGAAAAATGGATAAAGAAGTTGTGGTCCTTATGTACAATGGAATATCACTCAGCCATGAAATCAACGTCATAAGGCTAGCAGCAGCATGATGAGTGGATTTAGGTACGACGATTCTAAGTGAAATAAGTCACACAGAGAAAGACAATTATCATAAGATATCACTTATAGAGGGAGTGTAAACACCGCTACCCTTGAACTGAATTACAAAACAGAACAGAGTCACACGTTTAGAAAACACACTATGGCTGCTTAACGGGAAAGGTGAGGTGGGGTGATGCATAAAACAAGGGTTTCAAATTAGCTCAGATACCGTTCCATAAACCCAATATGTAATAGACAAGACTTACTCCTAGCTCAGTGAATTGGACTCAACACCCCCTATTCACCGCCCAAGAATATATCTGACTAGTAAGAATCTTAAAACCTATGTATTGATATCTCTCTGTAAGTGAGTCAAGTGGGTGTAAAGCGGCATAAACACAGCAGTGAAAAGCAGCTAAACCCCATTATAAAAATCAATTACTTTTAAAAACCCGTGAAACAAAGACAGTGAAAGAGAGAGAAATTCTTCCAAAATTCGTTCAGGGGCTGTGATGCCACCTGGATTGACCATATCTAGACCCACAGCTGATTGAGACATAAGGCTGGACACTCTTGGAGATGAGAGGTTTGGTGAGGTTGGGTGAGCAAACGCAGACCCTTTAAAGTAATACTGCGTGGTACCCATCCCATGGGTCCCAAATCTCCAGGTTCAAGGGCATCTTCCTACATCGAAAACATGCATGAGAAACCCAGAAGATGGTACACCGTGTGATCGGGAAAGGTTTCTAAAACGCACCTCATTTCTCATCTCCTTGTGCGCGGGTTCGCCATTCCAGCCGCTTTACAAGCAATCTCCCTCCTTGGAGAATCAGCACCTTTAACCTCCTGTTCCGTACAGGTTGCAATTTGTCCTGAGGATGAACGGGAAGAGGGGGAACCAATGAGAGACTAGCTCTAGGTGTTGGGACAGGCACAGGTCACTCTATTTTCCCATCAGGAAGAAGAATTAACCACAGGCTCAGCCTACCGCCCGTGACCAGAGTAGGGCCTGAAGCAATCCTGCGCTTTTGCGGCCAGCTCCCAAGAAAGCGAGTTGAAAAATGGAGCTCAGGGGCACTGCAATTCACAAACCTGCAGACTTATAAATGATCACTCTCGTCCACAAATATATTGAGGGAAGGCAACGAAGAGGATTTGAAAGCCAGGCAGAATTGCAGGAAACAGATTTCAGGAGGGAGATTCGAATCGCCTTTAAAGCACAGGAAAAGCGGCAAAATCTCGACAATGATGCCCTTGGCCAAAAAGGGCGTATGCGTTTTTTCCTGAATATATTCAGGAAAAAACGCATACGCCCTTTTTGGCCAACCAAGCAACCTGGAAAGGCAAATCAGCGCTACAAAGAAGTCTCGCTTCCCATCGGTCAAGAGGGCCATGCTGAATAAAGTGTCAAAACCAGAAATGCAGGACAGGCCATGGAGAAACGGGAGCCTTGCTACGCTGATGGACAGGATGTAAATTGCCAACAGCCACTCTGGAGAAGTGTAACGTGTGTCCTGAAACATCTAAAAAACACAGCTTAGAGAGCATAGGGCACTTCCACTTATGGGCTTATAAATTGGGAAAACTAAAAATCAGCAAGACACAGGCACCCCAAAGTTTAGGGCTGCTCTGTTGACAAGAACCTCCACTTCGTTACACCTTAAATATCCCAGGAAAGAGAAAAATGGATAAAGAAGTTGTGGTCCTTATGTACAATGGAATATCACTCAGCCATGAAATCAACGTCATAAGGCTAGTAGCAGCATGATGAGTGGATTTAGGTACGACGATTCTAAGTGAAATAAGTCACACAGAGAAAGACAATTATCATAAGATATCACTTATAGAGGGAGTGTAAACACCGCTACCCTTGAACTGAATTACAAAACAGAACAGAGTCACACGTTTAGAAAACACACTATGGCTGCTTAACGGGAAAGGTGAGGTGGGGTGATGCATAAAACAAGGGTTTCAAATTAGCTCAGATACCGTTCCATAAACCCAATATGTAATAGACAAGACTTACTCCTAGCTCAGTGAATTGGACTCAACACCCCCTATTCACCGCCCAAGAATATATCTGACTAGTAAGAATCTTAAAACCTATGTATTGATATCTCTCTGTAAGTGAGTCAAGTGGGTGTAAAGCGGCATAAACACAGCAGTGAAAAGCAGCTAAACCCCATTATAAAAATCAATTACTTTTAAAAACGCGTGAAACAAAGACAGTGAAAGAGAGAGAAATTCTTCCAAAATTCGTTCAGGGGCTGTGATGCCACCTGGATTGACCATATCTAGACCCACAGCTGATTGAGACATAAGGCTGGACACTCTTGGGGCTGAGAGGTTTGGTGAGGTTGGGTGAGCAAACGCAGACCCTTTAAAGTAATACTGCGTGGTACCCATCCCATGGGTCCCAAATCTCCAGGTTCAAGGGCATCTTCCTACATCGAAAACATGCATGAGAAACCCAGAAGATGGTACACCGTGTGATCGGGAAAGGTTTCTAAAACGCACCTCATTTCTCATCTCCTTGTGCGCGGGTTCGCCATTCCAGCCGCTTTACAAGCAATCTCCCTCCTTGGAGAATCAGCACCTTTAACCTCCTGTTCCATACAGGTTGCAATTTGTCCTGAGGATGAACGGGAAGAGGGGGAACCAATGAGAGACTAGCTCTAGGTGTTGGGACAGGCACAGGTCACTCTATTTTCCCATCAGGAAGAAGAATTAACCACAGGCTCAGCCTGCCGCCCGTGACCAGAGGAGGGCCTGAAGCAATCCTGCGCTTTTGCGGCCAGCTCCCAAGAAAGCGAGTTGAAAAATGGAGCTCAGGGGCACTGCAATTCACAAACCTGCAGACTTATAAATGATCACTCTCGTCCAAAAATATATTGAGGGAAGGCAACGAAGAGGATTTGAAAGCAAGGCAGAATTGCAGGAAACAGATTTCAGGAGGGAGATTCGAATCGCCTTTAAAGCACAGGAAAAGCGGCAAAACCTCGACAATGATGCCCTTGGCCAAAAAGGGCGTATGCGTTTTTTCCTGAATATATTCAGGAAAAAACGCATACGCCCTTTTTGGCCAACCAAGCAACCTGGAAAGGCAAATCAGCGCTACAAAGAAGTCTCGCTTCCCATCGGTCAAGAGGGCCATGCTGAATAAAGTGTCAAAACCAGAAATGCAGGACAGGCCATGGAGAACGGGAGCCTTGCTACGCTGATGGGCAGGATGTAAATTGCCAACAGCCACTCTGGAGAAGTGTACGGTGTGTCCTGAAACATATAAAAAACTCAGCTTAGAGATCATAGGGTACTTCCACTCATGGGCGTATAAATTGGGAAAACTAAAAATCAGCAAGACACAGGCACCCCAAAGTTTAGGGCTGCTCTGTTGACAAGAACCTCCACTTCGTTACACCTTAAATATCCCAGGAAAGAGAAAAATGAATAAAGAAGTTGTGGTCCTTATGTACAATGGAATATCACTCAGCCATGAAATCAACGTCATAAGGCTAGTAGCAGCATGATGAGTGGATTTAGGTACGACGATTCTATGTGAAATAAGTCACACAGAAAAAGACACTTATCATAAGATATCACTTATAGAGGGAGTGTAAACACCGCTACCCTTGAACTGAATTACAAAACAGAACAGAGTCACACGTTTAGAAAACACACTATGGCTGCTTAACGGGAAAGGTGAGGTGGGGTGATGCATAAAACAAGGGTTTCAAATTAGCTCAGATACCGTTCCATAAACCCAATAGGTAATAGACAAGACCTACTCCTAGTTCAGTGAATTGGACTCAACACCCCCTATTCACCGCCCAAGAATATATCTGACTAGTAAGAATCTTAAAACCTATGTATTGATATCTCTCTGTAAGTGAGTCAAGTGGGTGTAAAGCGGCATAAACACAGCAGTGAAAAGCAGCTAAACCCCATTATAAAAATCAATTACTTTTAAAAACCCGTGAAACAAAGACAGTGAAAGAGAGAGAAATTCTTCCAAAATTCGTTCAGGGGCTGTGATGCCACCTGGATTGACCATATCTAGACCCACAGCTGATTGAGACATAAGGGTGGACACTCTTGGGGATGAGAGGTTTGGTGAGGTTGGGTGAGCAAACGCAGACCCTTTAAAGTAATACTGCGTGGTACCCATCCCATGGGTCCCAAATCTCCAGGTTCAAGGGCATCTTCCTACATCGAAAACATGCATGAGAAACCCAGAAGATGGTACACCGTGTGATCGGGAAAGGTTTCTAAAACGCACCTCATTTCTCATCTCCTTGTGCGCGGGTTCGCCATTCCAGCCTCTTTACAAGCAATCTCCCTCCTTGGAGAATCAGCACCTTTAACCTCCTGTTCCGTACAGGTTGCAATTTGTCCTGAGGATGAACGGGAAGAGGGGGAACCAATGAGAGACTAGCTCTAGGTGTTGGGACAGGCACAGGTCACTCTATTTTCCCATCAGGAAGAAGAATTAACCACAGGCTCAGCCTGCCGCCCGTGACCAGAGGAGGGCCTGAAGCAATCCTGCGCTTTTGCGGCCAGCTCCCAAGAAAGCGAGTTGAAAAATGGAGCTCAGGGGCACTGCAATTCACAAACCTGCAGACTTATAAATGATCACTCTCGTCCAAAAATATATTGAGGGAAGGCAACGAAGAGGATTTGAAAGCAAGGCAGAATTGCAGGAAACAGATTTCAGGAGGGAGATTCGAATCGCCTTTAAAGCACAGGAAAAGCGGCAAAACCTCGACAATGATGCCCTTGGCCAAAAAGGGCGTATGCGTTTTTTCCTGAATATATTCAGGAAAAAACGCATACGCCCTTTTTGGCCAACCAAGCAACCTGGAAAGGCAAATCAGCGCTACAAAGAAGTCTCGCTTCCCATCGGTCAAGAGGGCCATGCTGAATAAAGTGTCAAAACCAGAAATGCAGGACAGGCCATGGAGAAACGGGAGCCTTGCTACGCTGATGGGCAGGATGTAAATTGCCCACAGCCACTCTGGAGAAGTGTACGGTGTGTCCTGAAACATATAAAAAACTCAGCTTAGAGATCATAGGGTACTTCCACTCATGGGCGTATAAATTGGGAAAACTAAAAATCAGCAAGACACAGGCACCCCAAAGTTTAGGGCTGCTCTGTTGACAAGAACCTCCACTTCGTTACACCTTAAATATCCCAGGAAAGAGAAAATGAATAAAGAAGTTGTGGTCCTTATGTACAATGGAATATCACTCAGCCATGAAATCAACGTCATAAGGCTAGTAGCAGCATGATGAGTGGATTTAGGTACGACGATTCTATGTGAAATAAGTCACACAGAAAAAGACACTTATCATAAGATATCACTTATAGAGGGAGTGTAAACACCGCTACCCTTGAACTGAATTACAAAACAGAACCGAGTCACACGTTTAGAAAACACACTATGGCTGCTTAACGGGAAAGGTGAGGTGGGGTGATGCATAAAACAAGGGTTTCAAATTAGCTCAGATACCGTTCCATAAACCCAATAGGTAATAGACAAGACCTACTCCTAGTTCAGTGAATTGGACTCAACACCCCCTATTCACCGCCCAAGAATATATCTGACTAGTAAGAATCTTAAAACCTATGTATTGATATCTCTCTGTAAGTGAGTCAAGTGGGTGTAAAGTGGCATAAACACAGCAGTGAAAAGCAGCTAAACCCCATTATAAAAATCAATTACTTTTAAAAACCCGTGAAACAAAGACAGGGAAAGAGAGAGAAATTCTTCCAAAATTCGTTCAGGGGCTGTGATGCCACCTGGATTGACCATATCTAGACCCACAGCTGATTGAGACATAAGGGTGGACACTCTTGGGGATGAGAGGTTTGGTGAGGTTGGGTGAGCAAACGCAGACCCTTTAAAGTAATACTGCGTGGTACCCATCCCATGGGTCCCAAATCTCCAGGTTCAAGGGCATCTTCCTACATCGAAAACATGCATGAGAAACCCAGAAGATGGTACACCGTGTGATCGGGAAAGGTTTCTAAAACGCACCTCATTTCTCATCTCCTTGTGCGCGGGTTCGCCATTCCAGCCGCTTTACAAGCAATCTCCCTCCTTGGAGAATCAGCACCTTTAACCTCCTGTTCCGTACAGGTTGCAATTTGTCCTGAGGATGAACGGGAAGAGGGGGAACCAATGAGAGACTAGCTCTAGGTGTTGGGACAGGCACAGGTCACTGTATTTTCCCATCAGGAAGAAGAATTAACCACAGGCTCAGCCTGCCGCCCGGGACCAGAGTAGGGCCTGAAGCAATCCTGCGCTTTTGCGGCCAGCTCCCAAGAAAGCGAGTTGAAAAATGGAGCTCAGGGGCACTGCAATTCACAAACCTGCAGACTTATAAATGATCACTCTCGTCCACAAATATATTGAGGGAAGGCAACGAAGAGGATTTGAAAGCAAGGCAGAATTGCAGGAAACAGATTTCAGGAGGGAGATTCGAATCGCCTTTAAAGCACAGGAAAAGCGGCAAAACCTCGACAATGATGCCCTTGGCCAAAAAGGGCGTATGCGTTTTTTCCTGAATATATTCAGGAAAAAACGCATACGCCCTTTTTGGCCAACCAAGCAACCTGGAAAGGCAAATCAGCGCTACAATGAAGTCTCGCTTCCCTTCGGTCAAGAGGGCCATGCTGAATAAAGTGTCAAAACCAGAAATGCAGGACAGGCCATGGAGAAACGGGAGCCTTGCTACGCTGATGGACAGGATGTAAATTGACAACAGCCACTCTGGAGAAGTGTACCGTGTGTCCTGAAACATCTAAAAAACTCAGCTTAGAGAGCATAGGGCACTTCCACTTATGGGCTTATAAATTGGGAAAACTAAAAATCAGCAAGACACAGGCACCCCAAACTTTAGGGCTGCTCTGTTAACAAGAACCTCCACTTCGTTACACCTTAAATATCCCAGCAAAGAGAAAAATGGATAAAGAAGTTGTGGTCCTTATGTACAATGGAATATCACTCAGCCATGAAATCAACGTCATAAGGCTAGCAGCAGCATGATGAGTGGATTTAGGTACGACGATTCTAAGTGAAATAAGTCACACAGAAAAAGACACTTATCATAAGATATCACTTATAGAGGGAGTGTAAACACCGCTACCCTTGAACTGAATTACAAAACAGAACAGAGTCACACGTTTAGAAAACACACTATGGCTGCTTAACGGGAAAGGTGAGGTGGGGTGATGCATAAAACAAGGGTTTCAAATTAGCTCAGATACCGTTCCATAAACCCAATAGGTAATAGACAAGACCTACTCCTAGTTCAGTGAATTGGACTCAACACCCCCTATTCACCGCCCAAGAATATATCTGACTAGTAAGAATCTTCAAACCTATGTATTGATATCTCTCTGTAAGTGAGTCAAGTGGGTGTAAAGCGGCATAAACACAGCAGTGAAAAGCAGCTAAACCCCATTATAAAAATCAATTACTTTTAAAAACCCGTGAAACAAAGACAGTGAAAGAGAGAAATTTTACAAAATTCGTTCAGGGGCTGTGATGCCACCTGGATTGACCATATCTAGACCCACAGCTGATTGAGACGTAAGGCTGGACACTCTTGGGGCTGAGAGGTTTGGTGAGGTTGGGTGAGCAAAGGCAGACCCTTTAAAGTAATACTGCGTGGTACCCATCCCATGGGTCCCAAATCTCCAGGTTCAAGGGCATCTTCCTACATCGAAAACATGCATGAGAAACCCAGAAGATGGTACAGCGTGTGATCGGGAAAGGTTTCTAAAACGCACCTCATTTCTCATCTCCTTGTGCGCGGGTTCGCCATTCCAGCTGCTTTACAAGCAATCTCCCTCCTTGGAGAATCAGCACCTTTAACCTCCTGTTCCGTACAGGTTGCAATTTGTCCTGAGGATGAACGGGAAGAGGGGGAACCAATGAGAGACTAGCTCTAGGTGTTGGGACAGGCACAGGTCACTCTATTTTCCCATCAGGAAGAAGAATTAACCACAGGCTCAGCATGCCGCCCGTGACCAGAGGAGGGCCTGAAGCAATCCTGCGCTTTTGCGGCCAGCTCCCAAGAAAGCGAGTTGAAAAATGGAGCTCAGGGGCACTGCAATTCACAAACCTGCAGACTTATAAATGATCACTCTCGTCCACAAATATATTGAGGGAAGGCAACGAAGAGGATTTGAAAGCAAGGCAGAATTGCAGGAAACAGATTTCAGGAGGGAGATTCGAATCGCCTTTAAAGCACAGGAAAAGCGGCAAAACCTCGACAATGATGCCCTTGGCCAAAAAGGGCGTATGCGTTTTTTCCTGAATATATTCAGGAAAAAACGCATACGCCCGTTTTGGACAACCAAGCAACCTGGAAAGGCAAATCAGCGCTACAAAGAAGTCTCGCTTCCCATCGGTCAAGAGGGCCATGCTGAATAAAGTGTCAAAACCCGAAATGCAGGACAGGCCATGGAGAAACGGGAGCCTTGCTACGCTGAAGGGCAGGAGTAAATTGCCAACAGCCACTCTGGAGAAGTGTACGGTGTGTCCTGAAACATATAAAAAACTCAGCTTAGAGATCATAGGGTACTTCCACTCATGGGCGTATAAATTGGGAAAACTAAAAATCAGCAAGACACAGGCACCCCAAAGTTTAGGGCTGCTCTGTTGACAAGAACCTCCACTTCGTTACACCTTAAATATCCCAGGAAAGAGAAAAATGAATAAAGAAGTTGTGGTCCTTATGTACAATGGAATATCACTCAGCCATGAAATCAACGTCATAAGGCTAGTAGCAGCATGATGAGTGGATTTAGGTACGACGATTCTATGTGAAATAAGTCACACAGAAAAAGACACTTATCATAAGATATCACTTATAGAGGGAGTGTAAACACCGCTACCCTTGAACTGAATTACAAAACAGAACCGAGTCACACGTTTAGAAAACACACTATGGCTGCTTAACGGGAAAGGTGAGGTGGGGTGATGCATAAAACAAGGGTTTCAAATTAGCTCAGATACCGTTCCATAAACCCAATAGGTAATAGACAAGACCTACTCCTAGTTCAGTGAATTGGACTCAACACCCCCTATTCACCGCCCAAGAATATATCTGACTAGTAAGAATCTTCAAACCTATGTATTGATATCTCTCTGTAAGTGAGTCAAGTGGGTGTAAAGCGGCATAAACACAGCAGTGAAAAGCAGCTAAACCCCATTATAAAAATCAATTACTTTTAAAAACCCGTGAAACAAAGACAGTGAAAGAGAGAGAAATTCTTCCAAAATTCGTTCAGGGGCTGTGATGCCACCTGGATTGACCATATCTAGACCCACAGCTGATTGAGACATAAGGGTGGACACTCTTGGGGCTGAGAGGTATGGTGAGGTTGGGTGAGCAAACGCAGACCCTTTAAAGTAATACTGCGTGGTACCCATCCCATGGGTCCCAAATCTCCAGGTTCAAGGGCATCTTCCTACATCGAAAACATGCATGAGAAACCCAGAAGATGGTACACCGTGTGATCGGGAAAGGTTTCTAAAACGCACCTCATTTCTCATCTCCTTGTGCGCGGGTTCGCCATTCCAGCCTCTTTACAAGCAATCTCCCTCCTTGGAGAATCAGCACCTTTAACCTCCTGTTCCGTACAGGTTGCAATTTGTCCTGAGGATGAACGGGAAGAGGGGGAACCAATGAGAGACTAGCTCTAGGTGTTGGGACAGGCACAGGTCACTCTAATTTCCCATCAGGAAGAAGAATTAACCACAGGCTCAGCCTGCCGCCCGTGACCAGAGGAGGGCCTGAAGCAATCCTGCGCTTTTGCGGCCAGCTCCCAAGAAAGCGAGTTGAAAAATGGAGCTCAGGGGCACTGCAATTCACAAACCTGCAGACTTATAAATGATCACTCTCGTCCACAAATATATTGAGGGAAGGCAACGAAGAGGATTTGAAAGCAAGGCAGAATTGCAGGAAACAGATTTCAGGAGGGAGATTCGAATCGCCTTTAAAGCACAGGAAAAGCGGCAAAACCTCGACAATGATGCCCTTGGCCAAAAAGGGCGTATGCGTTTTTTCCTGAATATATTCAGGAAAAAACGCATACGCCCTTTTTGGCCAACCAAGCAACCTGGAAAGGCAAATCAGCGCTACAAAGAAGTCTCGCTTCCCATCGGTCAAGAGGGCCATGCTGAATAAAGTGTCAAAACCAGAAATGCAGGACAGGCCATGGAGAAACGGGAGCCTTGCTACGCTGATGGGCAGGATGTAAATTGCCAACAGCCACTCTGGAGAAGTGTACGGTGTGTCCTGAAACATATAAAAAACTCAGCTTAGAGATCATAGGGTACTTCCACTCATGGGCGTATAAATTGGGAAAACTAAAAATCAGCAAGACACAGGCACCCCAAAGTTTAGGGCTGCTCTGTTGACAAGAACCTCCACTTCGTTACACCTTAAATATCCAAGGAAAGAGAAAAATGAATAAAGAAGTTGTGGTCCTTATGTACAACGGAATATCTCTCAGCCATGAAATCAACGTCATAAGGCTAGTAGCAGCATGATGAGTGGATTTAGGTACGACGATTCTATGTGAAATAAGTCACACAGAAAAAGACACTTATCATAAGATATCACTTATAGAGGGAGTGTAAACACCGCTACCCTTGAACTGAATTACAAAACAGAACAGAGTCACACGTTTAGAAAACACACTATGGCTGCTTAACGGGAAAGGTGAGGTGGGGTGATGTATAAAACAAGGGTTTCAAATTAGCTCAGATACCGTTCCATAAACCCAATAGGTAATAGACAAGACCTACTCCTAGTTCAGTGAATTGGACTCAACACCCCCTATTCACCGCCCAAGAATATATCTGACTAGTAAGAATCTTCAAACCTATGTATTGATATCTCTCTGTAAGTGAGTCAAGTGGGTGTAAAGCGGCATAAACACAGCAGTGAAAAGCAGCTAAACCCCATTATAAAAATCAATTACTTTTAAAAACCCGTGAAACAAAGACAGTGAAGGAGAGAGAAATTCTTCCAAATTTCGTTCAGGGGCTGTGATGCCACCTGGATTGACCATATCTAGACCCACAGCTGATTGAGACATAAGGCTGGACACTCTTGGGGCTGAGAGGTTTGGTGAGGTTGGGTGAGCAAACGCAGACCCTTTAAAGTAATACTGCGTGGTACCCATCCCATGGGTCCCAAATCTCCAGGTTCAAGGGCATCTTCCTACATCGAAAACATGCATGAGAAACCCAGAAGATGGTACACCGTGTGATCGGGAAAGGTTTCTAAAACGCACCTCATTTCTCATCTCCTTGTGCGCGGGTTCGCCATTCCAGCCGCTTTACAAGCAATCTCCCTCCTTGGAGAATCAGCACCTTTAACCTCCTGTTCCGTACAGGTTGCAATTTGTCCTGAGGATGAACGGGAAGAGGGGGAACCAATGAGAGACTAGCTCTAGGTGTTGGGACAGGCACAGGTCACTCTATTTTCCCATCAGGAAGAAGAATTAACCACAGGCTCAGCCTGCCGCCCGTGACCAGAGGAGGGCCTGAAGCAATCCTGCGCTTTTGCGGCCAGCTCCCAAGAAAGCGAGTTGAAAAATGGAGCTCAGGGGCACTGCAATTCACAAACCTGCAGACTTATAAATGATCACTCTCGTCCAAAAATATATTGAGGGAAGGCAACGAAGAGGATTTGAAAGCAAGGCAGAATTGCAGGAAACAGATTTCAGGAGGGAGATTCGAATCGCCTTTAAAGCACAGGAAAAGCGGCAAAACCTCGACAATGATGCCCTTGGCCAAAAAGGGCGTATGCGTTTTTTCCTGAATATATTCAGGAAAAAACGCATACGCCCTTTTTGGCCAACCAAGCAACCTGGAAAGGCAAATCAGCGCTACAAAGAAGTCTCGCTTCCCATCGGTCAAGAGGGCCATGCTGAATAAAGTGTCAAAACCCGAAATGCAGGACAAGCCATGGATAAACGGGAGCCTTGCTACGCTGATGGGCAGGATGTAAATTGCCAACAGCCACTCTGGAGAAGTGTACGGTGTGTCCTGAAACATATAAAAAACTCAGCTTAGAGATCATAGGGTACTTCCACTCATGGGCGTATAAATTGGGAAAACTAAAAATCAGCAAGACACAGGCACCCCAAAGTTTAGGGCTGCTCTGTTGACAAGAACCTCCACTTCATTACACCTTAAATATCCCAGGAAAGAGAAAAATGAATAAAGAAGTTGTGGTCCTTATGTACAATGGAATATCACTCAGCCATGAAATCAACGTCATAAGGCTAGTAGCAGCATGATGAGTGGATTTAGGTACGACGATTCTATGTGAAATAAGTCACACAGAAAAAGACACTTATCATAAGATATCACTTATAGAGGGAGTGTAAACACCGCTACCCTTGAACTGAATTACAAAACAGAACCGAGTCACACGTTTAGAAAACACACTATGGCTGCTTAACGGGAAAGGTGAGGTGGGGTGATGCATAAAACAAGGGTTTCAAATTAGCTCAGATACCGTTCCATAAACCCAATAGGTAATAGACAAGACCTACTCCTAGTTCAGTGAATTGGACTCAACACCCCCTATTCACCGCCCAAGAATATATCTGACTAGTAAGAATCTTAAAACCTATGTATTGATATCTCTCTGTAAGTGAGTCAAGTGGGTGTAAAGCGGCATAAACACAGCAGTGAAAAGCAGCTAAACCCCATTATAAAAATCAATTACTTTTAAAAACCCGTGAAACAAAGACAGTGAAGGAGAGAGAAATTCCTCCAAATTTCGTTCAGGGGCTGTGATGCCACCTGGATTGACCATATCTAGACCCACAGCTGATTGAGACATAAGGCTGGACACTCTTGGGGCTGAGAGGTTTGGTGACGTTGGGTGAGCAAATGCAGACCCTTTAATGTAATACTGCATGGTACCCATCCCATGGGTCCCAAATCTCCAGGTTCAAGGGCATCTTCCTACATCGAAAACATGCATGAGAAACCCAGAAGATGGTACACCGTGTGATCGGGAAAGGTTTCTAAAACGCACCTCATTTCTCATCTCCTTGTGCGCGGGTTCGCCATTCCAGCCGCTTTACAAGCAATCTCCCTCCTTGGAGAATCAGCACCTTTAACCTCCTGTTCCGTACAGGTTGCAATTTGTCCTGAGGATGAACGGGAAGAGGGGGAACCAATGAGAGACTAGCTCTAGGTGTTGGGACAGGCACAGGTCACTCTATTTTCCCATCAGGAAGAAGAATTAACCACAGGCTCAGCCTGCCGCCCGGGACCAGAGGAGGGCCTGAAGCAATCCTGCGCTTTTGCGGCCAGCTCCCAAGAAAGCGAGTTGAAAAATGGAGCTCAGGGGCACTGCAATTCACAAACCTGCAGACTTATAAATGATCACTCTCGTCCACAAATATATTGAGGGAAGGCAACGAAGAGGATTTGAAAGCAAGGCAGAATTGCAGGAAACAGATTTCAGGAGGGAGATTCGAATCGCCTTTAAAGCACAGGAAAAGCGGCAAAACCTCGACAATGATGCCCTTGGCCAAAAAGGGCGTATGCGTTTTTTCCTGAATATATTCAGGAAAAAACGCATACGCCCTTTTTGGCCAACCAAGCAACCTGGAAAGGCAAATCAGCGCTACAAAGAAGTCTCGCTTCCCATCGGTCAAGAGGGCCATGCTGAATAAAGTGTCAAAACCAGAAATGCAGGACAGGCCATGGAGAAACGGGAGCCTTGCTACGCTGATGGGCAGGATGTAAATTGCCAACAGCCACTCTGGAGAAGTGTACGGTGTGTCCTGAAACATATAAAAAACTCAGCTTAGAGATCATAGGGTACTTCCACTCATGGGCGTATAAATTGGGAAAACTAAAAATCAGCAAGACACAGGCACCCCAAAGTTTAGGGCTGCTCTGTTGACAAGAACCTCCACTTCGTTACACCTTAAATATCCCAGGAAAGAGAAAAATGAATAAAGAAGTTGTGGTCCTTATGTACAATGGAATATCACTCAGCCATGAAATCAACGTCATAAGGCTAGTAGCAGCATGATGAGTGGATTTAGGTACGACGATTCTATGTGAAATAAGTCACACAGAAAAAGACACTTATCATAAGATATCACTTATAGAGGGAGTGTAAACACCGCTACCCTTGAACTGAATTACAAAACAGAACAGAGTCCCACGTTTAGAAAACACACTATGGCTGCTTAACGGGAAAGGTGAGGTGGGGTGATGCATAAAACAAGGGTTTCAAATTAGCTCAGATACCGTTCCATAAACCCAATAGGTAATAGACAAGACCTACTCCTAGTTCAGTGAATTGGACTCAACACCCCCTATTCACCGCCCAAGAATATATCTGACTAGTAAGAATCTTAAAACCTATGTATTGATATCTCTCTGTAAGTGAGTCAAGTGGGTGTAAAGCGGCATAAACACAGCAGTGAAAAGCAGCTAAACCCCATTATAAAAATCAATTACTTTTAAAAACCCGTGAAACAAAGACAGTGAAAGAGAGAGAAATTCTTCCAAAATTCGTTCAGGGGCTGTGATGCCACCTGGATTGACCATATCTAGACCCACAGCTGATTGAGACATAAGGCTGGACACTCTTGGGGCTGAGAGGTTTGGTGAGGTTGGGTGAGCAAACGCAGACCCTTTAAAGTAATACTGCGTGGTACCCATCCCATGGGTCCCAAATCTCCAGGTTCAAGGGCATCTTCCTACATCGAAAACATGCATGAGAAACCCAGAAGATGGTACACCGTGTGATCGGGAAAGGTTTCTAAAACGCACCTCATTTCTCATCTCCTTGTGCGCGGGTTCGCCATTCCAGCCGCTTTACAAGCAATCTCCCTCCTTGGAGAATCAGCACCTTTAACCTCCTGTTCCGTACAGGTTGCAATTTGTCCTGAGGATGAACGGGAAGAGGGGGAACCAATGAGAGACTAGCTCTAGGTGTTGGGACAGGCACAGGTCACTCTAATTTCCCATCAGGAAGAAGAATTAACCACAGGCTCAGCCTGCCGCCCGTGACCAGAGGAGGGCCTGAAGCAATCCTGCGCTTTTGCGGCCAGCTCCCAAGAAAGCGAGTTGAAAAATGGAGCTCAGGGGCACTGCAATTCACAAACCTGCAGACTTATAAATGATCACTCTCGTCCACAAATATATTGAGGGAAGGCAACGAAGAGGATTTGAAAGCAAGGCAGAATTGCAGGAAACAGATTTCAGGAGGGAGAGTCGAATCGCCTTTAAAGCACAGGAAAAGCGGCAAAACCTCGACAATGATGCCCTTGGCCAAAAAGGGCGTATGCGTTTTTTCCTGAATATATTCAGGAAAAAACGCATATGCCCTTTTTGGCCAACCAAGCAACCTGGAAAGGCAAATCAGCGCTACAAAGAAGTCTCGCTTCCCATCGGTCAAGAGGGCCATGCTGAATAAAGTGTCAAAACCAGAAATGCAGGACAGGCCATGGAGAAACGGGAGCCTTGCTACGCTGATGGGCAGGATGTAAATTGCCAACAGCCACTCTGGAGAAGTGAACGGTGTGTCCTGAAACATATAAAAAACTCAGCTTAGAGATCATAGGGTACTTCCACTCATGGGCGTATAAATTGGGAAAACTAAAAATCAGCAAGACACAGGCACCCCAAAGTTTAGGGCTGCTCTGTTGACAAGAACCTCCACTTCGTTACACCTTAAATATCCAAGGAAAGAGAAAAATGAATAAAGAAGTTGTGGTCCTTATGTACAACGGAATATCACTCAGCCATGAAATCAACGTCATAAGGCTAGTAGCAGCATGATGAGTGGATTTAGGTACGACGATTCTATGTGAAATAAGTCACACAGAAAAAGACACTTATCATAAGATATCACTTATAGAGGGAGTGTAAACACCGCTACCCTTGAACTGAATTACAAAACAGAACAGAGTCACACGTTTAGAAAACACACTATGGCTGCTTAACGGGAAAGGTGAGGTGGGGTGATGTATAAAACAAGGGTTTCAAATTAGCTCAGATACCGTTCCATAAACCCAATAGGTAATAGACAAGACCTACTCCTAGTTCAGTGAATTGGACTCAACACCCCCTATTCACCGCCCAAGAATATATCTGACTAGTAAGAATCTTCAAACCTATGTATTGATATCTCTCTGTAAGTGAGTCAAGTGGGTGTAAAGCGGCATAAACACAGCAGTGAAAAGCAGCTAAACCCCATTATAAAAATCAATTACTTTTAAAAACCCGTGAAACAAAGACAGTGAAGGAGAGAGAAATTCTTCCAAATTTCGTTCAGGGGCTGTGATGCCACCTGGATTGACCATATCTAGACCCACAGCTGATTGAGACATAAGGCTGGACACTCTTGGGGCTGAGAGGTTTGGTGAGGTTGGGTGAGCAAACGCAGACCCTTTAATGTAATACTGCGTGGTACCCATCCCATGGGTCCCAAATCTCCAGGTTCAAGGGCATCTTCCTACATCGAAAACATGCATGAGAAACCCAGAAGATGGTACACCGTGTGATCGGGAAAGGTTTCTAAAACGCACCTCATTTCTCATCTCCTTGTGCGCGGGTTCGCCATTCCAGCCGCTTTACAAGCAATCTCCCTCCTTGGAGAATCAGCACCTTTAACCTCCTGTTCCGTACAGGTTGCAATTTGTCCTGAGGATGAACGGGAAGAGGGGGAACCAATGAGAGACTAGCTCTAGGTGTTGGGACAGGCACAGGTCACTCTATTTTCCCATCAGGAAGAAGAATTAACCACAGGCTCAGCCTGCCGCCCGTGACCAGAGGAGGGCCTGAAGCAATCCTGCGCTTTTGCGGCCAGCTCCCAAGAAAGCGAGTTGAAAAATGGAGCTCAGGGGCACTGCAATTCACAAACCTGCAGACTTATAAATGATCACTCTCGTCCACAAATATATTGAGGGAAGGCAACGAAGAGGATTTGAAAGCAAGGCAGAATTGCAGGAAACAGATTTCAGGAGGGAGATTCGAATCGCCTTTAAAGCACAGGAAAAGCGGCAAAACCTCGACAATGATGCCCTTGGCCAAAAAGGGCGTATGCGTTTTTTCCTGAATATATTCAGGAAAAAACGCATACGCCCTTTTTGGCCAACCAAGCAACCTGGAAAGGCAAATCAGCGCTACAAAGAAGTCTCGCTTCCCATCGGTCAAGAGGGCCATGCTGAATAAAGTGTCAAAACCAGAAATGCAGGACAGGCCATGGAGAAACGGGAGCCTTGCTACGCTGATGGGCAGGATGTAAATTGCCAACAGCCACTCTGGAGAAGTGTACGGTGTGTCCTGAAACATATAAAAAACTCAGCTTAGAGATCATAGGGTACTTCCACTCATGGGCGTATAAATTGGGAAAACTAAAAATCAGCAAGACACAGGCACCCCAAAGTTTAGGGCTGCTCTGTTGACAAGAACCTCCACTTCGTTACACCTTAAATATCCCAGGAAAGAGAAAAATGAATAAAGAAGTTGTGGTCCTTATGTACAATGGACTATCACTCAGCCATGAAATCAACGTCATAAGGCTAGTAGCAGCATGATGAGTGGATTTAGGTACGACGATTCTATGTGAAATAAGTCACACAGAAAAAGACATTTATCATAAGATATCACTTATAGAGGGAGTGTAAACACCGCTACCCTTGAACTGAATTACAAAACAGAACCGAGTCACACGTTTAGAAAACACACTATGGCTGCTTAACGGGAAAGGTGAGGTGGGGTGATGCATAAAACAAGGGTTTCAAATTAGCTCAGATACCGTTCCATAAACCCAATATGTAATAGACAAGACTTACTCCTAGCTCAGTGAATTGGACTCAACACCCCCTATTCACCGCCCAAGAATATATCTGACTAGTAAGAATCTTCAAACCTATGTATTGATATCTCTCTGTAAGTGAGTCAAGTGGGTGTAAAGCGGCATAAACACAGCAGTGAAAAGCAGCTAAACCCCATTATAAAAATCAATTACTTTTAAAAACCCGTGAAACAAAGACAGTGAAAGAGAGAGAAATTTTTCCAAAATTCGTTCAGGGGCTGTGATGCCACCTGGATTGACCATATCTAGACACACAGCTGATTGAGACATAAGGCTGGACACTCTTGGGGCTGAGAGGTTTGGTGAGGTTGGGTGAGCAAACGCAGACCCTTTAAAGTAATACTGCGTGGTACGCATCCCATGGGTCCCAAATCTCCAGGTTCAAGGGCATCTTCCTACATCGAAAACATGCATGAGAAACCCAGAAGATGGTACACCGTGTGATCGGGAAAGGTTTCTAAAACGCACCTCATTTCTCATCTCCTTGTGCGCGGGTTCGCCATTCCAGCCGCTTTACAAGCAATCTCCCTCCTTGGAGAATCAGCACCTTTAACCTCCTGTTCCGTACAGGTTGCAATTTGTCCTGAGGATGAACGGGAAGAGGGGGAACCAATGAGAGACTAGCTCTAGGTGTTGGGACAGGCACAGGTCACTCTATTTTCCCATCAGGAAGAAGAATTAACCACAGGCTCAGCCTGCCGCCCGGGACCAGAGGAGGGCCTGAAGCAATCCTGCGCTTTTGCGGCCAGCTCCCAAGAAAGCGAGTTGAAAAATGGAGCTCAGGGGCACTGCAATTCACAAACCTGCAGACTTATAAATGATCACTCTCGTCCAAAAATATATTGAGGGAAGGCAACGAAGAGGATTTGAAAGCAAGGCAGAATTGCAGGAAACAGATTTCAGGAGGGAGATTCGAATCGCCTTTAAAGCACAGGAAAAGCGGCAAAACCTCGACAATGATGCCCTTGGCCAAAAAGGGCGTATGCGTTTTTTCCTGAATATATTCAGGAAAAAACGCATACGCCCTTTTTGGCCAACCAAGCAACCTGGAAAGGCAAATCAGCGCTACAAAGAAGTCTCGCTTCCCATCGGTCAAGAGGGCCATGCTGAATAAAGTGTCAAAACCAGAAATGCAGGACAGGCCATGGAGAAACGGGAGCCTTGCTACGCTGATGGGCAGGATGTAAATTGCCAACAGCCACTCTGGAGAAGTGTACGGTGTGTCCTGAAACATATAAAAAACTCAGCTTAGAGATCATAGGGTACTTCCACTCATGGGCGTATAAATTGGGAAAACTAAAAATCAGCAAGACACAGGCACCCCAAAGTTTAGGGCTGCTCTGTTGACAAGAACCTCCACTTCGTTACACCTTAAATATCCCAGGAAAGAGAAAAATGAATAAAGAAGTTGTGGTCCTTATGTACAATGGAATATCACTCAGCCATGAAATCAACGTCATAAGGCTAGTAGCAGCATGATGAGTGGATTTAGGTACTAGGATTCTATGTGAAATAAGTCACACAGAAAAAGACACTTATCATAAGATATCACTTATAGAGGGAGTGTAAACACCGCTACCCTTGAACTGAATTACAAAACAGAACAGAGTCACACGTTTAGAAAACACACTATGGCTGCTTAACGGGAAAGGTGAGGTGGGGTGATGCATAAAACAAGGGTTTCAAATTAGCTCAGATACCGTTCCATAAACCCAATATGTAATAGACAAGACTTACTCCTAGCTCAGTGAATTGGACTCAACACCCCCTATTCACCGCCCAAGAATATATCTGACTTGTAAGAATCTTAAAACCTATGTATTGATATCTCTCTGTAAGTGAGTCAAGTGGGTGTAAAGCGGCATAAACACAGCAGTGAAAAGCAGCTAAACCCCATTATAAAAATCAATTACTTTTAAAAACCCGTGAAACAAAGACAGTGAAAGAGAGAAATTTTACAAAATTCGTTCAGGGGCTGTGATGCCACCTGGATTGACCATATCTAGACCCACAGCTGATTGAGACGTAAGGCTGGACACTCTTGGGGCTGAGAGGTTTGGTGAGGTTGGGTGAGCAAAGGCAGACCCTTTAAAGTAATACTGCGTGGTACCCATCCCATGGGTCCCAAATCTCCAGGTTCAAGGGCATCTTCCTACATCGAAAACATGCATGAGAAACCCAGAAGATGGTACACCGTGTGATCGGGAAAGGTTTCTAAAACGCACCTCATTTCTCAGCTCCTTGTGCGCGGGTTCGCCATTCCAGCCGCTTTACAAGCAATCTCCCTCCTTGGAGAATCAGCACCTTTAACCTCCTGTTCCGTACAGGTTGCAATTTGTCCTGAGGATGAACGGGAAGAGGGGGAACCAATGAGAGACTAGCTCTAGGTGTTGGGACAGGCACAGGTCACTCTATTTTCCCATCAGGAAGAAGAATTAACCACAGGCTCAGCCTGCCGCCCGTGACCAGAGGAGGGCCTGAAGCAATCCTGCGCTTTTGCGGCCAGCTCCCAAGAAAGCGAGTTGAAAAATGGAGCTCAGGGGCACTGCAATTCACAAACCTGCAGACTTATAAATGATCACTCTCGTCCAAAAATATATTGAGGGAAGGCAACGAAGAGGATTTGAAAGCAAGGCAGAATTGCAGGAAACAGATTTCAGGAGGGAGATTCGAATGGCCTTTAAAGCACAGGAAAAGCGGCAAAACCTCGACAATGATGCCCTTGGCCAAAAAGGGCGTATGCGTTTTTTCCTGAATATATTCAGGAAAAAACGCATACGCCCTTTTTGGCCAACCAAGCAACCTGGAAAGGCAAATCAGCGCTACAAAGAAGTCTCGCTTCCCATCGGTCAAGAGGGCCATGCTGAATAAAGTGTCAAAACCAGAAATGCAGGACAGGCCATGGAGAAACGGGAGCCTTGCTATGCTGATGGGCAGGATGTAAATTGCCAACAGCCACTCTGGAGAAGTGTACGGTGTGTCCTGAAACATATAAAAAACTCAGCTTAGAGATCATAGGGTACTTCCACTCATGGGCGTATAAATTGGGAAAACTAAAAATCAGCAAGACACAGGCACCCCAAAGTTTAGGGCTGCTCTGTTGACAAGAACCTCCACTTCGTTACACCTTAAATATCCCAGGAAAGAGAAAAATGAATAAAGTTGTGGTCCTTATGTACAATGGAATATCACTCAGCCATGAAATCAACGTCATAAGGCTAGTAGCAGCATGATGAGTGGATTTAGGTACGACGATTCTATGTGAAATAAGTCACACAGAAAAAGACACTTATCATAAGATATCACTTATAGAGGGAGTGTAAACACCGCTACCCTTGAACTGAATTACAAAACAGAACAGAGTCCCACGTTTAGAAAACACACTATGGCTGCTTAACGGGAAAGGTGAGGTGGGGTGATGCATAAAACAAGGGTTTCAAATTAGCTCAGATACCGTTCCATAAACCCAATAGGTAATAGACAAGACCTACTCCTAGTTCAGTGAATTGGACTCAACACCCCCTATTCACCGCCCAAGAATATATCTGACTAGTAAGAATCTTCAAACCTATGTATTGATATCTCTCTGTAAGTGAGTCAAGTGGGTGTAAAGCGGCATAAACACAGCAGTGAAAAGCAGCTAAACCCCATTATAAAAATCAATTACTTTTAAAAACCCGTGAAACAAAGACAGTGAAAGAGAGAGAAATTCTTCCAAAATTCGTTCAGGGGCTGTGATGCCACCTGGATTGACCATATCTAGACCCACAGCTGATTGAGACATAAGGCTGGACACTCTTGGGGCTGAGAGGTTTGGTGAGGTTGGGTGAGCAAACGCAGACCCTTTAAAGTAATACTGCGTGGTACCCATCCCATGGGTCCTAAATCTCCAGGTTCAAGGGCATCTTCCTACATCGAAAACATGCATGAGAAACCCAGAAGATGGTACACCGTGTGATCGGGAAAGGTTTCTAAAACGCACCTCATTTCTCATCTCCTTGTGCGCGGGTTCGCCATTCCAGCCGCTTTACAAGCAATCTCCCTCCTTGGAGAATCAGCACCTTTAACCTCCTGTTCCGTACAGGTTGCAATTTGTCCTGAGGATGAACGGGAAGAGGGGGAACCAATGAGAGACTAGCTCTAGGTGTTGGGACAGGCACAGGTCACTCTATTTTCCCATCAGGAAGAAGAATTAACCACAGGCTCAGCCTGCCGCCCGTGACCAGAGGAGGGCCTGAAGCAATCCTGCGCTTTTGCGGCCAGCTCCCAAGAAAGCGAGTTGAAAAATGGAGCTCAGGGGCACTGCAATTCACAAACCTGCAGACTTATAAATGATCACTCTCGTCCAAAAATATATTGAGGGAAGGCAACGAAGAGGATTTGAAAGCAAGGCAGAATTGCAGGAAACAGATTTCAGGAGGGAGATTCGAATCGCCTTTAAAGCACAGGAAAAGCGGCAAAACCTCGAAAATGATGCCCTTGGCCAAAAAGGGCGTATGCGTTTTTTCCTGAATATATTCAGGAAAAAACGCATACGCCCTTTTTGGCCAACCAAGCAACCTGGAAAGGCAAATCAGCGCTACAAAGAAGTCTCGCTTCCCATCGGTCAAGAGGGCCATGCTGAATAAAGTGTCAAAACCAGAAATGCAGGACAGGCCATGGAGAAACGGGAGCCTTGCTACGCTGATGGGCAGGATGTAAATTGCCAACAGCCACTCTGGAGAAGTGTACGGTGTGTCCTGAAACATATAAAAAACTCAGCTTAGAGATCATAGGGTACTTCCACTCATGGGCGTATAAATTGGGAAAACTAAAAATCAGCAAGACACAGGCACCCCAAAGTTTAGGGCTGCTCTGTTGACAAGAACCTCCACTTCGTTACACCTTAAATATCCCAGGAAAGAGAAAAATGAATAAAGAAGTTGTGGTCCTTATGTACAATGGAATATCACTCAGCCATGAAATCAACGTCATAAGGCTAGTAGCAGCATGATGAGTGGATTTAGGTACGACGATTCTATGTGAAATAAGTCACACAGAAAAAGACACTTATCATAAGATATCACTTATAGAGGGAGTGTAAACACCGCTACCCTTGAACTGAATTACAAAACAGAACAGAGTCACACGTTTAGAAAACACACTATGGCTGCTTAACGGGAAAGGTGAGGTGGGGTGATGCATAAAACAAGGGTTTCAAATTAGCTCAGATACCGTTCCATAAACCCAATAGGTAATAGACAAGACCTACTCCTAGTTCAGTGAATTGGACTCAACACCCCCTATTCACCGCCCAAGAATATATCTGACTAGTAAGAATCTTAAAACCTATGTATTGATATCTCTCTGTAAGTGAGTCAAGTGGGTGTAAAGCGGCATAAACAGAGCAGTGAAAAGCAGCTAAACCCCATTATAAAAATCAATTACTTTTAAAAACCCGTGAAACAAAGACAGTGAAAGAGAGAGAAATTCTTCCAAAATTCGTTCAGGGGCTGTGATGCCACCTGGATTGACCATATCTAGACCCACAGCTGATTGAGACATAAGGGTGGACACTCTTGGGGCTGAGAGGTTTGGTGAGGTTGGGTGAGCAAAGGCAGACCCTTTAAAGTAATACTGCGTGGTACCCATCCCATGGGTCCCAAATCTCCAGGTTCAAGGGCATCTTCCTACATCCAAAACATGCATGAGAAACCCAGAAGATGGTACACCGTGTGATCGGGAAAGGTTTCTAAAACGCACCTCATTTCTCATCTCCTTGTGCGCGGGTTCGCCATTCCAGCTGCTTTACAAGCAATCTCCCTCCTTGGAGAATCAGCACCTTTAACCTCCTGTTCCGTACAGGTTGCAATTTGTCCTGAGGATGAACGGGAAGAGGGGGAACCAATGAGAGACTAGCTCTAGGTGTTGGGACAGGCACAGGTCACTGTATTTTCCCATCAGGAAGAAGAATTAACCACAGGCTCAGCCTGCCGCCCGTGACCAGAGTAGGGCCTGAAGCAATCCTGCGCTTTTGCGGCCAGCTCCCAAGAAAGCGAGTTGAAAAATGGAGCTCAGGGGCACTGCAATTCACAAACCTGCAGACTTATAAATGATCACTCTCGTCCAGAAATATATTGAGGGAAGGCAACGAAGAGGATTTGAAAGCAAGGCAGAATTGCAGGAAACAGATTTCAGGAGGGAGATTCGAATCGCCTTTAAAGCACAGGAAAAGCGGCAAAACCTCGACAATGATGCCCTTGGCCAAAAAGGGCGTATGCGTTTTTTCCTGAATATATTCAGGAAAAAACGCATACGCCCTTTTTGGCCAACCAAGCAACCTGGAAAGGCAAATCAGCGCTACAAAGAAGTCTCGCTTCCCATCGGTCAAGAGGGCCATGCTGAATAAAGTGTCAAAACCAGAAATGCAGGACAGGCCATGGAGAAACGGGAGCCTTGCTACGCTGATGGGCAGGATGTAAATTGCCAACAGCCACTCTGGAGTAGTGTACGGTGTGTCCTGAAACATATAAAAAACTCAGCTTAGAGATCATAGGGTACTTCCACTCATGGGCGTATAAATTGGGAAAACTAAAAATCAGCAAGACACAGGCACCCCAAAGTTTAGGGCTGCTCTGTTGACAAGAACCTCCACTTCGTTACACCTCAAATATCCCAGGAAAGAGAAAAATGAATAAAGAAGTTGTGGTCCTTATGTACAATGGAATATCACTCAGCCATGAAATCAACGTCATAAGGCTAGTAGCAGCATGATGAGTGGATTTAGGTACGACGATTCTATGTGAAATAAGTCACACAGAAAAAGACACTTATCATAAGATATCACTTATAGAGGGAGTGTAAACACCGCTACCCTTGAACTGAATTACAAAACAGAACCGAGTCACACGTTTAGAAAACACACTATGGCTGCTTAACGGGAAAGGTGAGGTGGGGTGATGCATAAAACAAGGGTTTCAAATTAGCTCAGATACCGTTCCATAAACCCAATAGGTAATAGACAAGACCTACTCCTAGTTCAGTGAATTGGACTCAACACCCCCTATTCACCGCCCAAGAATATATCTGACTAGTAAGAATCTTAAAACCTATGTATTGATATCTCTCTGTAAGTGAGTCAAGTGGGTGTAAAGCGGCATAAACAGAGCAGTGAAAAGCAGCTAAACCCCATTATAAAAATCAATTACTTTTAAAAACCCGTGAAACAAAGACAGTGAAAGAGAGAGAAATTCTTCCAAAATTCGTTCAGGGGCTGTGATGCCACCTGGATTGACCATATCTAGACCCACAGCTGATTCAGACATAAGGGTGGACACTCTTGGGGCTGAGAGGTTTGGTGAGGTTGGGTGAGCAAACGCAGACCCTTTAAAGTAATACTGCGTGGTACCCATTCCATGGGTCCCAAATCTCCAGGTTCAAGGGCATCTTCCTACATCGAAAACATGCATGAGAAACCCAGAAGATGGTACACCGTGTGATCGGGAAAGGTTTCTAAAACGCACCTCATTTCTCATCTCCTTGTGCGCCGGTTCGCCATTCCAGCTGCTTTACAAGCAATCTCCCTCCTTGGAGAATCAGCACCTTTAACCTCCTGTTCCGTACAGGTTGCAATTTGTCCTGAGGATGAACGGGAAGAGGGGGAACCAATGAGAGACTAGCTCTAGGTGTTGGGACAGGCACAGGTCACTCTATTTTCCCATCAGGAAGAAGAATTAACCACAGGCTCAGCCTGCCGCCCGTGACCAGAGTAGGGCCTGAAGCAATCCTGCGCTTTTGCGGCCAGCTCCCAAGAAAGCGAGTTGAAAAATGGAGCTCAGGGGCACTGCAATTCACAAACCTGCAGACTTATAAATGATCACTCTCGTCCACAAATATATTGAGGGAAGGCAACGAAGAGGATTTGAAAGCAAGGCAGAATTGCAGGAAACAGATTTCAGGAGGGAGATTCGAATCGCCTTTAAAGCACAGGAAAAGCGTCAAAACCTCGACAATGATGCCCTTGGCCAAAAAGGGCGTATGCGTTTTTTCCTGAATATATTCAGGAAAAAACGCATACGCCCTTTTTGGCCAACCAAGCAACCTGGAAAGGCAAATCAGCGCTACAAAGAAGTCTCGCTTCCCATCGGTCAAAAGGGCCATGCTGAATAAAGTGTCAAAACCAGAAATGCAGGACAGGCCATGGAGAAACGGGAGCCTTGCTACGCTGATGGACAGGATGTAAGTTGACAACAGCCACTCTGGAGAAGTGTACCGTGTGTCCTGAAACATCTAAAAAACTCAGCTTAGAGAGCATAGGGCACTTCCACTTATGGGCTTATAAATTGGGAAAACTAAAAATCAGCAAGACACAGGCACCCCAAATTTTTGGGCTGCTCTGTTGACAAGAACCTCCACTTCTTTACACCTTAAATATCCCAGGAAAGAGAAAAATGGATAAAGAAGTTGTGGTCCTTATGTACAATGGAATATCACTCAGCCATGAAATCAACGTCATAAGGCTAGCAGCAGGATGATGAGTGGATTTAGGTACGACGATTCTACGTGAAATAAGTCACACAGAAAAAGACACTTATCATAAGATATCACTTATAGAGGGAGTGTAAACACCGCTACCCTTGAACTGAATTACAAAACAGAACAGAGTCACACGTTTAGAAAACACACTATGGCTGCTTAACGGGAAAGGTGAGGTGGGGTGATGCATAAAACAAGGGTTTCAAATTAGCTCAGATACCGTTCCATAAACCCAATAGGTAATAGACAAGACTTACTCCTAGCTCAGTGAATTGGACTCAACACCCCCTATTCACCGCCCAAGAATATATCTGTCTAGTAAGAATCTTAAAACCTATGTATTGATATCTCTATGTAAGTGAGTCAAGTGGGTGTAAAGCGGCATAAACACAGCAGTGAAAAGCAGCTAAACCCCATTATAAAAATCAATTACTTTTAAAAACCCGTGAAACAAAGACAGTGAAAGAGAGAAATTTTACAAAATTCGTTCAGCGGCTGTGATGCCACCTGGATTGACCATATCTAGACCCACAGCTGATTGAGACATAAGGGTGGACACTCTTGGGGATGAGAGGTTTGGTGAGGTTGGGTGAGCAAACGCAGACCCTTTAAAGTAATACTGCGTGGTACCCATCCCATGGGTCCCAAATCTCCAGGTTCAAGGGCATCTTCCTACATCGAAAACATGCATGAGAAACCCAGAAGATGGTACACCGTGTGATCGGGAAAGGTTTCTAAAACGCACCTCATTTCTCATCTCCTTGTGCGCGGGTTCGCCATTCCAGCCGCTTTACAAGCAATCTCCCTCCTTGGAGAATCAGCACCTTTAACCTCCTGTTCCGTACAGGTTGCAATTTGTCCTGAGGATGAACGGGAAGAGGGGGAACCAATGAGAGACTAGCTCTAGGTGTTGGGACAGGCACAGGTCACTCTATTTTCCCATCAGGAAGAAGAATTAACCACAGGCTCAGCCTGCCGCCCGGGACCAGAGTAGGGCCTGAAGCAATCCTGCGCTTTTGCGGCCAGCTCCCAAGAAAGCGAGTTGAAAAATGGAGCTCAGGGGCACTGCAATTCACAAACCTGCAGACTTATAAATGATCACTCTCGTCCACAAATATATTGAGGGAAGGCAACGAAGAGGATTTGAAAGCCAGGCAGAATTGCAGGAAACAGATTTCAGGAGGGAGATTCGAATCGCCTTTAAAGCACAGGAAAAGCGGCAAAACCTCGACAATGATGCCCTTGGCCAAAAAGGGCGTATGCGTTTTTTCCTGAATATATTCAGGAAAAAACGCATACGCCCTTTTTGGCCAACCAAGCAACCTGGAAAGGCAAATCAGCGCTACAAAGAAGTCTCGCTTCCCATCGGTCAAGAGGGCCATGCTGAATAAAGTGTCAAAACCAGAAATGCAGGACAGGCCATGGAGAAACGGGAGCCTTGCTACGCTGATGGGCAGGATGTAAATTGCCAACAGCCACTCTGGAGAAGTGTACGGTGTATCCTGAAACATATAAAAAACTCAGCTTAGAGATCATAGGGTACTTCCACTCATGGGCGTATAAATTGGGAAAATTAAAAATCAGCAAGACACAGGCACCCCAAAATTTAGGGCTGCTCTGTTGACAAGAACCTCCACTTCGTTACACCTTAAATATCCCAGGAAAGAGAAAAATGAATAAAGAAGTTGTGGTCCTTATGTACAATGGAATATCACTCAGCCATGAAATCAACGTCATAAGGCTAGTAGCAGCATGATGAGTGGATTTAGGTACGACGATTCTATGTGAAATAAGTCACACAGAAAAAGACACTTATCATAAGATATCACTTATAGAGGGAGTGTAAACACCGCTACCCTTGAACTGAATTACAAAACAGAACAGAGTCACACGTTTAGAAAACACACTATGGCTGCTTAACGGGAAAGGTGAGGTGGGGTGATGCATAAAACAAGGGTTTCAAATTAGCTCAGATACCGTTCCATAAACCCAATAGGTAATAGACAAGACCTACTCCTAGTTCAGTGAATTGGACTCAACACCCCCAATTCACCGCCCAAGAATATATCTGACTAGTAAGAATCTTAAAACCTATGTATTGATATCTCTCTGTAAGTGAGTCAAGTGGGTGTAAAGCGGCATAAACAGAGCAGTGAAAAGCAGCTAAACCCCATTATAAAAATCAATTACTTTTAAAAACCCGTGAAACAAAGACAGTGAAAGAGAGAGAAATTCTTCCAAAATTCGTTCAGGGGCTGTGATGCCACCTGGATTGACCATATCTAGACCCACAGCTGATTGAGACATAAGGGTGGACACTCTTGGGGCTGAGAGGTTTGGTGAGGTTGGGTGAGCAAACGCAGACCCTTTAAAGTAATACTGCGTGGTACCCATCCCATGGGTCCCAAATCTCCAGGTTCAAGGGCATCTTCCTACATCGAAAACATGCATGAGAAACCCAGAAGATGGTACACCGTGTGATCGGGAAAGGTTTCTAAAACGCACCTCATTTCTCATCTCCTTGTGCGCGGGTTCGCCATTCCAGCCGCTTTACAAGCAATCTCCCTCCTTGGAGAATCAGCACCTTTAACCTCCTGTTCCGTACAGGTTGCAATTTGTCCTGAGGATGAACGGGAAGAGGGGGAACCAATGAGAGACTAGCTCTAGGTGTTGGGACAGGCACAGGTCACTCTATTTTCCCATCAGGAAGAAGAATTAACCACAGGCTCAGCCTGCCGCCCGTGACCAGAGTAGGGCCTGAAGCAATCCTGCGCTTTTGCGGCCAGCTCCCAAGAAAGCGAGTTGAAAAATGGAGCTCAGGGGCACTGCAATTCACAAACCTGCAGACTTATAAATGATCACTCTCGTCCACAAATATATTGAGGGAAGGCAACGAAGAGGATTTGAAAGCAAGGCAGAATTGCAGGAAACAGATTTCAGGAGGGAGATTCGAATCGCCTTTAAAGCACAGGAAAAGCGGCAAAACCTCGACAATGATGCCCTTGGCCAAAAAGGGCGTATGCGTTTTTTCCTGAATATATTCAGGAAAAAACGCATACGCCCTTTTTGGCCAACCAAGCAACCTGGAAAGGCAAATCAGCGCTACAAAGAAGTCTCGCTTCCCATCGGTCAAGAGGGCCATGCTGAATAAAGTGTCAAAACCAGAAATGCAGGACAGGCCATGGAGAAACGGGAGCCTTGCTACGCTGATGGGCAGGATGTAAATTGCCAACAGCCACTCTGGAGAAGTGTACGGTGTGTCCTGAAACATATAAAAAACTCAGCTTAGAGATCATAGGGTACTTCCACTCATGGGCGTATAAATTGGGAAAACTAAAAATCAGCAAGACACAGGCACCCCAAAGTTTAGGGCTGCTCTGTTGACAAGAACCTCCACTTCGTTACACCTTAAATATCCCAGGAAAGAGAAAAATGAATAAAGAAGTTGTGGTCCTTATGTACAATGGACTATCACTCAGCCATGAAATCAACGTCATAAGGCTAGTAGCAGCATGATGAGTGGATTTAGGTACGACGATTCTATGTGAAATAAGTCACACAGAAAAAGACACTTATCATAAGATATCACTTATAGAGGGAGTGTAAACACCGCTACCCTTGAACTGAATTACAAAACAGAACCGAGTCACACGTTTAGAAAACACACTATGGCTGCTTAACGGGAAAGGTGAGGTGGGGTGATGCATAAAACAAGGGTTTCAAATTAGCTCAGATACCGTTCCATAAACCCAATAGGTAATAGACAAGACCTACTCCTAGTTCAGTGAATTGGACTCAACACCCCCTATTCACCGCCCAAGAATATATCTGATTAGTAAGAATCTTCAAACCTATGTATTGATATCTCTCTGTAAGTGAGTCAAGTGGGTGTAAAGCGGCATAAAGACAGCAGTGAAAAGCAGCTAAACCCCATTATAAAAATCAATTACTTTTAAAAACCCGTGAAACAAAGACAGTGAAGGAGAGAGAAATTCTTCCAAATTTCGTTCAGGGGCTGTGATGCCACCTGGATTGACCATATCTAGACCCACAGCTGATTGAGACATAAGGCTGGACACTCTTGGGGCTGAGAGGTTTGGTGAGGTTGGGTGAGCAAACGGAGACCCTTTAAAGTAATACTGCGTGGTACCCATCCCATGGGTCCCAAATCTCCAGGTTCAAGGGCATCTTCCTACATCGAAAACATGCATGAGAAACCCAGAAGATGGTACACCGTGTGATCGGGAAAGGTTTCTAAAACGCACCTCATTTCTCATCTCCTTGTGCGCGGGTTCGCCATTCCAGCTGCTTTACAAGCAATCTCCCTCCTTGGAGAATCAGCACCTTTAACCTCCTGTTCCGTACAGGTTGCAATTTGTCCTGAGGATGAACGGGAAGAGGGGGAACCAATGAGAGACTAGCTCTAGGTGTTGGGACAGGCACAGGTCACTCTATTTTCCCATCAGGAAGAAGAATTAACCACAGGCTCAGCCTGCCGCCCGTGACCAGAGTAGGGCCTGAAGCAATCCTGCGCTTTTGCGGCCAGCTCCCAAGAAAGCGAGTTGAAAAATGGAGCTCAGGGGCACTGCAATTCACAAACCTGCAGACTTATAAATGATCACTCTCGTCCACAAATATATTGAGGGAAGGCAACGAAGAGGATTTGAAAGCAAGGCAGAATTGCAGGAAACAGATTTCAGGAGGGAGATTCGAATCGCCTTTAAAGCACAGGAAAAGCGTCAAAACCTCGACAATGATGCCCTTGGCCAAAAAGGGCGTATGCGTTTTTTCCTGAATATATTCAGGAAAAAACGCATACGCCCTTTTTGGCCAACCAAGCAACCTGGAAAGGCAAATCAGCGCTACAAAGAAGTCTCGCTTCCCATCGGTCAAAAGGGCCATGCTGAATAAAGTGTCAAAACCAGAAATGCAGGACAGGCCATGGAGAAACGGGAGCCTTGCTACGCTGATGGACAGGATGTAAGTTGACAACAGCCACTCTGGAGAAGTGTACCGTGTGTCCTGAAACATCTAAAAAACTCAGCTTAGAGAGCATAGGGCACTTCCACTTATGGGCTTATAAATTGGGAAAACTAAAAATCAGCAAGACACAGGCACCCCAAATTTTTGGGCTGCTCTGTTGACAAGAACCTCCACTTCTTTACACCTTAAATATCCCAGGAAAGAGAAAAATGGATAAAGAAGTTGTGGTCCTTATGTACAATGGAATATCACTCAGCCATGAAATCAACGTCATAAGGCTAGCAGCAGGATGATGAGTGGATTTAGGTACGACGATTCTACGTGAAATAAGTCACACAGAAAAAGACACTTATCATAAGATATCACTTATAGAGGGAGTGTAAACACCGCTACCCTTGAACTGAATTACAAAACAGAACAGAGTCACACGTTTAGAAAACACACTATGGCTGCTTAACGGGAAAGGTGAGGTGGGGTGATGCATAAAACAAGGGTTTCAAATTAGCTCAGATACCGTTCCATAAACCCAATAGGTAATAGACAAGACTTACTCCTAGCTCAGTGAATTGGACTCAACACCCCCTATTCACCGCCCAAGAATATATCTGACTAGTAAGAATCTTAAAACCTATGTATTGATATCTCTATGTAAGTGAGTCAAGTGGGTGTAAAGCGGCATAAACACAGCAGTGAAAAGCAGCTAAACCCCATTATAAAAATCAATTACTTTTAAAAACCCGTGAAACAAAGACAGTGAAAGAGAGAAATTTTACAAAATTCGTTCAGCGGCTGTGATGCCACCTGGATTGACCATATCTAGACCCACAGCTGATTGAGACATAAGGGTGGACACTCTTGGGGATGAGAGGTTTGGTGAGGTTGGGTGAGCAAACGCAGACCCTTTAAAGTAATACTGCGTGGTACCCATCCCATGGGTCCCAAATCTCCAGGTTCAAGGGCATCTTCCTACATCGAAAACATGCATGAGAAACCCAGAAGATGGTACACCGTGTGATCGGGAAAGGTTTCTAAAACGCACCTCATTTCTCATCTCCTTGTGCGCGGGTTCGCCATTCCAGCCGCTTTACAAGCAATCTCCCTCCTTGGAGAATCAGCACCTTTAACCTCCTGTTCCGTACAGGTTGCAATTTGTCCTGAGGATGAACGGGAAGAGGGGGAACCAATGAGAGACTAGCTCTAGGTGTTGGGACAGGCACAGGTCACTCTATTTTCCCATCAGGAAGAAGAATTAACCACAGGCTCAGCCTGCCGCCCGGGACCAGAGTAGGGCCTGAAGCAATCCTGCGCTTTTGCGGCCAGCTCCCAAGAAAGCGAGTTGAAAAATGGAGCTCAGGGGCACTGCAATTCACAAACCTGCAGACTTATAAATGATCACTCTCGTCCACAAATATATTGAGGGAAGGCAACGAAGAGGATTTGAAAGCCAGGCAGAATTGCAGGAAACAGATTTCAGGAGGGAGATTCGAATCGCCTTTAAAGCACAGGAAAAGCGGCAAAACCTCGACAATGATGCCCTTGGCCAAAAAGGGCGTATGCGTTTTTTCCTGAATATATTCAGGAAAAAACGCATACGCCCTTTTTGGCCAACCAAGCAACCTGGAAAGGCAAATCAGCGCTACAAAGAAGTCTCGCTTCCCATCGGTCAAGAGGGCCATGCTGAATAAAGTGTCAAAACCAGAAATGCAGGACAGGCCATGGAGAAACGGGAGCCTTGCTACGCTGATGGGCAGGATGTAAATTGCCAACAGCCACTCTGGAGAAGTGTACGGTGTATCCTGAAACATATAAAAAACTCAGCTTAGAGATCATAGGGTACTTCCACTCATGGGCGTATAAATTGGGAAAATTAAAAATCAGCAAGACACAGGCACCCCAAAATTTAGGGCTGCTCTGTTGAAAAGAACCTCCACTTCGTTACACCTTAAATATCCCAGGAAAGAGAAAAATGAATAAAGAAGTTGTGGTCCTTATGTACAATGGAATATCACTCAGCCATGAAATCAACGTCATAAGGCTAGTAGCAGCATGATGAGTGGATTTAGGTACGACGATTCTATGTGAAATAAGTCACACAGAAAAAGACACTTATCATAAGATATCACTTATAGAGGGAGTGTAAACACCGCTACCCTTGAACTGAATTACAAAACAGAACAGAGTCACACGTTTAGAAAACACACTATGGCTGCTTAACGGGAAAGGTGAGGTGGGGTGATGCATAAAACAAGGGTTTCAAATTAGCTCAGATACCGTTCCATAAACCCAATAGGTAATAGACAAGACCTACTCCTAGTTCAGTGAATTGGACTCAACACCCCCTATTCACCGCCCAAGAATATATCTGACTAGTAAGAATCTTAAAACCTATGTATTGATATCTCTCTGTAAGTGAGTCAAGTGGGTGTAAAGCGGCATAAACAGAGCAGTGAAAAGCAGCTAAACCCCATTATAAAAATCAATTACTTTTAAAAACCCGTGAAACAAAGACAGTGAAAGAGAGAGAAATTCTTCCAAAATTCGTTCAGGGGCTGTGATGCCACCTGGATTGACCATATCTAGACCCACAGCTGATTGAGACATAAGGGTGGACACTCTTGGGGCTGAGAGGTTTGGTGAGGTTGGGTGAGCAAACGCAGACCCTTTAAAGTAATACTGCGTGGTACCCATCCCATGGGTCCCAAATCTCCAGGTTCAAGGGCATCTTCCTACATCGAAAACATGCATGAGAAACCCAGAAGATGGTACACCGTTTGATCGGGAAAGGTTTCTAAAACGCACCTCATTTCTCATCTCCTTGTGCGCGGGTTCGCCATTCCAGCCGCTTTACAAGCAATCTCCCTCCTTGGAGAATCAGCACCTTTAACCTCCTGTTCCGTACAGGTTGCAATTTGTCCTGAGGATGAACGGGAAGAGGGGGAACCAATGAGAGACTAGCTCTAGGTGTTGGGACAGGCACAGGTCACTCTATTTTCCCATCAGGAAGAAGAATTAACCACAGGCTCAGCCTGCCGCCCGTGACCAGAGTAGGGCCTGAAGCAATCCTGCGCTTTTGCGGCCAGCTCCCAAGAAAGCGAGTTGAAAAATGGAGCTCAGGGGCACTGCAATTCACAAACCTGCAGACTTATAAATGATCACTCTCGTCCACAAATATATTGAGGGAAGGCAACGAAGAGGATTTGAAAGCAAGGCAGAATTGCAGGAAACAGATTTCAGGAGGGAGATTCGAATCACCTTTAAAGCACAGGAAAAGCGGCAAAACCTCGACAATGATGCCCTTGGCCAAAAAGGGCGTATGCGTTTTTTCCTGAATATATTCAGGAAAAAACGCATACGCCCTTTTTGGCCAACCAAGCAACCTGGAAAGGCAAATCAGCGCTACAAAGAAGTCTCGCTTCCCATCGGTCAAGAGGGCCATGCTGAATAAAGTGTCAAAACCAGAAATGCAGGACAGGCCATGGAGAAACGGGAGCCTTGCTACGCTGATGGGCAGGATGTAAATTGCCAACAGCCACTCTGGAGAAGTGTACGGTGTATCCTGAAACATATAAAAAACTCAGCTTAGAGATCATAGGGTACTTCCACTCATGGGCGTATAAATTGGGAAAATTAAAAATCAGCAAGACACAGGCACCCCAAAGTTTAGGGCTGCTCTGTTGACAAGAACCTCCACTTCGTTACACCTTAAATATCCCAGGAAAGAGAAAAATGAATAAAGAAGTTGTGGTCCTTATGTACAATGGAATATCACTCAGCCATGAAATCAACGTCATAAGGCTAGTAGCAGCATGATGAGTGGATTTAGGTACGACGATTCTATGTGAAATAAGTCACACAGAAAAAGACACTTATCATAAGATATCACTTATAGAGGGAGTGTAAACACCGCTACCCTTGAACTGAATTACAAAACAGAACAGAGTCACACGTTTAGAAAACACACTATGGCTGCTTAACGGGAAAGGTGAGGTGGGGTGATGCATAAAACAAGGGTTTCAAATTAGCTCAGATACCGTTCCATAAACCCAATAGGTAATAGACAAGACCTACTCCTAGTTCAGTGAATTGGACTCAACACCCCCTATTCACCGCCCAAGAATATATCTGACTAGTAAGAATCTTAAAACCTATGTATTGATATCTCTCTGTAAGTGAGTCAAGTGGGTGTAAAGCGGCATAAACACAGCAGTGAAAAGCAGCTAAACCCCATTATAAAAATCAATTACTTTTAAAAACCCGTGAAACAAAGACAGTGAAGGAGAGAGAAATTCTTCCAAATTTCGTTCAGGGGCTGTGATGCCACCTGGATTGACCATATCTAGACCCACAGCTGATTGAGACATAAGGCTGGACACTCTTGGGGCTGAGAGGTTTGGTGAGGTTGGGTGAGCAAACGCAGACCCTTTAAAGTAATACTGCCTGGTACCCATCCCATGGGTCCCAAATCTCCAGGTTCAAGGGCATCTTCCTACATCGAAAACATGCATGAGAAACCCAGAAGATGGTACACCGTGTGATCGGGAAAGGTTTCTAAAACGCACCTCATTTCTCATCTCCTTGTGCGCGGGTTCGCCATTCCAGCCGCTTTACAAGCAATCTCCCTCCTTGGAGAATCAGCACCTTTAACCTCCTGTTCCGTACAGGTTGCAATTTGTCCTGAGGATGAACGGGAAGAGGGGGAACCAATGAGAGACTAGCTCTAGGTGTTGGGACAGGCACAGGTCACTGTATTTTCCCATCAGGAAGAAGAATTAACCACAGGCTCAGCCTGCCGCCCGGGACCAGAGTAGGGCCTGAAGCAATCCTGCGCTTTTGCGGCGAGCTCCCAAGAAAGCAAGTTGAAAAATGGAGCTCAGGGGCACTGCAATTCACAAACCTGCAGACTTATAAATGATCACTCTCGTCCAAAAATATATTGAGGGAAGGCAACGAAGAGGATTTGAAAGCAAGGCAGAATTGCAGGAAACAGATTTCAGGAGGGAGATTCGAATCGCCTTTAAAGCACAGGAAAAGCGGCAAAACCTCGACAATGATGCCCTTGGCCAAAAAGGGCGTATGCGTTTTTTCCTGAATATATTCAGGAAAAAACGCATACGCCCTTTTTGGCCAACCAAGCAACCTGGAAAGGCAAATCAGCGCTACAAAGAAGTCTCGCTTCCCATCGGTCAAGAGGGCCATGCTGAATAAAGTGTCAAAACCAGAAATGCAGGACAGGCCATGGAGAAACGGAAGCCTTGCTACGCTCATGGGCAGGATGTAAATTGCCAACAGCCACTCTGGAGAAGTGTACGGTGTGTCCTGAAACATATAAAAAACTCAGCTTAGAGATCATAGGGTACTTCCACTCATGGGCGTATAAATTGGGAAAACTAAAAATCAGCAAGACACAGGCACCCCAAAGTTTAGGGCTGCTCTGTTGACAAGAACCTCCACTTCGTTACACCTTTAATATCCCAGGAAAGAGAAAAATGGATAAAGAAGTTGTGGTCCTTATGTACAATGGAATATCACTCAGCCATGAAATCAACGTCATAAGGCTAGCAGCAGGATGATGAGTGGATTTAGGTACGACGATTCTACGTGAAATAAGTCACACAGAAAAAGACACTTATCATAAGATATCACTTATAGAGGGAGTGTAAACACCGCTACCCTTGAACTGAATTACAAAACGGAACAGAGTCACACGTTTAGAAAACACACTATGGCTGCTTAACGGGAAAGGTGAGGTGGGGTGATGCATAAAACAAGGGTTTCAAATTAGCTCAGATACCGTTCCATAAACCCAATAGGTAATAGACAAGACTTACTCCTAGCTCAGTGAATTGGACTCAACACCCCCTATTCACCGCCCAAGAATATATCTGACTAGTAAGAATCTTAAAACCTATGTATTGATATTTCTCTGTAAGTGAGTCAAGTGGGTGTAAAGCAGCATAAACACAGCAGTGAAAAGCAGCTAAACCCCATTATAAAAATCAATTACTTTTAAAAACCCGTGAAACAAAGACAGTGAAAGAGAGAGAAATTCTTCCAAAATTCGTTCAGGGGCTGTGATGCCACCTGGATTGACCATATCTAGACCCACAGCTGATTGAGACATAAGGCTGGACACTCTTGGGGCTGAGAGGTTTGGTGAGGTTGGGTGAGCAAACGCAGACCCTTTAAAGTAATACTCCGTGGTACCCATCCCATGGGTCCCAAATCTCCAGGTTCAAGGGCATCTTCCTACATCGAAAACATGCATGAGAAACCCAGAAGATGGTACACCGTGTGATCGGGAAAGGTTTCTAAAACGCACCTCATTTCTCATCTCCTTGTGCGCGGGTTCGCCATTCCAGCCGCTTTACTAGCAATCTCCCTCCTTGGAGAATCAGCACCTTTAACCTCCTGTTCCGTACAGGTTGCAATTTGTCCTGAGGATGAACGGGAAGAGGGGGAACCAATGAGAGACTAGCTCTAGGTGTTGGGACAGGCACAGGTCACTCTATTTTCCCATCAGGAAGAAGAATTAACCACAGGCTCAGCCTGCCGCCCGTGACCAGAGGAGGGCCTGAAGCAATCCTGCGCTTTTGCGGCCAGCTCCCAAGAAAGCGAGTTGAAAAACGGAGCTCAGGGGCACTGCAATTCACAAACCTGCAGACTTATAAATGATCACTCTCGTCCAAAAATATATTGAGGGAAGGCAACGAAGAGGATTTGAAAGCAAGGCAGAATTGCAGGAAACAGATTTCAGGAGGGAGATTCGAATCGCCTTTAAAGCACAGGAAAAGCGGCAAAACCTCGACAATGATGCCCTTGGCCAAAAAGGGCGTATGCGTTTTTTCCTGAATATATTCAGGAAAAAACGCATACGCCCTTTTTGGCCAACCAAGCAACCTGGAAAGGCAAATCAGCGCTACAAAGAAGTCTCGCTTCCCATCGGTCAAGAGGGCCATGCTGAATAAAGTGTCAAAACCAGAAATGCAGGACAGGCCATGGAAAAACGGGAGCCTTGCTACGCTGATGGGCAGGATGTAAATTGCCAACAGCCACTCTGGAGAAGTGTACGGTGTATCCTGAAACATATAAAAAACTCAGCTTAGAGATCATAGGGTACTTCCACTCATGGGCGTATAAATTGGGAAAATTAAAAATCAGCAAGACACAGGCACCCCAAAGTTTAGGGCTGCTCTGTTGACAAGAACCTCCACTTCGTTACACCTTAAATATCCCAGGAAAGAGAAAAATGAATAAAGAAGTTGTGGTCCTTATGTACAATGGAATATCACTCAGCCATGAAATCAACGTCATAAGGCTAGTAGCAGCATGATGAGTGGATTTAGGTACGACGATTCTATGTGAAATAAGTCACACAGAAAAAGACACTTATCATAAGATATCACTTATAGAGGGAGTGTAAACACCGCTACCCTTGAACTGAATTACAAAACAGAACAGAGTCACACGTTTAGAAAACACACTATGGCTGCTTAACGGGAAAGGTGAGGTGGGGTGATGCATAAAACAAGGGTTTCAAATTAGCTCAGATACCGTTCCATAAACCCAATAGGTAATAGACAAGACCTACTCCTAGTTCAGTGAATTGGACTCAACACCCCCTATTCACCGCCCAAGAATATATCTGACTAGTAAGAATCTTAAAACCTATGTATTGATATCTCTCTGTAAGTGAGTCAAGTGGGTGTAAAGCGGCATAAACACAGCAGTGAAAAGCAGCTAAACCCCATTATAAAAATCAATTACTTTTAAAAACCCGTGAAACAAAGACAGTGAAGGAGAGAGAAATTCTTCCAAATTTCGTTCAGGGGCTGTGATGCCACCTGGATTGACCATATCTAGACCCACAGCTGATTGAGACATAAGGCTGGACACTCTTGGGGCTGAGAGGTTTGGTGAGGTTGGGTGAGCAAACGCAGACCCTTTAAAGTAATACTTCCTGGTACCCATCCCATGGGTCCCAAATCTCCAGGTTCAAGGGCATCTTCCTACATCGAAAACATGCATGAGAAACCCAGAAGATGGTACACCGTGTGATCGGGAAATGTTTCTAAAACGCACCTCATTTCTCATCTCCTTGTGCGCGGGTTCGCCATTCCAGCCGCTTTACAAGCAATCTCCCTCCTTGGAGAATCAGCACCTTTAACCTCCTGTTCCGTACAGGTTGCAATTTGTCCTGAGGATGAACGGGAAGAGGGGGAACCAATGAGAGACTAGCTCTAGGTGTTGGGACAGGCACAGGTCACTGTATTTTCCCATCAGGAAGAAGAATTAACCACAGGCTCAGCCTGCCGCCCGGGACCAGAGTAGGGCCTGAAGCAATCCTGCGCTTTTGCGGCGAGCTCCCAAGAAAGCAAGTTGAAAAATGGAGCTCAGGGGCACTGCAATTCACAAACCTGCAGACTTATAAATGATCACTCTCGTCCACAAATATATTGAGGGAAGGCAACGAAGAGGATTTGAAAGCAAGGCAGAATTGCAGGAAACAGATTTCAGGAGGGAGATTCGAATCGCCTTTAAAGCACAGGAAAAGCGGCAAAACCTCGACAATGATGCCCTTGGCCAAAAAGGGCGTATGCGTTTTTTCCTGAATATATTCAGGAAAAAACGCATACGCCCTTTTTGGCCAACCAAGCAACCTGGAAAGGCAAATCAGCGCTACAAAAAAGTCTCGCTTCCCATCGGTCAAGAGGGCCATGCTGAATAAAGTGTCAAAACCAGAAATGCAGGACAGGCCATGGAGAAACGGGAGCCTTGCTACGCTGATGGGCAGGATGTAAATTGCCAACAGCCACTCTGGAGAAGTGTACGGTGTGTCCTGAAACATATAAAAAACTCAGCTTAGAGATCATAGGGTACTTCCACTCATGGGCGTATAAATTGGGAAAACTAAAAATCAGCAAGACACAGGCACCCCAAAGTTTAGGGCTGCTCTGTTGACAAGAACCTCCACTTCGTTACACCTTTAATATCCCAGGAAAGAGAAAAATGGATAAAGAAGTTGTGGTCCTTATGTACAATGGAATATCACTCAGCCATGAAATCAACGTCATAAGGCTAGCAGCAGGATGATGAGTGGATTTAGGTACGACGATTCTACGTGAAATAAGTCACACAGAAAAAGACACTTATCATAAGATATCACTTATAGAGGGAGTGTAAACACCGCTACCCTTGAACTGAATTACAAAACGGAACAGAGTCACACGTTTAGAAAACACACTATGGCTGCTTAACGGGAAAGGTGAGGTGGGGTGATGCATAAAACAAGGGTTTCAAATTAGCTCAGATACCGTTCCATAAACCCAATAAGTAATAGACAAGACTTACTCCTAGCTCAGTGAATTGGACTCAACACCCCCTATTCACCGCCCAAGAATATATCTGACTAGTAAGAATCTTAAAACCTATGTATTGATATTTCTCTGTAAGTGAGTCAAGTGGGTGTAAAGCAGCATAAACACAGCAGTGAAAAGCAGCTAAACCCCATTATAAAAATCAATTACTTTTAAAAACCCGTGAAACAAAGACAGTGAAAGAGAGAGAAATTCTTCCAAAATTCGTTCAGGGGCTGTGATGCCACCTGGATTGACCATATCTAGACCCACAGCTGATTGAGACATAAGGCTGGACACTCTTGGGGCTGAGAGGTTTGGTGAGGTTGGGTGAGCAAACGCAGACCCTTTAAAGTAATACTCCGTGGTACCCATCCCATGGGTCCCAAATCTCCAGGTTCAAGGGCATCTTCCTACATCGAAAACATGCATGAGAAACCCAGAAGATGGTACACCGTGTGATCGGGAAAGGTTTCTAAAACGCACCTCATTTCTCATCTCCTTGTGCGCGGGTTCGCCATTCCAGCCGCTTTACTAGCAATCTCCCTCCTTGGAGAATCAGCACCTTTAACCTCCTGTTCCGTACAGGTTGCAATTTGTCCTGAGGATGAACGGGCAGAGGGGGAACCAATGAGAGACTAGCTCTAGGTGTTGGGACAGACACAGGTCACTCTATTTTCCCATCAGGAAGAAGAGTTAACCACAGGCTCATCCTGCCGCCCGGGACAAGAGTAGGGCCTGAAGCAATCCTGCGCTTTTGCGGCCAGCTCCCAAGAAAGCGAGTTGAAAAATGGAGCTCAGGGGCACTGCAATTCACAAACCTGCAGACTTATAAATGATCACTCTCGTCCACAAATATATTTAGGGAAGGCAACGAAGAGGATTTGAAAGCAAGGCAGAATTGCAGGAAACAGATTTCAGGAGGGAGATTCGAATCGCCTTTAAAGCACAGGAAAAGCGGCAAAACCTCGACAATGATGCCCTTGGCCAAAAAGGGCGTATGCGTTTTTTCCTGAATATATTCAGGAAAAAACGCATACGCCCTTTTTGGCCAACCAAGCAACCTGAAAAGGCAAATCAGCGCTACAAAGAAGTCTCGCTTCCCATCGGTCAAGAGGGCCATGCTGAATAAAGTGTCAAAACCAGAAATGCAGGACAGGCCATGGAGAAACGGGAGCCTTGCTACGCTGATGGGCAGGATGTAAATTGCCAACAGCCACTCTGGAGAAGTGTACGGTGTATCCTGAAATATATAAAAAACTCAGCTTAGAGATCATAGGGTACTTCCACTCATGGGCGTATAAATTGGGAAAATTAAAAATCAGCAAGACACAGGCACCCCAAAGTTTAGGGCTGCTCTGTTGACAAGAACCTCCACTTCGTTACACCTTAAATATCCCAGGAAAGAGAAAAATGAATAAAGAAGTTGTGGTCCTTATGTACAATGGAATATCACTCAGCCATGAAATCAACGTCATAAGGCTAGTAGCAGCATGATGAGTGGATTTAGGTACGACGATTCTATGTGAAATAAGTCACACAGAAAAAGACACTTATCATAAGATATCACTTATAGAGGGAGTGTAAACACCGCTACCCTTGAACTGAATTACAAAACAGAACAGAGTCACACGTTTAGAAAACACACTATGGCTGCTTAACGGGAAAGGTGAGGTGGGGTGATGCATAAAACAAGGGTTTCAAATTAGCTCAGATACCGTTCCATAAACCCAATAGGTAATAGACAAGACCTACTCCTAGTTCAGTGAATTGGACTCAACACCCCCTATTCACCGCCCAAGAATATATCTGACTAGTAAGAATCTTAAAACCTATGTATTGATATCTCTCTGTAAGTGAGTCAAGTGGGTGTAAAGCGGCATAAACACAGCAGTGAAAAGCAGCTAAACCCCATTATAAAAATCAATTACTTTTAAAAACCCGTGAAACAAAGACAGTGAAGGAGAGAGAAATTCTTCCAAAATTCGTTCAGGGGCTGTGATGCCACCTGGATTGACCATATCTAGACCCACAGCTGATTGAGACATAAGGGTGGACACTCTTGGGGCTGAGAGGTTTGGTGAGGTTGGGTGAGCAAACGCAGACCCTTTAAAGTAATACTGCGTGGTACCCATCCCATGGGTCCCAAATCTCCAGGTTCAAGGGCATCTTCCTACATCGAAAACATGCATGAGAAACCCAGAAGATGGTACACCGTGTGATCGGGAAAGGTTTCTAAAACGCACCTCATTTCTCATCTCCTTGTGCGCGGGTTCGCCATTCCAGCTGCTTTACAAGCAATCTCCCTCCTTGGAGAATCAGCACCTTTAACCTCCTGTTCCGTACAGGTTGCAATTTGTCCTGAGGATGAACGGGAAGAGGGGGAACCAATGAGAGACTAGCTCTAGGTGTTGGGACAGGCACAGGTCACTCTATTTTCCCATCAGGAAGAAGAATTAACCACAGGCTCAGCCTGCCGCCCGGGACCAGAGTAGGGCCTGAAGCAATCCTGCGCTTTTGCGGCCAGCTCCCAAGAAAGCGAGTTGAAAAATGGAGCTCAGGGGCACTGCAATTCACAAACCTGCAGACTTATAAATGATCACTCTCGACCACAAATATATTGAGGGAAGGCAACGAAGAGGATTTGAAAGCAAGGCAGAATTGCAGGAAACAGATTTCAGGAGGGAGATTCGAATCGCCTTTAAAGCACAGGAAAAGCGGCAAAACCTCGACAATGATGCCCTTGGCCAAAAAGGGCGTATGCGTTTTTTCCTGAATATATTCAGGAAAAAACGCATACGCCCTTTTTGGCCAACCAAGCAACCTGGAAAGGCAAATCAGCGCTACAAAGAAGTCTCGCTTCCCATCGGTCAAGAGGGCCATGCTGAATAAAGTGTCAAAACCAGAAATGCAGGACAGGCCATGGAGAAACGGGAGCCTTGCTACGCTGATGGGCAGGATGTAAATTGCCAACAGCCACTCTGGAGAAGTGTACGGTGTGTCCTGAAACATATAAAAAACTCAGCTTAGAGATCATAGGGTACTTCCACTCATGGGCGTATAAATTGGGAAAACTAAAAATCAGCAAGACACAGGCACCCCAAAGTTTAGGGCTGCTCTGTTGACAAGAACCTCCACTTCGTTACACCTTAAATATCCCAGGAAAGAGAAAAATGAATAAAGAAGTTGTGGTCCTTATGTACAATGGACTATCACTCAGCCATGAAATCAACGTCATAAGGCTAGTAGCAGCATGATGAGTGGATTTAGGTACGACGATTCTATGTGAAATAAGTCACACAGAAAAAGACACTTATCATAAGATATCACTTATAGAGGGAGTGTAAACACCGCTACCCTTGAACTGAATTACAAAACAGAACAGAGTCACACGTTTAGAAAACACACTATGGCTGCTTAACGGGAAAGGTGAGGTGGGGTGATGCATAAAACAAGGGTTTCAAATTAGCTCAGATACCGTTCCATAAACCCAATAGGTAATAGACAAGACCTACTCCTAGTTCAGTGAATTGGACTCAACACCCCCTATTCACCGCCCAAGAATATATCTGATTAGTAAGAATCTTCAAACCTATGTATTGATATCTCTCTGTAAGTGAGTCAAGTGGGTGTAAAGTGGCATAAACACAGCAGTGAAAAGCAGCTAAACCCCATTATAAAAATCAATTACTTTTAAAAACCCGTGAAACAAAGACAGTGAAGGAGAGAGAAATTCTTCCAAATTTCGTTCAGGGGCTGTGATGCCACCTGGATTGACCATATCTAGACCCACAGCTGATTGAGACATAAGGCTGGACACTCTTGGGGCTGAGAGGTTTGGTGAGGTTGGGTGAGCAAACGCAGACCCTTTAAAGTAATACTGCGTGGTACCCATCCCATGGGTCCCAAATCTCCAGGTTCAAGGGCATCTTCCTACATCGAAAACATGCATGAGAAACCCAGAAGATGGTACACCGTGTGATCGGGAAAGGTTTCTAAAACGCACCTCATTTCTCATCTCCTTGTGCGCGGGTTCGCCATTCCAGCCGCTTTACAAGCAATCTCCCTCCTTGGAGAATCAGCACCTTTAACCTCCTGTTCCGTACAGGTTGCAATTTGTCCTGAGGATGAACGGGAAGAGGGGGAACCAATGAGAGACTAGCTCTAGGTGTTGGGACAGGCACAGGTCACTCTATTTTCCCATCAGGAAGAAGAATTAACCACAGGCTCAGCCTGCCGCCCGTGACCAGAGGAGGGCCTGAAGCAATCCTGCGCTTTTGCGGCCAGCTCCCAAGAAAGCGAGTTGAAAAATGGAGCTCAGGGGCACTGCAATTCACAAACCTGCAGACTTATAAATGATCACTCTCGTCCAAAAATATATTGAGGGAAGGCAACGAAGAGGATTTGAAAGCAAGGCAGAATTGCAGGAAACAGATTTCAGGAGGGAGATTCGAATCGCCTTTAAAGCACAGGAAAAGCGGCAAAACCTCGACAATGATGCCCTTGGCCAAAAAGGGCGTATGCGTTTTTTCCTGAATATATTCAGGAAAAAACGCATACGCCCTTTTTGGCCAACCAAGCAACCTGGAAAGGCAAATCAGCGCTACAAAGAAGTCTCGCTTCCCATCGGTCAAGAGGGCCATGCTGAATAAAGTGTCAAAACCAGAAATGCAGGACAGGCCATGGAAAAACGGGAGCCTTGCTACGCTGATGGGCAGGATGTAAATTGCCAACAGCCACTCTGGAGAAGTGTACGGTGTATCCTGAAACATATAAAAAACTCAGCTTAGAGATCATAGGGTACTTCCACTCATGGGCGTATAAATTGGGAAAACTAAAAATCAGCAAGACACAGGCACCCCAAAGTTTAGGGCTGCTCTGTTGACAAGAACCTCCACTTCGTTACACCTTAAATATCCCAGGAAAGAGAAAAATGAATAAAGAAGTTGTGGTCCTTATGTACAATGGAATATCACTCAGCCATGAAATCAACGTCATAAGGCTAGTAGCAGCATGATGAGTGGATTTAGGTACGACGATTCTATGTGAAATAAGTCACACAGAAAAAGACACTTATCATAAGATATCACTTATAGAGGGAGTGTAAACACCGCTACCCTTGAACTGAATTACAAAACAGAACAGAGTCACACGTTTAGAAAACACACTATGGCTGCTTAACGGGAAAGGTGAGGTGGGGTGATGCATAAAACAAGGGTTTCAAATTAGCTCAGATACCGTTCCATAAACCCAATAGGTAATAGACAAGACCTACTCCTAGTTCAGTGAATTGGACTCAACACCCCCTATTCACCGCCCAAGAATATATCTGACTAGTAAGAATCTTAAAACCTATGTATTGATATCTCTCTGTAAGTGAGTCAAGTGGGTGTAAAGCGGCATAAACACAGCAGTGAAAAGCAGCTAAACCCCATTATAAAAATCAATTACTTTTAAAAACCCGTGAAACAAAGACAGTGAAGGAGAGAGAAATTCTTCCAAATTTCGTTCAGGGGCTGTGATGCCACCTGGATTGACCATATCTAGACCCACAGCTGATTGAGACATAAGGCTGGACACTCTTGGGGCTGAGAGGTTTGGTGAGGTTGGGTGAGCAAACGCAGACCCTTTAAAGTAATACTGCCTGGTACCCATCCCATGGGTCCCAAATCTCCAGGTTCAAGGGCATCTTCCTACATCGAAAACATGCATGAGAAACCCAGAAGATGGTACACCGTGTGATCGGGAAATGTTTCTAAAACGCACCTCATTTCTCATCTCCTTGTGCGCGGGTTCGCCATTCCAGCCGCTTTACAAGCAATCTCCCTCCTTGGAGAATCAGCACCTTTAACCTCCTGTTCCGTACAGGTTGCAATTTGTCCTGAGGATGAACGGGAAGAGGGGGAACCAATGAGAGACTAGCTCTAGGTGTTGGGACAGGCACAGGTCACTGTATTTTCCCATCAGGAAGAAGAATTAACCACAGGCTCAGCCTGCCGCCCGGGACCAGAGTAGGGCCTGAAGCAATCCTGCGCTTTTGCGGCGAGCTCCCAAGAAAGCAAGTTGAAAAATGGAGCTCAGGGGCACTGCAATTCACAAACCTGCAGACTTATAAATGATCACTCTCGTCCAAAAATATATTGAGGGAAGGCAACGAAGAGGATTTGAAAGCAAGGCAGAATTGCAGGAAACAGATTTCAGGAGGGAGATTCGAATCGCCTTTAAAGCACAGGAAAAGCGGCAAAACCTCGACAATGATGCCCTTGGCCAAAAAGGGCGTATGCGTTTTTTCCTGAATATATTCAGGAAAAAACGCATACGCCCTTTTTGGCCAACCAAGCAACCTGGAAAGGCAAATCAGCGCTACAAAGAAGTCTCGCTTCCCATCGGTCAAGAGGGCCATGCTGAATAAAGTGTCAAAACCAGAAATGCAGGACAGGCCATGGAGAAACGGGAGCCTTGCTACGCTGATGGGCAGGATGTAAATTGCCAACAGCCACTCTGGAGAAGTGTACGGTGTGTCCTGAAACATATAAAAAACTCAGCTTAGAGATCATAGGGTACTTCCACTCATGGGCGTATAAATTGGGAAAACTAAAAATCAGCAAGACACAGGCACCCCAAAGTTTAGGGCTGCTCTGTTGACAAGAACCTCCACTTCGTTTCACCTTTAATATCCCAGGAAAGAGAAAAATGGATAAAGAAGTTGTGGTCCTTATGTACAATGGAATATCACTCAGCCATGAAATCAACGTCATAAGGCTAGCAGCAGGATGATGAGTGGATTTAGGTACGACGATTCTACGTGAAATAAGTCACACAGAAAAAGACACTTATCATAAGATATCACTTATAGAGGGAGTGTAAACACCGCTACCCTTGAACTGAATTACAAAACGGAACAGAGTCACACGTTTAGAAAACACACTATGGCTGCTTAACGGGAAAGGTGAGGTGGGGTGATGCATAAAACAAGGGTTTCAAATTAGCTCAGATACCGTTCCATAAACCCAATAGGTAATAGACAAGACTTACTCCTAGCTCAGTGAATTGGACTCAACACCCCCTATTCACCGCCCAAGAATATATCTGACTAGTAAGAATCTTAAAACCTATGTATTGATATTTCTCTGTAAGTGAGTCAAGTGGGTGTAAAGCAGCATAAACACAGCAGTGAAAAGCAGCTAAACCCCATTATAAAAATCAATTACTTTTAAAAACCCGTGAAACAAAGACAGTGAAAGAGAGAGAAATTCTTCCAAAATTCGTTCAGGGGCTGTGATGCCACCTGGATTGACCATATCTAGACCCACAGCTGATTGAGACATAAGGCTGGACACTCTTGGGGCTGAGAGGTTTGGTGAGGTTGGGTGAGCAAACGCAGACCCTTTAAAGTAATACTCCGTGGTACCCATCCCATGGGTCCCAAATCTCCAGGTTCAAGGGCATCTTCCTACATCGAAAACATGCATGAGAAACCCAGAAGATGGTACACCGTGTGATCGGGAAAGGTTTCTAAAACGCACCTCATTTCTCATCTCCTTGTGCGCGGGTTCGCCATTCCAGCCGCTTTACTAGCAATCTCCCTCCTTGGAGAATCAGCACCTTTAACCTCCTGTTCCGTACAGGTTGCAATTTGTCCTGAGGATGAACGGGCAGAGGGGGAACCAATGAGAGACTAGCTCTAGGTGTTGGGACAGACACAGGTCACTCTATTTTCCCATCAGGAAGAAGAGTTAACCACAGGCTCATCCTGCCGCCCGGGACAAGAGTAGGGCCTGAAGCAATCCTGCGCTTTTGCGGCCAGCTCCCAAGAAAGCGAGTTGAAAAATGGAGCTCAGGGGCACTGCAATTCACAAACCTGCAGACTTATAAATGATCACTCTCGTCCACAAATATATTTAGGGAAGGCAACGAAGAGGATTTGAAAGCAAGGCAGAATTGCAGGAAACAGATTTCAGGAGGGAGATTCGAATCGCCTTTAAAGCACAGGAAAAGCGGCAAAACCTCGACAATGATGCCCTTGGCCAAAAAGGGCGTATGCGTTTTTTCCTGAATATATTCAGGAAAAAACGCATACGCCCTTTTTGGCCAACCAAGCAACCTGGAAAGGCAAATCAGCGCTACAAAGAAGTCTCGCTTCCCATCGGTCAAGAGGGCCATGCTGAATAAAGTGTCAAAACCAGAAATGCAGGACAGGCCATGGAGAAACGGGAGCCTTGCTACGCTGATGGGCAGGATGTAAATTGCCAACAGCCACTCTGGAGAAGTGTACGGTGTATCCTGAAACATATAAAAAACTCAGCTTAGAGATCATAGGGTACTTCCACTCATGGGCGTATAAATTGGGAAAATTAAAAATCAGCAAGACACAGGCACCCCAAAGTTTAGGGCTGCTCTGTTGACAAGAACCTCCACTTCATTACACCTTAAATATCCCAGGAAAGAGAAAAATGAATAAAGAAGTTGTGGTCCTTATGTACAATGGAATATCACTCAGCCATGAAATCAACGTCATAAGGCTAGTAGCAGCATGATGAGTGGATTTAGGTACGACGATTCTATGTGAAATAAGTCACACAGAAAAAGACACTTATCATAAGATATCACTTATAGAGGGAGTGTAAACACCGCTACCCTTGAACTGAATTACAAAACAGAACAGAGTCACACGTTTAGAAAACACACTATGGCTGCTTAACGGGAAAGGTGAGGTGGGGTGATGCATAAAACAAGGGTTTCAAATTAGCTCAGATACCGTTCCATAAACCCAATAGGTAATAGACAAGACCTACTCCTAGTTCAGTGAATTGGACTCAACACCCCCTATTCACCGCCCAAGAATATATCTGATTAGTAAGAATCTTCAAACCTATGTATTGATATCTCTCTGTAAGTGAGTCAAGTGGGTGTAAAGCGGCATAAACACAGCAGTGAAAAGCAGCTAAACCCCATTATAAAAATCAATTACTTTTAAAAACCCGTGAAACAAAGACAGTGAAGGAGAGAGAAATTCTTCCAAATTTCGTTCAGGGGCTGTGATGCCACCTGGATTGACCATATCTAGACCCACAGCTGATTGAGACATAAGGCTGGACACTCTTGGGGCTGAGAGGTTTGGTGAGGTTGGGTGAGCAAACGCAGACCCTTTAAAGTAATACTGCGTGGTACCCATCCCATGGGTCCCAAATCTCCAGGTTCAAGGGCATCTTCCTACATCGAAAACATGCATGAGAAACCCAGAAGATGGTACACCGTGTGATCGGGAAAGGTTTCTAAAACGCACCTCATTTCTCATCTCCTTGTGCGCGGGTTCGCCATTCCAGCCGCTTTACAAGCAATCTCCCTCCTTGGAGAATCAGCACCTTTAACCTCCTGTTCCGTACAGGTTGCAATTTGTCCTGAGGATGAACGGGAAGAGGGGGAACCAATGAGAGACTAGCTCTAGGTGTTGGGACAGGCACAGGTCACTCTATTTTCCCATCAGGAAGAAGAATTAACCACAGGCTCAGCCTGCCGCCCGTGACCAGAGGAGGGCCTGAAGCAATCCTGCGCTTTTGCGGCCAGCTCCCAAGAAAGCGAGTTGAAAAATGGAGCTCAGGGGCACTGCAATTCACAAACCTGCAGACTTATAAATGATCACTCTCGTCCAAAAATATATTGAGGGAAGGCAACGAAGAGGATTTGAAAGCAAGGCAGAATTGCAGGAAACAGATTTCAGGAGGGAGATTCGAATCGCCTTTAAAGCACAGGAAAAGCGGCAAAACCTCGACAATGATGCCCTTGGCCAAAAAGGGCGTATGCGTTTTTTCCTGAATATATTCAGGAAAAAACGCATACGCCCTTTTTGGCCAACCAAGCAACCTGGAAAGGCAAATCAGCGCTACAAAGAAGTCTCGCTTCCCATCGGTCAAAAGGGCCATGCTGAATAAAGTGTCAAAACCAGAAATGCAGGACAGGCCATGGAGAACGGGAGCCTTGCTACGCTGATGGGCAGGATGTAAATTGCCAACAGCCACTCTGGAGAAGTGTACGGTGTGTCCTGAAACATATAAAAAACTCAGCTTAGAGATCATAGGGTACTTCCACTAATGGGCGTATAAATTGGGAAAACTAAAAATCAGCAAGACACAGGCACCCCAAAGTTTAGGGCTGCTCTGTTGACAAGAACCTCCACTTCGTTACACCTTAAATATCCCAGGAAAGAGAAAAATGAATAAAGAAGTTGTGGTCCTTATGTACAATGGAATATCACTCAGCCATGAAATCAACGTCATAAGGCTAGTAGCAGCATGATGAGTGGATTTAGGTACGACGATTCTATGTGAAATAAGTCACACAGAAAAAGACACTTATCATAAGATATCACTTATAGAGGGAGTGTAAACACCGCTACCCTTGAACTGAATTACAAAACAGAACAGAGTCACACGTTTAGAAAACACACTATGGCTGCTTAACGGGAAAGGAGAGGTGGGGTGATGCATAAAACAAGGGTTTCAAATTAGCTCAGATACCGTTCCATAAACCCAATAGGTAATAGACAAGACCTACTCCTAGTTCAGTGAATTGGACTCAACACCCCCTATTCACCGCCCAAGAATATATCTGACTAGTAAGAATCTTCAAACCTATGTATTGATATCTCTCTGTAAGTGAGTCAAGTGGGTGTAAAGCGGCATAAACACAGCAGTGAAAAGCAGCTAAACCCCATTATAAAAATCAATTACTTTTAAAAACCCGTGAAACAAAGACAGTGAAAGAGAGAGAAATTCTTCCAAAATTCGTTCAGGGGCTGTGATGCCACCTGGATTGACCATATCTAGACCCACAGCTGATTGAGACATAAGGGTGGACACTCTTGGGGCTGAGAGGTATGGTGAGGTTGGGTGAGCAAACGCAGACCCTTTAAAGTAATACTGCATGGTACCCATCCCATGGGTCCCAAATCTCCAGGTTCAAGGGCATCTTCCTACATCGAAAACATGCATGAGAAACCCAGAAGATGGTACACCGTGTGATCGGGAAAGGTTTCTAAAACGCACCTCATTTCTCATCTCCTTGTGCGCGGGTTCGCCATTCCAGCCTCTTTACAAGCAATCTCCCTCCTTGGAGAATCAGCACCTTTAACCTCCTGTTCCGTACAGGTTGCAATTTGTCCTGAGGATGAACGGGAAGAGGGGGAACCAATGAGAGACTAGCTCTAGGTGTTGGGACAGGCACAGGTCACTCTAATTTCCCATCAGGAAGAAGAATTAACCACAGGCTCAGCCTGCCGCCCGTGACCAGAGGACGGCCTGAAGCAATCCTGCGCTTTTGCGGCCAGCTCCCAAGAAAGCGAGTTGAAAAATGGAGCTCAGGGGCACTGCAATTCACAAACCTGCAGACTTATAAATGATCACTCTCGTCCACAAATATATTGAGGGAAGGCAACGAAGAGGATTTGAAAGCAAGGCAGAATTGCAGGAAACAGATTTCAGGAGGGAGATTCGAATCGCCTTTAAAGCACAGGAAAAGCGGCAAAACCTCGACAATGATGCCCTTGGCCAAAAAGGGCGTATGCGTTTTTTCCTGAATATATTCAGGAAAAAACGCATACGCCCTTTTTGGCCAACCAAGCAACCTGGAAAGGCAAATCAGCGCTACAAAGAAGTCTCGCTTCCCATCGGTCAAGAGGGCCATGCTGAATAAAGTGTCAAAACCAGAAATGCAGGACAGGCCATGGAAAAACGGGAGCCTTGCTACGCTGATGGGCAGGATGTAAATTGCCAACAGCCACTCTGGAGAAGTGTACGGTGTATCCTGAAACATATAAAAAACTCAGCTTAGAGATCATAGGGTACTTCCACTCATGGGCGTATAAATTGGGAAAATTAAAAATCAGCAAGACACAGGCACCCCAAAGTTTAGGGCTGCTCTGTTGACAAGAACCTCCACTTCGTTACACCTTAAATATCCCAGGAAAGAGAAAAATGAATAAAGAAGTTGTGGTCCTTATGTACAATGGAATATCACTCAGCCATGAAATCAACGTCATAAGGCTAGTAGCAGCATGATGAGTGGATTTAGGTACGACGATTCTATGTGAAATAAGTCACACAGAAAAAGACACTTATCATAAGATATCACTTATAGAGGGAGTGTAAACACCGCTACCCTTGAACTGAATTACAAAACAGAACCGAGTCACACGTTTAGAAAACACACTATGGCTGCTTAACGGGAAAGGTGAGGTGCGGTGATGCATAAAACAAGGGTTTCAAATTAGCTCAGATACCGTTCCATAAACCCAATAGGTAATAGACAAGACCTACTCCTAGTTCAGTGAATTGGACTCAACACCCCCTATTCACCGCCCAAGAATATATCTGACTAGTAAGAATCTTAAAACCTATGTATTGATATCTCTCTGTAAGTGAGTCAAGTGGGTGTAAAGCGGCATAAACACAGCAGTGAAAAGCAGCTAAACCCCATTATAAAAATCAATTACTTTTAAAAACCCGTGAAACAAAGACAGTGAAGGAGAGAGAAATTCTTCCAAATTTCGTTCAGGGGCTGTGATGCCACCTGGATTGACCATATCTAGACCCACAGCTGATTGAGACATAAGGCTGGACACTCTTGGGGCTGAGAGGTTTGGTGAGGTTGGGTGAGCAAACGCAGACCCTTTAAAGTAATACTGCGTGGTACCCATCCCATGGGTCCCAAATCTCCAGGTTCAAGGGCATCTTCCTACATCGAAAACATGCATGAGAAACCCAGAAGATGGTACACCGTGTGATCGGGAAAGGTTTCTAAAACGCACCTCATTTCTCATCTCCTTGTGCGCGGGTTCGCCATTCCAGCCGCTTTACAAGCAATCTCCCTCCTTGGAGAATCAGCACCTTTAACCTCCTGTTCCGTACAGGTTGCAATTTGTCCTGAGGATGAACGGGAAGAGGGGGAACCAATGAGAGACTAGCTCTAGGTGTTGGGACAGGCACAGGTCACTGTATTTTCCCATCAGGAAGAAGAATTAACCACAGGCTCAGCCTGCCGCCCGGGACCAGAGTAGGGCCTGAAGCAATCCTGCGCTTTTGCGGCGAGCTCCCAAGAAAGCAAGTTGAAAAATGGAGCTCAGGGGCACTGCAATTCACAAACCTGCAGACTTATAAATGATCACTCTCGTCCAAAAATATATTGAGGGAAGGCAACGAAGAGGATTTGAAAGCAAGGCAGAATTGCAGGAAACAGATTTCAGGAGGGAGATTCGAATCGCCTTTAAAGCACAGGAAAAGCGGCAAAACCTCGACAATGATGCCCTTGGCCAAAAAGGGCGTATGCGTTTTTTCCTGAATATATTCAGGAAAAAACGCATACGCCCTTTTTGGCCAACCAAGCAACCTGGAAAGGCAAATCAGCGCTACAAAGAAGTCTCGCTTCCCATCGGTCAAAAGGGCCATGCTGAATAAAGTGTCAAAACCAGAAATGCAGGACAGGCCATGGAGAACGGGAGCCTTGCTACGCTGATGGGCAGGATGTAAATTGCCAACAGCCACTCTGGAGAAGTGTACGGTGTGTCCTGAAACATATAAAAAACTCAGCTTAGAGATCATAGGGTACTTCCACTCATGGGCGTATAAATTGGGAAAACTAAAAATCAGCAAGACACAGGCACCCCAAAGTTTAGGGCTGCTCTGTTGACAAGAACCTCCACTTCGTTACACCTTAAATATCCCAGGAAAGAGAAAAATGAATAAAGAAGTTGTGGTCCTTATGTACAATGGAATATCACTCAGCCATGAAATCAACGTCATAAGGCTAGTAGCAGCATGATGAGTGGATTTAGGTACGACGATTCTATGTGAAATAAGTCACACAGAAAAAGACACTTATCATAAGATATCACTTATAGAGGGAGTGTAAACACCGCTACCCTTGAACTGAATTACAAAACAGAACCGAGTCACACGTTTAGAAAACACACTATGGCTGCTTAACGGGAAAGGTGAGGTGGGGTGATGCATAAAACAAGGGTTTCAAATTAGCTCAGATACCGTTCCATAAACCCAATAGGTAATAGACAAGACCTACTCCTAGTTCAGTGAATTGGACTCAACACCCCCTATTCACCGCCCAAGAATATATCTGACTAGTAAGAATCTTCAAACCTATGTATTGATATCTCTCTGTAAGTGAGTCAAGTGGGTGTAAAGCGGCATAAACACAGCAGTGAAAAGCAGCTAAACCCCATTATAAAAATCAATTACTTTTAAAAACCCGTGAAACAAAGACAGTGAAAGAGAGAGAAATTCTTCCAAAATTCGTTCAGGGGCTGTGATGCCACCTGGATTGACCATATCTAGACCCACAGCTGATTGAGACATAAGGGTGGACACTCTTGGGGCTGAGAGGTATGGTGAGGTTGGGTGAGCAAAGGCAGACCCTTTAAAGTAATACTGCGTGGTACCCATCCCATGGGTCCCAAATCTCCAGGTTCAAGGGCATCTTCCTACATCGAAAACATGCATGAGAAACCCAGAAGATGGTACACCGTGTGATCGGGAAAGGTTTCTAAAACGCACCTCATTTCTCAACTCCTTGTGCGCGGGCTCGCCATTCCAGCCGCTTTACAAGCAATCTCCCTCCTTGGAGAATCAGCACCTTTAACCTCCTGTTCCGTACAGGTTGCAATTTGTCCTGAGGATGAACGGGAAGAGGGGGAACCAATGAGAGACTAGCTCTAGGTGTTGGGACAGGCACAGGTCACTGTATTTTCCCATCAGGAAGAAGAATTAACCACAGGCTCAGCCTGCCGCCCGTGACCAGAGGAGGGCCTGAAGCAATCCTGCGCTTTTGCGGCCAGCTCCCAAGAAAGCGAGTTGAAAAATGGAGCTCAGGGGCACTGCAATTCACAAACCTGCAGACTTATAAATGATCACTCTCGTCCAAAAATATATTGAGGGAAGGCAACGAAGAGGATTTGAAAGCAAGGCAGAATTGCAGGAAACAGATTTCAGGAGGGAGATTCGAATCGCCTTTAAAGCACAGGAAAAGCGGCAAAACCTCGACAATGATGCCCTTGGCCAAAAAGGGCGTATGCGTTTTTTCCTGAATATATTCAGGAAAAAACGCATACGCCCTTTTTGGCCAACCAAGCAACCTGGAAAGGCAAATCAGCGCTACAAAGAAGTCTCGCTTCCCATCGGTCAAGAGGGCCATGCTGAATAAAGTGTCAAAACCAGAAATGCAGGACAGGCCATGGAGAAACGGGAGCCTTGCTATGCTGATGGGCAGGATGTAAATTGCCAACAGCCACTCTGGAGAAGTGTACGGTGTGTCCTGAAACATATAAAAAACTCAGCTTAGAGATCATAGGGTACTTCCACTCATGGGCGTATAAATTGGGAAAACTAAAGATCAGCAAGACACAGGCACCCCAAAGTTTAGGGCTGCTCTGTTGACAAGAACCTCCACTTCGTTACACCTTAAATATCCCAGGAAAGAGAAAAATGAATAAAGAAGTTGTGGTCCTTATGTACAATGGAATATCACTCAGCCATGAAATCAACGTCATAAGGCTAGTAGCAGCATGATGAGTGGATTTAGGTACGACGATTCTATGTGAAATAAGTCACACAGAAAAAGACACTTATCATAAGATATCACTTATAGAGGGAGTGTAAACACCGCTACCCTTGAACTGAATTACAAAACAGAACAGAGTCACACGTTTAGAAAACACACTATGGCTGCTTAACGGGAAAGGTGAGGTGGGGTGATGCATAAAACAAGGGTTTCAAATTAGCTCAGATACCGTTCCATAAACCCAATAGGTAATAGACAAGACCTACTCCTAGTTCAGTGAATTGGACTCAACACCCCCTATTCACCGCCCAAGAATATATCTGACTAGTAAGAATCTTCAAACCTATGTATTGATATCTCTCTGTAAGTGAGTCAAGTGGGTGTAAAGCGGCATAAACACAGCAGTGAAAAGCAGCTAAACCCCATTATAAAAATCAATTACTTTTAAAAACCCGTGAAACAAAGACAGTGAAAGAGAGAGAAATTCTTCCAAAATTCGTTCAGGGGCTGTGATGCCACCTGGATTGACCATATCTAGACCCACAGCTGATTGAGACATAAGGCTGGACACTCTTGGGGCTGAGAGGTTTGGTGAGGTTGGGTGAGCAAACGCAGACCCTTTAAAGTAATACTGCGTGGTACCCATCCCATGGGTCCCAAATCTCCAGGTTCAAGGGCATCTTCCTACATCGAAAACATGCATGAGAAACCCAGAAGATGGTACACCGTGTGATCGGGAAAGGTTTCTAAAACGCACCTCATTTCTCAGCTCCTTGTGCGCGGGTTCGCCATTCCAGCCGCTTTACAAGCAATCTCCCTCCTTGGAGAATCAGCACCTTTAACCTCCTGTTCCGTACAGGTTGCAATTTGTCCTGAGGATGAACGGGAAGAGGGGGAACCAATGAGAGACTAGCTCTAGGTGTTGGGACAGGCACAGGTCACTCTATTTTCCCATCAGGAAGAAGAATTAACCACAGGCTCAGCCTGCCGCCCGTGACCAGAGGAGGGCCTGAAGCAATCCTGCGCTTTTGCGGCCAGCTCCCAAGAAAGCGAGTTGAAAAATGGAGCTCAGGGGCACTGCAATTCACAAACCTGCAGACTTATAAATGATCACTCTCGTCCACAAATATATTGAGGGAAGGCAGCGAAGAGGATTTGAAAGCAAGGCAGAATTGCAGGAAACAGATTTCAGGAGGGAGATTCGAATCGCCTTTAAAGCACAGGAAAAGCGGCAAAACCTCGACAATGATGCCCTTGGCCAAAAAGGGCGTATGCGTTTTTTCCTGAATATATTCAGGAAAAAACGCATACGCCCTTTTTGGCCAACCAAGCAACCTGGAAAGGCAAATCAGCGCTACAAAGAAGTCTCGCTTCCCATCGGTCAAGAGGGCCATGCTGAATAAAGTGTCAAAACCAGAAATGCAGTACAGGCCATGGAGAAACGGGAGCCTTGCTACGCTGATGGGCAGGATGTAAATTGCCAACAGCCACTCTGGAGAAGTGTACGGTGTGTCCTGAAACATATAAAAAACTCAGCTTAGAGATCATAGGGTACTTCCACTCATGGGCGTATAAATTGGGAAAACTAAAAATCAGCAAGACACAGGCACCCCAAAGTTTAGGGCTGCTCTGTTGACAAGAACCTCCACTTCGTTACACCTTAAATATCCCAGGAAAGAGAAAAATGAATAAAGAAGTTGTGGTCCTTATGTACAATGGAATATCACTCAGCCATGAAATCAACGTCATAAGGCTAGTAGCAGCATGATGAGTGGATTTAGGTACGACGATTCTATGTGAAATAAGTCACACAGAAAAAGACACTTATCATAAGATATCACTTATAGAGGGAGTGTAAACACCGCTACCCTTGAACTGAATTACAAAACAGAACAGAGTCACACGTTTAGAAAACACACTATGGCTGCTTAACGGGAAAGGTGAGGTGGGGTGATGCATAAAACAAGGGTTTCAAATTAGCTCAGATACCGTTCCATAAACCCAATAGGTAATAGACAAGACCTACTCCTAGTTCAGTGAATTGGACTCAACACCCCCTATTCACCGCCCAAGAATATATCTGACTAGTAAGAATCTTCAAACCTATGTATTGATATCTCTCTGTAAGTGAGTCAAGTGGGTGTAAAGCGGCATAAACACAGCAGTGAAAAGCAGCTAAACCCCATTATAAAAATCAATTACTTTTAAAAACCCGTGAAACAAAGACAGTGAAAGAGAGAGAAATTCTTCCAAAATTCGTTCAGGGGCTGTGATGCCACCTGGATTGACCATATCTAGACCCACAGCTGATTGAGACATAAGGCTGGACACTCTTGGGGCTGAGAGGTTTGGTGAGGTTGGGTGAGCAAACGCAGACCCTTTAAAGTAATACTGCGTGGTACCCATCCCATGGGTCCCAAATCTCCAGGTTCAAGGGCATCTTCCTACATCGAAAACATGCATGAGAAACCCAGAAGATGGTACACCGTGTGATCGGGAAAGGTTTCTAAAACGCACCTCATTTCTCAGCTCCTTGTGCGCGGGTTCGCCATTCCAGCCGCTTTACAAGCAATCTCCCTCCTTGGAGAATCAGCACCTTTAACCTCCTGTTCCGTACAGGTTGCAATTTGTCCTGAGGATGAACGGGAAGAGGGGGAACCAATGAGAGACTAGCTCTAGGTGTTGGGACAGGCACAGGTCACTCTATTTTCCCATCAGGAAGAAGAATTAACCACAGGCTCAGCCTGCCGCCCGTGACCAGAGGAGGGCCTGAAGCAATCCTGCGCTTTTGCGGCCAGCTCCCAAGAAAGCGAGTTGAAAAATGGAGCTCAGGGGCACTGCAATTCACAAACCTGCAGACTTATAAATGATCACTCTCGTCCACAAATATATTGAGGGAAGGCAACGAAGAGGATTTGAAAGCAAGGCAGAATTGCAGGAAACAGATTTCAGGAGGGAGATTCGAATCGCCTTTAAAGCACAGGAAAAGCGGCAAAACCTCGACAATGATGCCCTTGGCCAAAAAGGGCGTATGCGTTTTTTCCTGAATATATTCAGGAAAAAACGCATACGCCCTTTTTGGCCAACCAAGCAACCTGGAAAGGCAAATCAGCGCTACAAAGAAGTCTCGCTTCCCATCGGTCAAGAGGGCCATGCTGAATAAAGTGTCAAAACCAGAAATGCAGTACAGGCCATGGAGAAACGGGAGCCTTGCTACGCTGATGGGCAGGATGTAAATTGCCAACAGCCACTCTGGAGAAGTGTACGGTGTGTCCTGAAACATATAAAAAACTCAGCTTAGAGATCATAGGGTACTTCCACTCATGGGCGTATAAATTGGGAAAACTAAAAATCAGCAAGACACAGGCACCCCAAAGTTTAGGGCTGCTCTGTTGACAAGAACCTCAACTTCGTTACACCTTAAATATCCCAGGAAAGAGAAAAATGAATAAAGAAGTTGTGGTCCTTATGTACAATGGAATATCACTCAGCCATGAAATCAACGTCATAAGGCTAGTAGCAGCATGATGAGTGGATTTAGGTACGACGATTCTATGTGAAATAAGTCACACAGAAAAAGACACTTATCATAAGATATCACTTATAGAGGGAGTGTAAACACCGCTACCCTTGAACTGAATTACAAAACAGAACAGAGTCACACGTTTAGAAAACACACTATGGCTGCTTAACGGGAAAGGTGAGGTGGGGTGATGCATAAAACAAGGGTTTCAAATTAGCTCAGATACCGTTCCATAAACCCAATAGGTAATAGACAAGACCTACTCCTAGTTCAGTGAATTGGACTCAACACCCCCTATTCACCGCCCAAGAATATATCTGACTAGTAAGAATCTTCAAACCTATGTATTGATATCTCTCTGTAAGTGAGTCAAGTGGGTGTAAAGCGGCATAAACACAGCAGTGAAAAGCAGCTAAACCCCATTATAAAAATCAATTACTTTTAAAAACCCGTGAAACAAAGACAGTGAAAGAGAGAGAAATTCTTCCAAAATTCGTTCAGGGGCTGTGATGCCACCTGGATTGACCATATCTAGACCCACAGCTGATTGAGACATAAGGGTGGACACTCTTGGGGCTGAGAGGTTTGGTGAGGTTGGGTGAGCAAACGCAGACCCTTTAAAGTAATACTGCGTGGTACCCATCCCATGGGTCCCAAATCTCCAGGTTCAAGGGCATCTTCCTACATCGAAAACATGCATGAGAAACCCAGAAGATGGTACACCGTGTGATCGGGAAAGGTTTCTAAAACGCACCTCATTTCTCATCTCCTTGTGCGCGGGTTCGCCATTCCAGCTGCTTTACAAGCAATCTCCCTCCTTGGAGAATCAGCACCTTTAACCTCCTGTTCCGTACAGGTTGCAATTTGTCCTGAGGATGAACGGGAAGAGGGGGAACCAATGAGAGACTAGCTCTAGGTGTTGGGACAGGCACAGGTCACTGTATTTTCCCATCAGGAAGAAGAATTAACCACAGGCTCAGCCTGCCGCCCGTGACCAGAGTAGGGCCTGAAGCAATCCTGCGCTTTTGCGGCCAGCTCCCAAGAAAGCGAGTTGAAAAATGGAGCTCAGGGGCACTGCAATTCACAAACCTGCAGACTTATAAATGATCACTCTCGTCCAGAAATATATTGAGGGAAGGCAACGAAGAGGATTTGAAAGCAAGGCAGAATTGCAGGAAACAGATTTCAGGAGGGAGATTCGAATCGCCTTTAAAGCACAGGAAAAGCGGCAAAACCTCGACAATGATGCCCTTGGCCAAAAAGGGCGTATGCGTTTTTTCCTGAATATATTCAGGAAAAAACGCATACGCCCTTTTTGGCCAACCAAGCAACCTGGAAAGGCAAATCAGCGCTACAAAGAAGTCTCGCTTCCCATCGGTCAAAAGGGCCATGCTGAATAAAGTGTCAAAACCAGAAATGCAGGACAGGCCATGGAGAAACGGGAGCCTTGCTACGCTGATGGACAGGATGTAAGTTGACAACAGCCACTCTGGAGAAGTGTACCGTGTGTCCTGAAACATCTAAAAAACTCAGCTTAGAGAGCATAGGGCACTTCCACTTATGGGCTTATAAATTGGGAAAACTAAAAATCAGCAAGACACAGGCACCCCAAATTTTTGGGCTGCTCTGTTGACAAGAACCTCCACTTCGTTACACCTTAAATATCCCAGGAAAGAGAAAAATGGATAAAGAAGTTGTGGTCCTTATGTACAATGGAATATCACTCAGCCATGAAATCAACGTCATAAGGCTAGCAGCAGGATGATGAGTGGATTTAGGTACGACGATTCTATGTGAAATAAGTCACACAGAAAAAGACACTTATCATAAGATATCACTTATAGAGGGAGTGTAAACACCGCTACCCTTGAACTGAATTACAAAACAGAACAGAGTCACACGTTTAGAAAACACACTATGGCTGCTTAACGGGAAAGGTGAGGTGGGGTGATGCATAAAACAAGGGTTTCAAATTAGCTCAGATACCGTTCCATAAACCCAATAGGTAATAGACAAGACTTACTCCTAGCTCAGTGAATTGGACTCAACACCCCCTATTCACCGCCCAAGAATATATCTGACTAGTAAGAATCTTAAAACCTATGTATTGATATCTCTCTGTAAGTGAGTCAAGTGGGTGTAAAGCGGCATAAACACAGCAGTGAAAAGCAGCTAAACCCCATTATAAAAATCAATTACTTTTAAAAACCCGTGAAACAAAGACAGTGAAAGAGAGAGAAATTCTTCCAAAATTCGTTCAGGGGCTGTGATGCTACCTGGATTGACCATATCTAGACCCACAGCTGATTGAGACATAAGGGTGGACACTCTTGGGGATGAGAGGTTTGGTGAGGTTGGGTGAGCAAACGCAGACCCTTTAAAGTAATACTGCGTGGTACCCATCCCATGGGTCCCAAATCTCCAGGTTCAAGGGCATCTTCCTACATCGAAAACATGCATGAGAAACCCAGAAGATGGTACACCGTGTGATCGGGAAAGGTTTCTAAAACGCACCTCATTTCTCATCTCCTTGTGCGCGGGTTCGCCATTCCAGCCGCTTTACAAGCAATCTCCCTCCTTGGAGAATCAGCACCTTTAACCTCCTGTTCCGTACAGGTTGCAATTTGTCCTAAGGATGAACGGGAAGAGGGGGAACCAATGAGAGACTAGCTCTAGGTGTTGGGACAGGCACAGGTCACTGTATTTTCCCATCAGGAAGAAGAATTAACCACAGGCTCAGCCTGCCGCCCGGGACCAGAGTAGGGCCTGAAGCAATCCTGCGCTTTTGCGGCCAGCTCCCAAGAAAGCGAGTTGAAAAATGGAGCTCAGGGGCACTGCAATTCACAAACCTGCAGACTTATAAATGATCACTCTCGTCCACAAATATATTGAGGGAAGGCAACGAAGAGGATTTGAAAGCAAGGCAGAATTGCAGGAAACAGATTTCAGGAGGGAGATTCGAATCGCCTTTAAAGCACAGGAAAAGCGGCAAAACCTCGACAATGATGCCCTTGGCCAAAAAGGGCGTATGCGTTTTTTCCTGAATATATTCAGGAAAAAACGCATACGCCCTTTTTGGCCAACCAAGCAACCTGGAAAGGCAAATCAGCGCTACAAAGAAGTCTCGCTTCCCATCGGTCAAGAGGGCCATGCTGAATAAAGTGTCAAAACCAGAAATGCAGGACAGGCCATGGAAAAACGGGAGCCTTGCTACGCTGATGGGCAGGATGTAAATTGCCAACAGCCACTCTGGAGAAGTGTACGGTGTATCCTGAAACATATAAAAAACTCAGCTTAGAGATCATAGGGTACTTCCACTCATGGGCGTATAAATTGGGAAAATTAAAAATCAGCAAGACACAGGCACCCCAAAGTTTAGGGCTGCTCTGTTGACAAGAACCTCCACTTCGTTACACCTTAAATATCCCAGGAAAGAGAAAAATGAATAAAGAAGTTGTGGTCCTTATGTACAATGGAATATCACTCAGCCATGAAATCAACGTCATAAGGCTAGTAGCAGCATGATGAGTGGATTTAGGTACGACGATTCTATGTGAAATAAGTCACACAGAAAAAGACACTTATCATAAGATATCACTTATAGAGGGAGTGTAAACACCGCTACCCTTGAACTGAATTACAAAACAGAACCGAGTCACACGTTTAGAAAACACACTATGGCTGCTTAACGGGAAAGGTGAGGTGGGGTGATGCATAAAACAAGGGTTTCAAATTAGCTCAGATACCGTTCCATAAACCCAATAGGTAATAGACAAGACCTACTCCTAGTTCAGTGAATTGGACTCAACACCCCCTATTCACCGCCCAAGAATATATCTGACTAGTAAGAATCTTAAAACCTATGTATTGATATCTCTCTGTAAGTGAGTCAAGTGGGTGTAAAGCGGCATAAACACAGCAGTGAAAAGCAGCTAAACCCCATTATAAAAATCAATTACTTTTAAAAACCCGTGAAACAAAGACAGTGAAGGAGAGAGAAATTCTTCCAAATTTCGTTCAGGGGCTGTGATGCCACCTGGATTGACCATATCTAGACCCACAGCTGATTGAGACATAAGGCTGGACACTCTTGGGGCTGAGAGGTTTGGTGAGGTTGGGTGAGCAAACGCAGACCCTTTAAAGTAATACTGCGTGGTACCCATCCCATGGGTCCCAAATCTCCAGGTTCAAGGGCATCTTCCTACATCGAAAACATGCATGAGAAACCCAGAAGATGGTACACCGTGTGATCGGGAAAGGTTTCTAAAACGCACCTCATTTCTCATCTCCTTGTGCGTGGGTTCGCCATTCCAGCCGCTTTACAAGCAATCTCCCTCCTTGGAGAATCAGCACCTTTAACCTCCTGTTCCGTACAGGTTGCAATTTGTCCTGAGGATGAACGGGAAGAGGGGGAACCAATGAGAGACTAGCTCTAGGTGTTGGGACAGGCACAGGTCACTGTATTTTCCCATCAGGAAGAAGAATTAACCACAGGCTCAGCCTGCCGCCCGGGACCAGAGTAGGGCCTGAAGCAATCCTGCGCTTTTGCGGCGAGCTCCCAAGAAAGCAAGTTGAAAAATGGAGCTCAGGGGCACTGCAATTCACAAACCTGCAGACTTATAAATGATCACTCTCGTCCAAAAATATATTGAGGGAAGGCAACGAAGAGGATTTGAAAGCAAGGCAGAATTGCAGGAAACAGATTTCAGGAGGGAGATTCGAATCGCCTTTAAAGCACAGGAAAAGCGGCAAAACCTCGACAATGATGCCCTTGGCCAAAAAGGGCGTATGCGTTTTTTCCTGAATATATTCAGGAAAAAACGCATACGCCCTTTTTGGCCAACCAAGCAACCTGGAAAGGCAAATCAGCGCTACAAAGAAGTCTCGCTTCCCATCGGTCAAAAGGGCCATGCTGAATAAAGTGTCAAAACCAGAAATGCAGGACAGGCCATGGAGAACGGGAGCCTTGCTACGCTGATGGGCAGGATGTAAATTGCCAACAGCCACTCTGGAGAAGTGTACGGTGTGTCCTGAAACATATAAAAAACTCAGCTTAGAGATCATAGGGTACTTCCACTCATGGGCGTATAAATTGGGAAAACTAAAAATCAGCAAGACACAGGCACCCCAAAGTTTAGGGCTGCTCTGTTGACAAGAACCTCCACTTCGTTACACCTTAAATATCCCAGGAAAGAGAAAAATGAATAAAGAAGTTGTGGTCCTTATGTACAATGGAATATCACTCAGCCATGAAATCAACGTCATAAGGCTAGTAGCAGCATGATGAGTGGATTTAGGTACGACGATTCTATGTGAAATAAGTCACACAGAAAAAGACACTTATCATAAGATATCACTTATAGAGGGAGTGTAAACACCGCTACCCTTGAACTGAATTACAAAACAGAACCGAGTCACACGTTTAGAAAACACACTATGGCTGCTTAACGGGAAAGGTGAGGTGGGGTGATGCATAAAACAAGGGTTTCAAATTAGCTCAGATACCGTTCCATAAACCCAATAGGTAATAGACAAGACCTACTCCTAGTTCAGTGAATTGG